>NW_028288538.1:16129731-16730323 GCF_059628265.1 Tinamus guttatus
AAGGACAACAAAGAAAATGGAGATTAGTTATCTTAATGTGAATGATTTATCAGAATTTCTCATTTAAATTAATTATGAAATATAGTACTTGCAGCTATTTCAGAAGCCAAAGGTAGTGGATACAACCCCATGTAGGAAGCTTAGCATAAAGTCTTCACTTTCATTCAAACTCGATTGGTCACTTTGGTAATATAAAACAGTTATTTCAAACAATGCAGAAAGTATCTAACCTGTATCTCTTGTGAGGAGACAGAGCTGGTCTTTTTTAAGCCGTACAGAGAAGTGTAGGTAGGCTACACTTGGAGCTAGCGAGCTCAAAAAAAATAATTACAGGCCTACCAAAAAAATGTATTTTAAAGTGTATTGTGCAGATGTCTTTATTGTTCTTGCTGCTGAATTGTCAGGTACTGCCCTTGTGAAGAAGGTGTATTTGCCTTCCTGAGAAAACTACCATTTGGTGGCCTTGTCAATCACAAACTTAAGAACTCAACAACATTCCCTGCCTGAGCTCAGAGCCTGCACATTTCTTCACTGTACTGAGAGGTATGAAACCACCTTTATAAGTAATAATTTATCCAAAAAAGGAATATAAATTCATCCACACAGGGAACAAGGAATGGTGAAACAAACAGAAGAAAGTAGCAGTACTGGACACTGTTTGGACCATGTCTCCTCTATGCAAGAGACACTTGCTGCTGCTCTCAAACTCTCAGCTGCACAGAGAATGGGATGTTGCCACTCTAGTAATTCTGAGCTTCCTTGTCCGATTCACATGCAGGATTAGGATTAAATTGAATAAAAATATACAAGGTTGAAACGGGTTTTTTTGGGGGTTGGAAGCAGGTTTCATGAGACAAACAGAAAGAGAATGAGGGAGAAGGGCACAGGAAAAAATGATATCCTACCTAAAAGAAACACTCCTAATGTAATAAAATAAATGCTTCTGTAATGATGGCCAACCCTAGACCAAGCCAGCAAAGCCACCAGTCATGTCGACATTTAAAATTACAGTGGTAAGAGCATTCAGGGAAAAATGAGTATACTGAGGGAATCCTTAACATTTGGCATTTTCTTATTTTTCTCCTTCCAAGCTTTCTTTCCATATGCCCTTCCTAAAATACCATGCCTAAAGTTTACCTTCAATTCCTTTGATTAATAATCAAAAAAAAACTTTTCTTTTTTTGTGATCCCCTCTGTACTTTCAGTATAGACTGGACTTGCACTGACACATATCCCATGAATAATTACTTTTATTAAGGCTAATGAAGATCAAAAGTTGTTTGTTCGTGTTTTTGTTTGTTTGTTTCTTTTTTATAAACCAACCCCAGAGAAGTTGCCTACCTGTTTTGGTAAGGAAAGGTGATGGGAGCTGTCGCTATACCCAATAGCAGTAAAAAGCTTCGCTTTCTCTTCAGGTGTCATTATTTCATCAATAGCTTAAAGATAAACAAACCCATGCATTTACACTTTGATTAGTAACTGTAAGTGACCTCCCCTTAACACATCTACTGCCTTTTACTCAAGTTTGGATGAAACACCAAGCTTTCTTCTGATTGTTCATATTGCTGAAAATTCAGTAATATAAAATTACGTACACTGAACCAGTCTTTTTACATGGTGTTAAGTATGTTGCACAGACATCATCATTTATATTGCAAGAGGACCCAAAATTCCCAATAATCAAAACGGCTTTGAGGAGTACTTTAAAACTATGGAAACTTCTGGCTGGGAGAGCAGGTCACCCGAAGAACACAGTATTGTGATTCTGAAATGTTTAGGGTCATTTCAGAAGTATGTCTTATTTGGCAACTCAGCAATCATTAACGTCAGGTTAAAACAGAAGAGGAATCACTACTGCATGGTACATCCTCTGTCTTACTCTATTATCCTGTGGAGTAGGAAGCACAACATATACCAGCTTGCTTCTAACTACTTTTAAAAATCTTAAACTGTATATAAAAATAGTCTATTTCTGCTTCAACCTACTTTCAGGGACCGATGACTCTTCATCTTCTTTTTTTCTAGATTCTCTCTTACCCCAGAAGCCACCAAACCAGCCTCCACTTTTTTTTTCTACTTCAGTGGTTTTCTTCTTCAGTAATTTTTGTCCTGATCTTACCATCTTAAAAAAAAAAACCCACAGACATTAAAATACAGAATAATACTATTTTTACATAAGTAATATATGCAAAATGCTGATGAAGCAGACATTTAATTGAGAGACACGAATACCACACCTGCAAGAGATTAAGAATGCTTTGATTTGCACACCAGATAGAAACAAAAAGAGGGGCTAAAGGAGAAAGCAAGTGTCTTATTTTGCCTGGCCTTTCTCTCTCATTTAGTGTACTCCACTACCATTTAGACTAGGAAAAGAGAAGAACTACATGCAAAAAGAAGAAAAGCAGGAGGAAGCAGGAGGCAATTGCATTTCTTAAATCCAGTTTGTCAGTATAGTTACAAACCTGAAGATTGATCCTATAACAGTATTTTGAACTTTTTCACCACATCATACTTGGTTTTTAAACTGGAAGTCTGACTAGAAACACTCCAAAAATAAGCAACATCATGTTTTCTATTTCATCTTCATTTTATACACATCCCAGAGGTACTGACAAATACTAATGGTATATTGCCATGGAGGCTAATTTTAACGCTAGGCATGTTCTCAGAAGGTCTCAGCAGTGCTTTTTCAGAAGATTAGTCTGAGCTTCTGCAGCGTGCGCTACGTGTTTTTGGATCTCAGCTGCAGATACAGCAGTTTTCCTACTGTTATAACAAGAACTCAGTGTTAATAGTGATTTCTTAAGTCCAGTGCAGCTAGTGACTTCATCTATCTTTTAACTGTTTTCTCATAGTGTTTCTCTGGTTAGATTGTCCAGCCTCTAAAAAGGGACCAGAATATATGAGGGTAGACAGTATGGGAAGAGCTGAACATGTGAGATCTCACCCAGTGACAGTACCACTCTTGAGATAACAGAAGTTAATGAAAAGAAGGAGGAAAGATAGAAAAAGGGAGAAAAAAAATAAAACAATTCAATCACCACATTAGATAATGGCCTGAGAAGTATGGAGAGTGGGAAGCAACAGCACAATGTACACACACATACTTCCTACTTGGATGTTTTGGAACTGGATTCCAATTGGAAATTAGTTTAATCCTGTCCTCTAAACAGGAGACTTACCTTCTCTCCTCTGTCTAATCATACTCTTGCTACTATAAAGTTTTTCAAAATATTCTCACGACAAAACAATCTTCTCTGAAGTGTTACAGTATTACAGAACAGAATTTATTTCTTACCTCAACTTGTGCTTGTTGTCTTGCTAAAATTATGTTGAAGACATCAAGTTTTCTTTCCAGGTCCTGTAAAGTGTATTGGGAAATCATTTATTTCTAAATTAAAAATAAATAAAAGCTCTCCCCTACCACTCCTCTACTAGCCTTTTCAGATTCACCCTCTAAAAATCTTTGTTAACTTTCTCTTTTCTTTCAAAGGTATACCTGCTATAGAAGTTCAAAGATA
The DNA here is from genome assembly GCF_059628265.1 of Tinamus guttatus. Classification (NCBI taxonomy): domain Eukaryota; kingdom Metazoa; phylum Chordata; class Aves; order Tinamiformes; family Tinamidae; genus Tinamus; species Tinamus guttatus. The sequence continues at coordinate 16,133,256 of NW_028288538.1, forward strand.
AACTTTCAAAGACGAAAGAAGATGAAACCTGATGCACAAGTCTTAACTGTTTTTAAATAGATCAGTTTTGCACTTCAGTAAATACAGAGCTCATAACCAAAAGAGGTTAATTTAAACAGCATTTCACTACTATTTTTTTTTCTTTCCACAAAAGGCTGCTCTGCACTCCAATTTTCAGATTAGAACTATATTTCCACAGTGCTCTTATGTGCTTATGTAGTAAAAAATCACCAGCCACGATTACTGTCATGTATAAATACATGACTTAATAAAGCCCCCAAAACATGCATGCTTATCAGCAGCTTTTGAGTGTTAGCACGTTGAATATCATGTTCAAGGTGAATTTAACTTACTCCAGCTTTATCTTTGAAATGCTTTTCTTTGAAAGAGCTTATCACCATTGAGGTTGGTTCAGGCTTTACACAGAAATTCAACAACAGAACCACTGCATTTATTTCCGATATGTACAGCTCTAACAAAAACACATATTACAGACTCAACACTCCACTGCATACTGTGCAAATATTTGTATAGCTACCCATTACCCCCATTTATTTCAAAACATACTAAAATATTGCGAACAAATCAACGGTCAGGAAAAGAGAGCCTTCTTGTGGTCTTAAAGAGCCATACTTACTGATTAAAGACGTAGTTAAAAAATAAAGGAAAAGAAAAGGAAAAAAAAAAAAAAAAAAAGGAAAATTTCAGTAGTGAAACAGGAACTATAACTATTGAACTAAGAAATATACTGCCATAGTAACACCACATACCTGAATCTGCCTCTGTGTTTCTTCCGACAGTTTACTCTGTGCCAGCTTGCTCTTGTACACATTTTTATAACTCTTCAAAAGTTGCCTATGCTGTTTTATGCTACTCCATGACCACATGTGAGTACGTCTTTTGATATGAACTTCAAGAATACTGTTACCTGCGTATTTCCACCTACAATAAACCCACATTTGTGAGGAACTTCCTATTTCATTTTGTGCATTACAACTTAAAATAAAATTACCGATGCAGCTAATCAATATGCAAATATTTTGTTCACAATTTGCCATGAAAGTAACCTTGCTTATAAAGACAGTTTAATCGTTTCACCATCACTTTTGTAAGACAGACTCATATTTAGTAACTGAAGGACTGCACATCAAATTATCTATTGATGGTGCATACATAATTTTGGGCTCTAACAGCATTAAGTACAGAGTCATGAAAACTAAGGCACTCTGATCAGTATCAGTTCAGTATTCCTGAAAAAATCCAGAGTATTTATCAGCACAAAACTCCATAAAGTGAAATTGCAGTGGACATGAATGTTTTCCCTCAAATTCATTTGATAATTTGGGAGTCGGGGAGGGTAGGGGGTGGGGAGAGGGCGGTTAACCTTTCTTAAATTATCTTCTAACCTAGAGAGGGAAAACTGGCATTCAGCTTGAAGATTATGGGGACAGGTTCAGTGAAAAGAAGGGAAAGAAAGAAAGGACTAGAGAGGAGTTCAGTGTCTCCCAGAAAATGCACGAACACACGCAGCTTACCATTCCTTAGCGTTTTTATGGAGAGGTGTATTTGGTCTGAATCTTCGGTATGGTGCATTGCGAACCATGTAATCTACAGACTCCAGAAGATCTATCATGCTGAGGTACTAAGGACACGAAATTGCATTTCTCAGAAGAAGTTCATATTTTTTTAACTCACAGTTTTAAAAATATCAACATATCTACAGGAGTCTTCAGTATTCCTCAAAGTATATAGAAATGCAGGCCTATACACTTCCATCAGTATGGAAAAGCAGACCAACTATACTCACTGCTCTCTGAGAGCACCAAAAGTAACCAGAGCAACTTGCAACACTGACTGCTGATGAACAGTCTAAACAAGTTACTGGATACCTCCATGGGCTTTTCTGCCAAGGTCAGAGTAGTTCACTCATTCCCACCTTTGTATCTTGGCATCTCTTCAGTTAAGAATGTATCACTTTACAGTCTTAACAGATAAAGCAGCATAAGGGCACTTATAAGAATCATTCCATTCTCCATGTGAAAAAAATGCTACTTTAAGTGGTGAATAGAGGTCAAATGACCACAGAGATTCCACAGACAACATAGGGCCAAAATATTAGGATCTACCACCAGGACATGCTTGTTACACAGATGTGTTGTCATGGTTCCTACTAAGCAGTTTACTCACACATCAACAGAAAATTCTCAATGTTTTTAAACAAATAATAATAATAATAATAATAAAAACTTTACAGCTCTTATCACAACCTCTAGAATAAGTGAGACCAGATACCAAGCCAGCTTACCTGTGGCTTAGTGAGTTCAATGGCAATTCTCTGTACTTCTACATTCCAATCGAGCTTGGGAGTTTTTAGCTCTACTTCTGCATTTGGGTTTATAAAGAGCCTTGCAGAAGCTGATACTGGTCTAAAAACTTAAAGATAAAAATTTGAGATTAGTTCTATGTTTAAGACTAAAGAATGAGAAGGCATTTTAAAGTACTTAATAGGTATAATGTGCATGCTTAAGACCCACAAATTCATTGTGCAACTTTTACCAAAACTCAAGTCAGCCCAGCAGTCATCAAAAGGCCTATAAGCTTTAAGCTGCTACATTATGTTAAAGTTCTTGTACCACAAAACCATTTAGGTCATGCCTATTTGATAAGATCAGTATGCCAACATGCTCACAAGCACTGTATATTCATATGCTCCTGCCTTACTTACTATACTGGTAGTCTTGAGAGCAGTTACTGCTACGTGGAATTCCTCTTTTCAGCTGATCCTGCAAAGAAAAAACATGCTAACTAGTTAGTTGCTGAAGAATGTTGCTTGTGGATGGTTCTCTAAGCTTGGAGAAGACCAATTCATCAGACTAATTCACATGTACTCTGTAGGTTGGCTTGGTTATTTAAAGAGAAACCTAATGCAGCATTTACCTTAAGAGTAAACAGTTTTAATACCAGCTAAGAGATCTAAATTACTCTTATCAAAACAAAGATTAGGCAGCCTTCATTCAACTTCCTTCAAAATCATGCAGATTAAGAAACATATAACTCACACAAACATTTACACATGAAATGCAGCAAAAAATATGTTTCCCCCTGCCTCAAAATTCACTGGCAGGAACTCTTGCTACTTAAAAATGAAAAATACCTGCAACAAAAATATACATAAGATCAATTCTGAATAATCTCAAGCAGTATCTATTTCTTACGGTAGCTCCATTCAAGCGTCGGAAAAAACAAAAAACTGACACAAAGACTTTTTTGCTTAAACATTTTGCCTATAGCATATTTCATGAAAGAAATAGCTATTGATAAGACAAATAGTCACTGCTACCCTTCAAAGCCAAATTTACATCCAGGACACGTTTTAAATTCATATTGTTTAAAGGAAAAATAAACAGAAAATAATCCTTGTTTTTTACCAGGCAAGTACTTTGCAATTACTTTTTTTTTCAATAAAAGGTACATTTTCTAATCAAAATATTTGCATTTCAACTTATTTCCTGTCTACTGATCCATATTAAAAAAGGTCAGCTTTCAATGAGATTATTAAATATGTAACAGTTAATCTCACAAACAACCATATGTTCATGTTAAACATAAAAACTGTTCTATGTAAGGGACAGATTGGCAAGGATTACACAGCTCATGATCACTACAGGACAGACTATTAGCCATTATGATAAATCTGATTTCTTGATAATACTGCTTAAAATTAACACCCAAGTGGCCTATTTAGGTGGGAGACCTGCTTTTCCTGGAAATAAGTTAAGATAAAAAACACACACAAAATGTTTATCTTTGTAGCATGGAGAAAGACTCAGGTCTTTAATACAGATAAGGTTCTAATCAAAATTATTTGAAATATTTATCTAGTCCACATATTTGCTGCAAAATTCTGAAGAAGTCAGACCTTAAAGGAGCACAGAAGATTTACAAAAGCAATGTTTTTCCCATGCTTCTTCCCCTGTGTTTCTTCAATTCTTCTCAAGTGTGTTCTGCGTTTATTCCTACTCTCTCTTTCTCTCCTCTCTTTAGGTACAGGGCCATAATACAGCCAGATTCAGGGACAAAGGGCTCAGAAGACAAGGTGACAGACAGTGACAGACTAACCCTATGACTTTTTTTTTTTTTTTTTTTTTTTTTTTAAACTGACAGGAGTTCTACATTGAACAACTGAAAGATGCACAACAATCAAATAACAGAGATGATGCTGGCATGTAGACTGATGCATGTGCACACGCAAAAATTGCTAACAGTTTCCAGATTTTGAAAAATTAGAAGTGAGAAGGTGCTTTGACTCAATAGGTGATCACAACACTGTCTGCTACACTGGAATTGCTCTGCACTCACTCAAAAAAACAAACAAAACAAACAAACAAAAAAAAAGTAATGTGGAAGAAATACAGCAATTTTGAGAAATTCAGTTTTGCAGTTAAAAAAGGCAAGACTCTCTTCCCAATTCCCAAAATCTTGACTGATGATGAACTAGAAAATGGTACTCACAGCCAACTCAAGTTCAATAAAAAAAACATTAGTATCTTCACCAGCAGCCTTATCTACATAGCTGATAGTGAACTGAACTCTCCCTAAGAACTGAAGTCTAAGCAACCAAACAGCATCACACAAGGCACAAAGTCACCTGTCCATAGGCATGTCAAAGACCAGTTCACAAAGGACCTTCCTGACAGTGACTGTACAACATACTTGAAGTGCTTAGACTTTCACTGCTTACAGTTCAACAACCATGTATTCTGCACAGTCAGTTTGCATTTACATTTCATTTCACACTAAGAAATAAGGAAGAAAAGTGTCTACCAACAGGCTAAAAGACACCCAACTTAAGGGTAAGCCTAAAGAGTCTATGGCTAAAGTAGCTTCACTATTACTTAAAAAATATATATACAAATACCTTTGCTAAACTAAAAAGACAAAAATGAAAGTGCACTGAGGCAAATTAACTCTTTAAATAATTAAAGAGGAGATACTGCATGTTTGGAAAAGAAAACAACATATTGATACTATTTTCTACACACAAAGAATTTATGCCCCAGTCTCAAGGCATTAAAGAAAGCCGTATAGTAACAGCCAGAACAAAAACAACCTAAGTGTTTAGGTTCCTAGACTTACATAACAAAAAAAATCACAGAATAATAAACAACTGGCTGTTTTTTTTTTTTTTTTAAATAAAAACAGCTTTGAATCAACCCTCCACAACAGTACCAGAAAGTTAAAGATACCTGTAGAAGACAAGCACAAAAGAAAAGGAAATGAGCAGCCCTTGGAGCCTTCCATCCTTACAGGTTTAGGAGGTGAAGCACACGGACACACAGAACGCACACAACACTTACAAACAGTTTGTACAGGTTTTGTACCAACACCACTCATTCACACCCGAAATGGCATGCAGACAGCATATATTGCACATCTAACCTCCTCCACAGTAAAATGAAAGAGATTCAGAGAAACTAAGAACATTATCAGATGCCCACTATTCCAAGTAAAACGGCTTTTCCATAATCTCTTCTAAAGTTTACTTCCAGAACCAAAGATATTCAGGAACATACTGTGCAGTGAACTAATGGTACCAGAATAACTAGTGACTTCTCATTACTTAAAAATGAGCCAATCCTTTCAACCACATTAACGCAGTGGCCATTAGAAATAAAAGTTCTTAATAGAAATGGTGCTTTGGCAACTCAGTAGCCTTCAATCTCCAGAGAGGAGAAAGACTGTTAGCTCTCAGGTGCAATTACTGCTCTCCTTTACTGTGTTAGCTTTAATCATGCATCTAAGGAATCTGGACAACAGTGATACAAGTTCCCCTTCTGATACTGACTTAATATTTTGATCATTTATGAATTCTGTGGCCATTCACTATCTCAATATTGCCCTTTTTATTACAGTAACCATATAACTATTCATATAGTCAAGATCTTCAACATACAGTACCAGGTAAATAGCAAGAATTCAAGATGGATTTAACTCATTTTACAAATCCCATTTCTGAGTATTTCTCAACAGAAAGATAGCAATAATACATGGAGCTAAAAATATTAGCCATCAATGCTACAATGGATGTAACCCTGGTGTGAGAAGACAGCTGGAGAAAATAAGGGGTAGAGAACAACAAAAAACACTGTGGTGCATTGTGCAGTACTATAACAACTGTGGAATATACAACTGTCTAATGCAACATCTCCAACATTACCAGGATTTGTTCTCGGGAGCCACGGTAACACGTTTTGCTTTGCACATTCCAGTAAAAACTGAGGCTGTCCAGGCACAAAAGCTGTGAAGATAAGAAAGCATTCAGCAGATTCAATCCAATCTATAAGGTTAGCTTTCCACTTCTTACGCATTTCTAGTTGGCCTGGGAATTAAGTCAGGATTCTTAAATCCTGTTTAAAACATTCCTATCACTTCTCAGATCTTCAAATACCTATTTTTGCAAGTGTGAAGCCAGCTGCATTACGCATACAGACTAGAGCAGAAACTGGCAACAGTAATTTAGCACAATTATTTGTAATTGTAGTTACTATGCAGATTTAAACCTTGCTACATAATGCATTTAAAGAATAGACCGGTGAAATTACCAAAGTTTGCCTAGCCACAGAGTTGAAAGCTAAGTCATATATAAAAACAGTCATTTTGGTTCTATTTCTGTCTGATAAAAGGAAAAATCAAGGAAAAAACAGAAGAACTAGCAAAACAAAATGTCTTTTTCAATTTTTCATTAGAATCCCAGATTACTTCTCTTACCACACTTCTACCACAGCCTCCCCAGATCAGCAGTGAGCTGATCACTGATCACAAGCACAGTAAGCTATACTTGTCCAGGAGTTAGAAAAAACGGCCCTTACCTTGTATATCATTTTTGCTGCTTCATTCAGAATAGAAGGTACCCAATTCTCATTTGTCGTCTGTAAGTTAAAAATAATATGAATCACTCTTTGCATCTCACTCAATGTATTTGAGGTTTTATTCTATACTTTCAATCACAAAGTGCATCATTATTTTGGTCCTACTAGACAAGAGCAGAAGTCAATTTCTCTAGAGTGCATACACATTAGTAAAATTCAACACCTGAATCCGTCTGGTTTAATTTTCAACTCCTTATTCTGTTTATAAAATCCTCAGCATCTAATAAAAAGAGGAGTTAACTGAAATTGTCTCCTCCTTTTCTCAAAAGCCTGGCAAAACTCCACATTTCTAATGTCAAAGTAACGTTTCTCATAATTTATTCATTAAACCTGAAAATAACCCTGCAAAGGTAAATGTTTTAATCTACTTTTACAGATGACTTGGATCTTAAGAACTGCTAGCCTCCAAACCTCCACCTTCCCCAGCAGCCAGAGACAGTTAAATCAAACATGCAAGCACATTCCCGCACACTTTACCAACAAACTAAGTTCACCCAACGTCATTCCCAGGGAAAGTGGACACTGTGGATCTGTGATCTACAAAAACAGAAAAAAAAAAGAACAATGTTTCTCTCATCTGTCCACCCAACCAACCAACTTGAGTTCTGAGCTGCTTTTAAGGTCTTCATTTGCTTAATAATAGTACTAGCTGGAGCATTCTTAGAACTGTATAAGTTATGTCAAAAGTCAAGATGGATGTGTTTTAGCGGCTTAACACTTAAATTTCAAAATTCCCTTTTAACATCTAATAATCTTGGTATGAGGGGAAAAAAAAAAAACCTTCCAAACTGGATTTGGTAAGTAACCTACATCTAATCCTTCCCTTTCACAGACAGCAATCTCAAACTGCCTCATACTTCTTCCTAAAAAGAAGCTGGAAGTGGTATGGCAGAATACCAGTTTTGTTTATAGTAAGACTCCCCATCATCAATTAAGTAATTTTAACAATTTCCTCTCTGATTCATCTCTAACTCTCACCAATACCTGTCAATCTGCCCCATTTGATACACCAAAAAATTATTTCAACCACATACACTAATGCATGAGAAACAGCTACTACATACATTTAGACACATGCCAAACGGAGCAAAACAGAGAGCCATCTATTTAATACACGCAAAATATTCATGGTTTTCAGTCATACTTCACTTATTTTACCTGAAGAGGTATAAAGGAAACGCGTATCAATTTATTTCCAGGGACTACATAATAATCACCATGCTGAAGTACAATTTAAAATGAAGAAAAAGTGTTCCAAGTACTTACGTCATCTTCATATTTAACATGAATGCCTGTGATTTTGACTTGTACATTTTTTATAACTTGAGTTGCAAGCTTTTCTAAGAAAGTATCTTTTTTTTCTTCCTTTGGTTTGTCTAAAATAAAAAAAGTCATAAATCAGTGCTATAGTCATATCTTGAGTTAACCATATCAACAAGTATTAGAATGTAAACTTAATGTTTACTCCAACGTAAATATTTGACACTTGTTTACTTATTTGCATCAGTTATTTGCATTTCCATCTTAGGCTAAAAAGCACAACATTAACAAGATTATGAAGATCAATGTTTTCTCCATCTGTACATAATTGAACTCTTTCTTCCGTTAATTGCAGAGCATGTCACATGCATATAACCTCTCTGTATATTCCATAGTCTAAGAACATGTATAGGGTACACAACATGCAACGATAACAACACATCCAAGTTTCAGTTAAAATCATTTAGTTATCAAGACAATTTTGATTTTTTTTTTTGTAAACATACATCACATCACTCCTTTCAAGGAAAAAAGTTCTCTTTTAAAATTCCCTCAGCAATTAACTAGCAATTTCAACAAAAAAAACAGGTATGAAGGTGCAATTCAGCACAAAATACCCTTGAACAACCAGGTGAGGATAGTGTGTGGCACAATAAGGGATCAGTCCATTACAGCCTCTTATAGAACATAGAGGATGTTAAAATGTTTGCATATTATATATAGAAAATGAAGAGTTACATTGTAAAATATTACATTTTTCCATACTAGACTCATACTACAGCCAGTTAAGCCGGATTCACACTAAACTTTACTACGTCACACAGTGATAACTGAACAAGATAAGGTAGCAGAAGCAACACACGCAGGAGTCACTCAAGTCAATCATATGCATGTTGCAAAAACACTAAGGATTTACAATATGCTTAATGTTTAATATCAGTTCTATTTCCCAGGCTATATTAACTTTTTAAACATTTTCCACATGCAACACATGCAGAGTAACATACATATATAACTTTGTACATGTTCCTTTTTTTTTTTTTTAAAAAAAAAAAAAAACACCCTTTAAGCTATTAAGAGAGTTTCAACAGATGCCAATAAAAATAAAAACTTTTGCCACTGTGCTCGATATAATGATTCTACTCAAGAAAACATTTAACTTCAAGTAAAAAAAACTGGTGAGAAACTGCAGGAAGGAACAAAAGCTTTTCATCATTTTTGTATGAACCTCACACTCGTCCTCCCATTTATCATTGCTTCACAATTCCCACTTGATATGAGCAAAAAGCAGTTCAACTCAGATCAAGAAAAACAGGCAGAGAAGCACATATTCAAGCTTCATGTCTTTCAAGTAGCACACCAGCATTTTCCTAACTAATTACAGGTAACATAAGCAATAAAAATCTGCTTTTTCACAAAACTGATCCATTTTTTACTCATTTTATTAGGCTATGTTGCAGTTTAATCTGAGATACAGATGTACAGGCAGCCTGCACAGGAATCACACAAATGCTGAGGAGCTGTGTTTTAGTAGTGATAGACTGTGATTATCTTCCCTTTAGGGAAGGGCATCAACTCCAATGCTGTCAGAATATCAGTCAAAACAGTATATTAGCTATTCAGAAAAAAAAGCTAAAAAGATAGATGAAATACTTTACTACTGTATATATGAATACTGTATACTACAGCATTACATTATTACAAAATTACTTTATATACACTTTATTGTAATGTTATGATAATTGGATTAACAGATCTTTTCTCTCTCAGTGCAGTTTTTCCAATTTCAGCCTCATTTGATTATAAAACTATGAGAAACTAATCCAGACCAAGTGAAAACAAAAGAAAAGAAAACCACCCACACAGATAACCACACACACAAAACCTCACACCCGTGTGTTTTACCCACCTTTTGAATGACCATGACCTCTAAAGGGTTTCCTAAAATGCTTTTTATACTTTTTACGCTTACGTCCTTTTTCAGTGCAAGCAATTTTGTGAGAAAAATAAAATTCAAGTTAGTAAAGCAGAAAGGCAGGAAAGCATAGGGAAGAAAATGAAAGAAAAGAGCTCATCTGTCCTAAAGCAGAATGCCTTTGTTGAGCTATTATTAAAAGCTTTTAAAGAATTTCAGAGCTGTTAAGTAAACAGAGCACTACACAACATAGAATACCTTTTTTTAAAAAAAAATAATTAATTAATATGCAATTTTACTTTCCTGGAAGCAACTGAGCTCTTGATTATTTTTATGTCATTTAACTTCAAAGTTTCACTAAACTAAGCAGCCAATAAAAACGCCACATTATTTGTCCAAGTATCCACTAGATCAGTGGTCCTGTCAAGGCATTAATTCAGTTTTCACAAATTCCTTGTGTAACTTCTGAAGAGTTTGAAGAACTACAAATAATCATTGGGCTTCTCAGCAACTACACGTACCTCAGACTTTTTCATGAATTCATTACATGAACACACTTTTAGATCAATTAAGTATGAGAAGAATAGAAATCAGAACTAAAAAAAAAAAACAGTTATTTGAGAACTTTGCTACCCTTTTCAAAGGTGGAAAAATTACTAGATCCCTGGCAAACTACTTCATAATCCAAAAATGTATGTTTGTTTTTAATTTAAAACCACAGGCAGAGGCACGATTATTATATGTCATGGGGAAAAAACAACCAGAAGACACTTCTATCATACAGGTGCATAACTTTCAAATTAAGATATTCAAGACATACATAGAAACTTAAAGAGCACTGCTCAGAGACTTTCACATTAAACAGCAGGTCATGAGCATGATCTGAAAGAATGATAAACACACAAAAGGCATGTAGAAATAATGATTCTTTAAAAGCTTTTATGAAATTAAATTCTACTATTTACAAACACATTAGGATCAAAACAGTCACAAACTGTTTCAGCCATTATGCTAATGCTCCTGTTTTTCCACATTTCCAAGGAAAGCTAGTTTCCTTTGTGACGTCTTTCCCCTCTCTATCTACAGAGCACACGCAGTTAGCAACAGTGCAGCCTGTGCTCAGCCTTTTAAAATTCAAGCATAAGGGTGTATGCTGTTACAGCAGAAAGGAAGAAAGTCCAACAGTCCTTCACGCTGTATCAGTAACTTACGTAAAGATCTTGATTTTGAATTACTTGCATGCTTGCTCAAATAAAGTAGGAACTGCCTCCCAAGGTTTCAACCTGCCTTGCACTTATACAATAGGCACCCTACAAAGAACAAGGAAAACTGCACCAAATGCAAACAAAGTTTTCTTTTGGACAGTTCATTTAAGAGCACAAGGAATCCTCTATAGCTGATATTTTAAAAGACAGTTTCCTTCTGTGGTTGAAGAATTTGTAGATCTCACGCATTCAATTGCATGCAAGATAAATCTGAAGATGTGATATTCCTCTGAAGCACTTGCATTCAGAACTATGGAGAGATTAAACACAGCCTAAGTCTGATTTTAACTTTATTCCAAAGTTGCACTCAGATAAAAGCCTACTAAGGAATTGTAGCTAAGAATAGTCTTCTACTGAAAATTTAACTCAGGAAAGAAGTACAGCAGGTACATAACAAAGACTCCTCCAAAATTCACTGGAGACAGTTTCCTTGCTAAAACTGAGGGCAATGCAAATAACAACATGGAAATGCAAATGCTGGATGCTTTCTATGGCTCATTTTGCTTGTTCAAAGATTGAAGATAGCCTGAACTTGAAATATCTAAAGCCCAAAAACTTTAAGTAAGGATTATCCTCTGTTCTCAAAAACCATACATTGTCAGCATTCTATGACATTCCTGAACTCAACACGGCTGATGTACTGTCTTTTTGAACAACCACTTAATTAAGACAGCACCAGTCATTATAAGCAGGAATTCAAAATAATTAAAATATTATTTAATATGTAGATGCTTACCAAAAAGTCTTGTTGCTTCATTTCTACATATGGCCATTTGAGTATTGTTTTTTTTGTTAAATTTAAATATCAATTAACCATGCATACCCACCAGGCTTGATGTCCTTGTAAATCAGTTTCTCCAACCCATACAAGGAATCTTGTGAATGAGTGCCTTGGTCCACATGGCAGCAAATAACCAAAAAAATGCATTTTTAATGAAGAAATCAACTCCTGATTTAATGTCAAGTCCACAAAATCCAAGGGGTAAGTTAGTATTTTCATTATAATATCTGATAACCAGAGGCAAAGCTTCAGAATAATTAATTTCAAAGTTTATCTATATATGACAAGTGATGCAATTTTCATTTTACTTCTAACCATCAAAAGACAAGAGCTGCAAGCTCTGGTCTCTGTATACACGTGTGGATATTGACAGACTTTGGAAGCTTAGAAAACAAGAAATAATGTTCTGCCAAATTATGTCAGCAGATCTTGTTCTCACTGTCCATCACATTGTACTAATCACACAGTGATGTAACCAGTTTGTTCAAAGTTTGAGTAGCTGGTCTCCAAAAAAAACCCTGAACTTTGCGTTATGACTCCTAAATAAATACAGGTACTAAATCAAGATACTTTACACAAAGTTTGCTGATTACTAGCCACAAAAACAAACAGTGCTAAAAACAGTCCCTAATTTTATATTCAGTATATTTCTTACTCTGACACTAGCTATAGTGCGTTCCTGAAGACCAACCAAAAGGATTCCTTACAAATTCAAGGTGCAGAAGAGCAAGTGGGTCCTACGACTTCTGCATCTAGCCAAGGCAAGAGATCTGCTTATGCAGGAACTCCCAAATATGATTCCAAGCACAACACAAAAATGCAAGAAACAAAGCCACTCTACCAGAGAACTCAGTATGACTGAGGATAACTACAATTTAAAGTAATCCATGTTGAGTGATGCTCCCCAAGGCTGTTAAGTTTAATGCCGCATCTCCACAAAGCATGACTCACTTTATAGTTCTTTGAAGGAGGAATCAAGCCACTGAGGTAACATTTTATATAAATAATTTCTTCATAAGGCTTAGAAGTGCTGGATATAATAAGTCTTCATTAAAAAAAAAAAAAAAGAAAACTTCTGTTCCTCCAAAACAAAATATCGTATTATTAAAGATCAGTAATTAAAACTCTACAGCAAGGTAATGCTTCATGTAGTGCAGTTTCTATCTTCAGTCTTAATTCCCAGAGCTTTAAATACATATACATACATATACGCACATATACACAAACACCAGATGACCAAATTCCCATTTTCAGTGGAAGTCAAATGGACAAATGAACAGTAAAGAAGTGACATACTGTTTCAAGTTTTTAAGAAAAGAAGACATTTTAAAAGAACTGTAGTAAAACTAGCTAGATACTTGAAAACCATAGATTCATGAAATCAAGCACAAAACAGCACTTTTCTTGCACAGCGCAGCCTAAGTTCTCAAATTCTGATGGAGCGTTGCATTATCATCTTGGTACCTTTTTCTGCTGCTTTCTGTAAGGCTTCCTCAATTCTTGCAAGTTCTTTTTGTTTATTATCTTGTAAATATTTTTCTTCCTTCTCTGCATCATATTTAATACCTGCAAGCCAAGTTAGGACAGCTTTAATCCTAAACCTGAAACACTGCTGCTCAAAATAAGTAAATGTATAAACAAGCAAAACACACCCTGTTCAAGGCAGATGTGACAACATAAAGGCTATTCTTGGTCTAACTGCAGAAACATGTCCCACCTCTGGAATTCATATTCTTATGCAGTAAAAACCCACCAATGTCTAAGCATTATATCAAAAGTGACGCAGCAATCACAATAAAGAACCTTTCCACATCCTTACAGAGGTGGAAATTCGGAGTCCTTTAAGTGTGCACTTTGCAGTATAACGCAGATTCTAAGGTATGCTATACATACATTTACTACTCTGGAAATTTCAAAGTTCACTTAGTCAACTGGAGTTTCTGGTTTCATAGTAAACAAGCCAAATTCTCTGTTCCCTCCCTAAAAATCAGCTTTAAGTCTTACAAGTCAGAAACAAATGGACTACTTCACACTGAACAGCCAAAAGATCTAGATGATATTAGCCAAAAAAGAAAAAAAAGAAAAAAAAAAAGGGTTCAGGATAAGCATCCTTCAAAGGAAGCTTCTGTGTTAAAATGAACTTAAAATGAATATACCCAAGAATTTCCATAAAAGCAACTGGCTTCCTCCCATCCTTCCTGCCAGCGTTTGCCTAGAAATCTCCTTGAATGAGCAGAACGTACAAATAGCAGCCTATGTGAACCACTTGCTGTTATATACTCAATTACACCATGCCCTTCAATATTTTTCTCTTCTATTACTTGACTTCATTGTGTTCTTAAACAATATACGTACTTGCACCCGGAACTATTAGAAGATACAAGCCTTCTAGAGTTGCAACAACTGCCTCACCATACAGATTCTTCCAAGGTATCTTCAGAGTAAGTTTATCTACATAAACAAAAACATAATTACTTAAAAGCAAAAAACTATGCTGTGTTTAGGTTGAACAATACCTCAGTTACTGAAGAGCATCAGCCCTGTTTCTTGAAGTCCTACACACCTCAAAAGGCAAAATGGGACCTGCGTGGGGCTAAGCAGTTTATACAGCTCTTGAAATGAGAAAATACATGCACTGAAAATAAGCCACTGATTTAAGCAAGAAGATGCAGTCTGAGTCATAAGACTTGGATCAAAAGTTGAGACAATTACTGGAGTTTAATTGACTAAGATGAACATCAATTTGTAGGGGCATGGAAAAAAGAAGCATGATCCATTCCTTCTCCCACAAATGTTTCACTTGAAAAAGCAATGCTGAGCAATACCAAAAAGTATTTTTAACAACATAGGTCAGAATTCTTTAACCTTGGGCATATTTGCCAACTCCTCGAAAACCTTACTTAAATTCTTCATATTGATCATATAACCTCTAAAAAGCCACACACATTTTTGTTTGTACTGAACAGCTCCCTCAACAACAAATAGAATTACACGAATGACAGAAAATTTCTTCCTAAGAAAGCTTAACAGGAAAAAAAAGAATCAGAACAAGACTGATCTACTGATCTTAAGATCCACTCTAAAATTTCCATTCTAAGAACTTTGGTGAAAAAACAACTTACCTATTTGGCCAACTTTTACTTTAAAGGGTATATCCAGTTCACTCTGTTAAAAAAAAATATATATATATATTAAAAAATATATATTTTATGGATAATTTCTTTCTATATGGCAAAATCTTTACCTATGTTAAAATTATTCTCCAAGAACTGAGGTTCCAAAACATGAGCAGTTCTCTGCATGAATGGGTTCTAATTATTTAGCATTACTATCATGAACACGGGGTTCTATAAACATGACGAGGTTTATAAGAAGTATAAAAATGAAGCGGTTAAACAGTTTCAGCAATACTCTCCTGTAAAAATAATAATTTTATGCCCCAAAAGTTACTAAAAATAGTATTTTACCTACATGTGATGATTTAATTCTGCATTTTCATTAGTTTGCCAGATAGGTCTTTTATTTGTTATAAACAGTACTATACCTAGTTTTTTCAAATATATGCTAAAATCCTCACTGAAAACAACTTTTTAAATGTAAAATACTTACCAATGCATTCTCCTTTATCTGTAAGTTGTCTAGTGCCACATTACCTATGTGGAAAAAAAAAGAGAAGTACAGAATAAGTGATTCTGACTACTCTGTTATGTTAATTGGAGCAAGGAACTCAACTTCCACACTGCCAAAAACACTGGGGTAAAATGTAGAATCGAACCTCCAGTTACTGGATAGCACAAAATGCCAAAGATGCACAAAAAATGGCTAAGCAGTGAGTCATTAATGCATATTATCCACGAAAAATGTAGTGGTGGAGAGATTACAGAAATACCAGAAACTTCTATTCCTGCATGTTTTGATACCACTCAGTAACGCCTAACAATATCTTTCTTATTATCATTCTTACTATTCACTTGGTCCTTTGAATGATAAACACGATTTTATCAGGCAAGGAAGACGCTATCTCTTATTTTTATTGATTTTACATAGCAGGAAAAACAGCATAAATCATAAAACCACAAAAATGTAAGGCGCCTGCATGCTTGTTTTTGCCAATGCATTAGCTTTTCCTGAAATAGGCAACTAGACAGGATTTCTAAAGGAAATGCAGTCCTGGGGAATCACACTTGATGAAGAGGGTAAACCAAACATACGTCTTGGCGCTTTAATACCAAATTCCTTAGCGGTATGTTCTGCTTATAATACTAGTGCCTTTAATCATTTTTAAGTGTTAAAAACAACACCCTGGACTACCACGGCAACAAGAAGACGAGGAAGATCGGGCAGACCTCGGCGCTGAGGTACCCACAAGCGCTGAACTAGCTCTGCCTTCCCGGGCAGCGGGGCAGCCACCTGCTCGCCCACAGCGGGGGCGCAGCCCAGCCGTGCCCAGCGGAGCGGCTCCTTTACCACACACCGAGCCACCCGCGCGCCCTCCCCACGCCTCGCTCTGAGGAAGAGGGAGCAAAACGCCCCGGGGCAGCGCAACGGCAGAAACGGCCGCCCGCCCCTCGCGGCGGCGCCGACCCACGGGAGAGGCTGGAAAACCTCGGGGACCGCCCGGCCCTCGGGGAGGGACGAACGGGGGCACAGCGGCAGGACCGCCCCTGTGGGGGGGCACAGCGGCAGGACCGCCGCCCCCCGGGGAGGGTCGAAGGGGGGCACAGCGGCAGGGCCGCCCACCCCACAGGGAAACGAGGGAAGGCGAAGCCTCAGGATCCACCGACCCTCATGACCGGGCACAGCAGCGGAACTGACCGCCCCACAGAAGCAAAGGGAACGGGGCGGCGGGGGGGAAGACTCGGCCCCGCGGACCGGCCGCCCCTCACGGGGTTCGCAGCCAACGAGACCGGCCGCGGCGCCCACCCAGTGCCGACTCCTCGTCTCCGCCCTCCCTCCGTGCGCCCGGCCGGCCCAGGGCACAGGGCGCGGGCAGGCGGAAGGGGCTCCTTACCCCCCCATATGCCCAGCTTGAGCTGGGACTTGTTCAGGTTCTCCACATAGTCGCCCAGGAAGCGGTTCAGCAGATCCGCCACCACCGACTCCAGCACCATGGCGGGGGCGCGGGGCGGCGCGGGCGGGGGGCGCGGAGGCAGCGGCCGGCGCGCGCGTCCCCGGCAGTCAGGTGACGGGGGCGGGGCCTTCCCGCGGGGCCGCGCCCGCCCCGCCCCCGCCTTGTGCCGTGGCGCGGCGGGGCGGCTGCCGGCCGGGCGGGGCGGCGCCATCTTCTTCCGAGCGGCGGCAGCGACCTGCGCACTTGGTCATAGTCGCCGAAACGGGCGCTTGGCTGCACAAAACCGAGGAAAATTGGCCTTTTAGTGGAACCCGAGCCTCCGCTTTTCTCAGCCTCTTGGCAAATGTGCTGATTTGTAACTCAAGGGTCATGGGGCACTGAGAGTGGAAGGGTGCAGGACCTGACAGCTGTCAGGTGATGCCTGTCAGAGTACGTGTTTGCATTAGAGATAAAACCCAAGGACTTTTAAATACAGCTTTAAAGCTTTAGGCAGGTTGTGTCCTCTTTCCTATTCAATTGATTATTTAGAATGTATATGTAGGCTTCTTCCCCCTCTAGGGTGAATATCTATTTGCTTCCCTTTTTTAAGTTGGAGCTTAACTGAACCTGGCTAGTTCTTACAGCTCATATGAAAAGTAGTCAGTTACGGCAGCTATTCAACATGGAAACTGAGAGCAAGGGGACACAGTTTGTAGGGAGTTATTAACACTACAGAGAAAATGAATGGCACATACTGCTCTGCGTAGGAGCACCTACATCTGTGGGTAGGGGCCACGCACATAAAGTCATTTTGAGCACCAGAGAGCACCTTAAGTGATGGAAGAATAGCGATTTAAGGCTCAAAATAACACATTCTAAAAATGTGTTTCTCCCTCCTCTGCCCAAAAAAAAAAAGATAAATTAGTACTAGCAGTAGGATTCAGGCCTCCAAAAGATATAAAAATAATCCAGGCCGCGTGAATGCAATCAGAAGACTGTTAACAGTGCCAGAGAAATCAGCTTTACACAGTATACAGTTAAATTTTGGAGCTTAGTGTCAGGAGATGTTACAAAAGCACAGATATTTACGGAAAAGATTTGAGTAAACGCCTGAAGAATTCTGCGCTAGTGACTGCTGCTGCTCTGGTTGCGTTACAGCCTCCGTTTCACACCGGCGAGCTCCCTCTTGCTGCAGCTGGGATGAATCCAAAGAGCTCTGCCAGGATTTGCCACAATTTTATTTGTGAAGTAGATGCATACCCAAGGCCATCCTCATCCACATGCTGGTTCCTGAAATACATTTTGCAGTTTGTTAAATGTATGATAAAGTATAAAGAGTCCCATTGAGAACACCCAAGCAACAGAAGACTCCATTTTTAGCACCTTAGCATCAGGAAATGAGGCATACTTTAAAGCATTTTAAATAAAGCTATTAGGGAGGAAAAAAAAAAAAAGCAGCAATGAAACCCTCCCTTAACAGGCCATTAGATGCAGAATTCCGCACACCACTGGCTAATGCTGGTTGGTTACTGGAAAACATCTTAGTTGTTGGCGATTATTGCCAATTGAGTGGTCTTTCTGTCCCAGTAGAGGGGAACAATGTAATAGAAAGAGACTGGACATTAGGAGGAGTTATTAAGGTTTCAAATCGGAACCACAGAGCTGAAAAACAAACTCATCAGCCCAAAGCTCGTTATTTTTGTTCTTGCAAAAGGAGCTGCCTGGCCCTGAGCAGCTCTGTGGTTTTGTGTGCCTCTGCAGCCAAGGCTCTATAGAGCTTATGGTGTTACACGTATGTTCTCATAGTGACTTACCAGCAGTGTCTCTGTCACACATACACACTTATGCTGGAAGATTCATTCTTTCCATTAGCAGAAGAGCTTGCACTGACTCCTACAGAAGTGTTTCCTGTGATACCAGTAAGACTGAACAACAGGGTATTAATTTTATTAATTTTTAACAAATAATTTTGTGCTATTGTTTCACACCTGACAATTTTTTAACCTTAAAAACATGCTAATATAATTTATTTTCCAGAGGAAGAATAAAGACTATAGAAAGTGATAAATACTTTGGGTAGGAATGATAATCTTAACAGACAGGAGTAAAACTAACAAAGATAAGCTTTTGCACATATTTCCGTTTTTTTAAATCCATTTTTTGATTTTTTAAAGCCTTTAGAGTTCATGTGGATGGATTCTCAGATTTCCAAGTGCCTTGTCTCCAATCTGAGATAAGGTTAGCTTTATAATTTATATTTTATTGATTTATTTACTTCTTTTTTGCAGTGTTGGCTGTTCAAATCCCATCATATAATACGGAAGCAGCAATGGAAGAAAGCAAAACAGGGAATTGTAAATTGAGCTTCTGATGCCATTCTGTTTGTTCAGGTAACAAACTTTCACTTGTGCTCTTTTTTTTAAATGAATGTGTAAAAGAACATCACAACCCAAGTCTGTGTCAAAATTTCCTTTTTTTTTAGTAAAACTTGAACAGATTTTTTAAGAAATGAAGAAAAAAGTACAATGTTACATGAGGTATGAGTTCTGTATCCAGACAAGAACAGGACAAACAGAAACATGGATGTTTGTTCACCATTCACTGAATACCCAGACATCTCAGAGAAAAAAAATATGCATTCTGACAATTTTTTTTGTAG
Source organism: Tinamus guttatus (assembly GCF_059628265.1). Classification (NCBI taxonomy): domain Eukaryota; kingdom Metazoa; phylum Chordata; class Aves; order Tinamiformes; family Tinamidae; genus Tinamus; species Tinamus guttatus. The sequence continues at coordinate 16,153,115 of NW_028288538.1, forward strand.
TTACTAACATTGAATAGACATGACTTGTTCCATAAATATGAATGGAAACAGTAGTTTCACTGAGCTGAAAGTCATCCCTGAGCTGAACAGCATGTTCTGGTTGATGTCTAGAGGCTCATTCTGTATTACTGTAGCACTTTATCAAATATAAAGCTTTGATGATTCTATTACTGCATGGTAATTTCCTAAACTGTAAACATAAATATAACACTGTAACACTTAACTTTGTGGTTGTGCTATTTATTTGTCAAGATTTGTTCAAATCTCCAGATAAACATTTAAAAAAATGAAGCATGACAGTAATCTACATTGTAAGTATCAGCTTAAAGTTTTCATTTTAGCAATAGAAATATGCTTTGTAACAACAAGTATTTGTTTGCTGTTGCCTATTACACTATTCTTCATGCATAAATAATCATCACAGCAGTTCTAATGCTAATCTAAGTGAGTGAGTACATGGACTGATAGCTCAATAACCAATCTTTCCTCTCATATTTAACTGCATTAATATTACAGAATCTCCACCTCCTAATATCCGACTATTGGCAGGTGAACAGATGGCAAATTTTACCCACTGTACCTCATTACAAAGAATGTGTACCTATTAGCAGTTGGGAAATCAGCCAGATAATGTAGCATTGTCTTTCCTCATCACAAAGCCCACGGAGATAAGGTGACTTTGCGATGAGTTTGATCAGGTTGCCAAGGGCCTTATCCAGACAAGTCCTCAGAATCTCCCAAGCTGGATATTGCACAGCCTCTCTGAGCAACCTGTTCCCTAGCTGCACTGATGGAGATTTTTTTTTTCTTCTTCTATTTGGACTATTTGGAATTTCCCTTCAATTTATGATCGTTACAGTCTCAGGAGCACTGACTACATATATAAGACATATTTTTGCACTTAGCAGATCAGTAGAGGCAAGACATCATTACTTATAATTTTGCCGTCCTGATCTTTCTAAAATAATTCAATATTCTGTGGAAATAATGGTATATGATACTGATTTTGGTTTTGCTTTACTTTTTTTGTTTGGTTGTTTAGTTTTGGGTATTAACTTCTTAAGATCATTATTGGGAATTTTTGCAATGCTGTTATTTCAAATACATTAGCAATAAGTAAAACCAATAGATTATGCTACATTAGGATGGCTGAAAAAAAAAGAACATGACAATTTAGAGCGCTCTGGTTTCCCTCTTCCCTGTTACAAGGCAGAAGCTCTTGAAGAGCCTTTGGAGGAAGTGCAGCTGCAAAGAGCAATGATACCATTTCAGCATGAGGTCTTTCTCCTCGCTGCAATGCAACACTAAGTATAACAGACTTTCCAAGGCCCACCTGTGTAAGAACTAAACAATAAGCAAATGGAAGTGTTTCAGTATAAGAAAGGAGTGTTAACTTCACCAACTAACACCACGTTTTATGAAAGGATAAAGCTGATTTTTACCAATAAATAAAACTTCAAGCATAGGGAGAAGGCCTACTTTTGTTTCTAAGATTATTATTAAACCAGATACCCTGTCCAAATTCTAACATGATGGCTACATTTTCCCCTCATAAAACCCCACCTCTGTTTCTAAATAATTAATTAGATGTGCATCCTTTCCCATTATCCTGCAAGACAAACACTGAATCCAAATATCTCTGCTGGCTACTGTCAGCATTTCAGAAAAATGTGGGTAAAAATAGCAGCCCAACCAACTCCTTGTTCAAAGCATAGAACTAAAGCTCTTCATAGCTTTAATGTGATAACTAAATAAGAAATACAGTGTATTGAAGGTACTGCATGGTAAGAAAAAAGAAATAATGCTGTATTCGCAAATGAGGATAACTCCACAAACACTCTTCAGTATGAAGGGTGGTTTTCAGGGGGCTTCAAAGAAACTTCTGTCAGATGAGCACTAGTTTTCTTCATCTACTACACCTTATCTGGTTCTAAGAGATTTATTAATTAGAATCTGCATTTCAGCAGGAAATTTCTAAGCCAAAGGCTAAATAAGTCTATCTGATCAGTATTGATCACATATATGTCATACCAAGAGATTTAAATTATAAATTGCTTTGATATCTTTTATCCTGAGCAAGGGAATCTTCAAAACAGCTAAGCTGTACAATAGGAGTCTAACTTAATTTCTCGTGAGAATTTTATTTGATGGTATTTCTGAGAATCATAGCTTTTTTTTTTTTTCTTCAGTGAAGATAAAAAAGCCACTAGCTATGTCAAAAAATTCTTGAAATGAAAAATGAACTTGTTTTAATGAATATGTTGCCTTTGAGTGGGAAAGGAAGTAATCCTAGTCAAGTCTAGACCAAGCAAATTTGCTTTTGAATGATAAGTATAAGTTTACTCACTCGATCAGAGCTTATTCATTATAAAAGTAAGGCCCCTACATCTGATTGGCACCCCACCGATCTGGCATGAAATTAATGACTGTTTGTCCTAGAAAAAACAGTTCAATTGCAAATACACAGATGTAAAGAGTGTAGAGTAATGGCTACTCCCTCCTTCAAGAGAAATGAAGTTCATTATAGGTAAGGTGCCTCAGTCCATTATTTCAGGTCCTGGACATAAATTAGGGCAATCATTTATATACCATTCTATTCCGGGTTATGGCTTGTTCTGCAAGTACTGGCTGGACTGCTGCAATATCTCAAAACATGAAAATCATTTCTTAGGTTCTCCTAAATTTTGCCAATGTGATGTTGCATTACGATCTTTAATTTTATTTATATTTGAAACTTAATTTTGTTGGTACTAAAAGAAATGTGTTTTGCTAATCAGATCTTTTATGAGGGATTGAAGAAAACAATTACACAACATTCTTTATAGAAAAAAAAGCTGCAGCTAAGAATCTTTGTTGTTTTTGTGCTTAATTTTATTGCTGACAACTAAGATAAAAAAAAATAAAGACATGAGGAGATAAGGAAGCATAATTAAGGACAATTTTCTAACAGTTCCACATGAATGCTTTCCAAAGGAAGTCTGAAAGGGACAGTTAGAAATATTCACCAAAGTAATTTGTCAAAATGTGAGTATTGTTCAAGATAAATTTTATGAGTGGCGAGTGCATGCACTTTTCTGGAAGAGTACTGGCTGATTTTGAAAAAAAAAAAAAAAAGAGATCCTGTAAGTTAGCACTCCGGCTAGGTTATTATAAGCCGTAGTGTGATTTGGAAATAACTTAGAGAGGAAAAGTAGGATGTTGCACAGTTACAAGATCTGTTGTTACTGATGGAGTTAGTACAAATCCAGATGGAGGTAAGTCTTTAAGTAATACAGCAGAGGAAGTAGAACTTCCAAATGTCCCACTTTACTGTGAATTCATAAAAATGAAAGTAAGAGTTTCTTACTTTTGAGTAAATTTCATAGAAGTCACCCTTTACTCCAGGCATTGCTGGACTAGACAGTATTGCTTTTGTTTAAAATAAAATTATCTCAGGAACATGTTTCATGTAACCTAGTTCTGACTACCTCTAAGACACCTCCACAACCACCACCCAATTTTCATAATTTTATTTGGGATGGGAAACATTAACCTGAGGTACCTTATTTGCTGATGCAGAGAAGGATGTCATCAGACAATACCACCACTTAACTCACAGGAAAAAACTGTAAAAAAAGATCTATGAATCAGGATGGACTAACTGCTCCCAGAGTAAATCTTATGTAACAGATACCATTCCAAAAAGATATTGTTTTCAGGTGTTTCTGCTTGGCAGTGTTTAACTCTCATGGCAACGCGCATACATTACATAAACACTGTGTGTGATTCTTTTGTCTCTTCTGTCAGTTTTAAACTTGGATAACTCTGTTGGAATCAATGTAGCTACAACATACAAAGTCAACACATGTTCAGAATTATTTCCAGAGTCCCATGAGTCACAGTATTAGCAATTTATGGGTCAGACCTGTTCAGATGGTATGTTATACACTTACACGTCTTCCTGAAACGTAAATTTGTTCCAAGTATCTTCCAAGGTCTGCTAAAAGTGGAAGAAATCATGCAGTTTAAAATGACTGTATGTTTGCTAGAATGCAGTGAAAGACGATGTTTTGATTACGAGCTCAGTACAGTACGGTGGCTATTTGTAATAATGATATGCTTGAGTGGTTTTAAGGATAATTTCTTAAATAAATTGTTGACTTCTTAATCCAAACTCCAGTACTCAGAAGATGATGTAATTTGGGGAACTTCAGTACTACTTAGAAAGTTTCTTTACTTACATTTAACTGTAGTGTTTTTAGTGGAAATGGGAAGCCTTTGTTGCAACTACTTTAGGCCATATGAGTAGTAAGATTGTAGTTGTCACACAAAAAAGGAGCATTTAGCATTAAGCATTTAGAGTAATAGTAAAAAGTCAGATGTGGTATACAGGTTTGAATGTCAGAAATATAATTCAGTAAAGCTATTTTTAGCACAAGGCATTGACTGTAGTCATAGGTATATCAACACTTCAGATAATGTCTTTAATCCATGTGACTCAACTGTTACATTAATCGAGTAGGAATTGGGTGCAAATACCTACTTATTGAAAAGTTGATCAAGTCTCTTGAAAATGTAGTGGATAGTGTAGCTCATCACGAAAATATATTGACCCCAGCAACTCTGACAAGAGGCCTAGAGAGAACCCACTTATTGGAAAGCTTATTAAAGTAAATCCGAAGGCTCACTTTTGCCATTGGTTGCATTTTGTGCATTCCTCATTACGTGGTCTATATCTTACGTGGTCTTGTCAGTTCTCAGAGACAAGAGATTTACAAATGTATGCAGAAGAATGTACCCTTGATATTGCTCATTATACAGTGGGCACAGTTTTATCAGGGTGTCTTCAAAAGTCTTCCAGCAGAAGAAAACAACAACAGCAAAGTTAAACGATACCATAGCTTGTCAAACGGATTATTCTAGATGACAAGGAGAGATATATGACTCTGTCTCCCGTATCCCTGTGCTATAATCTCTAGATCCTAACAACAGGCAAGGGACAGCAGGGAAGCAAGAGGGAAAGCAAGGAGAAAAAAGAAAAAGAGATTACCATTCAAGGAAGAAGTAAATTGCTAGATCAACTGCTCCTAGTAATTAAATCTTTGATAGCAAAAGCAAGACAAATATAGTTAAAAAAAAAAAAGTCTGCAAAAAAGTCCAGCTTCAGCATAGATTGTAGCAATTTATCACATCAGCCATATCAAAAAACTGAGGCACTGGCACAACAGGAGGAATCCTATTGTGAATCAATGTACTAAGAGTACTAATAGCATATTGTGTAAGTTTATTGTCACGTTTCTTCCATTATTGCCAATCTATTACCTTAATAATGAAGTTGATCCAGAGTTCCTCCTGCACACACACTGGCTGCTCCACCTCATCAGGGGCTGGAAAATTCAGTATTCCAAGCTGAACTAGGAAAGTATTTAGGCAGTCTCCCTCTCTGTGGTCATAGATCTTTAAAACTGTGCAGGATAACCCACTGTTGAGCTGTAGAGCCTGTTGTGAGCAGATAAGTTACTAGTTTTTAGCAAAATGTCTTCTAGGCATCTCAGCAATACTGCCAAGACAGCCTGAGAGCTACTGTAATCTCTTATTTCTGAAAAACTTTGTCTTTATTTATATTTCCATTTCATGCTTGAGATTGTAACTAGTCACATGAGAATAAAACTTTCAGTTGCATTTTTAAAGCTTATCTAATTTCAGAGTTTATCATATTTAAACTTTCACTAAAGATAAATTCACTTATCATTCAGACTTTATTGTCTCTCATGTGTAACCTGGGCTTACGTTATACCAGGATTGTCATATAGGAAGTAGTTATGTGTATGAATATAAAGGGCAAATTACCAGTTATCTCACAAGTAGGGCACTTGAAGGTAAGATGTTTTTATACCTGCCTAACATACTAACAACTTTGCTTCAAATGCAGAACTCGAAATAAGACATGTAATATTTGCCCCTAGCTTTGCTATCTTTTAGTTATTCTCAACTGAAATGTGATAGTGAGCAACTCGACCCTTATTTTAAAGGCAAAAGTCCACTGCGTATCTTCCAGTCTCGTATCTGGGCTTACTGTCTCCTCTGCAACTTGGTGTTCTCCAGCTTATCCTGACATTCAGATATTTAAAGTGGTAACCAAAAACTGCTGGTTTCTTCTTCCAGAGGAAATGAGGTACTCTCCCTCCAATACCACATCCATATATTGATACTGCTTTGGTGAAACCTAGACTGCCTTTCATCTCATTTGGAAATTTTAGTAGTGAGGGTCCATGAAATTGTTGTAGATGTCAAATTTAACACTCATTGTGCTAAATCCAGGATCTCCAGAGTTTTTAAATTCAATACGGCAGTATAACTGTGTCAAATCAAAAACTGTTTTTTTTTTTTTTAAGTTTATTGGTTACTAAAGTCAAGTCACACCTTAGTTTACTTAGTACTGCTCTGTTCTCCACCTGCGCCTTTCACCTAAGGGGCTCCTTACTGGTCTCACGATCCCTGCATTTTAGCATCATTTCCTTTTCCTTGGATAGGATATGCACACAAAAAAATCTACAAAAAAGAGAGAAGAAAAATGAAGACTCCAGTTCTGCTGTAGTGTCCAATTCTGGCTAATTTTTGGCAGTTCTAGCTCTATCCTAGCTGTATGCTAGTCTTCCTAACCCCTTAGATAAAAAGAGAATTGCAACTCTAAAGCTAGAGCAGGAGGCTATAGTCTCCCGCAGTCTGCTTAGCAAGGCAGCCTGGCCTAGACTAATAATCTGTTAATTTGTAGAAACTTGGAATTTGTAGAAAATATTAGGAAACACAGACTCTTCATTTTCAGGCTGCTCCACCACCCTAAGCACCACAGTTCACAAAAAGCTATTTAAAGATTTAACCTTACTTCATACACTTACCTTTCTCTTGAAAGCATTGACCCTCTACACAGGCAGTACATGTGACTTGGAAAGGTTGAAGCTTATGGATGGGAACAGCACTATAAATTGTTGAATTTATGATGAGCCTTACAATTTACGATGAGCCTTATCGAAAGGAAGGAAAAGCTATTGAGTAATATCTAATAAAAATAACATAGCAACTACTTTTTGCAGATGACTTTTTTAGGTGAAAGGTTGTACTCAGCAGATGAAAAAAAATGAAGAGTGTCTGCTTGCTCTGCTGTCAGGTCTTTATTTTTCTCAGCAATGAACCATATGTACTTTCTCCCAGTTGTTACTATAACAAAGCAGCACTCTGTTAAATATTAAACATGTTCACGTGCTCTGCTGCAGGAGTCTAGGCAAACCAATGAGAGAATCCAGACTGAATTACAAGTCTCTTTTGTGCAAATCAATGAGATAATCTGAATTACTTGAACGACAGGTCTTTCTTGATTTATGTGTTTTAAGAATTCAGCATAGCAAACCTGTCCTGACGCACATCAAGAGCCCTGCGCCCCTAATATTGTACCAAGCCCTAGTAACATAAATGAATTAACTGTGCGGGTACAGGGATCCATCTGAATTCCACCTCTGGGCTGGAAACCTCTCATATTCAAACATTTCTGTTTTCCACAGCGTTTAGCAGTAATTTAAAATACCCAAGTAAATGTTTTTGCTCCAGGTGAAACCTTTAAAGGAATAGTCTCCAGCACAAGAAATAGTCTCTCCTAGCTGCCTGTGTTGCCCTGGTTCAACTCTTACTCACTGTGAGGTGATTCCAGACTATGCCCTGATTAGATACTTAAGATTTTGTGTCTTGTTCCCATGCTTTAGATTTCAGAAGCTCTCTATCAGGATTTTGATTTTATTATTATTATTATTATTATTATTATTATTATTATTATGTGGAATTATTATTTTGAACTGCACTTGCTTTTGTTGTTCTTTTCATTTGCTTGAAAACAATTTCTTGCTCTTTCATAGAGAAGCTGGAGTCACCATGGAGACACACAGGCTCCCAGCAAAGGGAGGGTGGACCAGGGCACCTGAGCACACGTAGCAAGGTGAGCTACCATGATTGCCCAAGCAGCATAAACTCTCTGTAGCTTGTCCACTTGGATTTTATGAAGAGAGATAGAGGCACTTGCTACTGTGGCAGCTGGCAGATCAGGTTCTGCAGTCAGCATTTTGATTTAAGAGCATAAGGGTAAAGTACAGACTGAGAGAGCAATGTTGAATTTATCTGGTCTGCAGTGAGTTTTCTTTCATGTAGAAGCCTTGAGGCTTATGAAAATTATAATCCCTTGCAGGAAATTCCCTGGCATAAAACTGAACTTTCAATTTTATGCAGAAAATAGTGAGTATATGCAGCTTTGAGTAGTTGAATTTTCTTAACATACTTTTTCTTATGGTTGTACTCAGCATGAGAGTGAACCCACCCCCAGTACCCAACAGAGATTAGAAAGATCTTGCCACTACTATAAACTTCAAAGAATCATCTTATATACGTCTTTGCCACTAAAACAGTGCAATCTGAAGATGACAGTGCTTCTCCCGAGGAGAAGAAAAATAGCCAAAAATCAGTGGAGTCGTAACCATTTCCATAATATGAGAGTGTGGCCCACATCCACATGAAATTTTATGTACTTTGGGAACATGCAATTTTGAGAAAAATCCCTCTCAAACTGTCCAGCTCTCCAGGGTATAGTTCTCCAGAGATGAACGAGGAAGTTCCTCATCCTGAGGTGAACTCCCATCATCCCAGCCCTGCAGAGCTTTGTAGCTGGACCTTGACAACACAGGTATAGTCCCCCAGAACTGACGTCACCCAATCTCCAGTTTCATTCTAACAAGACAATATGCAAGAGCAAACGTATTTCTTGCCTAATGCCCTCAGTCAGCTGCTTTTACCATGGAAGTAAAAGTTATGCAGGAAGGAAAATACTGAGCAGATGGATATGTTTACTAGGGAGTTGGACTGTGTGCAGAAGCACCACTTACAATATTTCTGGGAATCGGTATAGTCAGGAAAGGATAAAAGCATATTATAATTAATAACTGCATCAGTCAGCACAATCATAAATGAGTTTGTCAGTCCGTAAATGGAAAAATACACATTCTTCTAATTTTTATATTTCATAATTAATGATATAAAGATGTATGAAAACACAGTTTTTATGCCTATGAGATTTTGCAAAATGCTTATTTTTACTGAACATTTAAGTAAGCAGTGAGAAGACATAACCATACAATGTTATACTAGAATCTAAAATAAAAGAGAGGACAACTGAGAATGATACACTCCTGGCATTTGATGAAAACAGAATTTTTATGAAAGATACTAAGTGTTCGGAATATTCTTAAATTGGAAAAATTCAGTAGATGCAGAAGAGTCTCTGAAAGGGAGTTAGATCTGAAAAATCCCCACATGAAGAGGACAGGGTCACAAAGACTGTGTCCAAAGTGCGTGCTAACCTGACCGTTATTGAGCAGGTGCAAAGAAGATGAAACAATAGTAGTTTGCAGAGAAGCTCATCCTGCTGTCAGAACTGAGATCAAAAACATCCATCCAAACCTAGTAGTGACCTACTGCTGGTAATCACAAGGCTGCTCCCGAAGTCAACCTTGCTACAAAGTCCCTTACAAGGTTTGTGCTCTTGTGAATATGGATAGGTAGTGAGGAAGTAAACAACAGCTCTGAACGGGCAATTAAATTTTAAGCACAAAGTGTTGAAGCAAAATATAACAAAGAACCTACTTACATCTCTGCACTTCCTTAACACTAGCTAACTAGGCTTTATTGTGTGTTGCAGGCAGCATCCTGTGTTCGCAGACTCAGTCCTGGCACCGCCAATCCCAGGTAGGTCAACTTCTTTATTACAGTCAGGGCTTTACTGCAAGGAAACAACTCCTCCTGTAACCACCTGATGAAAATTAACAAATAGAAATTCTTTGCTGTCATCCATGCAATTTGATTACACACTGTACTAACTTTATGATTTGATAAACTGGTGAGCTAAGCCAATATCATTGTTAACACACTGATCTAATCTCAGCTGTAATTGTGGTTTGATTATAAAATTGTTCATTTTAAGCTCACAGCAGTTTAGCCTATATCATGTGCTTCTATGAAGTTAATATTTGCTTTTCTTGTTTAAAATAATAAAGTTGGGAAAAAACACACAGAAGTAGATTACATCTTCATTTTAGGGCCCAGGTTTCTCATGTAACATAAATTAGAGTGGTTTTTTTGTTTGTTTGTTTTTTTTTTAATATGAAAGCCTTTATTAGGCTAGGTTTCTCCTATTCAAGAAAGATGACTTCAAATTCATCTGCTGCTGTGCCCACAGGGCAGAGGAGTATACCTTCAGAGCAGAGTAAAAGAGCTTGGCTTGATCAGTCAAGCAAAATGATGCATGATGGGCTACAGCTTTCCCTTATATCTGCCACACATGCAAAGAAGAGCTATGAAGGCCAATGGTGGCATCAGAACAATATGAACAGTATGATTTTACTTTTGAAAAGAGCAATCCAAAGAGCAAGGCTCTGGGAAAACTTTTTAAGAGGGCAAGAGGAAATGCCTGCAAAAATGGGACTGCTCAACAACCATTCCTATGTTTCTTTATTTACTGTGTTTCTGAAGAACAATTTCTCTTTAGCAATATTTTTTCCTCTATTCACTATGTGTCAGTGCTGTGCACCTGGTAATTTGATTTGCAGTTTATGTAGCCATAAATTTCCCTGGAGATATCACAGGAATTGTGATTCTTTTTTTTTTTTTTTAAATCAAGTTAATAAAAGTTCTGCTTGTTCTGCTTTGCCACCAAGCAAGAATGAAAACAGTTTCTTTCCCCAGGAAGTAGAAGCAGTTTTTAATGAAAGAGGAGGAATATTTTCCTGAATGATTCGGATGAGTAGCAACATGATGCAATTAATAAAAATAAGTGCAATTTCAGAATTCAGTATGGGTAAGGAGGTTAAGACTTAAAAATAACACAAGAAATGAGTGGGATCAGATGTCAAAAGCTAGAGAGCCTTGTGCCCAGGGAAGATGCAGTATGTTCAGGCTGCCTCGCTATTAAAGCTCCTCTGAAACCATTTCACATCCTCAGCTGCTTGCTGCTTTGGCTGAAGGATGCCAAATGGAAGCCTCATCCCAGGGATTACTCCTATCTTAATTTCACTCTGTCAAACCACCTTTGTGCTCACTGTTGAAATTAAGTTATTCTCCTCTTTTCTTTCTCATCTCTCTCATCATTATTAATGAACTGGATACCCTTTTTAAACCTGATATCATATCTGCCATCCTGTCCTTGATGTCTCAGCTGAGCACTGGAAACTGATGCTGACAATTTTAAGTTCAGTCTATGGATGTGTTTCCAAAGCTAGTGATAGTGGCCATTAACACTTTAGGCAATTCCACTCCCTTTAGAGAAAGGTGCGTAAGTAGGACCCTATACTAAACAGCACTGACTCATTTGCAGGTTTTTCTATATAACTTTTTATTTCATGGGCAATCTACGCTACTACATCATCAGGCCTTGAAACCCTTTTGCAGGTTTCCCAGTTTAGAAGCAGTTGGGAGACTTTTCATCAGTTCTTATAGCTTCCTTTTTCTGTTTCTAAAACCAGAGTTTGTGTTCCTGCCTATTTTGGCTATTTGGAGATGACTTTCGGAGGATGCTTGCTTTCTCCTCCTGGACTCCCTTTCCTGTTTAGCCATCACTTTCTTTGTGATTTGATCCTTTTGAAGGCACGATAGGGAGGTATACGTACACCCAGGCTACATATAAGGCTTCTTCAAATGCTCTCTGCATTAGATTTCCTTTTAGCAAGCCTCTTCATTTCTATGTAGTTATGTGCAACTCTTTTTCCTCCTTCAAGACTGTTTTTTGAGTACATGAGGGTCATTACTGCAAATCGCAAGCCCTCTATTGTAGGTCGACCAGGGGAGCCTCAGGATGGCTTGCTATTGCTGGTGACACTGCCTGTTGCAGAAGGAGCAGTAGTTTGAACAGTGTCCCAGCATGGCGTTCGCACAGTGTGACTGGAGAGCCCAAGTTGCTCAGCTTCTCACCTATGTCACCATTTCATGGTCACCACTCAGATTTTGACTGACATTGATTCCCCTTACTTTAGGTATAACATTTCGGTCCATCAGCTTTCAATGCTGATATACTTCACATGAAAAAAAGTCCATTTTACCACACAAAACTAGACTTGGAAATATGTGGCACTGACTTTTATCAAGACTCATTAACTCCCTGTCAATATGGCACAGGCTTATAGTGACCTCTGATTACCTTCCTTCCACCAGGAGTCAACTTTGTCCCTGAGATGCAGAGCTTAGCTCTGGGTACTGTGTCCTCTGCTCCATTAGAACTGCTAGAAGGGCACTTTATTGAAAGGAATAAATAACTCCCTTTTGCTAGTCAAGCAGAAAATGGCCAGTGCCAGGTATTTTTCTAGACACTGATTAACAGTCCTGTCTCAAGATGAGACAATTGAGAGAATTAATTTTGGCCCTCACCAATGGTGCTCTGAAAGGGTTTCTGTGCAGTCATATGTAAGGGAAGCTGTGGGCTCTCAGCTCTGCAGCAAAACAGTGCAAGGGGCAAGCCAGGCTTCCCAGCTCTGCCTGCTCAGGATAGAGCCAGATTCCTGGTCAGTACCTCCACTGTTACTTGCCTGCTGGGATTCGGATATCTGCAGTCTTGTCCTGCACAGCACAGCAGTATAAACCTCATTAAGGCTCCTGACCAAACAGCTGTGTTGGGAGAAGAAGCCATGATACTGCATGTTGGCCAGAACTGGGCAAGCTGAGGACAAAATCACAGCTAGACATGAGGTAATTGAAATAGGGGTGGCGAGTGACCTGGGGATTCAGCATGAAATACCTGCAAAGGCATGAAACCCTGGGACAAAAACATGGATGCGGAAAACAACAACTCCACAAGCCTGAGACTGAGCCTGTTCCCAGGAGCAAAGCCCCAGGCCACATTGCCAGCTCGCTGCCAGCTCTCGTCAGCCTGGGGACATGTGAGTCTCCACTCACACCTGGCTGCATAAGGAAGCAAATGATTGCTTCGTACCCTGAAAGGGGATCTCTAGCTCCCAGCGGCTCCTTGTGCGCAGTGTGAGTTGCACAAGCCAGGTGTCACAGAGAAGGGATTACACCAATATGCCAAGCCGCTAGTTAGAGAAGCTGCCCAGCGAGGTGTCTTTCTCCAAGCAGAGGATCACACTTGACATATGAGCTTGGAAGAAACCTGTAGGTGCTTTGCTGCAAGCAGACCCATTGCTTCCAGGTGGAAGAAGCAGGAGCTGCTCACTCGCAGCAAGGAGAAGCTGGCTGCCAGTGACATCTACGCCTGCGCTGTGCAGGACAAGCCCAGCAGGACCTGGCCTTGTAGCCAATGGCCAAGAGCAGGCAGAGCAGAAGTGCTGCCCAGGGACCCTCCTGCTGCCCAACGGCCGCAGGGTTAAACTAGTCCTTCCTGCTCAAACGGCCTCACCTTCAGGGCAGCAGCACTCTAGCACGCTCGCTTTATCCATGCGATTGCCAAACCTACCTACGTGGCTGTGTTTGCAGCATTTACCAGCAAGCCAAAAGGAAGCAGAGAATGATGTTCAGTGTCAGACAGTAGCTGAATCATTGCCTAAAACAACATTAATTAACTGCTCTATAATCTCTCAGTAAACTGGTTTTACCTTTTCATGGACACGTGGAGGTGCCAATAAGATCAGACACAGGAAGCTGAGGAAAGGCACAGGCACAATTATGTCATTTGTTTAACACAGCAGGAGGTAACATTCAAAAAAGAATGGCAGACGCTTTAATCATTTTTCCTTAACTTTCTTCTATAATTTGGATTTGAAAAAGTTTAAAATAAATGTCACCTGCAGGAATTTGTTGGTAGGCTTTGAGCTTTGCTGGATCCTTTTGAAAGGAAGTATTTTACTTCCTTTGCAGTTTTACCCTGGCTCAAATTTCTTTCTACTGATATTTTTGATAGGTTTAAAGCTTTATTATGTCTAAATTTTATATTAAAGTTTAAAGATACATATAAAGAAACACCTATTCATTCCCCATCTACTTGCCAGTGCAGGCAAGACCTTTGAGAAAAAAAATCATGTCCTCCTCAGTCTCCTCACCATGTTACTCACACTCTCACAGCTAAGTTTCCCCCCATCCTGTAGCCCTCATTCTGGGTACTTCACTACTCCTCCCCACGTGGACATTTCTCCCATGCACCAGGTTGTGCAGGAGGATTGCTGAGAGCCCAAGAAAGTAACCTGTGCACTGGGGTCCCTGCAGCCTGGGCTTGTACCCATGAGCTGAACCAGGCTCCATTGCTCTGTAGAGGCCACACACACACACACACACACACAGCATGACCAGAAATAAGCAAAGGAATGTCGTGAAGCATGCACAAAACAGACAAAACTGAGATTTTTAGCTACTATGATCTAACAAGTCTGCACCGAGCACGTGTAAACTGCAGTTTTATCAACGCTTTCTATCATGCACAAGAGCATCCGAAGGGCTGTCCCTGCTCCAGAAGCCACACCATGCTATATTTAAGTCACTATTCCAAGCCTCTGGAAACAAGAAGTAAAAAACAAGATCTCTTTCATTAACTTAAGGTTTAGAGAGGGTTGTGCCTTGTGATCACAGGTTGTGCCTGTTTTTCACGACAACGTAGCCTGAGTTTAACAGCGAGGATAGAGAACTTGAGGCCGATCACTTGAAATGTGGCCAAGTCGCAGCTGACGGAAGCCCAGCTCTGGTGACGGGAGGCCTGAGGCAGCCTGAAGAGCAGCCTGAGGAGCTGCGCTCGCAGTTACCTTCCTCGTGTCTGCATAGTGCAAGGTGCATTGCCTTGACTGTGCTGGAGCCATTTTTCAAGGAGAGTTATAAAAAGATTTGTATTTTTTTAGATTATTTTTATGCATTAACATTACAGCCACTTAGAGTATCACACATTCGCTTGGTGGAAGGACATTAAATGAGCTTCACAAATACTTAATCAGTGGGGCCTGCAGCATGACTGACTTTGTCTCATGCTGTAGTGAGCTAGCAGCCATGCCCAGGGGTGGCTGGAGTTAACCCCTTGCTGAAAAAGCAGCCAGACTGTTCCTACCTTCAGTTGAAGATCCCCCCGGGCCTGTGTCAACTGAAGTGCACCTGTGGCTCTTTAGACAGCAGCCAGGCTGTTCTACTGGCTTTTTGACGGGGGTTTTGACAGAATACTACTTTAGAGCGCCAAAATAATTGCTGTGTCAAGTTCGCATTTGTTATAGTGTATGTACTAGAAGTTCAAGCCCACAGACTTTGTGCAATATGCAATGTATTTGTTCCTTTTACTTTTTTTTTTTTTTTTCTCTCCTCCTTGCATTATGCTAAAGCCGCCCAAAAGCAAATCAGGAGCAATTTCAGTACTGCACTTTATTCCTGAAATAGCTTTCGCAGGTAGGGCATTTCCAGAAATGCCTGTTTACAAGTAATACTTCCAGCAATGGAGGGGTAGTTTGCAGCTTATAGGTTTCGAGTTTCTGTTCTTGTTCAGCCTTAACTCGATTGCTGAATATGGCTGTCTGCATATTTGCATTAATGTAGCTGAAAATGAGATCTCCTCCAAGCTCTCCTTGGCATTTCAGCAGGGAGGCAGTGTGCTACCGCCGTGCAGCGCGGAGCGCAGGAACGCTGAGGACCTGCCAGGCTCTGCAATAAGAGAGACCTTATTCTGTTTCCATCTCAGCCTTGCCCAGCATCATGCAGGGATGCTTGGACATCTTCCAAAAACTTGTGTCACAGACCCTCTATGAATGAACCAAAGCAGCAGAACTACTACAGAGCTCTGTGCCATGGCAAAGTCATTCCTACACATGCATGTTTAAAGAGTATTTACTCAACACAAAAGAATATTTGAAAATATTTGGCCAGAGGCATATGTGAAACATCTTTGCTGTGGATTTTTTTCCCTTCCTTCCAGTACAAAATTTAAGAGAAGAATACAACAGAGGAAAAGAAAGCAGATAAACTGGGCTCTGGGACACAGCCACCAAATTACTGGCAGGAAGAGCCAAATTTCAAACTACTGCTTATTTATCGTAATTACCGCAAACGTGGACTTTCATCATTAAAACGTAACAGCATGAATATGTACGTGTGCAGTAGCAAATCCCCATCAAAAAGTAAATGAACAAGACGCCAGGTACCTTATCTCTCCTCTTCAGTTACCTCGTGACTTATCGTGGTTGACATTTCTGCAAGGCCATAGTAGCAGATCTGAGTCTGAACATTCATGAGGAGAAGAGGCAACAGCTCTGATGTCAATAGAGAGTCAGTCTGTCTGCTTCATTTAGATGGAACTTAATTGCAGGAACTGCATTAATAGTCAACACAAGCCATCTGTTTAAACATGTGTGTTTTGAAAAGAATTGCCATGTACAATAAACACACTCATTGTAATGACTCATATCTGTTTGTGTGAAATGAGGATTTGGCAATTTCCCCTCAGAAAAACATTAAATTATGGGTCAAAAGCAGTTTTATGTCAAATTCTCATGTTTCTAGGGCAGGTCTGACCGTCTGGCAGTTGCAGGGCTGTCTGGGAAGTATTTGTGGGGGTGCCAACTCAATCCATTTCCCTCCCATTCCCCAAAGAGCCCACCTGGGAAGCCAAAGCTGAAGCGAGACACCCCCGGAGACGCGGAGCGCAGCGGCCGGGATGCGCGCCGGGCTGTGCTGCCGTATTGTCCTCAGCGCGTTGGCCCAGCGTGTCCGGGGGGCTCAGGAGGCTTCGCTCGGGGCACCTCCCTGGCAGCGCTGGCCTCCCCGCCAGGCCGCAGCCCCAGCCCGCACGTCCCGCCGCGCTGCCCGCGGCCCCCACATCCAGCACAGGGCAGCACGGGGGCATCGGCCGCCCCGCACAAACACTTGGGCAACAACACGGGAAAGCTCAGAAATGTGCAATCTCCCTTTTTTGTATCAGGAAAGAAAAAAACACCAGTTTTTGTCCTTCACTTGTTCTTCCTTCATAGGTGCATAACAGATGTTTTTTAAAGAGTGAAACAATATGCCATTCATGAACATTCGTGGTATGATTTCTAGGTAAGCTTCGTTAAATGAATAATAGCAGTGCACCAATTGCTGGACTTATTCAACAGCAGCATGAATTATGAACGGGCTGGTTCCATGCAGGAGGCAGAGTCAAGCTGCGTGCTTCCCACTCACATGTACAGCGGGCACTGTCGTTACATTTGCCACACATTAATATACAAAATATTTATGGGTGCCAGGACAGAAGAAGGCTGAGAAACCAGAGGGAAAATGAAGAGAAACATATGGTGAAGGCATAGGGTAAATCAGCAATACTGTCATCTTTCCTCATCTGGAAGCCCAATATGGGCCTGCTTTTTTTTTTTCCTATTAATTTTAAACTAAACAGCTTTAAATTCATTGGCAATATAAGCAGGTCTTGCTTTATTTCCTAAAGCTTGCTTTTGCAAGAGCACCAATTCCAGTGAGGTGCAATGTTTCATCAGATAAGGAAGCCAGTAATTATATTTTAAGATGTGCTTCAGTATCAGTAGTTCCCCTGTTAAATATTTTCTGCCTAATATACCCAAAGGAGTCTTACTTAACATACAGATTTCTGGTATTTCTGTGCATTTGAAGGGGACATCTCATCCAAGAAACCCACAGGTCTCAAGTTGTGTGATGTGCTGGATCTCAGTACTCCACATCAGCATCTCCTGACATCTCCCTTTGCAGGTTATAGACATTTTAGAAGCACAGGGCTGTGTCAGTTGCCCCATATTTACATGGCAGACTTCCATCTTCCAGCACCTACCACTGCTCACTGTATGAAAGCCTTTAAGAAGCTTATAAGGTAACGCTGGCCTTAGTTTAATTTCTGCCCACAAGCTATGTTGTATCCTGACTTTACCAAGCAGACAACCATTAAAGGCAGTTTCAGCTTGTGTTATTAGGGCATTGCAGGGATGTATGCCCCCATTCTGTGGGTTTGCATAGCTCAGAATGGTCATTCTGTTGAGTGTGACTAAGTTAGTGCTGATCCTCAGATTTCATTATGATGCATCCACTAGGCAGCAATCTTTTTCCTCAATAGCTGTTTTGTAAAACTGTTTCCAAGCATTTAGTGTTTTATTTCAACATCTGAGTCTCCTTTCAACAGACTTGGATTTTTGTTGTTGTTGTTGCTTTATCACAGGTTACATATTACTTGAGACCTATGACACATACAGCTGCTTCTGCCATCTCCTGTTACACACACGGAAATACCTGTTACTGCCACTAACCCACTTGTGCTTCTTCCTACAGCACTTCCAGGGCAGCTGTAGGCTAGAGACTCTGGAGAGCAGAGTTAACAGAGGGTTCTTTCCTGACAGATCCTGCACAAAAGATTCTCCTTGGGTTTCCCTGTATCAGGTGCACAATATAGTACCATATGTTTATGAAGTGAATTGCTTTGGAATGAGGTTTTTGAGTTTCTCTTCAAAAAGAAGAAACAGCTCCCATTTTCACTGTTAATCTGCTATCACTCTGGATTATGCATTTTGAATTACCTTGAGAAAAGGAGACTGAATTTAGCTAAGTGTTGAAGAAAAGAGACTGCTCTTGCTGCTTCTGACAGACAAGAAATTCTAATTATAGAAGCCTCAAATAAAATACAAAACATCTTGACCTATTTCACAGGTTCTAGATACAGAAGAACTCTAAATCAAGAGAGGACTTTTTGTTTCTCAGGACTGTACAGCAAGTTAAAGTGTTTGCTGCAACAGGAATAAAAAGAAAATAAAAGAAGTTAAAGCAAGGATGCTCAGTGCAGTTTTAGAATGTTTTCTTCCCAGCACCTTTCAAAGCACTGTTCTGAATACACAAAAAACACTAGTGAATGCACAAAAAAGTGGCCCTCACACACCTTGTTCCATTCCCCATGTACATCAGCATTTCCATATATCTTGTTTTGAAACTCATGGTGTTCCATTTAGACATTAAGAGCTTCTAAGTGCCAATAAGAAATGTATATTATATATAATCCTACTTCATTTGACATATACTTTTATCAGATAAGGCAAGTCTCTTCATCCTTTGAGCCCTTAATCTTGCAGTCTGAGCAGTCAAAATATTGTTAATTTAAGTGTATTGAACAAAATCTTCTTGGCAGTTGCGCACAGGTAACATCAAAAAAGCAAGGAATTTGTGGAGGAATTTTGATAAAGCTTACCGAGTGATTTAAAAGGCTAGGGTCACAATTGTACAGGCTCAGGAAGGCCAAAGGCAACAGGTTGAGATGAAAGTATCTAATTGATTTCCCACTCCCCGTCCTTGCAGGGAAGCAGCAGCTTTTGCTGAGGATTGCCAGGAGTTTTCCGTAGCTGCCAGACAGCTTGGTCAGCTCTGCCAGAACCCTCAGGGAATCACTCAGCTTCACAGCCACAGGTACAAAGAGCAACGATGGGATTCTGGGTCCTCATCTTGAATAACTGTCTAAAACGTGTGTGCAGAAGAAGTTTTAACAGAGATTCTCCTCCTTCACGTGCAAACCATCAGTTGTCAAACCTGTAACTGCTTTTCAGGCTACTCAGGCATATGGTGCAACACAACCTCCCTGCAGCCCTCAGGCAGCTCCACTTGTCAGGCAAATACTCTTTTCCTAAAACAGGGCTCTAAAACAGGATTCATGTCTAGGATCTGAACTTGCTGTAATTGCATTAAGCATTACTCACTGGGCAGCATTATCTGCAGCACAACCTTTAACCCTGGGCACTTCTGAAGAAATACTTCACCTAAAACACCCAAAAAAGCACATGCAAGCAACAGGTAGCACTGACCCTAGTAGCTGTATCCTCCTTCTCCAGCCTTCCCCCCCAGCCCCCAGGACTACCTCTAGTTTTGATTTAATGACCAGTGACAACATTTGTCTGCTTAATACATAGATGACCTGAATCAGATAGGATTTATTTGTTTATCCCTCTCCAGGCAGTAATTGCATGACAAATGTCTGCAGGCTGTAGAAGCAGACTAAAAACACATGTAGGTGTCTTCGAGGTGTACTTTATTGGACAATTATAAACAACAAAGATGTTTTTTGGAACTCCTCTCCTCAGTTTCAGCTGCCTGTTGCAGCTGCCACATTTGCGGTGCAGCTCAAGGGCAGCCAGAAGCAGCCCATGCTGCTCTGGCAAGCGCTGCCCTCCAATGCCCTCTGCCAGGCTACTGCTACCCGATGCCACAGGCTCCAATGGACAAAAAGACAACACAGCCCAAAGTCCATTCAGGCTCTTGTCAAAACCCTTATGAGCAACAGCAAAGCTTGGCTTTTGAGACGGTTTCTGTCTACAGGCTCCTTTACCATCTTTCCCCTCTACATCTCATTTGCACTTGAAGGAGAGAGGAGGCCATAGGTAAGGACATCCCGAATCATAGATCAAGCAATACATGGGTAGGATTTCTGTGAAACAATTTGTCACTTGATTTATTCTCATTACTAGAAAAGCTACGACATGTTTGGCTAGTACAGGTCATTAACAGTGACACAGAAACCTGGATTTGGGCATTTATTACCCTAAAACTAACATTGCCTTCCTCCCTACAGCCCACGTGTCTGAAGGAGGGAAATTCCCTTCTACAGCTTGTCAAGGTTATGCCTCTAACACCAGCACCCTATCTGGCCCCTCCATCTGATATGCTACAAAGGCAAATACAGCATGCAGGTAAGCCAAATTTAAAAATAAATAAATAATAAATAAATAAAATCTAAGTTGGCCAAGAATTTGACACCTTGGTGTTGGCAGCATTGACTTGCAACAGCCCAAAGCTCTCCATGTGGACAGCTTGCTCTTTGGTCACTCTTTCTAGCACTGTATCCTTCCATTGTAACTCCCTCTAGTTACAACTAGAGACTTAAAGCTCCACACAAATACATTATCTATTCAGCTTTGGTAGTTTGAACAGTAAAGATGACTCAGTTGAAGTGTCATTTGTCTTACAACTTTTCCCTTTATCAGCTCAGTTGAAGGGGTTAGCAGAGCTCTGCAGACCACCAAGGCAGGCTCGGGTACCTGATACTCCTGCAGGTCCTGCACACACTGCGCATCGCTGGGGATCTGCCTCTCAGGCACTTGGCAGAGACATGAAGGTCAAAAGGAAGTTCAAATCCTTTTAAGTACTTACCTTTGCTGAGATGGACTTGAGTTTTCACACAGGTGACTGAGTCTTGGAGCATCTCAGTATTTATCCAACACCGTCCAACTGTTTTCAGATGTTTTCCTTCATGTATTTTGTCCCTAACAACTGCAAACATATTACCTCCTAAAAGTTTGATTCAAATTCTGCGCCCCAGTCTCATTCCTTAGAGCGCTAGATCTTTTTTTTCCATTAAGAAGTGGATACTAAACCTCCCATCATCACTTTGGCCAACACCAGGCACAAGCTGTCAGCCTTGGGCAATCCCTTGAGCTCTGCTGCTGGCACCGGCTGCTCACAACTGGGGTATCTTCTCACATCACAGGTACGGAAATCAGATCAGCTGGGGACATCAGCAGAGAAGCTTCAGACAGAAACTTACACTGGCCTCTAGCATTTCAAGATAGTGTCTCTTACTGTTTTTACCTGGCATGATAAATTCAGCTTTATTGCTCCCTTCAAATGGCTAATGGTTAGAACAGGATGGTTTGACAAAAAACAGAGCGAGAATTAAAGTTAAATGGTTTCAGCTTCTGGAACTGTGCATTTTGATAAGGGGAGGAGAGAAGCAATCACCAACTACCCCATCTCATCCTTTCCTTCCTCACATGAGGGAAAAAAAAAAAATACACCTTCAACATAAACAGCTGAACCCAGTGCTCCTCTCTATCCCACCAGTAATTTCAAGGGAAGAAAGTCAGTTCCTTGCAGCACTTGGACATGTGCAAGCAGACTAAAACTAAACTGGTGTGACCTCCTGTGCCTCATGGCAGCAGTTTAACCTGACAGGCTGTTGATTTCTCTGTATGTTATTCCTCAACTAAGCAATGTGATGGAAACCCAGAACCTGTGGCTACCCTTCTCAAAAAAAGAGCCCTCGGGCTTTTCAGCTGACTTTCTCTCACCTTCTCTTTCAAATGCTCCCCGATTTTGCACTGAAGAAATACATGAAGGAAAGTCATTCTGCTTTAATGCAAAAGTGAGCTGGAAAGTCTTGCTCAGTTTTCTGCCCAACACGTGTGATGCTTCATAAGGCCAAGCTCTTGCTGTGACACCTGAGATAACCAACTTGACTGCATTGCACCATTTGTGGCCAAAGAGAGAGAAGTGGTAACAGAGAGAAGAGCTGCCATTGCTTCCTTCCTGCCTGCTGCTCCTTTCCTCACCTGTCCGAGCTCCTGTTACTCCATCCCAGTTCCCCAGTACCATTTAGGCTGTAGCCTTTGTGCATCTGACAGAGGCGGGGGGACACTGACTTGGCTAGAGACCGCTAGAAGGATTCCCTGCCCCAAGGACCTCTCAGCACAGAGGGCCTGTGGCAGCAGACCCCAACTTGCCCCGCGTGGCCCTTGGACGCAGCCCGCGGGGAGCAGCAGGGCCTGTCCCCTGCCTGCAGCGGGGCCGGGACAGTTCCCTGCGCACCCGCGGGTCTGGTCCCACCACCGCCTGCACTGCTCAGTGTTAAACACCTCTTTACCTCAGCAGGGAGCACAGATTGTTCAGCCTCATCTTAGACTTCTCCTCTAAGAAAACGATTAATCATTTTACTAATGCTGATAGACTGTACTTCAGTCACAGCCGTTAGATTTAAATTTGTTTTGAAAATCTGTTTTACTGAATTATGCAGATGAATCTTACGTACAAGACTTGAGTAGCATGTATAGCAATGAAAAACATATTATGCCATTCATTTTGTTAGCATAAGGCTATTGTTTGCTTTAACCACACATCCTGCTGCAAAGAGCCATCAATAGATGTGACTCATCACCTCACCCCAATATCAGGGTTCACTGTTAGGCCGCCTCTGCAAGCAGGGCCACGTTGCACATGGGCGCAGGGCAGCGAGGCACCTCCCAAGCCTCTGCAGTCCCCAGGACACGCAGGGAGGGCCCCTGGGGCTGCAGACCCGGCCCCTTGACGCACTGGGCCCCTTCGCTCCGACAACCCTATGTACAGGTATTCCTGGACAGCTTCCCAGCCACCCAGAGGCAGGCTGCTCACACAGGGGTACATTTGTCTTGTTCTTTCCGCAGTTTTCTGAGGAAACAAGTTACCTGCAGCAGTTAATAATAGGAACACTAGAAACTACAGGTTTTTTTACCCTTAGACCCCCCACTATGCATTCAGTGTTTCACCACAGGCAAGCAGCAAAGCCAACACACAAGGACAGAAGCAGCATCGTATTGAACAGCCTTGTCACAGGAGGCATTTGCAGACTGCATAAGTGCCATTTCCAGCAGCATATTTCCTGAGTCAGTTTGAAAAACAGGAGTAGCTGAGAACAAGTGGTGCAATAACTGGAATGTGATACTGCAGTCTGTTCTGCCTAATCCCTATTCCACACACCTGTCCTCAGGTTTTTTTAAGCTTAGACACCTGCCTCCCTGGTGCTGTTCCTCAACTTTGCCTGTAAAGGAGCACAGTGACAGGAGCAGCATCTCACCCTTCGTCCTTCAGCATGTTGCCCTGTGAACTGTGTTTGAGCATAACCTGCACACGTGTGTTTCTGCACCTGGACTTCATAATCAGGAAAAGGGCATCAAAAGTTCTCAGGAGACAAAACACAAAGACGTAAGACCTTGCTTTGTAGCAACATTTGGCTACAATCATTTGAAGAGATATGCTTAAAAACAACTTGCCTCCAAAAGGCCAGGACAACTGGTACTTCCAATGCGCCTAAGAAAATAATATTTGCTTTGCAAACCAAGGCTTCAGGATCTTGGCAGAAAAAAAACTTCCTTTCTTAAATGCAGAAAACTCAAACATACAGCAACATTTAAAAACAAAACTGGTGATCTTCCTACCAGTGAGTACCACTGACCACATCTGAGCTACCAATAAATAAATAAATAAATAAGGCTTGGCTTGAGAAGGACACCTATTTGCATGGTGTTTCAGAAGATTAGGAAACTTCTGAGCAAGATATTTCTTAATACCAAGGAGCCCCTCGCTTACATGAGAGGGGCATTTTCTTCCTGCTGCCAACTCTCGCATAGACACTGAGGCCTCAGGACTTTCCCAGGCTGCAGCACCCGTTGCTGTCGGGTTGCTCTTGCAGGCACTGTGTGCCCTGGCCCCACACACTGATGCTGCAGCCCCAGTGGGTGCTGCAGACGCTCATCACCCACAGCCGAGCTGGCCCAGGGGCACCACAGCACCAAGCCAGAACCCTTTGGGGCTCTGGCAAACGGAGCCCCTTGACTTGTGTTATGACTCTGCACCGCTAGTGAGAGGAACACCCTAAGAGGGAACACATCCTCCTTCAGAGGCACAGGAGAGGTCAAATACTTGAAAACAAAGAAGAGACAAAACGCAACTTAAAAAAGAATTATCTTCCTTCTGATGGAAACATTAGAGTCATACTTTGCTCAGTACTCAGTTCAAATGGTACTAAGCATGATAAAAGAGCCCATACCAGAGAAGAACATGAACAAATAAAGAAACTGAATTTACACTGTTTACCAGAGATAGGAAAGTTCAGCAGTACTTCCCAACTTGGACTCAACTCTAGAATTAGGCCTGCTGCTCTCAGAAAGAGCAGTAACCCCCTAGCAGCCAGAAGGCCTTATTCAAACTTACCAAAGGAGACTTCCTCATCCCCATTAGATACAGCATGCTTCCCGCCAAGCCCTTTCCCACCTGGAAACTCACTCTCTTGTTACAGAAAGGAAGGGCTTTCGGCAGGGACTTAACCCCTTCCTGGTGAGGATAGGACTGTATGGAGCTCTGCAGCTGCATTTCAGCCCAGCAGCGATGCTCTCCCATCACCCTGCAGAGGTGCTGGCTCAAGGGATTGTACCGAAGTACATCCCAAAACACCTGCTGGGCAGCTGTAGGAACGGGCTCTATCCACAGTAGGCAGTGAAAGGAGAGAAGGAACAGCCACAACCTGAACTGCAGGAAATTCTACTTACGAAAAAGGGGTTTACTGTGGGGGTGATGAGACGCAATTGCAGAGTTCCCAAGCAGGTTGTGGAGTCTCCATCCTGGGAGATCCTCGAAACCTACCTGCCTGCTCCAGCTGACCCGTCCCTGAGCTCAGACCCCCAGGCTCTGAAGGTGCCCTCCAGCCCCAGCCCTGTGCGGTCGGGGACGCGGTGGCGCGGGGCTGCCCAACGCAGGGCACGTCGCGCCCCAGCATGGCTGCAGGTGATGCTGCAGCTCCTCACTGTCCTCTGCGGCCTGATCCCAGCTCCGCCTGTGTGGGAGTATCTGTAATAGGACAGAGAGTCCCAGGAGCTGAAAGCAGGTACACGGATGAGTGACGAGCTCGAAGGGGGAGTCTGCTTTCCTTCAGATCCTGTGCAGTGTGGCAGGAGCAGGAGGGAAAGGCTCTGTTGGGAACCAGCCTGGCACGCAATAAATATGAAAAAGGTTTCATTTTTGCAGCATTACTGGTTCTTCCTTCAAGTGGTGCTTTCTAATCTCACTTCTCCCCACTTCCTTTTTTTTTCCCCTGTGATCAGTTTGCCGGGATTCAAGGATACAAGTGTCAGTGTATCACCTCCAGCTGTGCGAATGTGTATCAGTACATTTAATTCTCTCCTTTAGCACAAAGGGCTTATTATTCCATTTGATTTTAATCAGATTCTGGGAATATACCCAGCAGCTCTCCTGTGAAAGTTATGCTTTGTACTAGAAGCCTATTTTTAGAAGCATCTCACATGATCAGGATCAAAGACTAGGGCATTTCCGAGCGTTCGTGGTCACAGTAACGTCCTTCAGGCTCCTTCTGCTGCCCCAAGGCAAGTAAATCACTACTGGGGCAGCTAAACATGAAGCAATCAGAAGATTCTGTAGCAAAACAGCATCACATCCTGCAGGCAGGTGATGCCCGCAGGAGCCTTGCGCACCGCACAGCCTTGCCAGAGCGGGGCAGGGGGCAGAACGCACCAGGGCCCCCCGAAAGCCCTTCCGCAGCGGAGCTGGTGCGAGCAGGGCCCTGGCTGTGGGGCCTCCGGGCAGGCCCGCAGCAGCCCGCGCCTGTCCCGTGCCCCTGCCTGCCCCCGTTAAGCCTTATCTGCCCTTTGCAGAATGGAGCCTGCAGCTGCGTCAGGGGAGGCAGCAACAGGCCTGCGCTTCCGCAGCGGGGCTCCTGCCTCCTCCCCATTGTACAAGTGCAGGGTCTGGTGCTTTATCTCCTGCCACATGGTCCCCAGCCCACGTCCACAGGAGGGAAAAGGGAACGTGACCTCAAGCAGGGGCTCTGCTCCTCCGGGGGTTGAGCAGTTGTGGCGAGTTCCTCAGTCCCTCTGACGTTTGCTGGTACAGAACAGGGATAGATGATTCTCATTTTACCAGAATACCTTGAACAAGACGCAGGGGAAGTCAGCAGAATCAGGAATTCAGCTTCCCGGGGTGTCCCCCACCCCTGCAGTGCTGCTGTTGCACCCCACCTGCCTCAGGTGAAGGGAGGACGCAGCCGCTGCCCTGCTCCGGCTGCCGCCCTGGCCAAGCACATGACTCCCTGCACCCTGAGCCTGGCAGCAGGGAGCCTGTGACTGCGGGAAGGGCCCTGGAGACCCCCCTTCCCACAGTGCCCGGGCAGGAGCAGCGCCGGCAGGAGCAGCTGCTCGAGGAGAGGGAGAACATCCCTTGCTGCAATCCAAGTGAGACCTATCCAAGCCCCTGTGCTGAGCAGACGTGGCAGAGCCCTGTGCCCGCACAGGCCACTGCACGCGGAGGGGCAAGAGGGGAACAGGCTCCTGGCTGCCTGGAGCCCTGGGCACCAGCAGCCCCGGCCTGCGGCTCGCCCAGCCTTCATCCTGGGGCAGCACAGCCCTCTGCCCTGCCACCACCCAATGCATCCAGCACCAAACCCCTTGCATGGGGAGGGCGAGGCCTTAAGGCACAACTAACAGCATGAGAGCTTTGCCAAACAAAGCAGTACTGTGAAATATTCATTAAGAAAAAAAGAAAACAATACTTTATTTAATAGAAAACTTTCCGAATACAAAAAGAGTCTGTTGGCTTGTTTGAAGCATTACATGGACAATATACTCGTTAGAGACAACTCCTGTTCCCCTAAGGTGTAATCTCTTTTCATATTGCACCCTTTATTCGTTGCCTTCATCCTCACAGAGAGGCTGCTCAGTTCTCCCTCTGCAATGCCATCAAAAAAGAAGTCCTCATTAAAGATGGGATTTCTGCTTCTCTTTATAACAGTGCTTCTCTGCTTCTGCATTTTCCCTGGCACCAGGGAGAAGGCGACACAGCAGTTGATGTTTTTGGGCTCTACAGAGTCGTCGTACAAACCCTCTGCGCTGATGAGGCGGACGCGCAGCCGCTTGTTTTCGGAGCAGTACTCGGCGGAGAGCCTGAGCCGCCCGCCCTGGCCCAGCAGCACCACGCTCTCCCCCACGAGTCTCTCTCGGCTGTGGGACAGGTCCAGGGGGAAGATGGGAGAGCAGGAGACGCTGAAGCTGCGCGCAGCCAGCAGCCCCTCCGAAGCCCGTCTGATGGCCCTGGGGCTCGTGTCCGTGGAGCTGCTCTCCTCCGTAGACAGCGAGTTGTTCCTGACCATGCTGCCCTTGTGCTTGGCTCTCAGTGCCCGGCACAGCAGTCCCTCCTGGCTCCACGTTTTCATCAGGGAGCAGCAGCGGGGAGGGGACCTATTGAGCAGCGGGGAGCTGAAAGGAGAGGAGTCGCTGGAGGAGGCGGTATCGCTGTCGCAGGGGCCTTGCCTGTGCAGAGGCAGGTGGTTGGGGGGCAGCCTCACGGAAGCGAAGCTGATGGCGATGGGTTTGGACACGCTGCCTTTGCCGCTGAACGTGTTGGCTCTGGCTCGCGGCAGCGTCAGGCCGGGCAGGGCGCCGCGCGCGTCGCCGTGGAAGATGGACTCCTTCCTGCGCGTGTGGGGGCTCTCCAGCAGCGTGCAGAAGCCGTAGGACGTGGGCGCGCGGGGAAAGTGAGGCAGCGAGAGCGCCGCTTGGGACTGCGGGTCCGAGTTGGTGCTTTCTTCCTCCAGGGCTGGGATCTCTTCAGCGCTTTCCACCTGGATAAGGTGCGGCAGAGACGGGCTGGGGCTGCAGCCGGAGGAAGCAAGATCGGCGTCCCCCACATCGCGGTCCTGGTAGGAGCCAGAGCCCTTAATAGCCACGGCACTGCTCAGCCTGGGGGGAATGCAGAACTCGGGGATCCTGTCCGGGGTGAGCACGTTGGGAAAGGCGGCAACCCCCAGCCGCGCTTTTTCCGGCAGGCTTTGGCCGGGCGGCAGTCCCAGGAAAGAGGAGCTGGGAACAGTCCCGTTTTCATGCGACGCTCTGATCTTCTCCAGGAACCACATCATGGTGGCAGCGGACGGGACCCTCCGACGGGAAGAGCCGCGAGCGCAGGCGGACGCGGGCGCAGGAGCCTGCGAACACCCCGCACGGACACGGGCGCCGCGCGGGACCCTCCGTATGCGGCGCGCGCCGCGCGCGGCCCCTTTTCTAGCGGCGCCGGCGCCGCCCCCGCGTCCCGCCCCGGTCCCGGTCCCGCCCCGCGCCGGCAGAGCCGCCGCTCGGGCGCCCGCAGCTCCCGCTCCCGGCCGGGCCGGCCCCGCGGCGCAGCCGCCGCGCGTTCCCGGGCTGCGCAACCTGCCCCGCGGGCGCCAGCCGCCCCCGGGAACGGCCCGCGCGGCCGGGAGGCTCCGCGCAGCGCTGAGCGCCCGCGGGACCCGAGACCGGGCCACGCAGCCGGTGCCCTGCCCGCCCCGGCGAGCGCCAGCCCGTGCTCGGGGAGCACCTGCAAGGGGCCGGCTGGGCTCCCGAAAACGAACCGAGAGCGGCCCAGGGGCTGCAACGTTCTGAACCTGCTCCAAGCCTGAGCACAGAACGCACGAGGCAGCGGCGAGCTTCCTCGCTCCTGCTTGTTCCACAGCCCTGCAGGCTCCCTCTGCAACCCCGCTGCGGGGGGTTATATGACAGAGAGGGTTTTTCTGCCCTTCTTGCTTTGTGAAGATGATCGGACCACCCTAAATGTCCTATAACATTTCAGTTATTAGCACTTCACACACCTCTGCTTCTAACACCAAGCAATGAGGTGACCTGAAAAATGGAGAAAAATGTATGAGGAACATTTCAGTGTGAACCTTTTTATGTCTCGTAACAGCTCTCCAGCTGCTCGGCTCTGACAATCACAGCAATTACTATTGGGCAGCAGTAAAATAAAGCAGGGCATGCACGTCACTGCCTGAGATACCGTGTTGCTGCCTAGTCTCTCTGGTCTCCTCTGTGATTGCTGGGAGGAGGCAGAGATTTCCAGCCTCGTGATGCCAGGGAGCAGGAGCCCAACACGGATAACCCCCTTCCCCTGCGCAGCAACGCCTGCTGCCTGCTTTTTACAGGCATTTAACAGATTGCTGATGCAAGCAGAGCGCAGCAGCACTTAAGTGCTCGCTCATCCCCTGTGGAAACAGGCACTCAGATGGATGATTAGCTGTTTAGCTTCCTGTGCTCAAGACAGCTTCTCTTTTCCTTGATTAGCCTCAGAGCATAATTAAAAGACGCTGCCAACAAGGCTTCCTGTTGCTATAAAAAATGTTTCTGCAATAAGGGACTTCCCAAGCGGAAGGTCCAGGCCGCCTCGCCAGGCCCGGCCCCGCTCCGCGGCCTCCTGATGCAAACGGGGCAGCCGCAGGCCGGACCCCCCCGTGCCGGGGCAGAGCAGCCACATGGGCACAAGCAGCACTGGGGAGGCCCCTCCGCTGCTTCAACAACCCTCCACTCCAGCCCATTCCTGCTCCTCCTGCCTGCCGGGGCCCCGCACAAGAGCTGCCCCTTCCTGGGCACCTCACTTACCCGAGTGCCCCACTGCACTCAGCAATCATTTCCCTCTCCTGCAAGGGGCAGCAGTGGCTGGTTCTTGGCAGAAGGCACCAGCGAGGGCAGCTCTGCCAGCTCCGGAGCAGCAACGGCCTCAGGGGTGCCCGCACCCCCACACGCTCCACCCCACCAGAGACACCCTCATCCTGCAGAACCGCAGCCCCTGCTTGTCCACGGCTGCTATTCTGATAAAAGCAGCTCTTCCTAAAATGAAGCCACATCCACGAGTGCTGTCCAGATCTTGCTCAATGGAACTGCCCAATTCGGGGGCTGTAAGTGTGAGGGCACTGGCACCCCAAGGCGCGTGGTTTGCACCGGCAGGGAAGGGGTCACCGGGCCCCGCAGGACGGGACCATGTGCGGATCAAGGAGAACTGTGGCCTGCTGTGAACCGTGGGTGTGCAAACAGGCTTGCCCAGGAGAGCACAGCAGCTTGCTATTCTTAAAGCAATATAAATATTATAGCACTATAAATATTTAAATATACAAATGATTTGTGCATTTCTATAGAGCAATACACAAAGTTTCCATAGACTGTTATGAGAATCAATAACCCCGCTAGATTTTAATTTCCAAAAGATGACACTGGCAATTCAAGCTGTGGATCCTTGAAAAAGCCTTCAATGGACTGAGGCACTTGCACATTTTACCTTAAAGAGACTGATGTTGCCAGCAAATATTTAGCACATGGATTTACTCCTGTCATTTTGACCTAGTCCTAAGATACTTATTAACTTTCTGCTCGCTGTTTCCTATCTAAATCAAGACAATTTGCATGGCTTGTACAGTAATATCAAATCACAAACGTTCAGGACATTTGATCTGAAAACATCATCCTGCTGTTATTTCACATAATAGCTCGTATTTTACCTCAACAACGGGAAGTTTCCTTGCAACTTTAGCAGAAGTTCTCATGCTCTCCTGAGCACATGGGCAGAAGGGCAGCACGGGCCTCTCCTGCCAAGTACCCCAAGTGCCCTGGATCTCAGCAGCATGAACTATAAAAACCTAGATCTCTGCAAAGACGCAGAATTCTTTCTTTGCAGCATATTATAAGGTCCCGTGTCGAAAAGCTGACATGTGCCTTGCCAAATCCAAGAAGGTTGTGCCACAGTTCCACTACTGAAACGAGCCCAGGAACCTGCTCCGACTGAAGCACAGGACCGCGCAGGTATCTAGGCACAGGCAACCCTCAACGACTGTCCATGTCCACGATGGTCCCCCACATACACCCACTTCAGGCAGTATCCACGTCACATGCATGGCCAACCTGAAAATGTATCTTCAGCATCTTTTACATCTGATGTTAAATTTCCTCTCCCTCCCTTAAAACTTTGCCAGGTTTTAGGATTTCACAACATTAAAACCAACTTCTAGCATGAACAGACTTCAGATGGGGCACTGTGTCCAAGAACAAGATTTGGATGCTATTTATGGAAAATCCAATATGGCATTTAAATGAGTTAATAAAAGTATTTTCCTCTGCAAAAACTGTGCAACAAGTGACACATCTTTACATGGACAGTCACTCAGTAACAGCAATTCCCATGCTCAGCTTGGTAAAGGAATCCTCAAAGCAGCCAGGAATATGTATAAAGCTGGGAGGAGACAAAAAAAAAAAAAAAAAAAAAAAAGAGATCAAGTTAAAAGTGGAATTAAGTCCATTTTGCATTTTCCATGTTCTAGCAACCTACTAGACATGACTAATATATTTTCTAAAGTTGCTTTTTTCCTTTAAAACTTAAACAGCAACACATGGGAAACATTTCATTCTCTTCTCCCAAGCACAAGGTGAGAGTATGAAATGTTTGCCAGCAAAAGAGATTTCCGATTAGCTCAGTTCCTGCTTTCCTACCCATTCAAATGCTTTGATTATATCATTGCTAGTGTAGGAGAGCGTACTTAGTACTGATTTTGCATTAAATGATAAAATAGAAATAACTAACACACATCTACTGAAATTAAGTTCCGATTCTAAAAATCCATTTGGCCTACATTTTATTCTACTTGTGAAGCACAGAAAACAATACAGCATTTTATTGTGGAAAATTACTTTCCTTAACCATTACTAACATCATAAAGCAAGCTGGATTGTAAAAGAGCTGGCGAAAAGAAAGGCAAATCACTAGCTTTGAATGCACTCACCAAATACCTGAAAGAAACTCAGCCAGATGAGAAAATTGCTCCTGCTTACCATCACTCTTTCCCTTGGAAAAGATTTGGAAGTTTTGGTTTAAAGGATGTATCACCAATTAAAGTATCTACAGGCAACAAAGCCTGGGAGGCACATCAAATTGAGGGTAAATAGGCTTTCCAGTATTCCCAGTACATCCTGAGATATCATGTGATAGGCTAAAAGGATAAGCAAATTCTGATTGCACATATTCTCTTCTAGGAGACAGCTGGGTACCTTGGTGTACCTGTTACAATGAAGTGAGTTATGTGAGTTGAATCCAGATAAAGCACATAAAGATGCTTTTTGATTACAGAGAGCAAGCACATAGTAGAAAGCCTTACAAATACAGAGCAGCTTTATGGATTTTTGGGAACTGCAGAACTACCTTGCATCAAATGAATGCGTGTGTTTCAGGTCGCTAATAGTAACATCAGTTATCATTTCTTGTTTTAATTATGACATTTAAATTTGAATTGGACGTTAATAGGATTTTTGTCTGCTTGGCTGTAGTTCTGGTGCTGCAGCTGAGTGATAAGCAGCAACACTTATCAGGACGGAAGTCTAAAGGACAGAGAACTCATGTTTCACACAGGTCACCTAGGACATTAAGGGGAAAACAGAAGCATCTTTCCCAACGGTGCCGTATAAAGCATCCAAGATTGCCAATAACTTGGTCAGGTAGCCTGATAATGCAGAAGAAAAGAGGAGAGCTGAAAAAATATTTTAAAGACTACCAAGAAAATGAAAATATCCCACACAACAGGGATTTCATTACCCTCCCTTCTCACAGGTGTAGTGAAACAGAATCCCCTGCCTATTTCAGCTGATTACCAGGAAAAGCAAGTGTCTGTACACAGGTGAGCAGGAAACAGTTCAACAGCAGAGCAGAGTTCCCAGCACCATCAAAGGGCTTAACAGGCACCCCGTCTGCCGAGAAGCTTAGGGAATTTCATGAAAGGGTCCTAAAAATGCTGCAGCTGGCTTAAGGACAGAAATAAAAGACAGGAAATATTTGATTGGAAATAGTATGATGGGCAGAATGACTCTACTGTTCTGCTTGCTTTTAGGAAAAAAAAAAAAAAAAACAATAAAAAATGAGTTTTTGATACGTCTTCCCCTGCTTGGCCTTGGGAGCAAGGGCTCGTGCCTGGCCAACGGCTGCCCCAGCAGAGACACACGGCGACAAACCCTGAACCCCCAAAGGGGACAGGCCCCTCAGGGTTAGTGCCCCGTGTCCGTGAGGGGAGTCCCCTGAGCAGGGGCAGGACAGGCTGACGTTTCCCACAGGGAATTATTGCCAGCAGTATGCTTAGGGCACAGCTCACTGGAAAGAGATCTTCACATTTTTCCCTGCTATGGACAAACAGACTCACTCCAACAGCCCAGCCCTAAGATCACCAAAGGGTCATCCAGGCTCAACCAAGGGCCAGAAACAAAATTTGCTCTAAACAAGAGATTTACATTCCGTAGATGCCTTTGTAAGTGCCTGTAATCTACACCTCGGAGCCACGATCACCGTGGGAGAGCTGCGTGTTCAGCCTGCCAGACCCCCAAATGCCAAAGCTCCCGGGAGCAATGTGCTGTCAGGAGACAGGGGACATCCTGGGATACACGAACGCCGTTTCCTACGGTACGTAAACACCAGGAGCTGGAATGACCCAGCCTGGATAAGTCACACTGAGTTGCAGGGGGTTAGGATGGAGTGGTTCGCCTTAGGAAGCTGCGTTGAGGCAACACTGGGATTAAGAGGCAACCCTGAAAGCAACACTCAATTCAATAGGCAGAGGCTTACATGTCTTGTGTCTGATCCGGGCTGACACAGCAGCCATTCACCACTGAGCTTTTCAGCCGTCTCACACACAGTGTTTCTCATTTCTGAAAAACAACAACAAAATCTATGCTTTGACACTCGTTTCATATGACAAAAGCCTTCCTGTTATATTTCCAGAATCAAATAAGGTAAATGACATGCCTCAAGTTGCGCAGTTTCTCAAGAATTTACAAGTAGCCTTAGAAAATATCGACTAAGGTGTTTTCCTTCCTCAATTCCAGCCTTACTATGTGCTATATGTTTCATGTCACCTAATGAATCAGCCTAAGAATTATTGCTGCTACTATCTACATGAAATACTTTGGTATCTTGCCCTGCTGATTTTATCAAGAACCTTCACAGCTCCTGCAACCTCTGCTTGTTCTCTCAATACCTCTTTCTAGCCTGGTTTCAGAGAAGGCTTCTCTCCCCTAGGCCAGGAAAATGCCCGACTGAAATGATCATTTCCTGCCCAAAAGTCCATGCAGTTGATCAGCTCAGCTCTCTTCAGAGAGATGTGCTGTGCGTAACAGTGATGACCACCATCCATCTCATGGCTTTGTAACATCACCATGCTTAGGCTGGGAGCAGGACCTACCACAGTTAATGGGATTTAAGATTTATAGCTGATATTTTCCTCACGGTAAACCAAATCAAATCAGACAGTGCAACTTTATCTGCAAAGATTTGTTTATTTCAGACCCTGTGCTTAGGAACAGAAGCTTGCAATACCCAAGCACACTAGGCAGGTCTCTCTGTTCTGGTAGCCTTGATCAAAGAACATTTTCTGCACTTTGCAGCCAAGCTTTATTTAGTCTCATTTCATAGCAATTCTCATGTTCTCTAAATAAAGAATTTCTTGCATGTAGAGAGTATATTGACACCTGCAAGGGCAATAACACTTATATGCACTCATAAAAGCTCTCTTCCATGCTCTCGAAGTCAATTTAAACATGAAATATGAAAAATTGAAGTAGGGTTAATATTCAAATTAAAATGAGGCTTTGCAAAGAAAACAAACTTCCATAAAATTTAAATTTGTAAGGGTCACTCCTCCCCAGAGAGCTGCAGGTGAGAGTGTGCAGGAGCATGCACACGGGGAGCTGGTTCCCTCCTGCACGGCCCTGGCACTGTGCTTGTCCCCGGATGATGGATTTATGACATTGAAAAAAGGTCGACATCCATAAGAGAAAAATATCTACCTAAAATGCCAAATTTCAGAAAAGCTGTGAAGTATGTACTGATTTAGTGTAATTGTATATAGGGTTTTATTCTAAAAACAAAAAACAAACAAAAAAAAACACAGAGAGAGACTGTAAGACTATAACCAATAAATTAACTTCTGCCACTATCTAAACCGGGCATTAAAATGTCACTAGCCCTTCTTCAGGAGATAAAGTGTTAGGATTTGTCTCCTACTGAGACAAACTAATGAGAGTTTCCTCTATGACTGTATTATACCACACTGATAGTCATGTTGAAACCCTTAAGATAGTGATTCTGAGTCCCAGAATATGGGGAGGTTAAAATATGCACGGTCAAACACCTATCTGGCAGGTTTCATTAAACAAGTAGCCTCTGAATAACCCTTATTTCCCTGTAATCCTCCCTCAAATAGCACAGAAACAACCTTACACCGGAAAGACAGGAAAGATTAGTTCTCTAATGCACCTGAAACACATGTTCTTGGGGCTTCCTGGCTGGCTGCGGCGTGTCCCGGAGGTACAGTACGTATGAAGCCTAAACGCACAAAATGACATTGCTGCGTGGAAGTAGTAACCCACTAGCACAAACAAAAAGGCTCATGAGAAGGAATGAGGCAGCAAGCCAAGGACATTTGGAAAAGGATAATTTACCCCGTCAGAACATTCTAGGTCTTGATTCAGTGTTTAGCACTAAAAGCAGATGAGCTGGCAGACTCCTCTCTCCTACATTGGCCATGAGCTATAAAAACTGCTCGTGTCACCAAATGGGGAGATGTTCTAGGTTCAGACATGGAAGCATCAAATGCAGCTGCCTGCAGGGCTCTTCTGCCTGAGCTGTGCTGAGCTGCGAGGCAGGATGGGGCCATCCTGCACGGCTTCCTCACCCCACTCCAGGCAGCTCATAGCCCGTGGCCAGACCTTGCAACGGGAAGCATCCAAGAGCCCCTGCTCCAGCTGCCCACGAGGAATCCTGCTGGGGACTTGCCAGGCAGAGGGCTCCTGTGGTGCATGTATAGGGGATGCCTGGATCATGTAACTGCAGGAAGCTCCAGGGATACCCAAAAACACTTTGGAGTCTGGTAGTCCAAACACCATTTTTTGCTGACAATACTGGTAGCATCTATATTGTGCACATTTGGACATGCTGCATCAAAGGTATTTCTCCGAGACAAGGAATGAGCTAAAGATCTGCTGTTTGAGACCTGGGAAGAATGTCTCCGAAGGAAGAGGAGATGGTACAAGGCAGAGCTGACTCCCTCCAGATTGCGTGGTCAATCTCCGGTTGTTTACATCCAGCTTTAACCTAAACATACGTGACTTAAGATTGGACTTGGAGATACATCTGTTTTGCGGGAAGATAAACAGACAGCCAGTTCAAACCTTGCAGATTAAATGTTTAAAAATTCATTAATCTCAAAAGAAAACTCTGGGCAGCAAAACTCAGCTGAGCATTTCTTCTACATAAAGAAGGTGGCACATTAATGAGATTAGGCTCAATATCTCTATGGGTAGGAAATGTAATCAGCCAAGTTACATCTTTAAGTGGAATGCATTTCAGAGTAGCATTGCTAATCAGCAGCATCTAATTAAAAAACAGATGTTGGCTTTGGCGCATTGCGAAGCTTCTCTTCCAAAAACACTTCAAGAGCACCAACTACTCCCAGCTCTTGCGTTTGGTGCTAGCAATAGTTTTTTGTTGTTGCTGTTTTTAAACAAACTTCCCACACCCAGACCTGACTGGCCTCTCCCAGGGGTAGAAATCCCTGTAGGAGATGCTGACGGGGGGCGGGGGGGAGTTAGTTCTGCAATTTCTTCCCAAACTGATGGGCACCCAATGCATCAAGGACTGTAAGCATTCCACCACACCAGTGGCATTAGACCCTTCAAATCTATACTACCTTCTTTGCTAACTCTGTGCTTCTTGCAACAACCTATTTGGCTTCAGAATAACCTTGGTTCTAGTGGAGAAAGAGCAACAAGGTAACTTCCTTGTCAGAGTGCCTGACAAAGAAGCCTTTCTGCTTCATGATCTGTGTTACTGAAAACCATTTGTTTTTTCTTTCACACTAGGGCTACAGAATAAACACCTTCCCTTGGCAAGACTACAAAAAAAGAGTAAGCAAATATACATTTTCATATCTGTCAGGAGATGAGAAATTGGCCCATGAAATAGTCCTTCAAAATGGGCATAATGAGTAAATACATTGTGAGCTTCTAAAGTGCATTTTACTCTCCAATAGACCCATGTGACTCCATAGACTTCAACTCAAATGTAGAAAAACAGATGAGTGTAGGACTGTAGCACTGACCCAGTAAAGCTTCCTGCAGGCCTATGATCATCTCTATCTCTGAGTTCCTTATGTCCACGGAATACCTGGAGAACAAAAGCCATTTTGAGCATAAGTGGAAAAGAAAATTAATTACTGAAACAAGCAAGAAAAATACCTGACTCCAAGTGCCTGTGAAACCTGTGCAAGATAGAGATCTACAGACTTCAAAAGACTTTGGTAGAGGGCCCAAGACCTCACAGAGGTGCTGCTGTCAGCCTTGGGAGCAAAGAAGGCAGAAGGATGAAAAACAGACAAAACCTATGATGGTTTGGTTATCAGGAGCAAACCGAATGCCAGAAACTTCATTTAAAAGAACATTAGATGTCACAGGACATACCCACCAAGGATCAAGAAGCAGTTTTGGAGAATTTGAGGGGGGAAAAGGGTTCCCCCACAGTTAAATACCTGCCATTTATGGTTTACAAGCACCCAAATGCAGCAAACTCAGTTAAAAGTGCCCGGAAAACATCCCTGGCACAACAGTGAGCAGGAAGAGCTTCAGAAAGGCAAAGATTTTCTTAAAAAAGTCAGGGAATCCATAGGCATGAGAAAACAAATAGCTTAAATACTGCTCCCAAAGTTTAAACATATGGCCAGATATTACTATATAAAGAAAAACGATTTGCAGTTTATATTCTTATTGCTGTCACACACGTCCCTACTGGGAAAACCAGAAATAAGCTCATGTGAGCACAGCAGATTCCCTGGAACTTTGTAGGAATTGTTTTTTGGTGAGGAGCCTCCCTTCAGCAGCAAGGAGACCTTCAACCCAGTAGTGTTTAGCTCTCGTATCTCTTTTCCCTCGCGGAGCTTTCGGTGCGAGGGTGGAAAGGGGCAGCCGGCTGCTCGCCACGCGGGCCGCGCCGAGCCAAACACCTCGCTGCCGGGACGTGTTTCGTGCTCTGCTGGCGTGTGAAGGACAACACAGTTTCCTCTGGTTTCTAGAGCTTACAAATATCTTTCCTCACCTTTATGTCTCCATTAAAAAAATCAGTGCAATAAAAGCTCTGAAAAATGTTTCTCCCAGCACAAGTTTGCAAGGAGCTGCATGGAGAGGGGCAGTAACCAGAAGCAAGCCATGCAGCAAGCACCTTCTGCAGGCCTTAGCCACAGCAGTCACAGCTTTTCTTTTCTGATCAGCAGCACCTTTCTCAGAGCCACACGTGAAACCAGCCAGGTGACCCAGCAGGTTTCATATCCTCTCATGTGATGCAGTGATACAAGCAGCATCCTCAGCTGCAGTTTTGCTGTCCCTCACCTGCCTGCATGCAGATTGCCACTACCGGCTCCGTGTACAAGCACGAGAGAGCAGGGACCAGCCCCTCTGAGGGTCCCTGGGCCAAGAGCACCTGGAAGCTGCTGCTTCCCTTCCAGACAGGGGATCCCACCCATGGCCTCCAGGCCAGCAGCTGCTCCTCACTCCTGTCCCAGCGCTCCTCAGACAGCACAGCCAGCAGCAGAGCCACCAGCCGCTCTGCTGCTTCTAATTAAACAGAACTCACCAACACAAATGGCTCAGGCACTAAGCAGTGCAGCACTGATACTTCTAATATCATATTTCATAGCAGCATCCCCTCTCTATAAACTATTTGCCCTTCTTAAGTACATTCAGGCAAAGCTGGGATTTAATTACTTAAATTAGCAACTCACTGATTTCTTGTTCAGCATTGGTTTGTTTTCCTAAAGCAATACAGTAACGGTCCTTCCATGGCAAATGAAGTGGCAGTGACACCAGGGGGCTCAGCCCCCAGATATGTAACCCACATTGATCAGCCACACCAGCTGTTTCAGTTCATTAACAGTCACCCCAATTCACTACATTTGCCAAATCCTCTTTAAAACAACCCATGTAGGCTCTAAAAATAATGCACATCTCTGCTTTCTGAGCTAGATCTGAGTCAAAGCTAGTTGGAAATCAGAGACCTGCACTGACTCAGAGGCTTGGATGAATTTCCTGAAGGAAACGTGCAGAATGAAATGCAGGTCTGCAGATGTCTCATGAGCTCTGCTCCTCCATCCCACCACCTCTCCTGCAGCTTTCTCAGCAGCCTCACACTGGTGCAAGCCTCAGCAGGGAGCTGCAGGAGCAGCTCTGGACACACATCCCATGAGAGGAGCTCCAGGGACACGTGCCTGGCCCGGCCGGGCAGCAGCAGCACCGAGGTAGGACAGCGTGTGTGGCCTGGGTGCTGAGCTCCATGCCCCTAGTTTAAGTATTTTTGAAAAGCGTCTTCAGGGTGCTGCCCAGTGCAACGCAAAAATCATTTCATAAATCAATTTACATTAGCAGCATTGCACATCCTCCAGGCAAAGAGGGGGTTTAGGGTTTATCTATGTAGTAAGGCACTACTAAAAACAAAGAATTAACTAAGGAGCCCTATGAGTGAATGCCTGACAACGAGGTGAAAGATTCATGTGATCAGGACAGAAAAGGCAAATAAATGATACCTTTAGGGGGTCACTGGAAAGCTCAGGGGAAACAGACAGGTTGTGATTCCAACCAATCAGCATGCCAAGGGGATGAGGGAGCCGCTGTGAGGGGTTCGCTGCCCTCAGCGGGGCGGCCTTCCCCGCGCAGCCCTTGCGGCTCGCGCTGCTCGAGCCAGCCCTGCGCCCTGCTGGCGCCACGGCAGCTCACGGGCTCCCACCCATGGCGGCCATCCTTGTCACCGGAGCCTCGAGCGCCACACAACGCGAGAGCCATGCTTTCAGAAAGGGCTTCCTGCCTCTCTAAGGGAACTCTCACAGAGTCCTGACAATATTTCTTTTGAATGAGCACCTCAAAATGTGCAGTATCAAAAACAGTAGTGATTTCTTTTTCCCCAAGTCTCCAAAGTAGGTTTTGTGAGTGTAACATTTTTACTATTTTAACCTATTCTGTTATAAACACAATCCCCATGGAGACTTTTTACTTCTCAATATGTTCTAGTGTTAAATTAAAAATCCCTTTATTTTTTTTAACTACCAACAACATAAGCAACATAAACACATTAGCCAAATAAAGCTAATGTATTAGGCTTGGAACATTTCATCTCAACATATCATTAAGAAGTTTGGCATATAATGCTACACAATGGCCATTTGTTTCATTTTCTTCACCCCTCATTTCTCCAAATGTAGGTTACATTTTAGACTTCCATTTTCTTCCTTTCATCGAAGTCAAGTGCCTGTCAGATTTCAGTCATCTCCAAATCCAGCTTGTCAGAAAATATCAAATCCATTTTCTAAACCCTTTCTTACAGGCCTTGCAGACATCTGAGGCAGAACAGCCAAGTCAGGATTAGGCTGTGTGTGACTGATCCGGAGATCCCTCTCCTTCTCCCAGCAACTCTACTGCTGCTATTAGAGTTCCTCTCTGAGGCCCAGACTTTTTGTACATGGAAAGATCTGCAGATTATGCCATTTTTGGAGAAGGAATGCAGGGCTGGAAGAGGCCTCCTAGCTCTCTCAACATGATCCCTTGCTATTGCACATACTGTATTACACAGCTCCCAATCACATGTTTATAACAGTGCATCAGGAAATCAAAAAAGCCAGGTTAGAGCAGCACTCCCAGAGGAAAACTGCTTCGAATCCCGATTCCTGCCATCACCCTTCCAGGCTACATTTTATACACGACTCGTCCAGTCTCTTCTGTCCATATGTCAACATCTTCCTGAACCTTATACAACTTGCGTCCTTCCCTGCCAACAGCATTCACCCTCTGCTGCACTACAGCGAGCTGGTTTTCCCCTGCTTTCTGCAGAAGACAATCGTGCTCTTTCTGGCTCCTTATAGAGACTGGCGCTACCCCTACATGAGCTCTAAACTGAACACCCCATCATTTTATTGGAATTCTTGGCAGCTATAGACAATTTTCTAGATAGTGATTAGTCAAGAGCAGAATATTTCAGAGTAGAAAGGAACTGTAAATCTCACTGCTCCCAGTTACATTGATTTTGCTCTATAAAAACGCTGATTTTCTGGGCCAAAACTTTTTTCTGACTTTCCTTTTCTCTACAATCTCCTTCTCAGCCTGAATTATGATCAAATTCCACAGCACTTGGAACTGGACAGCATATTGTTGGGCTGCAATTAGACATACATATATGGTACCACCTGCTGCATGTTCTTTATTTCTTGTTGCTCTGGGACAGCTGTTGGTCTCAGTTTTTATAAATTCAGAGTGAATGAAAGGAAGGAATTGATTTTTTTTTCAGATGCATTAATTCTTTCACAAAGCTTCAGAGCATGTAACAAACTCAAAAGTTCTAAGAACTTGTAAGAAAAATTTATCAGCAGAAGAATATAAAGGAATATTACTATCCTTGGCAGTGAGCCCTTGTGCTCTGCAGTACAGGGGTACAGAGGCAGTATAAGCTCTGAGTCTCATCATTCAGCTGTGTGCTCCTGTG
Organism: Tinamus guttatus; assembly: GCF_059628265.1. NCBI lineage: Eukaryota > Metazoa > Chordata > Aves > Tinamiformes > Tinamidae > Tinamus > Tinamus guttatus. The sequence goes on from NW_028288538.1 coordinate 16,194,953, forward strand.
CATGGACTCTGGTGCCTTAGGAACTGTGATTTCAGTTGAAACCTGCTCTGCCAGTGAAGCAAGCATTTCAATTTTGCTATTTTTTTTTAGCCAGTGAGAAAAAGTTGACATGGATCACACAGCTGAACTCAAATTTGAATTCTGGGATGAAGAATAAATTATTCTATTGATCAAGACTAAGTAATAAGTGCTAATTGTCTCAATTCACATTAGTTCTAATACAGTGTGGCAAATTGAAATCCAGTTTCCCTATTAATGCTAGGCCTCTACATATTTGACTTTCCTCAAGCATTTACAAAGTCACTGCAATATTATCATCTGGCCTTCATCTTCCTCTTTCTCTGGAAGAAAGATTTTTTCCCTTTTGGTTTTCAGCATGAAATCCAATTCATGGATTATTGGCCTTTTATTCTGGCCCTGAAGGTCTTGTCTTATCCACGCTGTCACACGGAAGGCTCCATGTGCAGCTTGGGTCTCCAGCATGAGGAATGCAGAATTCACCAGCTAAAAGGACTGCACCTAGTCCCACGCCCCTCCTTACAACACAACAGCAGGACCCCTGCTTGTTGCAAGAGGCTACATGCTCTGTGAACTCCTTGCTGCACATCAGCCTTCATTTCATAGCACTCCTTAAAACATTCAGTTAAGGACTGTGCACCTGCCCCTGCTCTCCAAGAACACTTTATCAGTACTTTGGAACACTTTTCCCTATTGTGCCCTTGTGTTTCTACCTGCTATTCCCTGCTTGTTTCAGTGTTGCTCTTAGTTTACAACAGATTGTAGTCCCAGTTTTGGAGAGATTTCAGCAGAGCAAATGGAAATCTGCATTATGAAAATGCAAGGCAATGGGAGCTGATTTCAAGTAGTAGATCTCAACACAAAAAGGCCATTCCTGATTACATCTAACATATTCAATCACTTGAAGAAACTAGGTTTTAAATGTCATGACACGTGGTCATGTCACCTTATCTCATTTTTCAGACAAACTGGTAGAACAAATACTAAAACCTATTTTCTCTTTGGTAAATGCTCAGAGGTCAATATCTGTCCACAAAAAGGAAATACAATCATCACAACAATGGGCAACAGATGTTGCACAGCCACATCTGATTTACAGGACATCAGTGATGTTCCTTTGTCATCTCCTGGTAAGGGGTAAAGAGGTAAACCATCTGCAGCTGTCACCAGCCACTAAACAACACCTGGTGGCAAGTCACAGCTGCAAAGCTGCACAGCCCTTTCCCCCTCCAACTTCCTGTATCAAAACAATCCAGGTCACAGAATGGTGTCAGCCTAACTGCATTATCAAACAAGACAAGGGAATTTCATTACAATAGTAGAATTTGACTACAACGTCAACATATTCACAGGATGGATCCTGAGGTTCCTCAACATTTAGATGGAGCGCAGTTACATGTTTTTCACATCTGTTACTCTTGGGCTGTAGTAAATGATAAAAAAACAATTCTAGATAGGGCAAGTATGAAGCCATCACTTAGAGTTTCAGTGAAACACTCCTACCTTCAATAATGGGCTTGCAGAAAACACCCCTTTACCCTTTCCACTAGCTCCCTACCCTCAAACATGCACGATACATAAGAAACCCAAGTCCACCATCCTAGGAAGACATTGCAGCATTTGCAAAGCTTCTGTGCCAGCCTGTGAAGCACGGGGCTAATAGTGCCAATGGAAAGCACATCTTGGAGCCTGCTGTATTGCTGCAGTGTTAAGAGATATTCAAGCATTTTAATTTAATGAGTATAAACTTATTTAAGTAAAATTCAATTCAATACAACTGTTGGGGTAAACCATAGTAGGATTAAGAACAATATTTTAGGTTACTGATTTGCATGGTATCTCTGGTTTGGCACTGTTACATTTTGCTGAAGGAATGATCAAGTCATCCCCCATGCAGAACAGCTGCACAGAACAGCATCATCTCATACCTCCTGCTGCACTACTGCTATGGCTGATTCTGCAAAACCATCATGGCAGCCTCAGCAGCAGTGATGAACAACTGTAGCACATTGTGCACATGCACTGTGGTCCCTGGCTCTCTGAAAGTGTCTGCTGGAGCAATTAATCCCACCATATAGCTAATGCTTCAGCATCATAACATCCAGTTTTAAGATTCCATCAACACTTACACAGGGAGAGAATTGAGGTCTGTCAGGCCAGGCACCAGGTAATATCATATGCTCTGGCCTTAAGTGCCCAAGCCCTCTGCATAGCTGCTTAGCCAGCAGGAGAGGCCTCCGAGCCCCCACTTCACCACAGGCCTTCTCCTCTTTAGGGAAGCAGTGATGCAGGAGCCGGGGGTACGGGCTAGCCCTGCCCACATAACCCTCACAAGCAGGACTCGTGCATCAGCCTCCCTGGGGCGCACAAGCAAGGGCAGATTTCTGAGACACCCAGGATGTAGATCAGCCATTAGCAGGGCTTGCACAAAGGTGATTTTTCCAAATTGCAACAGGATCTGCATCTTTAGGTGTACCTCTGGCAAACTGAACCTTGCACAGGGAACTGGACTTTCCTCAAGGAAAAGAATGCCGTTATACAATACAGGTCTGCCTGAATTTTCCTTTCCCTTACTGCCACACTGAGCTTTTAGTTATGATGCCATTCAACCCTGACTACGCTCAACTTGCACAACACAGGTAGCTTTGAAAGTGAGGCTAATTGATGAGTCTGGGCATAGACACAAACAAAAAAACAACCAATCCCCCCCCCCCAAAAAAAAAAAAAAAAAAAAAAAAAAAATCAAAACACACTCTTTGCCTGAGAGGCAGAAGACAACAATGCAAAGAAGGTATAATATGCAGGAAAGGAATCCAACCACAATTTAATGAAATTCTGTGAAGCACATTTAATGAAAAGGTTTGAGGACATGAAAATAAAAGAAAAGCAGCATAACATGTAGATCAACTCATTACAATTGCCTGGATTCGCTATCTCTATACACTGCGAGTGCTGCAGATTGTGACACGTCAGTGTCATTGCTCACAATGCAAGAGGAACTCTTTTTTCCCCAAGGCAATGACAACACACCAGCCAAATTCAAAAATACATCTCACCTAGAGGGTCCTGCATCTATAATTACACAAACACATTTGATCTGTGAATCTTTGTCATATTTAGAGACAGAAAATCAAATTTACAGCCAGTTTAGTGGCCACAAAAGAGATCACACATCTCTGGGCAAGGAAAGAGTATTCCATCACATCACAGAAGACTGAAATAGTTGGACAGATGCCACTGGAGAAAATTATTCACTGGACTCAGCAACAATCGGAGACATTATTGCAGGCCTTTCTGGATGGAATTGTGGAAAATTAAAAGCAATGCTATTAATGAGATTATTCATAGATTTTCTTTATCCCTCGCTTCCTCCACCCATTCAGAATTGGCTGCTTCTAGGTCCCTTCACAAAGCCTCACAACAACAGATGTCCGAGTTGCAGAGAAGGCTCTCACATCTGGAACAGCCCTCCTGTATTTCTCCATCTCGTCACTTCTCCATCTGTCTTGAGGCCTCATACGAGTTCACAGCTCGTTGCTCTGCTGGCACAATTGAGGTTTTTCTCAATTGTTCTGCAAACCTTTGTATTTGCATGGAAATGCAACTGTAAATATCTGTTCTATCTGTATATCTGCCACCACTCATAAAATGCTTTTGTTTGAAGTTTTAACAGATACCACTTGATTTGTGTAAGTTTGTTAATGAATGACTGTACACATTTTATGTTGAAGACACACTGCATGCAAGCCAATCACCAGGGCTGCCTCAAAGATCCTCATTACTGTAAACAAATTAAGTTTTGCTGCCCTGAGGACAAAGCATGGGTTACACCCAGAGCTGGCTGCCTCTGCCACAGAAAAGCAAATAAGATCCAGAAGAGGCCTGTTAGCCTCTTCATTCTCCTCTCTCCTGGCAGCAGGAGCAGCAGCCAGCCTGGCTTTCAGGATTCTGCTACAGCCCATTCCACCACTCAATAACTGCCCCCTTTCCCTGTGCCTTATAAGAAAGCTAATAATCTTTTTTGCAAGTCTGATATAGGATATCCTATGCATCTTTCTACATAGTACATGCCAGCTTCCACTTGGCAGGATTCTAACTCTTACTGAATCCTACCGAGTTGTCTTCTAAAGAAGATTGTGCCCAGGTTGCCCAGCTCACACCCAAGTACGTATCTGCCTCTAGCAAGTAAAGCCAGCAGGCACATTCCCATTAGTCTCCATGTCCCACTGAAGCTCAAGCTCAGGTTTTATGGTTCAGAAAGGTTTTCTATAGCTTAAGACACTATAACACACACACTGAACATGCAACTGGAATGACAAAATGCTTTGCACCGCGCTCCTCTGCTCTGCAGTATCTCTGTCATGGCAACCAAACAACACATAAGAAATAGCTTGCACTGATATGCAACAGGGAGGCATCAGAGATTTTTCCAAACCCAAGAAAGAGGTGATGCTTTTGTTGTACTCTCGCTCATCTTTCCTCCAAGATGAGGAAGGGAAAGACTTAACACAATACAAACCAATCCAGTTTAAGTCTGAGCTGAAACACAGACTTTTGCCATAGAAGTGATAAATAGCATTAAGAACCTGTATGACAGAATTCCACGATGGAAAGAAGTGATAGGCCCGTTTTCAACAGTTGGGAGAAGTTGTCTCAGGTCCAGCTTTACCAAGTACTGGGTCAGCTCTGGAAAGGAAGGGGTGGCTTGGCATAAATAGTAAAAGCTGATTAGGGAGTGAGGGAAAACTGCCAAATCCACAAAGTCCTGATTACAATTAGCAGATTTAATAGACTTTTCTGCTATGAGATGTTTGAAAGGGGGGGGGAAAAAAAAAGAAAGAAAAGAAGATTAGAGAAAAATCTACCCCCTGCTCTAAAGTACATAGTGTGTCCACATATGTTAAATGTCCCACGGCACTCCACTTGATTTGCATTAAACAGGCAGAAGAGTTAGAAATTGTCCCTCTTTAAGGGAAAACTGTCCAGAGGAGAGATTTTATGGCTAGCACAGGGCTGGCAGAGGGGCCTCATGCAGGAGCACAGGGGTCATGCTCAAAAAAGGACAGGTGGGAGCCGCTACACCAGCTCTCCTTGGCTTCCCATCACACAGCAAGAGCTACAACGCATCTGAGCATGAGTAAGGCCAGGCCCAACCATCAAAATGTCTTCAGAAAACAGAAAGCATGGAAGCATCTTGCAGACAAACAGAAAATTAACAGAAATTCAGCGTTGTTATATTTACATTCCCTGCAGATCTCAGAAATGCCAAGAGAAGTTCTCATTAATAACTGCTGTTATCATTAAAAAATGGCTGTGAAATCATTACTAACTTAATTGTTGTGGTCTCTTGTTGATGTCTTATGAGTTTTTTCAATGGAATCACAGAAAAGGCAGCTTACTTCTGAAGAAGCAACCTAAGAGAAGGATGCATAGAAAACAAAGAATGCCCAGTACTGTATTAAGAAAAAAAAATCTTCCAGTGTAATTTATATTTTTTACAATAATGCGCTGTCAGTGAACTCATGTGAAGAGTGCTAATTTTTCATTTTGCTGAGGGAAGATCTAATTTGCTATTCCCATGGGAAAAAGTCGCTTATGTATGAATTTGATAATCAGAAATGATTAATTACTTGGTTGAGAATGCTAGTCTTATAAACCTGGTTGGGTATGCACAAACAAGAGAGGATGTGATCAGATTAAAGCAGCAAGCAGGAAGAACTGCACTAACAGAAGTACCTAGAGAATGCATCTGCAAAAAAAAAAAAAAAAAGGGAGAAGAAATAAGAACTGTACACCATTTAGAAAGTTAAATACCTGCCATCCTGATAAGCACAAAGGGCACACATGTAGAGGTTGCTTGCCCAGCTGTGATAGAAAAGGACTTCACTTGCACATTAAGCCTTAGGAGACATGCGTTGCAAGAGTTACCTGCAATTATGTGCTTCCACTCAGTGTCAGGAGTAGCTCTTGTCTCTCCTGTACCATTCTTGCAAGAGCTCATCCATATGATTTTTATAATGCTGCGGAGTCACTGTTAGAACTGAATAAACTGACTTTAGACATCATTGTAGAAAACAATACAAAGAAACTATTGCCCTCTTTATAACAACGCCTTCATCCCCTCAAGTCATCCAAACCTAGTTTTATGCAACCACTTTGTGGTACCTTTTTCAGGGCTCCTCAGTTTATTCAGTATCCTCAACTTAAGTCTTAGCACAAGCAATGAAGAAAAATTTCCTTCAACTTCTCCCCCTGTTTTTTGGGGTATTAGGTGAATATTCTTTGCCAGAAAGAGAGGAAGATGCTCTCGATCAAGTTTTCTAATACTTGATTAGTATTAATTACTTAATACCATTACCTTATTTCTAGCATCCAATAACTTATATTTGAAACCCTGGATCTAAAGTTTTCCTTCCTTCCCACTCTTCCCCTACCCTGGAACTTTCCTACCATGTAGAAAAAACTAACCATTTAGTTGACATTAAAAAAAAATTTAAAAAAGCAAACAAAAACAACAACAACAACAAAGAGACAATAGGAACCTACACAGATCTAGGGGAAAGTTCTCACAGGGTTTGGGAAAAACTACACTAATGGCCTACAACCTGGCACAGTAAAGCACTCAGGAGGGCTTCCTCCTTGCTATGGATGAAGCTGCAGTCAAAAGCCTTTGCAGAACACATCACTCCACTGCCACACTTAGAGCTGCCCAGCCAGCTATAAACCAAGCAAGGGATGAGGATGAGGGAAAGGAATAGAAACAGGAAAAGGAGAAAGACTGAGGAATGAACGTAGGCGGTTTCCTGACAGTCAAGATGACTGATATCTTCCCGTGCTCTGTCCTATGTGCCTTACCTCCTTACCTTAGAGGCAACCATCCCAGGACAGCTTTGTTTTCCTGTGATTTCATTCTTTGGCTCTCCCAGGGAGGCTGATAATTGCAGAAGTGCTGGCTGCACGCAAAAGCCTGGGGCTATGCCATGGAAATCCCTGGGTGGCTATAAAGAGAACACAGCAACTGAATGGGAGTCGCAGGAAGGAACAAAGTTTATCTAGCACTTCAGTTCCAAATAAACGCCAAGGAGAGCTAAAGCTGCATGTGGCCCTGAAGCTGACCACCTTTTTTTTTCTTCCTAACTGAAAAGTCTGCAAATAAATACTGATTTGGACTGGGGGGTAAAGGAGTTATACTTTTTATATACGAAGTTTACCCTACAAGTCCAGATGTTAGGGCTTTATTAAACATAAAAATTGGGAGACTTGCAATAAAGAATATTGTTACTGCCGCCAATTTCTTCTTTGGCAAGCTGCCAGCAGGAAACATTCTTGTGTCAACTGTGGCTTTCCTTTGGTATCACACAGACTTAGACAATGCATCTGTTAAATTCATTTAAATATGTCCAAGTCTGTGCTTCATTGTTTTAAAGCTTCAAAGAATTGTGCTGCTATAAATCATAACAAATAACTGGCAATTCTGAGCAATAAAACCACAGGATAAAAGTGAGGTGCAGATGTTGCCAATCATTGAAGGAGATTTTAAAAAGGAAAGGAAACAGTTATGTATATTATAGTGCTTGTTATCTAAATGATTTGTTTTAAGACAGGGTGTTAACAACATCTCATTTCAAAGGTGAAGATTTTTCCGTAACACTGAATTGCCATATTGAAAGAAATACAGCAAAATCTCTTCCATTATTACAGCAACAAACAGTGTGTTGTAACATCTGTGGAGGCAGGAGAGCCATGCATTTTAGGAAATACAGTGCTGTTTCAGTGCTTTATCAGCATCCTTGGAAAAACATTAAGGCTGCATAAGAATTCAGATAAATCAAACATTCAGCATGACTCCATGCAAATCACATTCAATTTGAATTCCTATGTATAATTTGAAACAAAGACCTAAGCATTTTTGGAGACTAAATCATATTTTCAAAACTAATAATTTTTTTCTCTATTTCACACAGCAGATGTGTATGTTCTGTCTTTGGATACAAAGAAGAAAATTAAAAGGTAAGATTTCCAAAACTGCTTTTAAAACTCACCCAGGAAGGTATGTCTATAGCACAGCCCACATAGGGCAATTTTCGAGTTCTGTTATACACATTCAGAATTATCACTTATCTAAATGTATATGGGCTCATAGACAACAATCCTCATGTTTACTCTGCAATTCTTTTAAAAACATGGATATGTTCATCAGCTTGGAGAGTATTCATCTGCAAACAGTAATGTTAAAATGTTTGTTAGAAACCACAAGGGGCTTATAATCAAAGGCAACACAAGTTGCCTCCCAAGACAGTAATATTATAGAAAATTCTGACTTTTTAAAGACTTCAAGCATTAGATTTTTCTAGCTATGCTAATACTGCGCACAAGGGCATCCAGACTGATTGACTAGAAGATCAGCTCATGGACACTTTAAATAGCACAGGGGCCACAACTCCAAGGGGTGCTATTCGTTCATAGACATCTACCTCACACACTGCTAAATCTGTGTCCCATTAACTTCGTTGGGACTGATACTTTGTGTGGGAACCAGATCTGAATTACAATCCTATTCTTCATGCTTTCCAAGTCCCTGAAACTGTTATTCCCCTTACAACTAGGTAAGGGGACATGTCTTCATTTGTTGTATTCCTGGGTTTTGAACCTTCCTTACTAAAAAGGTTATTTTGGTAAAGTTACTCTCTAGCTTAGAAACAGCTGAGTGATCTTCTGCAGATATAACAACTCTCACACAAGTGAAAACCTATTTTTGAGGTTTTATGTGACTAATGCAAATACAGAGCTAAAAAAATGTGATAAGATCAGCTGATCTAGCCTTGACAGACATCATTCAATAGTTCAACTTCTGTTTTAAAAAGCTAACAAACAGAGCTGGTAAGAGTTGGTAACATCATAGCATGACTGCTACATTTCTGAACTTCACTTTTACCTCTGAAAACCTGCTAACATAAGGTAAGGCAGGGAGAGACGATCTTTTCAGTCACTTAGTATCATTGCTAAGGGACCAGACTTGAAATAGCTCCCCCCTCCCAAATAAAAGAACTTCTGGAAGTTCCTGTACAAATCTAAAGAGTAAGATTCAGCAATGCTATAATGTCTCATTAGAGTAACTCCTACCTTACAAAATTGAATCTCATTAGGTTAAATGAAACCGATAAGTTTACTGGAAGACTGGAGGATCCTATAATTACCCAAATGAAGAAGTTGATGCAAAATAAGGAACTATTGCAACATAGCAAGGCTATGTTTTGCTTTCTCAGCCCCTCTTGCAGTTGCAGCATAAGGGGCATTTGCTGGCAGCGCCTCTGAGCTCAGCAGAGCAGGGAAAGCAAAGGAACTGCTGAAATCCAACAGTAGCCGGAAACTACCCTCAGCAGTCAGATGTGGACAAGCGACTTCCCCCAATTACTTTAATTATTCAAAATTATTTAAAACATTCTATTGTTTGCAAATTAAAAAACCAAATTTAACATCTTTGCTAGGGCATATATTCACTTGGATTATTATTTGCTCTTTCCTATGAGACTTTCCATTCCAAAGTCTCACAGTTAACACCTCACTTTAGGCTATTTGGCAAATTGTATCTTAACTTTCCCCCAAAGACTGGCTAGAAATGTCAGGAGAAAAATGTATGGTTCATAACATCCTGTTTTATCTTAACTCTTACAGTGATTTGTTATGTTGCATGGTAGAAATCATATTACCCCTCTAGGCCTTGTTTTCTCTATTTGTAAATACATGACCAGTGCTGTGACATTGCAACAACAGGTACAGTAAGAGCACTAAAAGAGTAAGTGAATTTAAGTAGAGGCTTAAGATAGCAGAATTACCTAAAGCTAGGATGAGATACTATATCATCTCCTGCTCTAATCATTTTAATAAAGAGGTTAAGCAAACAGCAGTCCTGGGTGACCTACTAATCTCCCTGACACATAGACAAGTTGATTTTTTGTGCTTTTGCTCAATCCAATATTTTTACAACTGTATAATTCATTGCTATTATACAGGCTGTGATAAGCACCTCAAAAGTTTTCCTAAAGGCATCTCCTGGGTCTCATTAATACCTTCCATTCCAAACTTTCTTTTACCACAGCACCTAAAAATAACAGACACAATGTCAGGCTGCTGATGTGCAGCAATCAGTGTATGCTGTACTGACTACTAATGCCTCACTTATATTCTCTATCTGCCTGAATCCATATGCGCTCTCTCATTTTACAGTTAAACAGTAAGCTCTTTAGGAGAAACGCTACCTTTTTATACTATATTTGTTTAGTACCTAACCAAAGGGAATCACCTTTTAAAAAATAACACAAGCAACAATCAAAATATTAAACCCAATTAAATATTACTATTAAATACAAATTTTAAAATAAAGGCTATACAAGTACTGTTACAGTGCGAAAAAACAACTTACACCTTAGCTAAGGTCAGTTAGAGAGCAGCAATATTCAAGTACGAGACCTGAAGTTAAGCACAAGCACGCAGCAAAGAACAAGAGCGCTGCCAGGGAGGGATGCATCCTGATCAAAAGCATCCTGACCAAAGCCAGCCTAAAGATTAGGACCAAGGGCAACCCGGAGTCCACATTAGGGGATAAGATCAGACTGTTTAAAAAAAGAAATTAATAAGTCAGAAAACCAATCCATAAATCCACATGTCAAAAACAAATCAAAGGACAGTAAACAGGATCAGACACACACCAGCTATTGTTAAAGAAAAAAACAACAACCATAACCCTAAGATTAAACTAATAACAATAATAATAATAATTCTATCAGTCAGAGACCCACAGAACAAAACACACAGCCAACTACACAAAGAACTATGAATAAGTAACAGACAAAAATCCTTCAGCTTAAAAAGAAAGGCAAAGCCCAGACCTGTGTTTAAATGAGCCCTTGGGCCAAAGGGTGTGGGTCACAGCCCCAGGTGAGACTGACCAGGGCAATTATGGCCTATTAGTATCATCAGGGCCCTAATCATTCTAATACTCAATTAATAATAACAGTGATGATTTTTGACTAATGTTACTCACCAAAGATTACTTCCACTCATAATAAATTACATTTTTATAACTGTGTTTCTTAAATTTGTCTTTCCAAACCTCCTAAAGTAGTTATCAAAGTAGCTTGGTTGCATTTTAACCACAATCTCCCATACCAAGTAGTGGTGGCGGGATTGATTAAAAGACTACTTTGCTGACTTTCCTGTGCATACCTTCTACAGAAGCATTTGAAGTATTTTGGTACTGGCTCTGACAGAGTATTCAGACCATCATTTATAAAATAGAAGATGATTTTATCCCTGCTAGTTTTCTCAGTCTACAGCGGAAAATGCATATGCTCATTCACATTTGCATGCCCCTACATACACACGCACACCATCTAATTTACATTCATAGAATTGATTTATGCTGCATTTAAATAAACCTGTTCTGAGAGAGCGATTTAAAATTATTCAAATGAATGTGAAATGTGTTTTCAATGACTGATTAGAAACTGGCCCAGAGCATTTACAGTATTGAAGTCACATACACATGACTAAGCTTTACTTCACCTGAAACCTGAAACATCACCAGAAGTTCTGCCATGTGAAATGATGCTCCCATTGGTTAGCATAAGTGTCAAAGCAGTATTTTTAATACAAATATTAACACAGATTAATATAGCAAACTAAGATATTATTTATGGATATTGGTGTAATGTTTCATTCCTCTGTTAGTTTTTTTGAAATCACTTAAAATCTGCCTTCCAAGATGGAAAAAAAAAAAAAGAAAAAGATGTTTTCAGCCTTACTGTCCTAGCTGGTGAAATGCTAGAGAATATTCCTGACATTCACATGCCAGTCCCATTTTATTTCACAGAAGCAGATATGACTCTTGTACTTCGTGCTCTGACAAAGCGCATTTGCCCTTAAGGCTCTCGCGTTGGTAATTAGGGAGATGGGAAGGAAAAGTATTAGAACAGCTGGGATGGAAGGCAAATGCAACCTCACAAGTAAAATTAGATGCCTGATACAATGCCTCAGTTTTTGAACGTTCTCTGAATACAAATAAAGCCTGGAAATGTTAGATTCTTTAAAAGTACATTGTTTTCCACTCTATCATAACAAATCATAAATATTACCTGTCACAGCTGTTAGACGTGACTGGAGGCTGATGCGATCTCAGGAGATTATTGTGTCACGCAGGTAGTCAGACTGATTTCAAACTCTGCAGTTACCACTGGCAAAATCATTTTAATGATACTCCAGGAAACTAGTGACAGACTAAACAGAAAAGAAATAAAAGGTCCAAAGTTATGTAGAAATACAAAAGGCAATTTGCATTATTCCAGGACATTGATGTAAGCACTTTCAGGTTCATCTATACTGAGATTATTCTTCTTTTCAATAGGAATATACATATCTTCTGATTCTAGTAAGTGGAAATAATGTAAACTAAGCAGGAAGCCATATTTATGATCTCTAGATTCACTGAGATACAGCAAAAACTAGAGTTATTTCTCATTTTCCTGAGACAACAAAAGCTGCATTCTCAAATGACAGATTGATAGGAGACCTCATTTGTTATTATAATGCTATTATCACAGATTGCTACTGCAGAACTCGGCTGTGGGCCCAGTCCCCGCAGTACCTTGTGCTGCGCAAACAGAACAAAAAATCTGCTCTGTGCCCCAGAGCAAGCCAGTTAGCCAGGTACAGAGAGAAAATGGGTCCAGAAATGCACAAACTGAGAACAGAAGGACACAGGTAGCTGGACAGCCACAGTCTCATCACTGCATTTAGCTGTCTGGAATTTCAGTTCATTTCTATTGGCATCACAAGGGATCTCAAAGAAGAGGGTAGGAGCGCAGCATGGCACAGAGGAAGCCTTTTAATTAAGAGGGCACTTTTTATTCCTTTGTCCTTTGACACAGCAGATGTTAATATTGTGATGCTCTCAGTTGTGTAGGACGGGTGTGCAAGCAAGGTAGGCTTCGTTTTTGTAACTAGACCAGCTCAAACATGCGCACCAGGATTGGAGTTGACCCAAGGGTCCCTCCACTGGACCATGTCACTGCAAGCACCACTGTCACGAGTCCAGTGTCTCAGGGTTAATTTGATTGAGCAAAATTACCCTTGAGGGAAAGACAGGCTGTTGGGTGATGCAGGTCTTTAATCTGGTTACGAGCAAAAACCTTTGCCCAGGACTGTGCTTCAGCTAGATCAGATTCAATTATTTTGATTGCATGATTTTTTTTAAACTGAAGCAGTTTCACTGATGCCGTACTATATATGGAATTAATTTACATAAAGGACTTAGGTTTACCTAGGTATTCCCTTTCTTGCATTGACACAGAAGCTGTTTATGTAACTGTCGTGCTGCTGGAAGAGTTAAAATGGTTCCAAGTATGCTTGGAAAATCTTGAGTCTCCTTTGCTATTACTGTTGCTGATTTTGCTTCTCAACATTTAATACAACAAAATCCCAAAACGTTTTCAAACACACTGTTTGTTCAAAGTGCACTGACTGCATTTTTGTATTTGTTGGTACTCTGAAAACACGTCTGCACCGAGGGTTGGGCTTGAAGCCCCCGATCACGGCTATGAGGTGCTGGATGTTGCTGGATGACAGCGCAGGCCCCGGCTGGAGCAGGGCTTGGAAATCCGCCCCGCGCGGCGCGTTGAGGGGAAGCCGCAGCCGGAGAGGCGCAGGTGCCGCTCGGCAGCCACGATTTGCCCCAAGCGGCTCCACCTGTGCGCGCGAAACTTTCATTTTTCCCCGCCGGCTCCTCAGTAAAGAGAAGAGCGCGGGGAGGCGCCGCTCATCGCCTCAGCGCCGGGCTCGGCGCGCGATGTGCGTCCCCTCAGCAGCCGGTTAACGGTCGCTAACGGTCAGTAACAGTCTGGCAGCCACCAGCGCCGCCGCGAGGGAGCGGCGCTCCCGGCGTCCCCGCTGCCTCTCCCGCCTCCCCGGTAGGCGCGGGCGGCGGCGCCAGGTGAGGCGGGCGCGGACGGGCCGCGCGCTCTCGCCGGGCTCTGCGGCAGCGCGGGGCGGCGGCGCGGGCCGGGGGCGGGCGCGGAGCGGTCCCGGAGTGATGACGCGCTTCCTGCCCTCCCCTCCCCTCCCCTCGCCTCGCCTCCCTCGGCGGCGGGGGTCTGCGCCTGGAGCCCGCGGCGGCGGCGGGCGGAGGCGGCCGGGCGGGCCGCGGGCTGCGGGCTGCGGCGCCTCGCAGCGCTCCGGGGACGCCTCTCCCGGTAGGAGCTCGGGACTCGCCTCCTCCTTCTTGCTGTTGCACGGGGTATCTGCTCCGCACCGAGCCGCGCGCAGGGGGCGGGCGGCTCCGCGCACGCGGCCCGGCGTTGCCGCCGGGGTGCGCGTGTCGGCGGTGCCGGGTCCCCCGCGCGGCCGCCGCTGCGGAGCGGGGCGGCGGGAGCCGGGGCGCTGAGCTGAGCGCTGCCCGCCCAAGAAGTTGCCGCCTCTGACGCCCCGCTCTGCTGCCGGGCGGGCTGCGGAGCCCCGGGAGAGCGCGAGCGGCTCCGGCTGCAGCGGCGCCCGGCGTGCGGGCAGCCCGGTTCCCCCGGGCGGCGGGCGCCAGCGGAGCTGTCCGCCGGGCGCTGCGCGGGGCAGCGGCGCTTTTCGCAAGCCGTTGCGAAGCGGCGACCTCCCAAGGACGGCGGCTCCGCGCGCGCGGATCCCGGTCCTTCAGCGGCTCGCGGGAGCCGCGGGCAGGGGAGGCGGGCGCGCGCCCGGCGCCAGCGGGAGGCGCGCGCGCTGCGGGCCGCGCCCTGCGGCCTGGCAGGTGTCGCCGCGGCACCTGCGGGACCCGCGGGGCGCTCCGGAGCTCCCGTGCGGGAAACCGCCTCCCTGCGCCTCTGGGGGAAGTTAACGTGACGGGAGCCCGGCTGGAGCGTGCGGGTGTGCGGGCCGGGAGGGCTGCTCCGGGCTTGGGAGCGTGCGGCTTATGGATACTGGGAGTTGTGCCGGCTGCGGAGCCCAGCACCTGTGGGGATGTCCTTGGGGTTAAGCAGTGAGCGAGCGAGCAGCTCATTTCTCGTCTTAGTTAGGCTTATGTGAAAACATCCCTCTTATGAACTTACCCTTATGAGAGTCTTGGTGTGCAGCAAGTTTGAGTGAAAGCTGCCAGTAGTTATTATAAAGGTGTTAGAAAAGTTGTCGTATCTGTTTCAGGTAGTGGCCAGCCATTCTTTAGTCAGTATGGTTGTTAGCTGAATTAGCCATGTATTAAGTTGGCCAGGCTACCTTTTGTGCTGTAGTTTTTAAATTATGGTACTTGAAAAATGGTGCCATGAAATGGGAGGTTACTACAAAGCTGTGAAGAAAAGGAAAAAAAAAATCCTCTCTCTTGATGTGCATTTCATGTGAAATTGATGACACTTAATCTTGTTCCCTGATTACTGCAGGACTGATGATTTAAGTGGAGTTGTTTTCTCACCTGTCTGGCTATTGGTGGCAAAATCGTTGAGCTGAAGTAAAATGGAAAAAATGCCTCTTGTTTCTTGTTTTTGATGTACGTCCGAGTTGCCTTGACAAAATTGGTTGGTATGTAAGTTCTGCATTTCAGTACAGAACTTGGTATTGAGTATAGCAATTTTATATAGAAAACCCATTCATTCTACCATGCAAATTAGAGGATTTCATCCTGAATACTTTTGAATAACTGTCCTGCATGTTTCTGGAGTAACATCTGTTGCATTATATCATGTAA
This sequence comes from Tinamus guttatus, assembly GCF_059628265.1. Lineage (NCBI taxonomy): Eukaryota > Metazoa > Chordata > Aves > Tinamiformes > Tinamidae > Tinamus > Tinamus guttatus. The sequence continues at coordinate 16,210,689 of NW_028288538.1, forward strand.
TGGAATGTGTTACAGCCTAATTTAAGTTGTTTTGAAATGCTGCCATTGCTCGGCAGTCGTGCCTCAGAGGGTGTAAGGGTTTTTTGGTGTGTTTATGTGATGGGTAGGGTGGTTAAAGACTCAAAGATATTGGGAAAGATGAATTTGCATTTGAACTGCAAAGGATTAAGTAATTTAACACTGAGCTTGGTTTGTTATGCTGTTTTTCATAGACTTCTTTCATCATTTGCCAACTACTCTAATCATTGAATTCTACTAGCATTAGCAAATGAATCTTAAGTTAAAATATAACTGATAAGTATGGAATTGCGCTAGTCTATACAAGTAGTCTTTGCAGAGGGGAAAGTAGACTTGAAAGAAGTGTCTGGCTGTTGATACTTGTGGCACAGCTTGGACTGCATAAGCTTTATGTAAGACTATAAAAAATACCATGGAAACTTTCTCTTATTTGGTATTGTTTCCAGCAAGGTTGGTCTCGGCAAAGCAAGGATGAACTGAAGGATTCATATTTGGCGTGTGCTACTTCATATCCTAACCTATATAATACATCTTATAAATCTGTGCAAATGCAAGGTCTGGACAGCTTCCAAAAATGTCAGTGCTTAATTAGTCACCGCAGCTGGTCAGCAATAGAGACACCAGCCTCCCCTGGTTACTGGGGGCTCTGCAGGGTCGGAGAGCTCTTGGCATGGCCATAGCAATGGTGTAACAGTCCATGAAATGTAGGCAGTATCATCTGCTTAAGCACCAGTGCATCCATAACATTAGCACTGAAGTAATGAAAGTGTTTGAAATAATTCTCAGCACCTAGTCATATCTGCATCTTTGATTTGGGCAAACTGATCCATCTGTACAAATCACTGCTTTTAAAAACATGTTAACTTTCTTGTTAGGAACTTCTTGTGTAAATGCTGTCTTTGCAACAGGTTGCCCTTAGGAAAAGGGGAAAGGTGCAAACATATTTACAGAACATTGTATCCAGCTTCAAAAAACAAGAACATATTTTCCTGGTGTTGAATCTTCCCAAGATGGGCTGAGTCTGTTTATGAGTGTTTCTGCAGACAATAGAATGCTGATGCCAACTGAGAACAGCAAGCAAAAGGGTTGGGTGTTGTTGCAAATAGGGGAAAGCTGCTCAAGCCTATTAGTTTCATTTGTTGTGTTTTTGGTTTGTAGTTCATAAAATGGAACAAAATTTACTAGCATATAGCTGGAAACAGTAATTGGCACCTGAAAGGACATGCAGGTTTTTGCTTCTGAAGTTTTTTTGACCACATGTGGCCCCACAAGTGAGATCAACTGCAGTGTTTGGGGCCAGTGGTTACAAAGGATAAAGGAGAGTGTCTTAGGAAGCAGCCTGACTCCTGAATTCCAGAGGCTGTGGCGTTGGGAGTAATCTAGGCCTTTGTGCCTTTGTGAATAAGGTTATGAGTATAGACACCATATTATATCTTGGTATCCTATATGCGGGCTAGCTATTCATTTTTTTAAATGATTATTTTTTGAAGATTGGCTACGTTAGATTCAAGCTAGACTGCCCTGAAAGCTCTAGGTAGTTAAAGGGGGAGCTGAATCCTGTGTGATGAATAATTAGCAGACCATGTGCAGCTCTTTCTGGGTACAGTGGAGGCAGATCCTTCAAGTGAGGTTGGTGCAGCTGGGGAGAAGAGGGGAAGGAGTCTGGGGTCAGCCTAGACAGACACACCAGGCTTGTAAGTACGAATATGGAATGATCCAGGTTTGCCTCTGCTAATGCTATTACAAACCATTCCCTGGTAGTGTTAAAGATCTGTTTCTCTGGTGTGTTGAATGCACACATACTTATCTCAGAACTGAGTCTGAATTAGCCTATGTACTTGAAGTAATTGTGATAACGTTTTGCTGTTTTCCATTTCAGTTGCAAGCTGGGATTCTGTCCCCAGAGAACCACCCCCTCAGTTCTTAAAGCTCCAGGGCATTTTTACCAAAGCATCTTTATAAAGTCAGTGTGTTTTCTAGCTTTACAAGGTGGTGAGCATACAGTAGCAAGTCACATCTAAAAATCTTTACCACAGTGCTAATCTTTTGCTCATAGTCCCTTTACTTGACAGCAACCCCTTGTGTCTATCTACCAGCTTTTGCAAGGCTGAGACTTCTTATTTCCATGGAGAAAAAAAAAAAAAAAAAAGAAAAAAGACATTTCTCCTAGGGAGATGCAGGAGGTATTGGCTGTTTTGAATCACAGCAGATAACAATTAAGGTGATAAAGAATCAATGATAAAGAATCTATGTGGGCCATGTAACTGTTCAGGAAGTTGAACACTTTACCCTTCTATCAGCAATGGTAGGGGTTTTCCCCACTGTAGTGTATCAAAAAGTGTTCAGGGCTTTGCTAGAAAGTCATGATGTGGTAGTTCCTTCAACTATAGCATTTTCTTCAACTTAGGCTTTCAAAATTTTTTAATACTTGTTAGCATATGTCTGTCTCATCTAGAGATCTCCAGTTTCTGGGAGTCACTATCTGTAATACAGTAGAAGTTAACCTCTGTTTCATCCACCTCATCTCCCATAAACAGGAGCCTAGTTTAGGTTGTAGTTTTTTATGGTGGTGGTGTATGCTGCTTAGGGGGTTGTATGTTTTCTGGACTGCTCAGAGCAGTCCAGCAGTCAAATATAAATGAAATAGCATGAGCATAAAATGGGTCTGAAAACTTATTAGTGGGAGTAAGAAAGAAAAAAAGCTTGGGTGTATATTGGTGGTACCATCCATTAGCCTCCAAGTCATTGATGGCAGGACAGTATAATAGCAGTTGAAGTACTGCAGATCTTCTACCTTTGTTCTACTTAAATGTTCTACTTCTTGGGCAACAAGAAACAGCAGCAAGTCATTTGGCACAGAGGGAGAGAAGGATTGAAGTAGTGAAGGCAAGTAGTGAATGCCTGTCAGACGTGATAACCCCTGGTGAGGAAAAGAAACGTGGTCATCTAATGGTGGTAGCAGGGGACAGGAGTATGGTGTAGGACTAAAACTCATAATGCTATGGACATAATGAGGATGTTCAAATAATAGGACTAGTTTGAAATTCAGCCATGAGACTAAAAATGAATGACGAATAAATGAGATCAGGAAGCAAAATTTGAATGCAATGGTTCCTGTAGCTTGCAGTTGCTGTAATGTGGGGTTTTGACTAAGTTTTTTCAGATTTTTTGTTTTAAATAAAGAAAATGGTCATTGGCATCAGGTCCTGTTGGTGAGGGGGCATCAGAACTAGCTGGGGATCAAGTGGGAGCTGCTCCTGCACAGCAGGAATGCAGGGTCATGCTGAAGGAAGTAGTGGCAGGTCTCCTGGGCCAGGGGACTGCAGGCAGGAAAAGATAAATGCCAGCTTCTCTTTAAAAAAGCGGATCTATGGGAAATGAAATCACTTTGTGGTGTTTAAAAGTACTCCTGGGAAATGAGTGCAGCAGCAGAGGATGTGTGGAGCCCAAAGGAGAATCCAGACCTTGTGGTATTTGTTATTAAAAAATAAAGCTCAGGGGCTGCCTCTGCAGTTGTGGCACAATCCAGATCAGTCTTGTTGTAGCTGAATTGCCTGTCCAGTTGCACTGTGATTCTAACCAGGCCTGAAGCAGCTGCACACAAGAGAAACGTGACTGAATTTATAGAAGAATGAAACTTGTGGAGAAAGGGTAATTAACCTTATATAGTAAGATGATAGTGGCCAGCATATGGCTTAAATGAAACACAAACTTGAGCATTGAAGTGAGAGAAGGGGGACTGCGGTGATTGTCACGAACCTCATGTAAGGCTTTTGTGCTTCAAGGGTGTAAAAGGATAAGGGATAAGTGCAAAAGGATTTGCAGGTGCTATTGGAGTGTATGGGAGACACATTTTGTACTCTCTGTCCTTAGCCAGGAAAGCAAAGGCCAGGTTAAACAAAATGGTGTTTCAGGAGCAGGAAGTTCATCTGTTAGTGGTGCTGCCTGTATCTGTTGCGAAAGTTGCGATTGTCAAAGGGTACAGAAGGCCCCAGCCTCTCTCCTGTGCCTGTTGGCACTGCCTTGTGATGCTCAGAATGGCCGCCTTGCTCCAGGGCGTGTAGGTGGTCCCTTCTCACAGGGAGATGCTCAGCTACTGCTGTGTTTTGTTTAAGAGAGTGATTCAGTCTTGAGAAATGCAGTCATCTTGATCACAGCAACTGTCAGACATCAAGCTTCTAGTACCATGGAAAATCATGCTTTGAAGGTTGGTCTTGAAGGGAAGAGGAGCTGTGTCCAAGGGATCACCACTTAGCATCACAGTATCGTTAGAAAGTCCAAGTGTGTCAGCAGTGTGCTCACTATTTTGGGGAGAGCAGGCAGAAGTGTCATTTCCATTTCCACCATCCTGAAGTTTTTTTTTCTGCTGCTGTCTTGTTTGCAGCACAGGCTTGTCCATGCTGAAAGTTATTCAGAGTTGCTTGAGCTTTAACTCAGCCATATGCTGAGAGAAACTGCTCCATGATGTTTCATGAGCACTTTTGGGCGACTATTTTCTCAGATGATTTTACCTTGAACAGTTCTCTTACAGTTTTAGTTTTCCTTGTACTTGCTGCATAGTTGTAGGTTTTGAACATTTTTATATTAATTGCTGTGACAATCACAGTGTTAGCCAAATTTTAATGCATGCTGCCTCCCAAAAAGCAAGAAAGATGAAACAGGAAACCGTGGGAATTAAGTTCCACAGTTCTGTTCTTTTACTCTAAAGAATGAGAATCTCACCAAACAAAACATGAGAATGGAGGCTGGGGGGAAGGTGGTGAGGGGACAAAAAGATCTTCTTGGAGATTTCGTGTCAGAGCTGCAGCTGACCTCTTACAAGGGAGCACTGAATGGAAGGGCAGGGCTTTGATGTCCAAGAGAAGGTGGAAAAATATCTTGGTGGTGCAAGTGGGTGGTTAAGGTGAATTATGTATGCAGCAGTTGTTGCAGATCATTTGGAACAGATAAACAAAGCCTGCAACTAATTAGGAGGATTGATGTGCCCTGAGGAACTGGGCAAAGCAGTACTGAAACAACTGTAAGGCCAGGGTGTGAAAATGACTCCATAATAGCTGTGAATACTTGTACAGGAAAAATGCTTTCATATCTAGTACTATCATTGTTCCCTAACAAAGTAAATTAGAGTTCCAAGAATTGAAAAATCTCATCCAGGCATGGGGGAGGAATTTAAACTGAAAGCTGGAAATGGAAACTTAAGTTAAAACGCCCTATTTCCATATGGATTACATTGCCATCAGGCATGGCCTTGACTCTTGTGAAGAAGTTTCACCCCTTTAAGAGATTGGGCAAGGCTGGAGTTTTCAAAGAGAACAAATTGCCTGTCTTCAAAGTGATGCTTGGATGTACCATTAAAATCTGTGCTTTACATTTGTATGTTGTTGCTAAACAAAACCAAGTGTTCCCTGAGCAGAAGTGCTTTGCAGATTTCTGAAAGGCTGAATAGTATCAATGCAGAGATGGTGACTTAAATTGGTTCTGGAGGCTTGAAGTGGATACAGGTCCATACTGGGGAAGAGCAGAAGTGCAGTTTGATTTAAAATAAAGGAGCAAGACTAATAAAACATAAGTCTTGGGACCTTTTAAAAGAATGGCTTAATTGTTTTAGAGCTGTGCAACTTGTTAGGTTCAAAAGGTTATATTGGAAAACAAATAAAGTTTTCTTCCATTAGGAGAAAAATGTTAGTCTGCATTTTGTTGTCAGTTTTGTTGGAGGTAGAGGTTCAGTTTGTTGCCTCATGAAAATATGAACAGAAGAGCTGAGAATTACTTAGTCAAAACAAAAACCCTGCTTGTAGTTCAGTGGGTTGATACTGAGCACCCTTAAATGTTCTTGTATTAGTTTGTTTCAACTTGAGCCCTTGCAATATAGCTAATGTTTCAGCAAGTGATTGGGTATGAATTAATGTAGCGGTGACAACTGCACTGTTACACAAGAGATGTTTGGTCTTGTCCTTGAAGCATGCATGTTTTAAGCAGTGCTCTGAGTGGTACCTTGTTAGTTCTTGGTGGTCTGTGTTATTAACTATACTAAGTTCACTTACCTTTTTCTCAAAGTAGTAATTTTAGTTTTGGAGCCCAAGAGATTGTAGAAGTATATAGCCCCTGGATAATTAATACCCCTTGAACTTTTCAAAGTAGTCATGCATATGTGATTACACATTTAGTTCTGTTGCTATATGGTGATCTGAGTCCAGGAAGGGTGTTCTGCTGCTAAATTTCATATTGAAAGTTGCTTACCTATAGTACTACTTGTGTTCATGTAACTTGTAAATTCATGCTTTGATCTGTTTGTTTCCGGATGCAAGTGGGAGAATTTAAATACATAACTTTGACATGCTTTGTGGATATAGGAATTTCCTACTTAAAGCCTCAGTGCAACTGGGTAGTGTTGTGCTTGGAGTCAGCCCGTATTGAGTTTTGAAGGAGGGTTTCCCATACGTGAGGTTCCAGAGTGCTGCCAGATTGTCTGTCAAGACCTGGGAAGTTGCTGTGTTGCAGGGTTTGAGTGTGTAGTTTTTACCACAGCACGTTGTGCATTTGCTGTTATCTTCTGCCTTCCCGTGTTACTTTGTGGGTGACTTGCATGGCAAATGCTGGTGTAGCTGCTGTACTAGTGCCTATTGTTTTTTTTTTTTTTTTTTTTTTTTTTTAGTGCTGTGTTAATACTAAAAGTACAGTTCCAGGTGACTAATATTCAGTAGCTGCCCAGCTTGCAGGCAGACCTGTTGTCAGGCATGCCTGATGCTGGCCTTGCTAGCAGCCTGCTTCTGCAGCGCTGTTTTCTAAATGGTGGGAAATCTCATGCTTAAGGTGAGCAGTTATTACCTTTTTATGAAGTTGCTTTGGAAGGTTCCATAGGGCTCATATAAAAAACCTGGAGTGAAGCAGCTGCTCTGGGGATGTGTGTGTGTGTTCCTGTACTTACTGAGGGCACTGCTGCCAGACCTGGCTTGGTGTCTTCAGGTGTTGGCTGAGTGGGAAACACCTTAATTTCCCCAATATCAGTTTAGCCAGATAACTAGGATTTCTGAGGCTAAGGCTAGTGCTGTGGCTTTGTGGGCCTCTTTGGTAGAGAGGACATAACAAGGTGAATGGTTAGCCCAGCTTCAGACCAGAGGAGACTTGTGTTTCTATGGGTAGGCTGAGCTGAGGGATGGCCTTTGTACTCTTTTTACTAAATGTTATTTGCACATTTATTCATGTAGCCCATCTTTGTGGGTCTAGTATAGGGTTTTTTACTGTCTCAGTGGAACAAGATCGTGTGGTTTTTGCCTTTCAGTACTCTTTTTTTTTTTCTTTTTTTTTTTTTTTTGCTTGCCTGCACGTTAAGGTCATACCTGCTGGCTGTGTGCACACCAGCTGAACAGTGAAGTTCTAGTTTATTTGATGTTTCATTTGGTGAAAATGTGGAATCCACTATAAATAATGGATTCCCTGTTTTCATACACTGGAACTGGAAAGCTCGTGACAAAACCATGAATAATGATGCAGTCATTGTTTAAACAGACACATTCATATTTAAATGCTGATGGTCAAAGAGCATTTGAAGCCTGTTTGCTTAGACCCAAGTTCAGGATCCTGTCAACTTGCAGAACTGCGTGTTAGAATGTGTCAAGTGAGTTGTGCCATGATCCTATCGGGTGATGCATGTGGATTTTTGAAGCAGAAGCCAAATCTGTCATGGTATTTGTGTGTGAATTTCACAACACCTAAGGTTCTAAAGAGGTGACTTGGGACTCTCTGCGGTTGGTATCTTACTCAGAACAGTTGTGCATTTCCCAAGTTAGAGTTCCCTGTCTTCGTTGAACCTCACATTCCTCTGCTTCAAAACATGGCACTTAGCAGTGTGACGCCTGGGGTTGTGACAGCTTGCAGATTGTAATGAGCACACCCTATTGATGTTGTAGCTTTAGGTCATGGCAGCTAAACTCGTAGAAAAAGTGTTAAATCATTGAATTTATTTTTGCCTGGGTTTTCTAAGGAGGAACAGTGAATTTTGTTCACTGGAACAGTCGGTGTGATATAGTTCTCCCAGCCTCCTGCCTGAGGCTACAGAGCCTTCCCTTAGAGATAAAATTTAAGTACCTGCTAAACATCTGCTATCAGGCACCAATAATGTCTTGGTGCCCACCCAATAAGTTTATCTCTTGCCATGCAGCCCAGCTTCTGTAGCTGTCTGAGTTGGAAGGAATAAAGTAAAACTTCAGCCCCCCGAAAAGGATGCAGAACCAAGGTGGGACTGCAGATAATAACCCTTTGGGCAAAAGGGGAAGATTAAGCAGAGACTTGCTCTTTTTTCTTTTTCTTTTTTTTTTAGTGTTGTTTACAAGGAATTTAAAAATATAAAAGACGAAATAAATGGATGAAAGGGAAAATGACAAAAGCAGCTGTTGCCTTTAGCTATAGTTACAGCAGTTGTGCTATATTGACTAATCTCTTTTCTTTCTGGACTATGCACTAGTTCAGAATTTCTTGCTTAGAGTATGTCTTTCATTGCTTGAAGCAAAATTGTTTTGCATACTATCTGCCATGCATTCCTACTCCCGCAGTCAAATACTCCAAACAGTCATCTCTATGTTGAAGCAGAGAAATTCTAGAATGGTAGCAGCTGATATTCGGTACCAAAGTTTTTTGACCTGTTATATGGAATATGGCATATAAAACCCTGTTTACTTCAGAGTTTATATGCTTCTGCAAGAGAAGCAAAGCAAGCTAAATAATAGACACTTATTTGAGACTTTCTTCTTTGCATTTGTTCCTCAGGATCTAACTCTAACATTTAGAATGCCTGTGGCAGGAAGCTGTCTGTGGATGCTCCTGTACGTGGCAAGAAAACCAGGATGCTAGAGAAGTGTTGGACAAGCAAAGTTGGCTTTCCTGATTCCCAGTGGTTCAGCTGTTCCCCTCCTCATTCTGACAGCTTATAGATGCTTGAAATGTGCTTGTGATTGCTGGGAATGTATCATTTAAGTGAAGTAATTTGTACTTCAGATATGTCAAGTGGTTTGGAATAAGAGCTTTTATTTCCTGACAATATTTGGGAAATATTCAACTTAACAGTAGGAAAAATTTTTCAAGCTAATGAAAACCTACTATTTATGATCAAGTTTGCATAAAGAATATGACTGTCTTAGTAACTGGTGGAATGCGATCTTGGAAGATGCTGGCTGACAATCTTTCTGTGGTCAGGATGAGTATATTGAGCCCCGAAGCAGTGGAACAGCTGCATGAGTGACAGACCTGGAGTGAGCAGGACAGAGGCTAGTCTTGGCTTTTGTTTAGCATTTCTTGGTGGAAAATGTGGCATGCCTGTGGAAGAGGCATGCACTGGAACGGCAGGACTAAAAACTAAGGCAACTGAAAATGTGTTTCCAGCAACTCCTGGTTTCCATTGCAGGTGTGTTTGCTTGGTGGAGAAACAAAATGGGCTTCAGATGGGATGCAAGCTTTGCCTGAGAGCCAAGTTGGTGGGGTATCTTACAGCTCAAGTAGTCAGGTCTGGGGCGGTTTGTGATAATGTTGCTGTGCTCTCAGATGTGCTCTAAAGTTTATTTGGCCCAGAAGGGAAAAATTTTCTTCATGCCTTTTGCTATGTACAACACATGAATCAATGTGGTGATCTAAAGCCATCTATGAAGCTCTCTTGTGTAAAGAGGAAAGCCTCAGGAGGGCTTTGATTAGAAATAGAAAGCATTTTGTCAAAGAAAATGTCTGTATTATGTAAAGCTTTACTACGTGAGTGAACTGTGACAGCTTTTTCCACAGTAGGAAGATCAAGATGGTATGAGTTTTAACAGCTTTTTTAGTAATATAAAACATTGAGAATCTCTTAAGGTTCTTGTCTGGGTGTTGTACTACAAAAGAATGATATGATGCTGTTTCTTCCTAGTGTAATGAAGAAAATAGCTCTACCTCTTGAAATTTTTGTTTGAGACATCTTATTTTAGGCTAGAATAAAAATCAGCTGATCTTTGAAACTACCCTGGCCTCTGAAGCAGTCCGCAGGGTGCTGCAACCTATGAGTGTCCTAACACTTGTCAGTGAAACTCCTGCTGACAGACAGTGGTTCTGAAATGCCTGTTCTTGGCAAATTTGGGATTGAGTCTTGCTACAGTTGGTGTCTTGTGTGACTGAGCAAAGGAGCAGTGTTTTTTAGATGTTTGAGAAGAAAAATACATAGGCAAAATGCAGAGTTGAACAGGTAATGGAGAAAACTGAGTGACACAGCTTTGAAATTCCTAAGTCCAAGGTAAAAAAACATTTGTTTTTTTCCTCATGTGCTCTCATTTTCCTGTGCATGCTTTTCCCTGCTTAATATCTGATATCTAATGATCTGCAATAAAAAGAAAATTCAAGTCCTGCATAAAAGGAAATAGAGATGGAAAGAGATTTGGGCACTTGAGTCTGAACTGTGTGTTGATGTATAAAACCTCAGATGGAACAGGGCTGCTGTTTAGAGGTTTGTGTCCCTGAGATATCTGTACAACTGCTTTTTTAAAGATACTGTTCATAGTGATATGAACCAGAAGTGCATTCAGATTGGGATAGTTGTTTGTGACAAGTCTCAGTGGAGTTTCAAAATTCAGAAAATCTATTTGACTTCATAGGGCCCTAGATTGCATCTAAGCCCTATAGGGCCAAGATTTACAACTTGGAAGATGGATCTTCAGGCTATGCGGTAGGCTGTCTATATGCAATATAAAATGTAAAACGTGTTTTGGTAATTATAAGAGGGCTTGTAGCTGTCAAGTCTAGAAATGTTCTTTGTTACTGAGGAAACTTTATAGAGTTTAAAAATACTTTGCAAAATAAAATTGAAGTATTTCATAAATAATATTTTGGCCTGCCACAGCCAAGCATCAGAAGAATAACTTTGCCATTTGACAACTGCTACACCTGAGGGGCTTGAAGTTATTCAAGATAGCATGTACATGGTAGCTTCCAAGCTACTGAACATGTTTTCTGTTTGAAGAGTCAGGAGTCAAAGCCTTTGAAGCATTAGCAGAAGGACTCTGAGGCAGCGCGTGTGTAAAATAAGTGCATTTGCAACATGTTAAACTGGCCTAACTGGGTGTCATACAACCTACGACCTTCAGTTAACTGCTTATGGTATTTCAGCCACGCGTGAGGATGTATCAGTCCAATTAGTACTGATGCTCAAAAAGAGATATATTTTCCTGACTTTTGAAGGATAGAAATCTATCCTGAAGATAATTGGTTTCTCTTCAGCAATGAGGAAAAATGGGAAAACTCAGGGGTACATGATACTGATTTTTTTAATGCTTTAACATGATTATTAAGTCTAAGACAAGACCAACTGCTTGTGCTGAGGCTGCCTGAGAATCCAGATGTAAACTGAATTTTGCATCTGTGTTTTTCAAGAAGCTCTTAGGCGGAATGATGATGATTCATCCTACTCTGTATCAGTAAATTGCTGGCATCCTTTCTTGCTTCTGCATCCTCTCCTTTAAAAACAACCACCTCCCCCCTCCCCAGCTCCCCAAAACCTCGTAGTTCAAGGCCAAGTTCTGCTGTCATTTGATACTTCATTCTCTTGACACAGCACGAAGCTAATCTGTGGAATCTGCCACCTCGGGGACCAGAGCTGGGTAGCAGTGTGGGTGGGATTGATGTGGTTATGCTTGCTACAATCGAAGTCTCAGACTGCAACCACAAGCACACAGCACATGCACATTTTAAGTGGAGCACATTTTAAGCAGCACATTTTAAGTGGAGAGACTAGAGGGAACTCTTTTCATTGCATATTTAGAGGTGGCTGAGTGATCAGGATTTTCGTTGTTGTTTATTTTCCGGCATTACAGACATGATTTGCTCTGTCAAGTGTAAAGGGAGGCACCTTTGTGGGTCAAGGGCAAGCAGTTGTATGTGACAGGAAATGGAGTTCCTGAGCCCAAATGTCAGTTTTGGATTTGGAAAATTAATTAGCAATACTGACTTTACAAAGCATGTTTTGAGTTTGCAGCTTTATTCAGGTTGTGTTATTAAGCCTCTTTTCACATCCCCATTCCTGGCAACCTTTCATACACCTATGGGACATGATGGGAGTGTCCAATCTGAATTGCTGTGGCCTGTTGATGCTTGAGAGTCCCAGAGGATAGTTTTTGGCACATCAATATAAAATTCAAAATCTTTTAATCTGGTGAGCTAGGCACTCTTTCAGGAAACCTAGTATATTCAGATTATTGATAAATAAACCTTTATGGCAGCTCACAGATGTGGCCCATGAAGATTAGGTGGTGATAGATTATGAATATGTTCAACAATTAGTATGTTTAATCCAGCTGCTGTAGGTTTGCTTTCTGAGCAACTGATATTCAGATTCCAGTGGTTGTATTTAGGGTGTCACTAAGTGAGAAACACCCAAAAGTCTGATGAAAGGTAGTACATTATGTAACTGACCCCATCTTGCAATGACATGTAACTTCTTGCAGTTCATTCCAGATTTGTGAGCATTAATGTCATTATAGATGAAGAATTTACAAGGATGCTTTTTTTTTTTGCTTCTGGCTTGTTCTTAGTTTGTGCCTTGTTTAGGTTTGCGTGTTCCAAATTTAGATGAAAGTAAAGCTAGATGAACTGTTCTGTGTTTTTCAGCTTCCTGTTTCTGATGGCCAAATACGGGGCTTTCTTATCCAACTTGTATCTAGAACAAAAGGAGATGTTCTGTTGTACTGTAAGTGTGAAGTTGAGTCATGTTAAATCTACAGGAGAGGATATTGATCCACCCAGTATAAATTTTCAAGGTTCCCTAAAATCTGCTTTCTACTTGAGCTTTTTTTATTAGCAGCTGTTAATGCTTGCAGTGGCTTCACACTTGTGTGTTTTCTGAAAGTCCTTTCATTTTGGTTCAAGACAAATGATATGTTGTTGATGGTATTGGTTTAGTAGGTGCTTGTCAGAAGACATGAAACTTTTAATGTAAAATTTGATGAACAGATCTCTGATCATTGTTCTTTATTAAGCACTTGGTGAACTTGATGTCAAAGCATCTCTTATTTGACATGACAAAAATACCTTAAATGTGCAAAACTCACATCTTATTATGGCTGTGAGTAATTTATGACCCTTCCAACAGTGCAACAAGATGATTTATGGGCTCTTGTGTGCAAGGGGATGTACAAACCACCTCTGTAACATACTTGGATACATAGCTGGCCACCATTTCATTTTTGCTAAACTAGTGGCATCAATAGACTGCAGTATAACACAGTCTTGATGCAGATGAGGTAGAAAAATATTTGGGCTGCGGGTTGCCAGAGGACTTAACTAGGCTTCCATGTGCCTAGTGAATTGAATTCCCCCTTCTCATCTTGAAAACCAAAAGTTTTTGTTTTTCATATAAATTAGTGTGACTGGGTTGGGTGCAGCCTTGACAGCAGGACAGAAGTCTTGATGGACAGTGTCCTGCCATGTGTCTTTGGGGTGATGAAGAGGTACTCAGGATTAAGGCGTTCGCAGTTTGTGTCAGCCTGGAAGCTGGAGCAGATGTTCCCATTGGAGTTGTTTCCCAAGATCTAAGTGTGCTTTGTAAAGGATGCTATCAGTCAACAAAATGATTGAGACTAGCTCCACAGTACTGAAGCTATGCTTTCCTGCTGCTGATAAGGAAAATGGTGTTAATTTGTCTATTTTTCCATGCCAAATACTTTACTGTATCTATTGTTGAAATAAAGGCTATACACAAACCACTAAATGCAGACTTTGCTATTAGCTTGCTGTAGAAATGGTCAAAGTTTTTGGCCTTGATATAAATTTGATCTCTGCCTCAGAGCCTGTAGTTTGAAACGGTTGTACCTTTGATTTCTTCCCTCCCCAGAAGAAAATGTTTCTTTGGAAGTTGAGTGTTAAATTAGGAATGACCTTACTTGCCTTCAGTCGCAGAGCAGCAAGAAGGAAGGAGATGCCCCTGCTGCCCAGCCCCATTCATTGCTTTCTATTTCTGCTCAAACCCCTCCTTACAGGACATAGTGACTACCAGGACTCAGCCTGCTGTGAAAGGTCAGGAGCAGAATTCCCAGGCAGGAAGCAGAATTGTTAGGAAAAAGGCGAGCTGTGGGCAGGCTCATGTCAGTCCTCCCTCCTCTCCTGCGTGTCAGACCGAGTAATATCAGTCACTTTCTGTTTTATTCCCTCCTGACTGACACAACTAGGTTATGAACTGTAACTGTTCTTGCACAGCATTTCTGTCACTTGTTTTTTTTCCTTGACCATTTCTCACTGACTGAACTGCTTTGGATTTTTTGGTTGTATTTGAACTTTAATGTCACTTGTTTCAAAATGTTGACAAAACATTTCATCTTGATCCACTCTTCTAGATCTGTTCCTTGTTCTGTTTCTTTCCTTGCATGATCTTCAGTGCATTTGTGATTTTTCTTGCAGAATCCTAGACTTCTGTGCTGTCTGATACTGGCTAGTTTATCCTTCCTTCCTGCCTCTGCTAGAAGTACACTGTAGCAGCTTGTTTTTCCTCATAACTACTAGTTGCCTTTGTATTTCAGCTCTGGAAAAAACTACCTCCTGGTGGTGAGGTGATTCCATTTTTTCAGGCTAAAACCTACTTTTACATATTCTCTTGTTCTTTATGGTAGTCTTGTTGTATATGGTAGTCTGCGTAGCTCAGTTTTGTTTTTTTTGAGCCACACTGGGGAAAAAAAGACATTTTTTACTGTGTTTGCAGTAGTAGAGCCCTGAGCTGGCAGTCAGATTTAAAAGAGCTTCAGCATATGAACTCAAAATGGGTCAGTGTGGTAAGAGCAAGAAGTGTGTTTTTCAGGCCTTGCTGCTGAGTGTGTATTTCTAGTTGTGAGTGGCTGACCTTTCAGTAAGGCTGGCTCTTGGCCTCAGTTCACTTCTTGAATGGAAAGCCCAGGAATACCTGCCAGCCGTGCCTGCCCAGCACAGGGTATGGTGTCCTGGTGCCATGCCGAGGCCAAGCTATTTTAGAGTAGTGGGGTCTACTGTACATAAAGTTTGTGAGACGTAACTTGTATATTAATAGGGCTCTCTGTAGAGCAGTCACAACTAGGCCTGAATCTTTCTGACTGCAGTTCCTTGGGTTTTACATCAACTACATGATGTTAAAAAAAAAAGTCTTTCTTATTGCAGGCATCTACATGACAAGCAACATTACTTTGAAGACTGGACGAATTTAGAGTTTACAGCTAGCTGATTTTTTAAAAGAATGTATCATAAATACATCTGAGGGGAGGCATACTGTTTAATTTTTTGTCTGCTGTTCACTTTGAGAAAAACTTGTGCCCTTTCTCACACTTAACACCTGCTGATAACTTCATGGTTATACACAACCCAGTTGCAGTAGGGTGTTGGTGCAGTTTGGAGTACAAACTTCTTTGTGTGCCAGCCCTTGGCTTGAAGACTGGATCATTTCCCATACATGAACTAGTTGAGAACCTTTGTTTGCATAATTGAAAATATACTGGGAAAACCTTAAGTACTTATCTTGAGTGTCTTTTAAAGTGCTTGCACCTGTTCTGATCCTGAGGGTAAAACAGGAGATAGGTTTATGGTTCTCCTTCATATTCCTTCCTTTTCTCTCTGCTGATCTGCTCACTTGCTCAGAGCCAGCCCTCTAATACCTCACTGCTGTGTGTTCTGATTGCTGGTGTAATCAAGTTGTGGGCTGTCAATCTAGAAATCCCTGTGAAAGGTTAGTTTCACAAACATGATTCACTTCATTCCCCTGGTTCCTCTCAGAGGTTCCCATGCTGGGGCCAGGGTGGTCAATGGGATGTTCTGACTCAGGTTTGAGTATTGTTTGGCAGTGGGATGGGATCTGTCCACAGATTGTCTCCTGAATGTGGGAATGAAGGCTGAGATGCTCTGCACCTTTTTTTTTTTTTTTTTTTTTTGAAGTCCTGATGCATCTCTCCCTTGGCTGAAGAAATGCAATGGTCATGCATGGGCTATACAGTGCATAGGGAACCTGGAGTTTTTATAGCTGCTTTTGTACTGAGACATAAGGCTCTCTCAGAAGCTGATTTCCACAAGCTGGATGGCAGAGCAGCTCCTGTTGCGTTCTAGTTAGTTTTCTAGTTACATTTTTTTTTATCTTGTGATATTTGAAGATAGAGCTAGGCTTAAGATAAGCTGTAATTCAACTGAAAAAAATGGGGAAGTGGTGGTGCTGCAAGTGCTATTAGCTCAGCATGGCAGGATGGCTTTTTTGCAGTGCTGAGTGCCACTGCTAATTAAGCAAATAGACTGGCTCCTTGATCATCGTGTTGCTTTTCTCATCCCTGTTGCTGACCTAGTTTCAGCTTATTCCTACTGATTTTTTTCTTCAAAGAAAGGCAAATAACATATGTAGGTTTAAGGAGGAGTCTGGTACCATATGTCTGGCGGGGCGCAGAGGGAGTGAAAAGATCAGAAGTCATTCTCTGATGAAGTATTTTGAATGTCACACTTCAGTAGATTCTGAGGAGTTTCATTCTCTAGGCCATGTATTTGGAGTTTCACTTACAACTCCCTAGTACGTAGCACCCAGTATTAATGGAAAAGATCCTTTCTTCTGCCTTGGAAGGCATTTCACTGCAGTACGGTGGGGAAGTGTACTTGTCTGAGTTGGAGTTTAATTGCCTCTAATTGTTCTCCTTGCAGAGCAGAGTTCCTTAGGCATGTTCTAGTGAGGATTTTTCCAATGCTCAGAAGAAACAAGGCCTCAAGCATTTAAATCTTAGGGCATAATTAGGATAACATCAAAAAGGTGAGGCTCTGATTAGCTCTCTGATTCTATGCAGTGCAATGTAAGCTGCTAGTCTCAACATGGCTATTTAGATCACTGTTCTCATCTTAACAAGCAAGTAGTCTAAAAGCATCTGTTATGTGCCACCAGTACGTATGTTCATGATATGTCCAGTACTTTCTTAAGGTGGAGAACTGTTAATATATTAACCTGTGGGCTTTGACAGCTAACTGATGAATTTGTATCTTGTAAATGTGAAACCATCAAGAGTTGAAGGCCTTTAAGCTATTGCATTCCAGTTTGCACAAGCATGTGGAGTAGGCCTTTTATACTTCAAACTTGATAACAAAGCCAGTATTTATTTCAAATGAATGTTCCCTAAATAAAGACTGCAATAATTGTATCTGTAGCCTTTATTAGGAGTACAGGCTTACATGAGAGTGGGTGGGGGACAAAGCCTGCTATCAGTCCAGAGCAGTGCAGCTTGCAAACATTCTTGGGTTTGTTGTGAGCCAGGCTGGTGGTTTCCTTGTGTACATGAAGGCCTGTGTTGTGTGACCAGGCCAAGCACTAAAACTTTTGTTGATGAGGAGCTCTGGCATCTCATAGCATCGATGCAAAGATATGTTCCAGCATTTGTGGGGACTTGCTTATTTGAAGTGCCCTCAGTTATGAGGAAGCGTCTTGGTAAGAAAAATTGAGTTTTCTAACAAACTTGAGCTACTTAAGAGATGTAACAGTTTTAAGACTGGGAGCACTTATTAAATCTTTTTTGGAAAACATGGAGAAACATTTATTTACGCTACTCTTCAGACAAATGTAACCAGAGAAACTCTGACCCTTCTTTCTTGGTAACTGGAACAGCTAAGAATTAAAATACAGCTTTTCCACTTGTGAAGAAGTTGTAGAAGTTGCAGTTGTGGAATATTATCCTTGAGCCTAGATAGTGGGTCATCCAGCTGGGTAAGACTTTGTTCCCTTCTGACTCTCTGGAATCTCCTGCAAAAATTGTAATGAAGTATCTGAAAATTTTGTGTAAGTTGATGTTATTTTTATTTTGTCCAATTAAATGCTGGGAAGGGAGCTCTGCGAGCTACTTATTGCTGCTTCTGGAGCAACTCTGCCTAGCTATTTCCTTTCCAGAAAGGGTTCGAAGAGGCCAGGTCAGCAATATAGGCCATGTGGGCCCTTCTACTCTTAGGCTGCAAAATCTATTCTGAGTTGACTCCCCCTTGCTTGGATAGGCCCAGGAAAGTTCAGCTTTTCTCCTGAGTAAGTTCAGCTTTTCTGACATCCTTGGTTTAGACCCTGTGGGGCTGGGGTCTGGACAGGTGCTCCTGCCTGGGAAGCGCCTTGCTTTGTCTTTTCTATGCCTGTTACTAACCTCTCAGTGCTCGCTTGCATCCCTCCAGGCTTCCTTGAGGAAGCATGTGGTGCTCATAGGAGATGTTGGCTGCTCTAGATGTGTGTTGCTGGCCTAGCACTGTAGCATCCAAGGCAAGTCGGCCTATGCTGACCCAGGACTCGTGCGGCGCTTTCCTTCCCTGCTGTGTGCGGCCCTGGCACCAACCTGCCCATGCAGGGAGCTGGGCTTGGGGTTTGAGCGGTTTGAGGGGCTCCTGGCTGTTTGGACAAGGTAGGGACAGACACTGATGGGCAACTTAGCTCCCCACACTCTTTGGGGCCAAGAGGAGTGCCCATGTGTAGCAGGACTGAGAACGGGTCCTTGGTAAGGTAAGGAGGGGTGTGGGACCATGACAGTCCCTGTGGAAATGGGCAAAATGCCCCGCAGGGCTTTAATTCTCCCAGTCATAGTATGCTTGTGAGGGTGGAGGTTGTTCTAGTCGCGGTGTTACAAGCTTCTAGCCTGGCTGGGGGAGCAGCTTGCTGCTGGAGTACCAGCACTCATGCTCAGGTTGTAGCATTGCTTTACTACAGCTGGCATCGTTCCTCCCTTGTCTTCCTTGGAGCTTGTGAATGTTGTTCTTGCAGCGGACCTCTGGGAAGGAAGTACATCTCTGAGCAAACTTCAGTCTAATCAGTTAAGTTTCTTGTGTGATTGTGTTAAATTAAGCTGTAGCATGCAATTAAACACTTTTAATAGACAGCTTCCTGCTAATGCATTTCCTGACTTTCATGAACATCTCTCTTAAAACTTGACAAGTGAAAGCTGAACAACAGAGTTGATAGATTGAAAAGAAAGGGGAGAGAGTTTCTTGGGAGATATAAGATCAAGACAACTAATAAAGAAAAAAAAATATAAATTTGCCTTTAAATTTTAATATGGACTTGTGTTGGGGCAACTGTAACTATTGATATGTTTGAAGCTGTCAAGAATTGAAGTTGTGGTATCCAGCAAGATTGCTGCTATTGTATCTCCTTCGGGATGATTTTTGAGGGTTTTGTCCTTCGAGTTTTGTTGTGAGTTTTATTCAAAGGGTGTTCCTGAAAGCACATGCTGTGTATTTCATTGCAGATCTTGCCCAGTGACCAGCGAGAATAACCTGACATGAGGGTCTAGTCTATCTCAGAAGATGTGGTTATGGTGCTAATTACGACTGAGAATGTGATTTGGGTAGGGTTAGAAGTAGTAATTTAAATACCAGTTAAATGACCTAATGGTATTGAACTTTGTTAACTGTACATGACATAGTCGGCAGAATCAAATGTTGCTGCTGTGTGCTTCCACCATTGGCATCATGCATCAAAACTGCAGTGCAGCTGGAAATTGGTCTGTGCAATTAATGTGTGTTATTTGGGCTAGAAATTGTTTGGGGTTTGTTACCTCAGTTGATGCTCATTCGAGGGCAGGGTTTAAGTGTAGCATGCTTTCCTAAGAGCTGGTTAGGGCTTTAATAACTTGATTTTCTGCAATTAGCATGCTGCATACTTGACTGGATCAGGGCATGCAAATCTACATTAATCTTTGTTCTGTCCAAATTATTTGGAAAACATGAGTGTATTAAGCTTACTCAGATGTCATGAAGCATTTTTTGTACTATAGCTAGCCAGTTGTGGAGGAGTTTATGGGATGATATATGTCAACATTTTAGTTCAGGCCCTGATTGTTAGTAGAAGAAACACTTCATGCCGTATTGATTAGTGCCACGGCCCCCTATTTCAATGCCACTAATCCATTAGAGGCTAAGATAGTGTTCAGCTGCTTTAAGGCAGCTTTGTTAATGCTAGTACACAGTGCATTTTGAGGTGCCTATTAATAATTTTGCATTCACAGGGTATCCACTTGGCAAGCACATGTTAAATGTGCATGTATGTGTTATTGGGGCTGTATAGCCCTGCCCATTTCTTGTATGCCTTTACCTGCACTGTTATTGCTGGACCTAAGAGGGGCTGTTAGCTGGGGGAAGATTGTTGCTGGAATAGAGATGGCTTAAAAGGACAGCAGGAAATGGAACTAAAGCCTCTCTGAGGCTTTTTCAAACTTTCTGGAGTATTCCATTACAACTCTGAAACTTTACCTCTATTGTGTGGTATTCTGACCATCTTGGCCATGTGGCTGTGATTGTCTGCACTTGATTGTCCTCATCTTGATCTCACATGTAAATCAAATCCTTCATAGTGATAGCAAGTTGTTACCTGACACGAAGAAGAAAAATTCTACTCCCAGTTGCTGAGATTAATGTAAAACTGTAGTTGGGTTTCAGTGCTCAGCAGTAATCTCTGAAATGTATGAAGGAAAGCACACAACCTCCTAAAATTTCTGGCATAGCTGCCACCATGGGCATTGCTGGCATATTCTAGTCTTCTGCCATAATCACTGCATCTTGTACTGCAAACTGCTAGACTCGGTTAAGGTATGCTTATCTTGACAGAGCATTAACTATCTCTTAAGTCTCCCTTTAGATTAATTTAAAGTCATCAAAGATTTACAAGCAGCAATAACCATTAGCTGTTCATTTTATTGCTCATGAAAACAGCAGGGCAGAATATTTGTCAGTATCGCTCTGGGAAGATTTGTGAAATAGAATCAGCTAGCTGAGGTGCTGCAGGTAAACAGGAATGGTTAAATGCAATCAATGTGTGCTCCACTGAGATCAGTGGGGTTATTTTGGTACTGTGAGCTAGTCAATATTCAGTATCTTGGCCATGTTTTCTTGCTCTTGCAATTTAACCATTGAAAGCTGGGTTCAGCTGGCTGCTTTTAGCATTTGTGCTACTTGGATGTCTGCAAACTGGACCATCTTGACAGAAGTAATGAGGAAAATCCGCTTATTCCTGTGGGACTCGTGATAGTCGCCCTGCTAATAGCTGAGTGCAGAAAGCGGTCCCTGCTGTTCCCTGATCTCTGGGCCCTAGGTGTCTAGGGGAAGGCCTTGGAGCCCTGCAGGATGCTCACTGTCCAGCTTTGTAGCGTCCTTCCCTAACGTGTAGCATACCAATACAGAATTCAGGTTCTTATTTTAGGGCAGCCCTGGGCCTAGCAGTCCTGTAAGAGCTGCAGGACAGCAGCAGGTCTTTAGAGCCCTGCAGCAGTCATGGCACTCTGGTGCTTGCCATGGTTTCTGACCAGTGGGTTGCTGGACTCTTGCTGTTGCCAAGATCTCTGTATTTAACATGCCCCTTAACATTGGGAGATGGGTGAAGATCTTGAAAGACTAAGAACAGCATTTCAAAGCCAAAATATTTAATTCTGAAACTAAACTGGACAAACGTGCAAGTTAAATGGGACAGAACAGTTTCCTGGAAGCTCAGGAGTGCTACTGTGAGATGCTGCTGCTGCAGGAAATAGCAGGTGCTGTTTCTGTAAGCATGCAGGCAAAAACAAATGAACCAAAACCCTTAAGGATTGATTTGGAAAGCCTTGGGAGCACTCTTTGCAACACGTTTTTCACCTGTTGTATCAGACTGGGCAAATAAGCTGCAAGGGAAATGTTTAGGACTGGCTATTAGCAGTCTTGGAATGTTCTGAAAGTCTTGGAAGGCACTAAAAAGGCCAATATTTTTTGCTAATAGCTGTCAGATGGTATTAGAAAAAAGGAATTAGTTCACTGCTTACCTCTTTCTGTTTCAATAAATGTGAAGTCGGGTCATAAATTGTAGGCTTGAAGATGACAAAGGTTTGTTTGTGCTTAGAATACTTTTGACATGGAGGTATATAGTTCTTGGGGCAGTAAAAGGTGTTTCTCTAAGTGTGATATACCCTGCTAGGTTCCTTTAAAGCAATCTTTTGTTGAAATTATCAGCTTTATTATCTCTTTAGTCATCGGTGAAACTGCTGACAGATGGAACAGGCACAGCAATGAGTTTCAGTATGAACCAGTTGGTCACATGAGTGACCGCTGGGGCTGCCCTGAGGGCACCTTGGAGTGAGCAGTAGCCTTCACTCTGTGTGCGGGAGCCCAAGGGAAGCAACGCGGCTGGGACAGCTCATGGCACCCTCGGGTCTGCACCAGCAAAACACTGGGCAAGAGAGTATGATGGAAGTAGCAGATATTCCATGCAATGCCCTCTTTATCCTTCTGTAAGATTTTTCCTGCAGTTGAACTGCTTAAACGATTTCATCTTACTAAAATAGTGAAGTAATTGCCTGAAAAAGCCGCTGCTCTATGTGGTGATCTGGGCAGAGATCAGCGGGGATGCAAGGAATGTGACTGTTTTGAATGTGCAGAAGGTGCAGAGTGCCATGTAATAAAAAAGGTCTTTTAAGAGGAGAAAAAGTAAGGTTGCTATCTCATGCCAACAGGTGTATTATGCTTCCTGTAAGGACTAATTGTAAGTTAGCTAGAGATGGGTTACAATGTATGTTAAACTGCATCCTCAGTTTTTCTGGGCTACCCTCAGTTGTGCTGGATAAAACTCATTGCCTTTATCTGTTACCTTTGAGGTGGAATTGCTTTGAGTTCATTTATCTTGCCCATGACATACCTGTATCTTTAAACCAAAGAAAAGCTGTTCATGCATTTGAGTGTTAGCTTTTTCTTGTTGGGCTTGTTTTAATTCATTTCAGTTATAGGCAAAGACTAGTATTTCATGTGGCTTTCTGTTACTGCAGATTGCGAGGAGCACTTTTAGAATAGTAGGCCTTGATACCCCTTGTACTGCAGGGCAGGCGCTGGTGCTGCGAGCAGTGACTGGTGTCTTTGGAAATGCTCAGCTTTACAGATGAGCAACTGCGCTAAAATGAATGGTAATGACGGCTGCTATAGTTTCAAGACAAACAGATGACTTCATTTCCTAGATTTTTTTGTGGAAAGCTAACCACTTGTAAAGTAATCCTTGGAACTTGAAACAGCCTGCTGTAACAATGCTCATTACTGAGGCTGGAAGTGATGAAACCAGTGAGGACTAAAAGATAACCCTGTGTATTTGCATGCATTTATGTGGTTGCATGTGGTTAACACCATCAGTTGCTTCAAAGTTCTATTTAGACATTGTAAATCTTGAAACCTTGAGCATGCTGGAAGTTCTGGAGACAAGTGTTAAAGGTTATTTGTTAGACCTGTATTCTCTGGGTTCCTCCTTTTCAGAGCAGGATGGGGGCCAGGAAAATGTACCTCAGTTGTTGATAGCGCCTCTCATCAAATTAGTGTATTGGTACCTGCGTTCTAATGTTCATGTAAATATTTCTTTACATTGCAATATATATTCTTTAACTGGCTTTAGTGTGACTTTTTTCCTAGTTTGCTTATGCTTAATTTTGTCCCAGAGATGTCAATGTTGAAGGGTTGAATTGAATAAGGATCAACTAGAGTCTTTTTTTAAAAGGCACTTGGAATAATAAAGTAACAGAATGGCTGAGGTTTGAGGGTCTTCTGGAAGCTGTTTAGCCCCTGCTCAAGCATGTCTGTCAGAAGTTTCCTTTTTCTTTGCCCGTTTCAACTGCACACATTCTTGGGAGTGATAATCCAACTCTGTGGCTTTGCAATATGAAATATATGCTTGGTTAGCAGCTGCTGTTTGTCAGGTCTCTCCAGCTGAGTTCTGCAATGTGAACTGCCCAGGTTTACCATTAGCTTCAGGTTGGACTGCTGTATAGGTCACTTTGCTGACACAATTAAAGTTTTTCTTCATTTGATTTGCTGTGACTTTCATTCTGAAGTGGTGTCAACACTGTTGCTTTCACTAAACTCTCAGTTGAGATGAAAATATTAAAACTTTTTCTTCCTTCTTTCTCCCCTCCCTTGTTTCCCCGGCAGTGCCATGTTGTGGGATAACATCTAGGCCTTGCTGGACTGTTTTGCTGCCCTGTTCAGTATTTTAAGATCCCCGATCAGCACAAAGGAATCTGTGAGTACCACTGTACAGTGAGGGGTGCTTTGCAGTCATTTATGGTGCTGCATGCTCATGTCAAGATAGTACTAGTTAATGTGATGTGTGTGCTTTGGGAAGCCTTGCAAAGCAAGCTGCCAGTGGCACTGAGCTCTGTGCTGCTTTGTTCTCTGTGGTACTACATGCAGCTGACCAATCTTGTGTGTTTCAGGCACTCTTTTAAAATTGCCTTTTGTGTTTTATCTCAAAGCAAATACTAAATGAAAAAGTAGCAGAAAATTGTGCAAGTCCTATTGATTTGTTGTATGAGTTGTGTTTTAATATTAATGTGATTGAAGTATCAATGCTCAAACTTGACTGTAATTTTCCTAAAGACAGGTTCAGGTCCTTGCTACCCTGCTGGTGCTCGTGTTGTGGGCAGTGACTATATTGCCAGTCACAGCTATTACAGCAGTGGAGCAGGTTTCAGGGAGCTGCCTTGAGACTTGCACTGCTTACAGAGCTTGTGGAAAGGAAGGTTTGACCTTTCTACCCAAGAGAATGTGAACATCTCAAAGCTCTCCGTCTTGGGTAGCAAAAGGGTTAAAACCATGTAGGAAGTTTTGGCTGTAAATCTTGTTAAGGATAGTTGACATGTTATCCTGGTTTTTGTTGAATCTCTGTTGCATGGAGTCTTAATTCTTTTCCTACTGAGCTATGAAGAGCTATGAAGTCAGGAATGATTTGACTGAACTGTTTCACAGGTCAGTATGGTGGATGCTAAATTATCTTGCAGGTGCGAAGATTTATTGTGCAAATAGGAAATAGCTATGACAGTTTGAACCTCACAGTAAATTCAGACTGTGAATTAGCTGCTAACTTGTAAATGTTCTGAACACTGTGAGAAACACTCAAGTTTTTCAACTCTGAAAAGACTCAAAAAGGTTACTTAAACTTGAAAATTGGAAGTTTCACTTACTCTGTTTTTTTTTTTTCTCTCAGTGTATATATTTACAGGTTAACTTCTATAAGCAAGTCCTGAGTTTAGTCTGTTCAAATAAGCCCTAGCAAATTCTAACATATCCTAACTTTCCATTGCTTTGAATTTTGTGAGGGCAAAAAGTAAACACTTAAGGTGAGGAAAGAGTTTTAAAACGGCCCCTTCCAAGGAGGGCATGTTCATCCTGACCTACCCAAGTGTTGGTCAGCTTGTTTCAAGCCAGTGTTAACGTGGGTGGTTAAACCCCTTTCCAGGTTGCTTGACTGATTCTTAGAAGCTGCCTAGTGGAGCTATAAGCTAAGTTCAGCCTGCAACTACAATTTCTTTTTCTCTGTAAGGATTTTGCCAAGTCATTTGTCCCATAGTGGTGGCAAAGTGTCCTTGACTTCTGTTCCAGTTGAATCCTGGGAAATTTACCAATAGTTCATAGTTCAGCTCTTGGAAAACTCAGTGCAGCAAAAGGCCCTCATACTCCCAGAGCAGCTATTGAGGCTCAGTCCTGGATGCCTCTTGCCTCCTGAGGCAGCCACAGCCAGGATGATTAAGTTAAGCATCCTTCTTGAGCTGTTGGCTTTCTCTAGTCCCTTTCCCTATTGCATGGGCTTCCAGCATCTTTTGGCAGCTTCAGGATATTGATTCAGCTTATCTGGATCCCCTTCTGGGTTTGTAACTTGTGTTTCAACTCAGTGGCATTGCTAATGGTTTGTTAATTTCTGTTTTTAGTGGGGAGCAGTTCAAATGATTTAATTCGTATTTGGCCTAGAAATGCTTATGATGCTTTATTCCAGGCAGAGGTTGAAAATTCTGCAGTTTTTCCCAATATTCAATTCATTGGCAGTGGTTAATCTTTTGGAGATTGACATTATGTTGAAAAGGCTTTTTTCCTCTCTTTTTACCTTATTGTTTTTCTTTTGCTAATAGATGCAGGAAATGGTATAGTTACTTTCTGAAGTTATAAGGCGGTTGATCTAATTTAGCTTTAATTTGCATATTTTTTATGTACATAAAGGTAAGCAGTTTTGACAAGTTAGTTTCCGGGTGTGCCAAAAGATGTTCATACTACTGCACAGGTGGTTATCTTCTTGAAAACATCTGAAGAAATACAAGCTGTTGCCTGTAAAGGAGTAGAGGCTGCTGCTTTGGTGATGCTCAATATCAGAACAAGACACATTTTATGACTCGGGGATGAAAATTAACTTTTAGTGATAGTGAAATAATGTAATTGAAAGGACCTGATCTTGATAATTTAAAGATAAATAGTTTCTATATTGGACTTTTTGTCACTAACAGTTTTATATTAAAGTTGCATTTAGCATTAAATGTATCCACAATGTTTATTAAAATTGCATGGAAAACTAGCCTGCCATGTAATTAAGCAGTGTATGAGCCACTGATTGACTAAGTATGCTGAAGTTACAGTAGCAGCTGATTGCATGTGGTGCCTAGTTGAAATTTGCTTTTATATCATCATGATCTATATTCCCTTAACATGGTTCTGCTGTCTGGCACGTATGGGAATGAGAAGGACTAATGGAGGAAGAAAGCTGCAGCAGCTCCTAGTGCTGAGTACATCTTTGGCTATAATATTTAAGTGACTGAAGAGTTCCTGGACTAGTTGTTCTTGGGTGATGGATGTCACCTGCATCTGATTTGTAGGGCTGTTTGCTAAAGGGTCCTTTTAGGAGAGATGATCTTTAGGTAAGAGAAGGAAACAGTTAAGGTTGTGCTTGCTTGATTTGGAGTATTCAACTTTCTTTATTTGTCTGAAATTATGCAATATGAACTATTAGTGGAATTTGATTCTCGGGGCTTCAGAGTTCAAGAGATGGGAGTGCCTTGTGTATGTTCCCTTTTAGCCTTGTAAAAGAGAAACTTTCCCAGCTCTGTAGCAGAGACAGCCTTTTAGTGGCTTTTTCAGTTGCAGTTCTGTTTGTGGTCCAAGAACCAGGCTCCTTCCTATCCCTCTGCAAGATCAGTGACTCAGTGCCTTGCGTGAGGAGCCAGCTGAAGAGTGCAGAAGCTGTGGAAAGCGGCTCTGCAGCTTGTGTTGGGGGCATTTGCTCCATCTTCCGTAATTGTGCAGCTGTTCCTGTGGTGGGTAGCAGCCTTGTGCAGAGCTGCTCTGGGGGAGTCTTTAAAGAAAGCTGCTGTTTTAGAAGACCTGAAGACTGGAGTAGTCAGCATTGCAGCTGCCAGCGTAATCAGCAATAATCAAATACACTCAGCTTACCTGACTGAGCTGCTCCATCAGGGATATGTTGCTAAGATTTTGCAAGGAAGTTGAGTGCAAGCTGAGGAATGTTGTTGCCTTTATATAGTTGTGAATCCTGCTTTTATTTTACAATCAGGAATTTAAAGATGTTACCACCACAAAAATCTCACTGAATATAACAGGTAAGTATTGAAAGGAAACAAATTTCCTATCAAGAAATCAGAAATTAAAGGTTGTGATGGTGTAATATGAGTTTATTTTTGATTTGACCATGCGGTTGGGTGTCTTCCATTTGGAACAAGATGGTTAAGAGCAACATGTGTGAATTGCATGTGGTGTTAGTGCCAGAAGCAACTTCCATCCCCAGTGCACACATTGTGTTCCTCTTTGTCTTCTGTGATCCTATTACCATTTTGTTTTGTCAAAATATCTGGGAGGGAAAAAAAAAAAATCCTCTTCTCACCTTAACTTGGCCTCAATTCCCAAGTAACAATTGTAAGTAACAAGTAACATTTTACAATTCCATTGTAAAATGTGTGGAGATCTTGGCTGTTATGTTTTCAACATCTACTATTGCTTCTGCCTGTAGCACACTCAGCTCATTCATCACCTACATGCTGTCAGTTTTTGCTTTTTGGCAGTCTGGATGGCTAGACTTGGCTTTTTGCCTCTTTGTGATAGGAAAACTTCTGAGGAACAACTTAAGAAAACAGGGGAATTCTTTAAAAATAAAGAAAAAGTGCAGAGTTGTCATAGTAAGGAAACTCAACATTTATTTTTTCAATCTTGTAAGCTTTTTCTCCAAGCTCTGAATGTTTTTTCCTTGCTGTTTAAAGTTAGCACTAACTGTAATCTGTCACATTTGTGTTATTATGCATGTATTTGGTCAGTTGTACCACTGGTTGCTAGAAATAGCTGCCATCTGTTTAATATGTCTGGTAATTCACACAGTTGAAAATCAGACATTTACTCTTGGCATATCAAAATGAAGTTTGTTTACCCAGGAGTTTGGGCTTTGAGTGTGGAAATTGCTGATTTTTCTTCCCCTGTCACTTTTTTTTAAAAAAAAAGTAAGACAGAGGTTCTGGGAAGCACAATAAAATCTGTAGCTCTGCAGTGGATTGACTTAAGACAACAGTTCCGACAGCCACAAATAGTGGTTTGCAGATTTTTCGGTCTCCTGTGGTTTAGTCACTGTTCTCAAGCTTCTTATCACCGAATATGTATGCTAGAGTCTGTCTCATCAAAAAGCACCATAGAGGGAATAAGTGCTGCTGATCTTTCTGGTATCTTTTTTTCTTCAGCCTGCTGTTTTCTTCTCTTTGGCTTTCAGATTACTTGTTTTGGTCCTTTGAAAGGGTGGGAAAGTCCCTTTTAGGGCTCTCCATGGTGGGAGAAGGAAGGCAGCTTAAACCACTCCTGAGTGAGAAATGACTTCTGTTTCTAGTTCTTGAGCTGTTGAACTAAGCTGTGAAGTATTTCCTAGGGCACACAAAATGCTCTGATCCTTTTCCCTTTGTAGTTTTGTAGGGATGTAGGACTTGGAAAGAAAGCCCAGCAGGTTGTATGGATTGCAGAGAGGATGGTACCTGCTTCTGTCCCTTCTGTTCTGAAAAGTCATTAAGGGGGAGAGCTGTTAATCACTTCCCATTAAAGCTGGAGAAGTAGTAAGTTTTTTAGGTAACTTGTAGTAGAGCTTCTGCCTGCAAAAAGATGTGCTAAACAAGACACCAAAGTCCTGCTGTGGAGTGCTGGAATGGTGTGTTTATAAATGTCATACACGTGAACTTTCCACTGGGACCTGCATGTTTATTCTAACAGCTTTCATTAACACATGCATTGCTTTTGAGGCTTAAATAGTACTGTAACTTGAGATGAGAGCTGTAGTACAGCTAAATATATCTCTTTGACATAGCTGGGAAGTCCAGCATTGAGAAATTAACTTTTGCAAATGAGAAGGACTGATCTTTATACTCTCATCAAGAAAACAGTTATTTGGATGGTAGTCATTTAACTTTAAATTATTCATAGGATCTCCTGAGATACTATTAGGTGCATAAGTATCAGCATAATACAGCTAATGTAAAACAGCAAACTAAATGACAGGGTGGTTTTCAGGGGATTTGCAAATGTTGAAGTGTCAGATTGAGTTTAAACAGTTGTAGGTGGCTGGTGCATTGTATGTAATGTCAGAAGACATGCAAGATGGGAATAAAAAAACCTATTCCTTTGGGCAGAAATGCTTCTGTTTTAGAACCTCATAGTGGAATGGTGTAACTGAAAGTTAATGTGGCAATAGCATGGTCAGGGTGTATTGCTGTTTAATTACTGCATAAAGTAATTCAGATTGGTGTAGTTAAAGATGCTGCACGGAGGGGGGAAAATGTATTTTTAATAAAGCGTGGTTTATTTGGACTGGATTTTATGGGTTTTCCAATGCTATAGAGGGAGGAATCCTGGTGTTCAGGCCCTGCTCTGGGTTGAAACATGAGTTGTTTTCTTTATGCAACTGGGCTGGTGTTGTGTTCCACAGGTAAGAAAATCCCCTGCCTCTGGCAGCTGGACCTTGCTTGGATGTGAAGGTGTCGGTTGTCACGGGGGATTCTGCACAGTGACAAATTCTCCTGTTACGTACTGTGCTGGAGTGTGATGTAGTATACTCAAAAGCAAGAGGCACTTGGGCAGACTGGATTATTTAGGAAAAACATAGCTCTCCAGTTATCTTTAGCAGGTACCAAATTGCACAGTCAATAGTTGTCTTGGAATTGTTACTTGTGCTTTTAAAATACTGGTTTCTATTTGTGAACTTATTTCTTCGTTGAAGAAAAATGTGATTTCAGATTTGCCTCAAGGTCTTGGTTTCAGCAGCAGATCTGGAATAATAAATATTCATTTTGAACATGGTTCAAATTTGCAGCTTGTGTGGGAGGAAGAATTCTTTAGGGACCTGGGTCACATAGCCCACTGATCTCTTGCAAATATATTTCATTATTGGAGATTTTTAGTTGCTGCAGTATTCATTTGGTGCAAGGGCTTTTAAACTTTTAGTGTTATTAGCCCCCCAAACATGGATTTTACTCTTTGAGCTAAATGCAGCTATTGTGTAAGCTTTTATCACCCCACTGAGGCACAGGAGTCAGGTCACAGCTGGAATTTGACCATTTCATATGGCCCAAATGTGCTTCAATTGCCAACATTGTCTTTTCTGCTCATGGACCAACTTGCCTTGTTTTGTGGGGCACCTTCCCAGAAATACCCAGTCACTAGAGTGCAAGTTTGTCCTGAAGAATCTGGGTTAGAGCTGGGCTTTGCTTAACTGCACAGGAAGATGCAGAGCTATAACCCTCTTCTGGGTAACTTCTTGTGATATCAGTTATTGTCAGTGCTCAGCCCTGTTTACCATAGGCAGTGGTTTTGGGTTACAAATTTGCTATTCACAATTTTAAGGTTCCATTATAGTGAAGCCTGCAGTCTCCAAGGTCTTGCAGGGGGCTGGCCCTTTTGGGAGCTCAGGGTGGTGCAGGACTTATTTCCCTCCATACTCAAAGCTATTAACATTTCTTGTTCCAGAGTTGTTGGTGACTGGCCCATGAGCAGGCTTAAGTGTCCCTTTACTTTCTTGGAAGTCTGATTTATGTTAAAGATATTAGCAGCAAGTGAAAAATCAGTCATGGACATCAGCTCAGCTGAACCACAGTTGTCGGAGGGGGGAAAAAGTTGTGTGGACAATTTTCGTGCAGACAGCTGTATTAGAACAGGCATCTGATTTGGTTTAGACTATTTCATGATGGTGGTGAACCAACATTATGTGTCCTTTCTTTATGCAGAAATATTTGCATTAAACTCATGTTTAGTGTTAGTATTGTCACATGAAGCTTTGTATTTCTTCACTCATCTTGTGTCCTGCCTCCTGCTTGCCTCGTGAAGATGAGGATGGTCATGATGGCAGGTGTGCCATGGATGTTTTGTTACATGCTGTGTGTGTGGATCTTCTCTGGAACAAAGCTGAAAATGAGGCTTATTGATAAATTAGCAGAGTTATCTAAAAAGGAACCATATATGAAAATAGAGCCTTTCAAAAAAAGCCTTGTTCTTTGTTCTGTAGATTTGAATATTTGAAGGATGTATGGTGTGACATCTTCCCAAATTTAACTGAGGTCTCTTAGGCTAAGATCCAACTACCTTTTCAGCTTTTATTCTTAAGTCCACCTATAGTGTTTAACTGCTTCTTTCCAGTCTCACTTCATTTATTTAGCAGTTTATTTTAAAAGATATTTTTCTCAAAATTTTGAGACTGCAGAATGATGTCTTGAAATCAATAAGAATAGTTAGTTAAGCAAATAGATTATGGGGACAAATTTGTCAGGATTTTCTTTGTTTTCATGTTAGTACTTTTGGAAATTTGCCTAGGATGCTAGGTTTATTTTACTGTTTTTTTTACCTTAAGTTGCTGTGTAGTGAGCAAGGATGTTGCAGCTAATAGCATATTTCTGGTAAGTAAACAGTCAATCTGTTGCTTTGTAGGATTTTTGCATTCAAAGTATTTTGAGACTTGACATATACAAGCCTGTGCTGAAAAGACTGTGAATTAGAAAGTAAAGTAAAAATACTGTTTTCCTTCTGAAGTATTGGTGATTTAGATTTTGCCACAGTTGTCAAGGTCCTGTGCTGTAGACTTGAAATTTCTTAAAGCTGCCCTCTCTTGCCTCCTTTATCTAATTGGCTTGGTAGACAGCCTGCATCTCAGAGCTTTTCTATCAGAGCTTTTTGTGCATGTCTTTGGATCCTGGAAAGCTTCATTACCTGAAGCTTTCATTCCTTGATCCGTGTCCCCAGATCTTACCTTTGCAACTAGAGGGAACTGCACTGTTTTCTTCCTCTCTCCCTGAGAAGACACCAAGAGGCAGGGAGAGGACCCCAGCAGGTCAGCCTTAGTCACACTGCCCAAGCGCTGGGCAGTTTTGGAGTTTACAGAGTTTTGAAGATAGAGCATCTTTGGTTTCTTCAATGAGTAAAAATGGCATTTGAGAAATATGTCAAAGGAATCTGAGATTCTGGAAGTGATTATTAGACTGGAAAGAGAAGTTCTTCTGTGTATTTTGTGACTTTAAGCAACACTAAAGTTGTGTTGCTTTTTAGTCTTCTGTCCTGCAGGTGCTTCTTTCAAGTACAAGACTAGATTACTCAGCCACATGCCTCATGCTCATCTGTCTCCTGTTAGTTCTTCACCAAAAAAAAGGCTCTTCAAATACTTGCTGGCTGCAAGCTTGGGGCAGCAAGCCAAGAGGAAAATGTGTCTGCCAGAAGTGTGGTGCTTCCCTGCCCCCCACAGCCCTCCCCAGCCATGCTAGTCCAGAAGGAAAGGTTTGTTTGCATCTTTTTGGCTGAAATTGCTTCTCCAAGTTTGTTGTCCATCTGTTTGCACAGCTAAGCACTTTCTAAGCAGCAAATAGCACACAGTTGTGGGAGGCTTGAGTGTCAATCATTCATGAAAGCAGCTGGAGTGAAATCAATCCAGAAAGTAGTTCTGAATTCTCAAGCTAATGCTTGCTTTACAAGGACATTTTGCAGTTTTCTTTCTCTTGGATTACACTGATACAGGTAGGGATTTTTAGAAACCCTTTGTCTCTATGCAGTGCCTCATTTCAATATAGTCATTCAAAAAGCTTGCATGCCATTTAAATATGACTGTTAACTGTGGTTTAGGTGGCAGCTAACTATTGCCCAGTGTTGTGCCCAGCAATAGCTCAGGGTTGTTGTTTAGTTCCTCCTTAGATATGCCCAGTATTGCTGAGCTGCTGTGTTTTTTCAGACAAGTTGCCAACTTTGCTTTTGAAATACTGACATTTGCAGATTACATCCCATAACATCATCAGGAGCACCTGGAGGTTCTCGTGGCCAAACCTGATGCAGAGTGGCAGTGAAGATGGCAGTTCCCCCGTGGTGCTGCTGCCTGTGCTGCTGCACGCAGTGCGCTCCCCGCAAGCGCCCAACGCAGCGCCGCGACCAGGGACGCCCAAAGGCTTTTGTGCAGCTTTGTGGCAATGGCTCATTGTTGGTTCTGATGGCCTGTGGGCTTTCAAGAGAACTGATGTTCTTAAAATTCTGGGGGTATTGTAGTAAAGAATCACTTATTGTCTTAAGTCTGATATGTTTTAATTAATATCAGTGATTTCTAAGAATAAAAGCTGGGCAAAGGCTTCAGGTTGCTTGCATGCAAGTTAGTGTCCTTTCTGTGGTCACGAGGCTAGAGCTGATAGTTGGTGGTTCACTTTGTTGTTGAGTAGGCCTGTGTGTCAGCAGGGCTGCTGCTGATTTGTGTGTCTGGGACAGTGAGGGTGGTTTTACCCCATGTGCCTGCTTTAACAAAACTGTAAGTGCAGAACTGGCCGTAAGTCATGAGGATTGCATTCTGCTTTTAGTGCAGATTCTGAGTTGTAGTGCTTCAAATTCTGGTAGAAAGTGTCAAAAAGATGAGGAAATATGATTTGCAGAATCAATATAAAGCTCCCAAACACTTGACCAGTGTTTCAAGCAGACTGAAATACAAACCATGCTTTGTTAATTTTTTTTCTTGTTGAATAGGTGGTTCTGACTAAAACTTAAAAATGATGTTTGTATACTCCAAAAATTAATGCACAGGAAATGTGTTTATCCTGAACTGAGATGCTAGGATGGAAACCAGAGAGGCTTTAGCAGAGCTATTCAGACTGACTTGTAACAGTAATTTGTTGTTTAGAAATTTGGAAGGCAATAAACATGGTAGAGGAGCTTTCAGAACGTGGAAGAATCAGTCCCTTGGGTAGACAGTGTATGTACAGGCTTGGGAGTTGGCTTTGGACATGAGCTGTGCAATCTCAAAATCCTGCAAGGCTGTGACAAGCTGGTGCTCAGGATGCAGCTCTTGGCCTCTTGGTTTTCAGAGTCTTTGTTCTGTGCAGTCTGCAGTGGTGTCACAGTGACCTCTCTGAAAAAGACTAGATAGGAAAATAAATCAAGGTTTATTTAGGTTTTTTGGCTGAAACTCTAGGGTAATGAAAGGAAAAAACAGGATTTTTTTCCTCTGGATTTTCTGTTATCTCAAGTTTTATGGGTCGGTCCATTCTCCGGTACTCACAGCTTTATTGCTGCCACAGAGCTTTAAAAGCCTGCAGTGGAGCACTGCAGCTGTATGGATCCTAGCCATGCTGTGCTGCACTTAGTGGGCAAGTGAAGGGAACTGTTGAATTTGCAGCAGCTGTTGCAGGTCTGGAATCATGCTGAACTGCTGATTCAGTCCAAGGGACTGAGACCTGCTGAAAGCTTCAAGTTTTTTCAGTCTTCAAATAACTTAGATGAGAGCAAAGCCTAAATGCTTGCTCTCTAACAAAATGTCTTGGCGATGGCAGGTACGAGCCTTGTTTAAGTTTCTTAGAAAGGTATGGAGGTATAGGCTGGTATGTGGAAGTGTAAGTAATAAAGACATATTGAAAAAGTTGCTTTATATTTTCCTGTGCAGCAGAGGCACTGCATCAGCCCTGAAACACTTAGTTGGAGGTCTTAGCTCTGTCAAGAGATGCAATCTCTCAGTTTTCTTAAATATATGTCATTGAACTTATCTGTAGTCTCAAAGAAGAGTGCAAACAGCACAAATTCTTTTTGTATGTGTTTTCAGTGTTGTCTTGTCTCTTCTTCCCCCATTTAAACAGTTATTCCAGACAAAGTTCTCCCCTGGGACAGAGCAAGTGGTATTTGACCTGCTTGTGAATGCTGCAAAACATCATCTTTGTTCTTTAGGGGGCTTGGAGTAAAGCAATTAAAATGACAGGAAATGGCTGGGACTGAAAAATTTATGTCTGTAGGAAGGCCTTGTGAAAGTCAAAGCATATTTCAATTAGAAGGAATTGATTTGGTATGGTTAACAGACCTATAAATGCAGTGATGTCAAGACAGATATTCTCCTTTTCTGAAATCTTAAGGGTCCTTCAAAATAGGGCAGGCAGAGAGAGTTTTGCTTTATATATATATATATATATATAATCTACAATGGTGTAAAACAGTTATAAAGTTCATTTTGTAGAGCCACTAAATTCTGATTTGCTCAAGCCCACTAATAAGTAGTGGTAGCAAAGCTGCATTTTACATTTCTATCTTACCTGAAAGCAATATCAGAAGGTTCATACTTCCTACAAGGGACTAGATTCCTATATAGGAACATGTGTGGTTATGACTTGCTCTGCTTCTGTAAATTCATGTTATTTGGAGAAATAGGTCCATCAAAAGCAATTTAAAATTATAGAAGTCTGCTGTGATTGAAATACTGTACAGTAAGCTCAATTTCAAGTAGTGTGAGAATAATCTATCAATACAAAATAACATTTAAAAACTCTCTTAGAAATTCTTCAAAAAAATCTGTTTTTTTAACTTTAAGGTGTTTGGGAGAGCTCTAGCTCAGTTGCTGATGGCAGTGACTAAGTTGGAGATGAGAATATAGTGTTTTGGGAGTCAGGAGGTGTTTCATGTTGGATTCTAATCAACTAAATTTCCTCTGGGTGATTTTTAGTGTATCTGATTTTGATCTAGATTGTCACTCCAAGGCAAGCTCCGAGGACATTAGCAGCCTCCAGTGACAGAAGACATCCATGTGCTTCAGGTGCAGCTGCCTATCTTATTTTGGACTCCTGGGCTGCATGCAGTGGTTGTGATGTGGTTGTGTTACTGGTTGCTATTTATATAAGCTGTTTGGGGCCTGGGTGTGTTTTTATTTATGCAGTTACTGATAACTGAGTTAGCAGCCTAAAAAAACTTCAAGTACAAACTATTTCTTTAGCTCTCTATCTTACCAAAATATGCAAGATATATAGTCCAGAGTCCTGGCACTTTTTCCTAGCAGCTTATGGATTTTAAAACTGAGTTTTTTTTTTTTTTTTCAGATGAAATTTCTGGTGTTTGAAGCTTCTAGACTTGTCTATATTGAAATTACTGCTGTGCAAGGGAGTGCTGCATAAAGACTTCAAAGCTAAAGCTGTAACAAATTTGGTAGAAGGGCTTGCAAAGATATTTGCTTTTCAGCAAAACAAGTAGGTAATGCATACAACTTAAATATAGTGATATATATGCCCATATGTGTATGTACAGATGTGTGTATGCATATAAACATGGGCCAGAGCTGACTGAGCTCCGCATGCTGGTGCGGTTGCACGTTCTCTGCTAACTGGCTTTCCAGGGAAGGGGGCTTGGACCTGTTCGCTTTGACTTCTCTGGGAAGCCGGTGAAGCTGCGCAGCCCTGGGCATCCTGCTGAGCAACCTGCGGCGGGTGGGGGGCTTGGGGAGGGGCTGCCCAGTTGGGTTGGATCAACTTGGGTCATTCAAGTTCAAAAATGTTTCTCTTTCCAAACATTATCCATTCACACACTCACATGAACTTTGGGCATTTAGTATGTTTGTGAACTTGGTATGCTTCATCAAGGCAGTGAGGGTTGCTCAAGGTAAATATTTAACTATTAGATCCAAAAATGGAGATTTTACAAACTGCTCTTCCCTAAAAAGAAGCTTTCAATCTGCTAGGCCAAGGGAGAGAATATAATAACCAAAATCCTAGTTTTATATTTACTGAGAGTTATTTCCAACGCTTGGGATCCTCTGAACTGTTAGTCTGCTAATCCTTTGGATGCAAATATAGAGCAGACCAGCTTTCAAAGAAAATAATATTTGGAAAGCTGGCAAGCTTCCCATAGTCATGCCAAGAAAATAAATTGTTTGCTTGCTTTGCTACTGTATAAATAGACTGTAGTTCTCTTCAGAATAAACAGAGCAGGCAGACTGTTAAATACAGGCAGCTTGAATTAGACCTTTGGAATGGTGGGTAAATGGTGGTCCGTAAAATACTGTGAAAAGCTGAATTGCAACTTGCGGGGTGTGTGTGTGTGTGTAAACACACAAATAGGTATTTCTTTTTTATTAAAAGATAAAAACTTTAATAGTTTCTGGCATATTCAGCTCTGGCAGCAGCCCTTGAGATAAAATCTAAACCCTCGAAACCAGTACGCATGTTGTACCTAACTTGATTTGCAGGGCATCTTGGACAAAATCACTGAATTTTGTGTCTGTGTTGGAGATGGAAGCGCTCACCTTGCAGACTGCACGTTAGGCTACCTTATAACTTCATGAGAGCCTCGTCATATCGCTTGGTAAGATGCAAGCAGCGTACTTGAATGTTGGTGAAGCAGCAGAGTTCTCAGCGAGCTGAGCTGTCAGTAGCTGCCCCCGACATCCAGTCACCTTTCCCACAAGGATAGCTGTGGGCTGCGTGGCTGCTGTTGGCTACTAGCAGTAACGCCGCTAACAATAGCAGCAGCGAACGGTGTGCGGCCCTCGCTGCGGAAAGGGTGAGCCTGCTGCCTGCCAGGGCTGGGGGAGAAGGTCAGACAGGAGCTTTGAAGCTGTTTAGAGTTGGCATCAAGTTCTGGTTCTGACCTCTGCCTTGGAACGGTGCTAACTTGTGCCTAGCTGGTAGCTGGAGTCCCACAAAAGGGTCTAGATCAAGGATGAAATGTAGGGAGAATTAACAGCTAAAACATTGGAAGACAGGGCGATTAGGAGGTTGCCTTTAAATCCTGTGTATGTTTTTGTCAGAATTTCTTTTTGGGGAGGGCCTTTTATTAATTATTATAGGCACAATTTGCTTGAATAGCAAATGATTATCGTGAACAATATCGTGAAAAAAGTCATCTTTATTCAGCCTGTGATTGATTTTGAAGAGTAGCATTAATTTCAGTATTGTTTTCAAGGGGAAAAAAAAGAAGCCTTCTTAGTAGAAATAAAGCTATATTGACCAAATATGCTAGGTCAGGCAAAATCATGGTCAAAGAGGTTAGGTTTTGTTGCTGCACATTGTGTAATGGGAACATGAGAATTAACACGGATTTTCTGTGACTTGACATGGTTGGCACTGGTTTTCTCTGCACAGGATATTTTAATACATGGTTGAAATATATAAACCTGTTTATTCCACCTCCAGCTGTAGCTAGATAAGGATACAAAGGGAAAGAGTATGGAGGGTGTTGTAGGTAGTAAACTTGTCCTCTAGTCAGCATAGTTGATTTCTGGCATTTGATGGTTTACAGACTCCAAATACAACTTTAAAGAAAGCACCTCAAAAAGATCTTTGCATCCGCAGTAATTGTAGAGGTAAATTGCTATTGACATAGTGAGCTACAATCATCTTAAACTGAAGATTTGCAGCTGCTAATGTAATTTGAGTTAGTAGTGTAGCTAGAGCTGGTAGACAAGAAGGTTGTACGGCAATGTCTTGGGAGAGGTTTAAAAAATGTTTTATTTGGCTTTGACTTTTGGTCAATCATTACTTGGTAGTTTTGCAAGTTGCTTGAGATTTAAGGGGTCTATGGTGCCTGTTCACTCATGGAAATGGATTTCTCAAAGCCTAAAGAAGGAAGGGAAGTTTGCATCACTAAGTCCCTCAGTTCTTGCTGGTTTGACTTTTTGGAGACTGTTACAACCTATGATCTAGGATCAGAGTTGTTTTTCCATTTTCTTGAATAAAAGGAATTTCTCAAACAGGATGACACGCCCAAGACTCTGCTAACTTCTCCGTTCAGAATATCATCCCAGTTATGTTGGGCAGCACTTCATCACTTTTTTGCAATCTTATAAGGTAGAAGTGCCTGGCTCATTTTTGTCTTGTGACAGTGAAATAGTGCCTTCTGCTTGCTTGGGCTTTACACATCTCTGTGGGAGGTTGATGCTGGCTGTGGTATAATATGGTAAGAAACTGGCAAATGAGCAAGACATGGATTTTGTTCAAATGACAGGGACTGGGTGGGGGTGCTTAGGTGCCTTTTTATGACTTGAATACATCTTTTTCGTCTTGTAACAAACTGCTGTTCTCTGTTAACTCAGTGACCTATGTTTCACAATACCTTGATATAAAATTTCTAAAAAGAAGCCTATAGAAAAGATGCTATTATAAGCTTTTATCCTCCCACTCCTACTCGGCAAATTGTGTAGCTAGTATTAGATCGTGTTAGTGAGGCATACAGAGTCTGCGTCACTGCGTGGTGTCGCGGTGTCTGTCCCAGTGCTGCATAGACTTGTTTTTGGCCTTGTTAGAAGTGTTGCAGCTCTTGCTTTGGAATGGAAAACAGTGATTCTGTGGAGGCAGAAAACAAAATGAAACTGAAGAAACTTTCCTTAAAAGAGACATAATGTAGCTAGCAGGCTGTGTTGAAACAAAGATATCCTCCAGATGTTTGGTCTTATTAAATCTTACTAGTATGCCCCTGTTATCTGCGTTGGTCTTGTCTTGGACCTGCATAGAGGCAAAATGCTCTGAAGAATCTTTTTTGAATGTGATCAAATACACTTTTGCAGACTGAATTTATTAGTCAACTCCTAGCTCTTCACTGAAATGATGTAAAATGCTAGGTAAAGGCTCAGGGTATGTGTCCACTATGCTACTTTGCATGGGAACAGTCCGGAGCTCTGCACATCAGTTAGCAAGTCTCAGCAAGGGGCCGTTAGCTTCATTCCGAGTGGCAGGAACTTCTTCAGATTCTTGAACTCAGTCCTTGAGCACACATCTTCTCACTAGATTGGTCTTAGCTAGTGTCAGTGTTGACTGACAATATGAAGATGGATGACAGTGAAAATATTGTTGCCAATGACAATAGCTCTGTGACCAGCCACTGTTACGGACTGTAATTATCAAAGATTTTTTTTAAAGCAACTTGATTATTCTATAAACTCTTCTTCAGAAGTTTATAGCTGTGAGCTTAGGTTGGTTGGTATTTGGTGTGTAGAGAGGTTAACTCCATTTTTTTTTGGAGCAGGAAAGCTTGATTGGATGCTGCTGTTCTCTCATAGCTTGAAACACTCTTGGATGGGTAGATTGAAGGAAAGTGTGAATCAGCTGTAATGGATGCTTACTTAAGTCTAGCATTTGAGACCTAGTAATTTAAACCTACTACTAAAGATAAAATAGAAGGTTCTTCATGTTTTTTAATCTTTTTGCTTACAGTTCAATTCCTGATGTTTTGTAAGGACAAAGCAAATCCTGTTGTGGAGCTGCTGAGGTTCAACAGCTTCACCTGACCAGCAAGTGTGCAGGAGAGGGCTGAGTAACTGATAGTGCAGTGAATGTTAACATTGAGGGATGCTGAATCTGAGTTCTGAGCGGAGTTCAACTACATCTTGAGTAGTCTGAGGGTATCGTATCGCTGTGTAGGAACAAGATAGCCCTAATGCTGCTCATTTTTTTTTTTTTTTTCTGCTAGGGTGCTGCTTGTGTGTGTAGTTTCAGCAGGCAGTTGCTGCTGTTTCAAGGTGAGCTTTGCTGGCCTTATGCTCCTGTGAGAAATATGCTTAACACCTAGGTTTCAGGTTTTGAAACTGCTTCCAAACCTTGTAGTTGGAAGCAAAGGGTTATCTTAGGTTATCTTTATGACAAAAATCATAGTTTGGAGTATGGTAAACTGATGTAGACACTGTCTTCATTGTTTGGAGATCTGTTGCTTCATGGTAATTAAAGAAAAAAGGTGGTAATGATGTGTCTTATTACACAATTGAAAATAGATATTTTGAAAGACTATGATCTGTGCTTATATCTAGAGCCAGACATTTTAGATTAAATGAAGAACCAGATTGCTGTGGTTAGTTCCTTGTAGCCATTAAAATCTGTCATGCTTAACAGTGCTGGGTCTTCCAGTCTCTGGATGCTTCCCATGGTGGTACTGGGAGGGTGAGTGGTGGTCACACTGTGGCTGAACAGTAGTTGGGTCTGTTGACATGGGCACCCTTCGAGTGCCCAGCACCTCAGCAGAGCAGCAAAGGGTGACGCTGCTGTGCTTCAGATGGCTCCTCTGGTTCACTCAAATCAGCTTTCTGTTGTCAAAGGAAAGGCATTGCAATTTGGTGCCAGGGTGACATACTGTTCAGGGCAAATATGTTTCAAAGAATTTACTGAGCGTGACTGAATATATTTGTTTCAGCTTCTTGCATTCATAATAAAATAATTTACTATTTAACTTTTCGTAAGCCTCTCCCCACCCTAAAGGAATAATAGAAAATCCTGTTTAATATGAGGCATTATATTTCTGTTGGGCAACAAAATGAGAAATTGTTTTTCTAATCCACAGTGTGCTGTATGGAGTTGACAGGACAGTTGTGAATAGAGTGAAAGAGTACTAACTGTTCCTTTGTAGAAAACTTTCTCCTGTTATTCAGGAGCTCTGATCTGGAGAAAAGTGGTATTCACCTGACAAATCTCAAATTCATGGAAATCATACGAAGGCAATCACGTCTTACATGGATCACTAAGCTTGTTCAGACTTGCAGAAGCCGCTTGAGACTTATGTGATGTTGGAAAGATGACACAGTAGGACTTATCTTGGTTCTCCTATATACAAGTACCTAGTGTTGATGCCTTTTCAGGCATCCTCAAAGCTATCATGCTGGGTGTACTGCATGCAGGAAGGATTGCCAAATACAGAATGTAAAACAAGAGTTAGAGCTTTTAGCGTGAAACCCTAAGGTTTATAAGATGTGGGATGATGCTATTTAGTAAAGATGCTGCTGCTGTCTGTTCTGTACTTGTATGCACGTGATCTGTGGTAAAGGAAGGGTCGATTCCAGTCATCATTCTAACTTCAGCTGGAGGAATTGGGTGG
Organism: Tinamus guttatus; assembly: GCF_059628265.1. Classification (NCBI taxonomy): domain Eukaryota; kingdom Metazoa; phylum Chordata; class Aves; order Tinamiformes; family Tinamidae; genus Tinamus; species Tinamus guttatus. Next base: position 16,252,518 of record NW_028288538.1, read on the forward strand.
AAGACATCGATGTCAGGCACAAAAATGAAAAGCCAGAAACCAGATATGTTGGTTTGAACAGATTCAGTGCATGGTAAGATACAGTCTAATGGCATCTATTTCAGTTGCCTTGGCTAAGGTATGCTTAAGAGATCATTTGTAATGTGCACTTACTGCATCAGGATGACATTGTTCTGCCTTGTTACAGCATTTAGTAAAGAAATAGACTTTAAAGGTTGCACTGTGTTTACACATTTATGACTTAATCGGGGCACTTCTGGGGGAAAAAGGGGATGGGGAAAGAATCAATGTCACCCTTCCTCCTATGCATGCTTTTGTAAGTCAATAGCAGTTTATCATGTGGAAGTTAGGAAAGCTGAAGAGGTGAGGGGGGAAAAAAAGTGGCCATTTGGCTAAAGAGTGGGACAATCTGCCTGATAAACTTTAGATTCTCAAGTCTCAAAATAACTATATTACATACATAGAGGAGGTATAAGAAATGTTGCTGCATTGTTGACTTGCTTTCTGAAATGGATTGCCCACTGTAAGTTCTCCTCTGAAACTTCATGGAAAAATAGTTAAAATTAGGTTTTGTTACTTTATTTCAAGCTGTATAATGTACTTGAACTAATTAATGCCAAGCTGCTCAATACTCAGTGTACTGTTTCTGTGTTTACTTTCTGCTGATGGATTATCTTGCTGGTTTTAGAGAATAGCAACACCTAAAACTCAAAATCGGGAGTTGAAATAAGGCTGCAGGCATAAATAAGACCTAAGTTGTGCAATTTAAGCATTCCGCTCATTAGCGGAGGAGAGTGTAGTCGTGGGTGTGGTACAGTTTACTCCAGGTCACATGCTTTGTGTAGTAGTAATGGTACCGTAGTGGAACACTTAAATATTTATAGCTTTATCTACATGGCTTTGGGTAATGAACTCAAATTAAAACCTCCTAGAAACCAGTATGAAATTACTTAATAAAAAGTTGTTTGAAGAGTTGTGGGCCCTCTCTTAGATGCTATGGATAAGGGTTCTACTTACAAGCTCTACTTACAAGCATTTCATGTGAAGAGGCCTATAGCATTATCAAAAAAGGTGGAAGGTAATATAAAAATATTACATAGAAATTCATTGAAAGTGAAGGGATTTCGGCGTGAAGGGATTTCGGCGTGAAGGGATTTCGGCGTGAAGGGATTTCGGCGTGAAGGGATTTCGGCGTGAAGGGATTTCGGCGTGAAGGGATTTCGGCGTGAAGGGATTTCGGCGTGAAGGGATTTCGGCGTGAAGGGATTTCGGCGTGAAGGGATTTCGGCGTGAAGGGATTTCGGCGTGAAGGGATTTCGGCGTGAAGGGATTTCGGCGTGAAGGGATTTCGGCGTGAAGGGATTTCGGCGTGAAGGGATTTCGGCGTGAAGGGATTTCGGCGTGAAGGGATTTCGGCGTGAAGGGATTTCGGCGTGAAGGGATTTCGGCGTGAAGGGATTTCGGCGTGAAGGGATTTCGGCGTGAAGGGATTTCGGCGTGAAGGGATTTCGGCGTGAAGGGATTTCGGCGTGAAGGGATTTCGGCGTGAAGGGATTTCGGCGTGAAGGGATTTCGGCGTGAAGGGATTTCGGCGTGAAGGGATTTCGGCGTGAAGGGATTTCGGCGTGAAGGGATTTCGGCGTGAAGGGATTTCGGCGTGAAGGGATTTCGGCGTGAAGGGATTTCGGCGTGAAGGGATTTCGGCGTGAAGGGATTTCGGCGTGAAGGGATTTCGGCGTGAAGGGATTTCGGCGTGAAGGGATTTCGGCGTGAAGGGATTTCGGCGTGAAGGGATTTCGGCGTGAAGGGATTTCGGCGTGAAGGGATTTCGGCGTGAAGGGATTTCGGCGTGAAGGGATTTCGGCGTGAAGGGATTTCGGCGTGAAGGGATTTCGGCGTGAAGGGATTTCGGCGTGAAGGGATTTCGGCGTGAAGGGATTTCGGCGTGAAGGGATTTCGGCGTGAAGGGATTTCGGCGTGAAGGGATTTCGGCGTGAAGGGATTTCGGCGTGAAGGGATTTCGGCGTGAAGGGATTTCGGCGTGAAGGGATTTCGGCGTGAAGGGATTTCGGCGTGAAGGGATTTCGGCGTGAAGGGATTTCGGCGTGAAGGGATTTCGGCGTGAAGGGATTTCGGCGTGAAGGGATTTCGGCGTGAAGGGATTTCGGCGTGAAGGGATTTCGGCGTGAAGGGATTTCGGCGTGAAGGGATTTCGGCGTGAAGGGATTTCGGCGTGAAGGGATTTCGGCGTGAAGGGATTTCGGCGTGAAGGGATTTCGGCGTGAAGGGATTTCGGCGTGAAGGGATTTCGGCGTGAAGGGATTTCGGCGTGAAGGGATTTCGGCGTGAAGGGATTTCGGCGTGAAGGGATTTCGGCGTGAAGGGATTTCGGCGTGAAGGGATTTCGGCGTGAAGGGATTTCGGCGTGAAGGGATTTCGGCGTGAAGGGATTTCGGCGTGAAGGGATTTCGGCGTGAAGGGATTTCGGCGTGAAGGGATTTCGGCGTGAAGGGATTTCGGCGTGAAGGGATTTCGGCGTGAAGGGATTTCGGCGTGAAGGGATTTCGGCGTGAAGGGATTTCGGCGTGAAGGGATTTCGGCGTGAAGGGATTTCGGCGTGAAGGGATTTCGGCGTGAAGGGATTTCGGCGTGAAGGGATTTCGGCGTGAAGGGATTTCGGCGTGAAGGGATTTCGGCGTGAAGGGATTTCGGCGTGAAGGGATTTCGGCGTGAAGGGATTTCGGCGTGAAGGGATTTCGGCGTGAAGGGATTTCGGCGTGAAGGGATTTCGGCGTGAAGGGATTTCGGCGTGAAGGGATTTCGGCGTGAAGGGATTTCGGCGTGAAGGGATTTCGGCGTGAAGGGATTTCGGCGTGAAGGGATTTCGGCGTGAAGGGATTTCGGCGTGAAGGGATTTCGGCGTGAAGGGATTTCGGCGTGAAGGGATTTCGGCGTGAAGGGATTTCGGCGTGAAGGGATTTCGGCGTGAAGGGATTTCGGCGTGAAGGGATTTCGGCGTGAAGGGATTTCGGCGTGAAGGGATTTCGGCGTGAAGGGATTTCGGCGTGAAGGGATTTCGGCGTGAAGGGATTTCGGCGTGAAGGGATTTCGGCGTGAAGGGATTTTCCTTCAAGACAAGACTGTAATCAAGAGCTCTCCCAGTGCGTATTGACAGTCTTTAGAGATGATATTGTTGGTGTAGTTTTCTTTTTTACTCAGGTTTTTGCCTGAAGTTTTCTGCTAAATTTTTAAAGATAATTAGCACCTTTAATATCAAGAGGTCATTTATTAGGCAATTATATGGAAGTTATTTTACATCCTTGATTGAACTTTATTTTCTTGGAGTGAAATCTGTGCTTTATGGCAACGTACCTTCAGACCTTTAAGTGAAGAGTAAATTCCTGTCTTCCTGACTTGTTTCCTTTCCAGTGGGCTGGCAAAAGGTGTGTCAGAACTAGCAAGAAATGTCTGGAGGATGAGCAACTAATTTTTCTTTGTTAATGTTACAGTTTTGGTTTCTGAAAGCCTTCCACATGGTCCAGCAGTACTTTTGGACAGACTGATTTTCTACTAAATGAAGCTTAACTTTGAGGTAAGATATTGTTTTAACTTCTGTTATGCTCATAATGACATTTGGAAACACATTAATCTTTTTATTGCTTTTAAAGATCAGAGTGGTATTTTGTTCAGCAAATACATAAGATAGTTCAAGGTATGGCTATACTCATTAAAGAAAAATTGGCTTGAATAAATGTAACATGAAGATACTGAAGTGTTGTCCATGTTATGATTATTAGCCCAGGAGGATATTTAGTTATTGTGTTTTTAATCCGCTTCCAGGAGGCTGAGGCCTATAAATGCTCAAGTGAGTTCTCCAAGTCTTAAGAGAAAGGTTTTTGCCTTTCATTAGTACGAGAAGTAATAGCTGAGAAGATGACTAACTTCGTTTCACTGTAACATGTGTAAGAAAGGTGTTAAAAACATGGACAAGTGATTACTAGACAAATAACCAAGTTCATGTCATTGTTTCTACACTTGGGCTTTGAAAACAAAATACGATATTATGTGATAAGGCTGGTTTTGGGCTAAGTGTTGATGAATCTTGCTCTATGCTCTTAATTTCTTGGTGTTATTTTGACCTTCTACATATTGCTGTTCAAAATGTCTCAAGCTGTGCATCTACATCTAGAAATGGTGCTCATAGTACTGAAAGGTCACTAATGGGATTTTGTGCTGCTATCCCCCATGTTTGAAAAATGTCTTTAGTGAACTTTTCTGAACAGCCTATAATTAATAATAGCATAGGATTTGTCAAATTTGTCTAAAGATAAGGTTATGTGAAGTGAAATAAGTAATTATTTAGAATACAGTATATATTGTAGGTGTAATGCTAAACATGGCTTGATGATTAATATTGGCAAGCACTTTGTGTGATTATGTAGGTAGAGCGAAGTATTTACGGAACATTCTTATCCATTCTTATCCAGCCTGCCAGGAAGAACCCCTTTTTTTTTCCACTGATGCTATTAGCAAATCAAGGGATATCAAGTGTGGTACCAAATATGGGTAGAGATGTTTAATAATTTTTTATTCATTTAAATATTATCTCTGTGTAGACATGTTAATTACATTTGGCTGACCAACTGATTGAACTGGATTAGTAAGTGCTTGATCATCAGACATAGCAGGTGCTTTTAAGAGCATTTCTGGCTTCTTGTGAATGGAAGTTTTTCCCCAGTTAACATCTTCAGTTTATCCCTGATTTGAATGAATTGCTTGAAGTACACAGATTTTTCTTTTTGTTCAGATATGCCAGAATTAGTGGATTGACTATATCTAAGTTAATAGCAAGAGAGTTGTCTTGAGAATGAAGTATTGTCCTTGAGAAATTCAATAACTTCATGTGAGGTCTTGGTTTTCTGAGACATGCTTTAAAGTGGGAAGTTAAGATCTTTTTGAAAAAGCTTCCTATGAGGTGAGAATGGAAAGCACAACTCTGAATCTAAAGCTTGTCTAGACTTTTAGTCTAGAAATAGCTTGAGAGAGTACCTATGAGAACTGGAGATGAACTTATGTCATTTTGTACAATTATGAGTTAAAAGAGTATCTTGGGAGCAGCAGAAAATCACCCGAGTCACCTGTGGAATCATTGTCAGTAAGGAATAGGAATAGATATTAGCAAGGAAAGTTTCAAGTATCTTTCTGCATCCAGACACTGAAAGGGAAGAAAAATCTGAAAACCCCTGTAATGCTCTTGGCTGGCTTTAATGTTATGTGATTGTCTTTGCAGAAATCCCATTCAGGGGAAGACTTTTTGAGGGTTAATGACGCGTTTGCTTGGAATTTTCTAACACAAAAATGCCCAAGGAAGCTGCTACTTGCCTCTCTGCCAATGCTCAGTGGTCTTGCTGCATCAGATAGTTCAAGGTATTAAGACATGAGAAACCTGCGAGGTTCAAGTAAACTTCCCCTGTAAGGTTTTGAGGGGGTTGTTCACTTGTCATTGATGCTTTATAAATTTAAAGATGCTTTGTGCTTTTGAGTTTGAGTGGATTGTTAAGCAGTTCTCTAGGAAGAAAATGATGAAAATTCTCCTCATTTGACTAGAAGCCAGAGGAATATTAATTTGAAAAACAGCTAGGCAATATGTTTGCAGTGGGTGGTGAGTGAAGCCTCTTAAATTTTTTTTATTTATTTTTTTTTTTTTTAAAGTGAGTAGGGATGGGTTTCTACTATTAAAGAAACATGGACCTCCAGGTCTTAATTCACATGAAATAAATTCCTTTCTTGAAAAGCAGGAAGAAAGCTGTGTTTTATTAGGAGATCATCTCATGAAAATAAGCTTTTCATTTTATGAAGTTCAAGACAATGAAGTCATATTCACTGTACTATGTATTTTACCAATTATTTTTGTTGTCTTAATGGGGGAAGTGGTTGAACAACTTTTTCCAAGGCAATATTAATGATATATGAAATATTATGGTCTAACTCTGAAGGCAAATTTTAGGCTTTAGCATATAATCTCTTCAGCTGCAGCCGCTGTAGTTCAGAGGGCGATAGTTTAGATCTTGGGCTTCAAAAAGCATGAGTGTATCTCCCTTGGTTCTGTGTTTGTGCGCGGTTATGTCTGGGGAAGGGGATGATTTTTGCCGAGTCCATCAAAGTCCTTATCCTTGATTGCTGGGTAGGCTACACACCGCATGTGTTGAATGTTCCAAGCTGTCACCCCAAGATGAGTGCTTGTTTTATCATTTTTGTGCCTGTGTGCTAGAACAAAACTCTCAAAGAAGACTCTATGGTGCTTGTGAGGGCAAGAACCTGCTGATATTTAGAACTGTTGAGCTGGCATTGCATGGAGAAAAGAGCAAAATGAGCAAAAGGCTAAAATCATTTTCTTGAACATTAGTAATTGACAAGCAATTTGAAATGTAAATAATTTCAAATAAAATTGCTGCCCAGATACCTGGTGGAAGAAGGGTCATGTAGTCAAGTGTTGGTTGTGACAAAGCATGGGATGGGAAGTGGAGAGCCTGGGGCATAAGATCATGTAGACAAATTAGTAGTAGAATTCAAGTCTCTTTCCATAAACAGTGTCCTAGAGTTGCAGGTGCTTTAAACTTATATTAATAGTTTCCTTTAAACCCTGAAGTTGTACTTAAAACAACTGCTGTACTATTTGTTTTCCGCAGGAAATAGGCACTTCACTGAAGAGAATAACTGTGACACAGCACATCATAAGTAAGTAGGAAACTGCAATAAAATTGCATTTCTTCCTAAGGCTGGATAAATTCCAGTTTTTAAACACTTGGCTTGCTTTGTGATTTTTAACTTAGTTCAGTCTTTTTGTGCTTTTTCTATTTTGGGGGAGGTGTTTATTTTACACCAAATGAATAGAATGTAAATGCAGCTCAAAACTGAAGGGATTTGCAGATTGTCTTGATGCAGAATACAGAATGGATTGGAAAGTAGTGGTGATTGGGTCAGGCTGTGATAAGGAGGAGACATATTGCTCAAGGAAACATTTCCCTCCTATCTTACACTGCTGCTGCTTTGCAGTAACAGTAAGGTAGATCTGAGAGGGAATAACTGGAGTTGTACAAGAAAATAAGATACAGTAGCATAAAGAATTATTCCATATAAAGGAACATTTCTGTGAGAATGAGGGGGATGTAAAAGGCTTGAAGTAGGTCATGTAAGTAATCTTGTGCTTATGCATTAGAATTGTAGTGCATTCTGTTCCTCCTTCAGGTACCTAATACAAGATTTAGCAGTGTTTAATAATTAATGTTTTTGGTAAATATCTTGTAAAGTTCAGTGATTTGTGATATTTAACAAAAAATGGGGTAACATGATTAATTTTGGTAGTTCTTGTTCTTTTTAATAGGCATAAAATTTATTACTTTAAATTTTAATATCCTCAATGAGTTTTGGGAAGTATCCTGTGCTTGTTTTACAGGAAGAAAAATGGTAATTTTATTTTGTCTTTCTCCTCTATATCTTCCTGTTTTAACTCCATTGGTGGAATTATTTGAAATTTCTGAGGGATTTCATTATTATTAATCAGACTAAATATTTAATTCAGTGCTTTCAATACAGTGAACCTTATGTTGAAGCTGGAGTTGATTAATAATGCTGAGGCTGATGTTACAATATAAAGGATGCATTTAAATGTATGATGTGTTGCTTGAGTCTTAATTTTATAGCTAGAGGAGTCAGCTGTTCAGTCAGGGATGATGGGGGTGAGAGGAAGGGTGAATTGTAACATAATAAATGTTTGTACAGATCAAGTAGTAGACTGTCATTCCCTTGTTGTTTTTAGCTAGCACTAAGTATTAAATAGTTAACAGATTTTTCATTGAGTACTGGCATTACTTTTTGTGTGCCTTGTGCTTTCTTTGTACAGAAATAGTGTGTTTTAAAACATCCAGTGCTTTGCGCTGTGTGTGGAAGAATATAACCTTGACGAGGTGATGTAAATGTGCATGTGGCTTCCATTAAGAAATAACCCTCCTTGTGATTTTATACTGGAAATTTTGGAGGAGATTTTAAGTTTAATTCAAGCTTTGTGCAATACTCATAACAATTTAACAACTTTGGCTTAGTGATTTTTGTTCTCCATATTGTTTCTGCTAGGAATTGTTTTCAGAACATATTTAAATGCTTAATATGCAGAGTATTTGATATACAATATAAAGAGCTCATAAATAATTTTCAGAGGAGAAAAGCTGATTCCTGGCCAGGCCAGCTTTCTGGGTGGCAAATTGAGCCTAATTTTTTTTGAAGAATGGGATTGTGCGAGTCTCACTGCTTGGAGATGTGTTTCCTAAAAAGGATAGGAGAAGTTTCGCGTGGTGGTGAAATGAATGAATCTTACTGTACTGCTATTGCCTCTACTGCTGTTTGTCCAAGTCTCTCCATTTTTTCTTCTTGGATCTTTCATGGATAATATCTAGGAAGTGCTTCAACTGACTAATGGAAGTCAGCAGTAAGAGAGGCACATGAGGAGGAGCTCAGCACCTCTAGAAAGTATTTAAGAAGGAAAACTGAACCAATTCAGCCTTGTGATGTTGACTGTAGAAATTGAAGTGAAGCTGAGAATGAGTCACTGAATATGAAATAACATATTGGAGTGACAAGTATGTCTTCAACTCTTGGTTCTTGGTTTTTTTTCAATAGGTTGGCATGAAATCATTTTCTTGTGGTTTTCCCTCTAAGGATATGGTCCAAAAAATATTTTTAAACTGAAAACTTGGAACTGTTGGTCCTGAAGCCATGAAATTTCCAACTGGGAAATCCTGTTGCCCTATTTCTTGCAACCTTCTCTAGCATAAAATCTTTCTAAGTGGAAAATCTGCAGGTAGAAACCCTACAGGGAGAGTCGGTGTCTGTGCTTGATTTGCAGCCCAGTTGTTGGCATTGCTGAGTGCTTCATGCAGATTTCACTAACTATTTAAGACTGTCTTCTGATTTCCACCTAAATAACTGTGAAATATGAATTTTTTCATCTGAGGGCTACCTTATAAATACCTTTTAGGTGGCCAAATTGGTAGCTGTTAAAGGCTGAAATCAGGTGGAACACATGGCAGTTGTGGCTGGAATTCCGTGCAGAGGTAAGGCTTGGTGCCTGCAATTTCTGAGTTAGCTCTCAGGCTGACTTCCTGTTTGCTGGATATTTAATACTGACTGTCTCAGGCTGGGATACTTCTGTGTGCTTTACAATGAACTGTGGCTAAAATCTGTTGGGAGACTGAATATATTGCAGAATACAGGAATGAAATGATGTGTTTTGGTCAGGTGCTTTGCTGAGCTTTGAAGATTCCTTCTGAACAGTTGAGGCAAAGGAGGTTCTGGTAGGTCACTTTTTTCTGATATAGCTACAACTTTTTTGAAGGCATGTCCTTTGTGTACTTGATAATTCTTGTGTGTGGAATTTTAAGGTGCAATTGAACCTAGAATTCCACACAGATTTTGCTGTGGTTACGCTAGTATTTGTGGCACAAGTATACTTATCTAACTTGATATTCTTTTAGTTATGTACGGAAAAGTGTGTGTGTTTATATAGATCTGTGTATGCAGGTACATGTATGAGCATGTAGCAGTTGAGTAAGTGTGCTCTTCGTGGGTAGAATGTCCTTGTACTGCCCTCCTCTTATGTGAGTAACCCTAGGACGTTTGTGACAACTAATAGCGGTGTGACATAAGATACAGACAGTGTTTTATGTCCCTCTTGAGACAGGCTTTGCTAGGAAAAACTAGTGAACCTCTATCAGCAGTAGTCTCTTATTTTTAGGAAGAGGTTTGTAGTAATATTGCTATCAGTCTCCTTGTGAGCACATGTAGCAGGTGCTTGTAGCAGGTTTGACCTTAGATCAGCACACTTACTGGCAGAGTGCCAGACTAAGTCTAATTTAATTGACAGGTATGTACATGCTGTCATGGCCAACTAAAAATCCAGATGTGTTTTATGACCTCTTCTATTTTCTCCAGTGGCTGGTAGTAGTAGGCATTGTAGCTTCTCTCCTGGTCCCTTTAGAGTTTTAGTTTTTCTCAAGACCAATTCCAGAAGCCTGTCTTTTTCTTCCCTTCGTTATTTTGTAGTTCTAAGCTCTTTTTTAATGGTTGTAGTTATAGATGAGTATTAAGTGCCGACTTAAAACCATCAACCTAATGGATGCTAAGTTTTTTCACTCATCTCAGTATCTGTGTCCTCTAATACTTTGTGGCTGTGTCATTGGGCATGATGCAACTGCACAATTAAAAGTGTGTGTGTTTGGCAGGGGTAGTGAATTAAGGGAAAAGGAGTAGCTGGTTTTGGTTTTCCTGGCTTGTTTGTGTTTCCAGACCCCTTTCATAATGCTGTTTTACTGGAGTTTCAGGCTCCTCTCCTCACTGAAGTCAGTCAGGTCTTGACTGGTCCGAATTTCTCTCCAGCTTGCACCATTGCCCTTCTAGCTGTAGCAACCACATGTCTCAATTGCTTGAATGTGTTCTAGTCCTTACAAATGAGATAGTGGAACTGGACTGTAAGACACTGGGGGTCTATTGGAGGAACAGTCCTTGAAAACAACAGCTCATCTTGGATGCTGCAGAACGCTGTGCTGAGCCATGGAGTTGGCAGCTAGGAGCTCCCTGCCCTTGCTTGCCTGGCCACTTCCTCATGTATCTGTTGCCCAGATATTAACGGGGTCTTCTGCAGCTTAATGTTGTAGGTCCTGCTCTTATTCCCATTATTTTCTGTTTACCTCTCTACATTTCCTACTCCAAGTTCATCACCTGGCTGATGTGTTACTGTTTCTTACTTCTCATGAAAAAGACCTTTTAAAAAAAAAAAAAAGTTTACTAATCAGAAAGCTCAGAGTAGCCTGATGCTTAATCCAGAGAACCTTGTTATTGCAAGTCATGACAACAGATGGTGTTCAACCTCTGAGATGCCCTGGAAGGACTAAGCATGGAGATACCCTTTTTTCCCCTTCTTTTCTTCCCCCCTCTCCTATTGGTAACATCAGCAAATGAAAGGCATGTGCCTTCAACTCATTTAAGCTTGCTGCAATACCCTGTGAAAATCCTTTGGTAATCTAGTTAGACCTGAAGATAATGATGGTGCTTAGAAAAGCCTGAATATGAGGGTGTCTCTTTTTTTTTCTTATTTTTTGTAGCTAAATTTGATGTGTTTTGTTGAATGCATCCTGTAATCTGTATACTGCACAAACTGCAGCACTACTGCTGCAGGGTGTGCCAGGCTGGAAAGTAATTATCACATGGTTCTGTGAGTGCTTTTTAGTAAAGGGTGTGTTGAATTATTATTGCTGTCATCACCGATGTGCAATGTCTTGTATATTTTACTCTTTCTGTACCCTTTATCTACATAACATGAAAATTGATCAAGAATGGTATTTTTCATAAAGGCAGCAAACTCATTAATTTCAAATTGTGATTGCTTATGAGCAAAGGTTGTCTGAATATTATGACAGGATATGAAGTCAGGCCAAGGCATTTAGGAGGCAGAAACATAACTCAATTAACCACAAGTCAGACTCAAGTAGCAGTTGGCTTTATTTTGAGTTTTGCAATAAATGTAAGTTAGAAATGAAAGTGTCCTAGAGAATTCACTAAATTATTACATGCTAATAACAAAATTAATCTGTTTGCTACTGACTTAATACGGATTATTTTATTTCCTTCTTGTTTTCTGTATGTTTGTATATTGAAACCTGATTTAATTTCATTACTGTCATGTTAATCACAAAAGAAGTAAGCCTTCCTAAGGTAGAAGGAAGAGTGTATGTCTATCAAACTGTCATAAATGAACTATTTGCCATTGTAGTTTGTCTATGGACATGATGGTTGGAAACGCCACTGCAGCTATACCTGTTCATGAAAAGTTAAATGGACATGGTTGCATAAATTAATCAAATCTTAAAAAAAAAAAAAAAGATAAAAACAATATTAAAACCAGTTCTTTGTGTCAAATAACACACAAGCAGAGCACAGGAGAGTGAAAAGCAATTCCTGAAGATGGATGGATGGAGCTGCTGCTCAGCTTGGTTGATTAGGTTGATGTGCACTTTTTCCATTTTAACTTTTATGGGGTGTGTATTTATGTTTTGTTTTTTTGTTCCCAACTTGGGCCTCATGTCAGCCAAGCAATTTTACTGCTGTTTTGTTCTCTCTTCTTCACTATGTCTTAGAGAATCCATGTCAGCAACAAAGTTCCATTTATGTGGCAGTTTTCATCTCAAATGTCTGTTAATGGTTGAAAAATAACAATGTATTTACTGTTAACCACAATAAGAGATGCTTAGAAGTTGCAGCAAAATGATCCTCGAAAATGTATTATATGCAACTCAAAGGATCAAATACTTTGAGTATTAGAAGTATATTAGTAGTTCAATCCTTTTACAATTAACCACTACCATATGGTTGCATCTATGCTTTCTAATACAGACTGATTTAATGATGATTTTGTTTTATCCATATTAGTATGTAGTAGCTTCTGGAATGACCTTATTACCTCAGAATCTGGAGATTTTCACCATTGCATATATTGCCTAGTCTTCATATTTTATTTCATGTTTCACAACACTTCTTTATGTGGCAATATTTTATTGTAACTAACAAGAAATTGGCTAGTACTAAAAGCACCTGGTGGCAGGGTTTAACAAGATGGAAGCATCAGTATTAATAAAAAGGTACTTCGTACTAACGCACTGTGTTAGGGAAGCTAATGTCATGTCACACTGGCCATCAGAAATAGGAGGGTTTTGTAATGAGGGTTTCCAGACTGATATCCTGGTAAGCAGTAAAGGAATCATTCAGCACCCTTTTGACTGTTTTTCATTATTGTTTTAGAATAAAAGGCATCCTAGAAGTGAATGTGGCTCCTCTAACAGTGATTTTGCTAACGCTTGTATTCCCGACCAGCTTAGTTATACTGAAGCTGTAAATAAACTAGTTTAATCACTTGAATTAATACAGAACTATTCTATGCGACTCTCCATATTTCTATAAATGACTGTTTTAACATGAGAAGAATTGTAGTGCACAGGACCTACATAATATAAGAGAAGCTGACTTCCTTGCCTGAAAAATAGAAATTGCTTTCTTATTGGGACCTGTTTTCTCATGCTTTGGCTAATATAAATGACAATCAATCTCCAAGCTGTCCACTTAAATTTTCACTAAGTGATTGAACTCATTACCAACCATCTTGCTGTCCAGATGGGTCTGAATGAAATAATGGGTTTTCTAGTCAGGAATCTTAGTTTAATCTTCCATTTGTGAAGGTGCTGGATGAGCAGATGAGCCTCAGAGTGGAGATGAGTTTTTATTTTCAGTGTGATTGCCACTTCTGTATTAGTCTTTTAAGTTCTTCTGGACTTAATTTGAATAACTAACTTACTAGACTTGCATTCATCCAAATAACATGTTATAAAATACTATTTCTTGCTTCACTTCTTATTTTGGAAGTGTATTGAGTGTTTGGATGAATTGATCAAAACTTCCGGAGAGATGTTTCAGTGCCTGTGCCCATCTAGTGTAGTAGAATCAGGGCAGAGACCTAGTCTGTGTAAGACTTACTTGAAGCCTCAAATTTGATTTTTTTGTAGCACAGCTGATCCTCAAGACTTCTTTACCTCTTCTAATTCAGGGTGGTGGTGCTGTAGAAAATGATATGGGTGTTTTTCTGTTTAAGTAAAAACAGGTTTCAGTAGCTAAGTTCATTTTATTTGCTCAACTTCCAAAATAAGGAAGTATCTTAAAGTTTATGAACTTGAGTAGACCATTAGTTGCCTTCATATTCTCTTAGGTGGGTAATAAGAGATGGAGTATAAATTAAGTAACTGTTGATTACTAGTCTCCTAGAAAACAGTTTTGGGTGGCATCACATGATATGCATGATATTCAGGAGGTTGGGAGGAAGAGAGGAAGGCAACAGATGAAACCTTATTTACCTGGGCATTTTAATCTGATTCCTAGCAATCCTGTTGTGGCATCTAAAGAAAGAGCATCTGATCTTCTGTTGAATAGCCATAGAATATTATTGTACAAAACACTAATGGCATATTCTGAGCTCTGTTTAGGCATATTACTTCAAAACAGCTGAGGACATGCAGAGTATGTTTGAACTGTGGTGGATGGATCCATTAGCTCATTCCAGGCTGTGTCATGTAATGACTAAATTAACAGCTCTGTGAAATGGCTTATGTCATCCTGGTTTGGAATGCTGCCAGGAGGTCACTGGCAGAGTTCAGAACCTTGAGTGGCTCCTTTTAAATTAATTCAATAAAATGAAGCATTGAAGTGACTACTCAAAGGCAGCAAATCCAGATGCAGAAGCTTAGTAAACTCCCTTCAAAGACTGTAGCATTTCATCATTAAAATGGAGCAAATATGCAGAACTCTGCAAGCCTGAGTTTAACAGCCCACTTGGTAGTTCAAGCTATTACCATTGTCAGTGTGAATTAAAATCTGTGGGTGAAATAATTAAAATACGTAAATCTGCTGCTCTGGAAAATCTGTTTGCCTCGGCTTAACTGTTTAACAGAAAAGAAAATATTATCTTCACTTATCCTTTTTATCCTATTTAACTTAGCTGCCTACTCTTAAACCACTAGAAATCAGAAAATGTTTTTTTTGAAACTGCATGTGTACGTATTTCACTCTAAGCAAGTTTCATCTCTCATGATACACCTAAGTAAACTTTGCAGGCACTGTTATGTTTTCTTCAAAAAAAATCCACTTTTGGTTCTCTGATACTGTTTTAATTACACTGTTGGCATCTGTGAGCATCTTTATTACTATCCTTCCAAGCACCCTCATAAAAGGGCTTGTCTCAGTCTTGGAAGCATTTCATTTGGAGAAGAACCTGGCAAAAGGATGTTGACTCATGTCTTATGATTACCACAGACCATCATGTTCCCCATTTTCCTGCAGTGTTCTCACCGAATAGGAACAAATGCCTTGGAGGAAAGATCCCTCCAAAGACTTTACTCATTGCCTGGAGACTCTTGCTCATCAGCCTAATCTCCAATCAAGCTGTTTGTTTCATTTAACCAAAAGCTATTTGGGCTCTGTTGGGAGCAATGGTTCTTCTCCAGTGCTCCCTTATAATTCATATTCCTTTATGAAGATATTTTCACGTGAGTTACTTTGCAAATATACCTTTGGATATTTTTGAAAAATAAACTGTGGTTGAAACTTACTAGTAAACTGGATGCCTTCTATGTAATTCTTAATAAGAACTGTTTAGTTTGGTCTCTTACCAAACTTTCTGCTTGAGGATACTTTCTTGGTGGGTAATTAGTAAAATGGATATTGTTGCTGTGTGATTAGGTGTAAACAGACAAGAGTAGAATTAACTGCTAAAACTTTTGCAAGAGAATTCCTAAACTTGACCTAGTTCAGTCTGACACCTTTGTTTTACTTGTATTCCAAGTGATTTAATGCCTTTTTTTAAAAACTACGGATAAACACTATTTTTCTGGGGTTCTTGAGGACTTTAAATGTGAACTAGCTTATCAGACCTTTTAGTGTATATGTAGGCATTATGGTTGCATAGTGATTTTCTTGGAGGGAGTATTAAAACTTTTTTGATTTCAACTGTCTCAGTTTCTTATGAATGTAAAATAAACAATATTCTGTGCAGTACTGTCTTGTTTGTTGCGTTGCAGCTGATGAAAGGAAGCTCTGGGGGGTTTGTTTAAGCTTCGAAGGCTCTGTCTAGCTGTTCTAGGCACTGCACTGTGCCTGATGTTGCCAGAGTTTTGGACCTGGGCCCTTAATCTGTACCTCTGCTGCCATTTATAACACCAGCTTTTGGTGCATTGGTTTACTGTTGCTGGATTCATCCTCAAGCTAATTTGAGGCAAGCTGGGGTTGTGCTTGCTGACTGCTGGAGGAGCGTGTCCTGCTGCTCCCTCCTCAACTTGCTGCCAGCACAACTGCTGCTCCACAGTTCCCAAGCATAATCTTTGGGCAGCAGTGATAAAGTTCTCCCTGAAGCACCTCTGCACACACTTCTCGGGACTGGCAAAGCACAGCATCTGTGATGAGATTTTGAGTGTGTTTTCCATCAAGGAACCGATGCTGAAGTCCTTACTAATATGTTGCAGGTCTGGAACCCACAAATGACCAGTGAGTTTGTCTAAATCTAAGCAGCATATGAGTAGCACCTCTTTTGTAGGCACCTTTGAGTGAATGCTTCTTGCTTCAGATGAGCTACACATGGGCAGTTGTAGAGTAGCAGAGAGAAGGCAGACTTCCTTGGAAGAATATGGTGTGACCTTTGACAGTGTCATCATATAAAATTGATGTGTTGCTAAGAGTAGCACTGATCAACTCCTTCAATTGCCATTGGTGATTTGTTAATCAAGTTATGTCTGAGCAATCATCTGTCCAAGTGTCCACATTGTGGTCCTGTCCTTCTCGACTTTGAGGGATTACACTTCCATTGAAATTCAAAATTTCTGGCAGAACAAAATGTAGTTAGTACAACAGGGCTTGCATTCTTGAATTCTTGCCATCCACTGGACCAGTAAGGAAACCTTTGACATGTTGTAAACCAGGTGATGTGTTCAAGTATCACATGCCCTGCACCAGCATCTAAATGGTGGGAATGCTGAGAATACATAACTTCTGACCCACTGGATCTTGTTACAAATTCAATCTAGTATAAAAATATTTAGCTTTGACTATGCTAGCATGCGCATATGCAAGCTTCTAGACTGGAATCTCATGACCTAGATTTCTGTTTGCTCAAGCCTAAATGAACCAGTTAAGAAATATCTCCAGGGAGACAAACCTCTGCTTAAATCATAGCAGAGATTTACATTTAACCATAATAGTGTCAGTTGAAACTCTGCTTTAACAGGGTGCGTGTCATCTGTATTTGACAGTGTTAGCGTTAGCTGTTTGATGCTTGCCTAGTGTAGAAATGCAGTTATTCAGTTATTTTGGATGATATACTTAGTTAAAACACTTTATTTGCAAGGTGTGAAATATGAGAATGAACACTGCTTTGCTTTCTATCATTAAACAAATCATAAAAAACATTTTTTTGTTTCTTTAGTATTGCAGTTGAAAAGATGTAGACCATGTCACTGCCCCACCAGGAATCAACCCCCTGCGTGTTCGCATAGGAAGGGTACAAATAATACCTTGTGCATGTGCAAATTACTGGGGAGGTCAGTGTTTACTAAGTGGTTTCTCTTCCAACTTTGTTTCAATGCATGTCATAAGCTGTTCTCCTATCTTACTGCATGCTTTTAGCTTGATAATACTTTGCTTGCCTATTCTAGTCCAGCAGATTTGGGCTGTCACATTTGTAATTTATTGTAACAGTTAATCTGAAGGGGACCTTGTGTGGCAGGTTGTAGCTAGCAGATCTGTTATCTAAAGCTCACACCTATCACATTCATCTGACCTGTAAGCTTCCAAATTAGTGTGGATTCCTCACTGATTCTACATTTACTTGTGAGCCTGCCCAAAAACAAAAGCTTTCTAACTAGGGATAGCCCAGACTCAATCAGTATGGATGTCATCCATCCACAAGGCTTTTAAAATAGGAGAGTTCACTAAAGGTAACATCTAATTTTTCCTGCTTTTATGGAAGGTGTTTTTAAGAATCTGGCTGGCAAAGGGCCTGGTTTGCCTTCAATCTTCAGTATTTATTCCAGAGGCAGGCAGTTCACCACTAGCCAAGGATTCTTGAGTCTTCCCGTGGTGCTGTTTGTTTCCCTACAGAGCCTTTTTGGCTGCCTGAGGCAGAAACACTGAGCAGTTTCCCATGAGACTAGAGATGTGTGGTGCAGCCCCCTCGGTTCTTCCTTGCAAAAAGGTGTGCACAAAGCCCTGACAAGCAGCTCTTCAAAGCATTGAGTGAATTGAGCAGGTTGGCCTTGACTTGGTGAGTGCTGGAATAAAACTTTGCCCAGGCAAATTAGGATATGTATCCAAATACCCAGAAGTATTTTTTCTAGGGAGAAAAAGCCTGAAGTATTTTTACACACCTGTATTAGACGCTCCTTAGTTGTGTTGTCACTGGCACACTCAAACCATGCAAGGTTAATTTGCACTAACTTAAAATTCCAAATGCTGCTTTTTGTCTTTATTTGGTGGTTTTCCGCAGCATCTGGTTCAACTGGAACTCTAGGGGGGTCGATGTTTCCTCAGCTCAAAGGCTTTACTCATGGCTGTTCTGTGCGTGGCACAGCGCTGCGCCTCAGGCATTTGCCCGATGAATCGCTCCTGGATGCTCATCTAAAAATTAGAGTTCCTACTGAGTGCTTAATTATTTTGAAGTCTCTCACCAGGAAAGCGGTGAGTTATATGGAAGAAGGCAAGCTTGTAGAGTAAAACTATGCAAAGGCTCTTCATTTATTACTGCAGTAGTCCAAACTGTGTGGAAATCCCTATTAGGACGCAGAAGTGAAGAAAGGCAGTATGGTAAGAGTCAAAATGATCATCACCACAGGGAGTCCTGTTGGGTTTTGGGTAGTTTTGCTTAGCTCCTCTGGACAGGTACCAGGAAAAAAAGCAATTGTTACTGAAGTCTCAGTGCAGCTGATGCAAGGATGGTGTGCTTGGACATTGATGATATTTCTGAAAGAGTTAATGATTATATGTTAGTTTTTTTTGATTTATTATCCTGTGACTTGCCTTTCCTTGTTAAATTTATTGTTTCTGGTTTATTTCTTATAGAATAATTAAATCATTAGAGAAGCCTTTAAAACTTTAATCTCAGGGCAAATAGAGAATGCTGAGATCTGAAAATATTTATCTCTTCAGCTAAGAAAACATTTTTTTCATTTCTTCTGTTTTCTTGAAACTGTTTTCTTTTGAAGAGATGAGTAGCTGTTCAGCTTTGTAAATATTTTTTCCTAAGGAATTTCAGAAAATTTCTCTTAATGAAGAAGTGTTAAAGGGCTTGATATTTAAAAATTCATCTGTAAGCAACAAATAGTGTTGTATCACTAACTTATGTGAGATGTGTTCTTGGCGGTGCTGGTAGTGAAGGGTGCGTGCTGTAAAACTTTCATTGTATGTGCTAATTTATGACTGTTCAATCATTTGTCTAGCGTTCCTTATCAAGAAAAGTTGATCATTTCGTTAGAATAATGTTTAAAATGGATCCTATTTTTAAGTCGAAGCAAGAAGGCTAGTTAGGTCTGTTGGAAAGGGCTGTCCTATGTGTGCACGACTCTTACAAGCATTGGACTATAACACCAGAGTGTAGAGATTGAGGCATCTGCGTCGCTCTTTCGTGTGCGAGAGGGCAGAGAGGGGACGTTTTCTTTCCAGGCCTTTCCAAGGATGTGGGGCTGGTTGGTTGCTTTTTGTGTTGTTTGTGTGTTTTGAACAACTGTTGAATGTGTTGAATGGCTGTTTCTGTTTGCCCAAAGTCATTCATACTGAAAGTTAGGCAGCTGTTCATTCCTGGGAGCTCCTGAGCTTCCAGGAAAAGGGATGTTCATTTTGCCATCTTAATGGACAAGATCATTGACTCAAGTGCAGCACATGCTGGGAATGGCCTGCTGGACCCACCTTCAGGTGGGTTAGAAACTAAAGAGGAGGCGGAAAACCCTCTCTCTTGAACTTACCTGTTTCTTGCTGTCACTCTAAAACCCTCTCTCTCGAACTTACCTGTTTCTTGCTGTCACTCTATCTCACTTGCTCTTGATAAGAGAAGTAAACGGCAAGGAGGGAGAGTCGGAGGGTTGCGGCACGTTGGCCCGGGCCCAGCTTGTTGCCAGGATGAGCGCGGCAGGAGCCGGGCTGGTGACTTGGCTCTTCATGCTGGCCAGCAGCCAGGCGGCCCCGTGGCCAGCACTGCTGTGTGAGCAGCCGGGCCGGGCTGCTTTCAGAGCTGCTCTCGGGCTGCTTAGTGAGCCAAACTTCTTGGTGTTTTTAACAGTTGCACATGTGTGCACACATGTCAACACAGTTCTTGCTGAGACCACTCTGCATGGTGAAAAATTGTTCCAAACTGTGTTTTCTTAGGATATTTTGTTTTCATAGTGTATTTTGCTTGTGTGTGAATGGTAAAGTATCAAACTGAAACTGGTTGTGGTAAATATCTGTGGAATGTGGAAATACTGCAGTCAGGTGTTTTTTTTTTTTGGCATGTATTTTGTTCAGGTGCTGTTCTGAATGATTACTTTTGAAAGATGCCGATCTTTTAGAAAATGGTATTTCATAGTAGGGGGAGATTGTAATTTATTCACTTGACCTTCAGGTAGAATGACTGGTTCGAAATAATCATTTTTTAACAAGTGCTGAAAGATTTGGGAAGCCTTGAGGTGTATGCATTGATGTTCTTTATGTGTTTTCTCATTTTCCCCTCCTTTTCCAGATAAAGTTGTTGTCTTGCTTTTGTCAAGTAATGCTTTCATAATCTGTCACTGTGAGCTTCTCTAGGGTTTCATATTGGTAGAGAGAAAAGTCTTGGAAAGATGATGAAATATTAGGTAGGTAGGATGGCTTGGTGGCTGGGAGGCAGATGGATGGGCTGTCCTGCAGCCCTGCTCGGGGGAGGATGACATCTGAGAGCCAGAGCTGCCTCTTAGCTTTATTGGTAGAGACATGATCTGTGTTTGGGGCCTTGGAAAGTGTTTGATCATTGAGCTCTGTGCTTTGGTGTGTGCTGGGGCTTTTGTTTTGTTTGCTTGTTTTTCACCATTAATGGAATGTAAACCACGGTTCCCTACTATTCCTTACAGGGATTTTGTTAAATAATACTATGCCATAAAACAATGTATAATTAGGCTTTAAATTTGTGCTTAAAATTAATAGTATTTTGTCCTGCTTAAATTATTATCTGTTAATCAGTCCTTGGCATCTCCTAAGTTTTCCTATCTAAAATATGCACAACAGATTTTTGTAGAGGAGATTTTATCAGGAGTTGTGAAGAGTTGCTGGAGATCAATGTGGAAAGTCAGGGGTGGAGGAGCAGTTTGGCGTGTCACAGCAGCAAGGGGAGGCTCGGAGATGAAACCCAGACCATCCGCAAAAAGAAGCAAAACAAAAAGCAGCTGGAGCTCCCTGCTCTGGAGACAAGAGCTGTCGCATTTGATGAAGTTTCAGAGTTAGAATAGAACTAAAAAATAGCTTGGAGTTGAAGCTTTGGATGGCTGCACAACAGGATAAAAAACATCTAGGGATCCATGTGGAGACTTGGAGGGAAAAAACACATGGTATTACGCACTCCACAATCTTTAGAAAAGACGTTTTGTATTAAGAAAGTTCTGCTTTTGCTTAAGTAGTTACTCTAGGTTGTTTATAGCTACCAGTTAGTCTAAATGTTCTAACACAAAGGTGGGAGAGGCAAGAAGGGGGCAAGTCCTTTTTCTCAAGGAAACTTTCTCTACTTCCCAGTTTGTAAATATGTTGTCTCTTTCCCTGGAAAGCCATCTGTCCCCTTTTCCTTCTGCCCTTTTCTTTAATGTGTCTGGCACTGAAAAAGAGGAGGAAATATTAACATTTCTGAAATCAGTCTTGCATAATTACTGAAAGTTTGACCTATGATTTGTTATTAGATGTTTGGTATTGAAGACTGAAATTAATGAAAATTGTAGTTGCTTTTCTGTCATGAAAATGAGAGAGGTGAATGACTTGTTCTTGGCTGTATACCTGGAAAGCCCATTGTGTTCCTCATGCAGCATTTTGACAGACTTCAGACAAAATGTTAATTTTCAAGAAGGTGTACACGCCCCCTTCCAAAAATGAGCTTCCAATATGCCAAGAAAAATAGCTGTTTTGGATATTTTCTAGCTTGATGATAATGTGACTTTATACAGAATTGCAGAATTGTCTCACCGAAATTCCTTTCATAAAAATTTGAGTCTCTTAAAACATTAAAAGCCTAAATCAGAGAGAGAATGTCGTTTCTGCCTTTTCAGGTACTTTAGTAGGAGCTCGTGAGATTTGGCACCATGGTGGCCCTTTCCTTAAAGATCTGTGTCCGCCAGTGCAACGTGGTGAAGACGATGCAGTTTGAACCATCCACCGCGGTGTACGATGCCTGCAGAGTCATTCGGGAGCGAGTGCCGGAGGCTCAGACCGGGCAAGGTGGGTCCCTGAATTAGTTCTCTGTTACCTAACTGGTTGAACTGAAAATAGAGAGACAGACCTGTGGGTCTTTTTACTCTACTAGTGTTCTGTTTGTCCATCTACTAGGCAGTCTGGGAGGTATTATTTATTAGTAATATAAATCAAAGTTCTTTGGAGTTGCATGTAGAGTGCATATGTATCTGTAAGCAACTAGAGATAATTACCTTCTTTTTAGTTTGGGAAAGCGGTTTTTCCTGCAAAAAGAACTTTGGTGAAATGGTGACTTTTTACATGAATTGTCTGAAAGGCAATTCCCACCTCACCTGCAACTAACACTTAAGTATTTTTACTTAAGTTGAAGAATGGAAGGTGGATGAAGTGGAAGCATAACCTCAAAATGTAGTGGCCATGCTGATTTTATTAGATGGAATTTCTCCCTCTCTTCCTCCGCTTCTTTTTCTGCCATGAAAGTCCAATTTTCTCTTTTGTTCCACAGCCTCTGACTACGGATTGTTCTTGTCAGATGAAGATCCTCGAAAAGGTATATGGTTGGAGGCTGGAAGAACGCTGGATTATTACATGCTGAGAAATGGGGTAGGGGGCAAGTTTGTTGTTTCTCATCAACCTTTATTTTTAGAGAACTTGGCTGGAGAGGGAGGAGGGGTGCAGAAGCAGTTGTTGCACTGGGTGTGTCAGATGTGGCAATATCAGTTCTAAATAAAATAAACTAATAAAGGAACTAAGACACGAGTTTGTTGTACTCCCTGTCTGTCATCTACAGCCAACGCTGCGCTTCTGAGTAGTGCCGAGAAGTGGTTCAGCTTAATTTTTCTTGTATAGGGATTATTCTTTCTGTATCCCAGATAGTTGCTGAGGCATAGCGGATTTGAACGTGCCTGGAATGTGGCTGTCTTACACGTGCATTTAAAAATTACTGGTCAAAGCTCCCACTGCAGTCCACGTAGCTGCTTCACATGCTAAATCACTTCTGCAGCACACATGCTGTGAGCTATCCTGTCTGTTTCTGTCTTGCTGACTAAGAAAACTGTATGAAAAATGACATTGTCATTGTTCAAGAGTCTGGGAGAACTACAAGGAGTCACTTCTAAGTCTCTTACTTGAATAAGTTTACTTATATTATGCAAAACAAAACAACGCAACAAAACCCAACGTATTCATGGAGGGGGGCGACTGAATGAAATAAGAGGAACAGTGCTTCAGTCCTCTACTGTAGTGGGTGGTTTTGTGTTGTTTATCAAAAACATTTAGAAACAGTTTTGTTTACTCCCTAGGATATATTGGAGTACAAAAAGAAACAGAGACCTCAGAAAATACGGATGTTAGATGGTTCAGTGAAAACAGTCATGGTGGATGATTCTAAAACAGTGGGTGAATTGCTGGTTACCATTTGCAGCAGGATAGGTGAGTTTGAGACCTACATATACAATTTTTTTCTGCTGTATTCGCATCCTCAATGTGTATTCTGGATTAAAAAATGAGATCCTTTTTTGTTTGTTTATTTATCAATCAATATTTATCAAAGACTTTTCTAAAAGCTGTTGTCTAGGCTTTCTCATAAAAGTTAGTAGAACATTTAGCTACATTGTAAACTATTTAAGTATACAGCAGATAACTTTATCTGATGCTTGTAACTTTCAGTTTTGCTGGTTCTACATATGCTTTTGTGCTGTGTAGTAGAGAATTAACACTAAACCTAATTGCAGTGACAAAAGGAAAAAGCTGTTAATATTGAAAATAAACCTAAACATAGGGTTTCATGTTGTTATAATTTATAGATCTGACCACAACACTACATTCTTTGTGAAACTGAATATGGAAATCATCCAGAGCATCTGGTCTAAAATGTGTCACGTTGGTTATAGTCTGTCTTTTTATTTATCTGAATAGAGATTTTGGAAAACTAATACAAATTTAACGATAAACATGTATTCACCATGGATTAGTTTAAATCATCTTAAACCTTTGCTCAATTCTCTTTTAAATTCAAGTGGCCTTAATTTAGATTAATTTACTTGGAAAGTGAATTAAGCTAAATTGAAATTAGTCCATTTTAATTCTGAGCAAATGCTTCTATGCAGGGTTCTAATGTGCTGTAACTAATTTACTTTAAAAATTAATTTAACTAATTTTCGTGAATGTGGTCATGTAGGCAAGCGTTTCATTTGCTTCCCTGTATAACATGATCATGCTTTACTGAACAACAGAGCGAGCAAGCAGAGCAAAGAAATGAGAGCAACGTAGCACGTAGGCTGGAGGCTTTGAACTGACTTTCAAATTGGCTTCATGTAAAATTCATAGAAAGAGCTGACAGTTTTAAAGCCCTAAAGAAGGAGATTCTTTACATGTTCTCCTTCACTGTGTTCTGCTATTTTTTTTCTACATCTACTGGGCAAACTGAAGTTACCTGGTTTCTGAGAAGTAATATTAGCCTGGCATGTCTGCATCCCACGATTTACTGCTGATTTAAAATGCCTCATTGTCTTAATCTTGCAGCTTCTCTCGGAAGATAACAAAACAAAAAAAAAAAGTATCTTTCTAAAAGTGACAAATACAAGAAAGTAATGGTAATTTGGAAGGATTATGTCAAACACTAGACAGTGGATCATGAATGCAGAAGTTGTAGAATGTTTTAGGAATCCTTTTCCCCTTACTGTTTCAGTCTTTCATCTGGATATTTTTACTATTAAGGAAAAGAATATTTCATCCATCCTTGAAGTGTATTACATTTTCAATATCATAAAGGCTGGATTTATTTATACTTGCAGGAATAACAAATTATGAAGAATATTCCTTAATCCAGGAAAGCATTGAAGAGAAGAAAGAAGAGAACACAGGGACACTTAAGAAAGATAGGACATTGTTGCGTGATGAAAGAAAAATGGAAAAGTTGAAGGCAAAGCTTCATACAGATGATGATTGTAAGTGGTATATTCCAAGATAATTGTTGGACAAATATTTTTCCACAGAATTATGTAAGAAAATGTATGGGAATGCTTTTTTTCTTTAATATTTCTCAGTCCTTTCTTGTATTTTGCACCGATGTATTTGTAATGTCATTTTCCACAGATTATTTTCAAGTATAGTTAAATGGACCATTTGTTGCTTCTTGCTGAGGAAGTCAGCATGTCACTTGAAATTTTCTTTGTGCGCTTCTTTTGGTGGATGGAAGGGCTGATAGGTGGGAGGGGAAGCTCTTTTCCTTACTGATTTCCTTTTTCCTTCATAAAAGTAGGATATAAAACTATTGATGCCTTCTTATTTCAAGCTTAATGCTGAAAGTCAACAAAAAGTAGTTTTGTCTTTGAAGGTATACTTTTTAAATATAAACAGAAGTTGTTGCAGAACTAAAACAATATTTGGTTTGTTTTTATAAAGTGTCATCAGAACAATGATGCGTTTTACATTAGGTGCTAACCTTGCTATGATAGGGTGTTTTAAAATGTGTTCAGGTATTACTATGTGAACAAAAGAATTGGCACTTTTAGGAGGAAAGATATTTCTTAAGTTGTTTTACAATGCATCTTTCAACATTTTAATTAAATGTTACTGTAACTATTCCTTCAACAGTATTCGTGAGGTACCATGCTGTAGTAAATTTGTATTTGTCAATGATGCTATTACTTAAAATCTGATTTATAGCAACTCTCTTCACTGAGGACTAGAAACATAAATGAAAGCAGCAGTGGAAATGCTCATCGTTACCTGATCTTCACAACTGAAGCACCAAAAGTTCCACAGGAACTTAAGGAAAAATTTCTTGACAGGGAGGGTGGCAGAGCACTGGAACAGGCTGCCCAGAGAGGTTATGGAGTCTCCTTCTCTGGAGATCTTCCAAACCCGCTTGGACGCAGCCCTGTGCCACGTGCTCTAGGTGACCCTGCGTGTGCAGGGGGGTTGGACTAGATGAGCTCTAGAGGTCCCTTCCAACCCTAAGCGTTCTATGATTCTATGAGGAGCATTGGCAACACTGCATATTTAACATAACTTGTCTGTGGTTTTGTTGCAGTAAACTGGCTAGATCACAGTCGAACATTTAGAGAGCAAGGAGTTGATGAGAATGAAACACTGCTATTAAGGAGAAAATTCTTTTATTCGGACCAGAATGTAGATTCAAGAGATCCTGTTCAGCTGAACTTGCTTTATGTTCAGGTATGTACTGTGGAGCAGTGGTACCTGTTCTGCCTTGTCTGGGCAAACTTATGTAGATCCATTAGAAGAAAAATAATGCTGAATATCTGACTCCTCCTTTGCTGAAATACTCCATCTTCTAGACTCTGGTTCTGGGTGTGCTATTATTCTATGTCTATTCTTCCAAGAACATCTGACAATACAGAAGCTTTCCTTTTAATCAAGTACTTCAAGCACAAGAATGCAGAATCAAATAAAGATCCACTTACTGTGGTGCCCCTTGTTGTGGCTTCCTTAAAATTCGTGAATGCATCTACCCGGACTTTGGGTAGGAGTTTCAGGAATTTGGGATGGCAATTTTCTGTAGGTGATACTTTCTCTGTAATGTTTTATCTCCTCATAGACCTGCAGCCAGCTTTCTGTGTTGATCCTTTCCCCTTTCTCCATGGTCAGTTGGAGAGCCTCTTCCCCAGCTCCTCTTCAGTGTTCAAGCCAGATAGTACAAGACAGGCAGGTGTAATGTTCAAACTGGGCCACATCACGGGATGCAGCAGGAGCCCGCCTAGATTCACCAAGATGCTGGGGATGTGGTACCCTAGCCAGGCTGGGAGTGTTTCTGCAGAAGATGCTCTTCAACAGTAGCATCTGGTGCAGCAAGCTCCAGTGCAGCCTGAAAACTGTAGGCTTTGAACTTTAAACTAAAGTTTGAAAAAATAAAGGGGGAAGTAACTGAAAAAGTTAATAGGACCTTCAATTGTTACACTTCCAGCTGATGCAGATAGAATTACTATAAGTTGTATTTTAAAAGTCTAAGGTACAACAAAGCTGGCCTTTTTTTTTTTTTTTTTCTATGAATTCACTAAATTTGTATCAGAATGAACCTTTTTCTTGTTTAGGTATTTTCTTTAGTTTGCTGATATGGTAGTATGCATTAATATTGTCATTCCACATTCTTTGCTGTATGAATAGAAGAGACTTCTGTTTCCAGAGCTATAAAATCATCTTCTATGAGTACTAAATTTAAACAAAAGAAAGGAAAATGTTGCTCACCTTTTCCTTTTGCTATTTCTATCTTACTATTTCTATTTAACCTACTAGTTATGTAGTTAAATATCTACTAGTTTGTGTGTGCATGTGTATATGCCTATATATACTTAAATATACATATATAAATGTGAATGTGTGTATATACTTCGTGTATTACAGATACACATAATAAAGGAAATGTGTGTTGGGTACTTGGATGACAAAAGCTAGCACCGTCAGGCTTTCAGTAAGTCTCTAGATATTCCCCAGAAAAGAATCTAGCTTTTATTTTTAGGCATAAACATGTCCACAGTGGAGTAACAAAGATACTCAGGCAGGAAGAGATGTTGCTTGTTTATTGGCATATGTCCAAATTTCAGAGATGTAACAGTTGTCACTGACGTGTCTTTGTTTACCTCTTACAGGCTCGTGATGACATTCTGAATGGCTCCCATCCTGTCTCCTTTGAGAAGGCCTGTGAGTTTGGAGGCTTTCAAGCACAGATCCAGTTTGGACCTCATGTAGAACACAAACACAAACCCGGATTTTTAGAGTAAACACTTTTGCTAACTTATGAATTTGGGTGTCTCTTCACTGCAACCTGGTGTCACTAAGCATAGACACAGTTTAGTGTATAAAGCAGAGGTAGCTGGATCTGTGTTTTTTGCAGGAGCTTTATTTGCATAAATCAGCAATCTCAGCTGCTGAAGGAACCTTTGGCAGTGGTTTGTAGGCAACATATGGCTCGCTCTGCCCCAGGGGTGCCAGTTAGGTGCATCTGGGTTCCTTGACCACATGGTGCTGTTGGCCATGCTAGAACTCTGAGGGCTGAGGTTACCCAGTAGCTTCCACCGCTTCAGTGCTGCCCCATTCTGTCATGTGAGTTCCTGCATGGGGACTGCCCTGAGCTACGCAAAAGCTTAAGAGCTGCATGTTGGTCATTGTTGTTTAAACTTGAGAGTGTGCTGAACAAGTTTATTGTGCCTCAGTTGCTTTGGAGAAATGGGGTTCTCTCCTTGCTTTGAATTCTGCTTTTGCCTTCATTTAGTACTGCAGTCTGTGAATTAAGCATAAATTAGTTATGTGCGACAGATGCTTGATTTGCTAGAAGAGCATGTGAATAGAAAGGTATTAGTTAGTCAAGTAATATTTGTATTACTGTGCGCAGAGGCTAAATTTTCCAGGCTTTTTTGTTAGTGACATTAATCAAACACATTCGTTGTCTCCTGACATTGCAAAAAGGAAGATCTAGAACCGTGTTCTTTGTCTCCAGCACAGGCAGAAGCCTGCCTGCAGGTAGTGCAGCCTTCCCCTCCATGGGCATACCTACTTGTATGTCCTCAGCAGAGCAAGTTGCGTTTAGATATACCATCTCTCTAGCAATTTTGACTATTCCCATTTTAGTTGACCTGAGATAAAATGAACAGAAGACAGGAGTTTGAGAAAGGAAATGAAGGAAGTAAAAGCTATTTACTGACCAGTCAGTCAAGTATTGGCTTTATGGGAAGCTCACAGAAACTTAAAGATGCACAAAACTGGGTGCATATTTGGTTTTTGTTCTGTTGCGTAAATCCATAGTGGGTGCTGGGTGCTGACTCCTGGATACTTAGCTTGATGAGCCTGAGTCTGCACCTCAGGGAATCATTTTAAGACGGTGACGTGTTTTGGAGCATGCATTGCTGCAAGCTTGGTTGTTCAAAACACATTGTTATTGAAGGAGTTCCCTGAAGCAGCTGTTCAATTTTGCTCAGTTATGCGAACAAATCACGTATGCAGACACTTGCTTCAGTTTCAATTAGAATGATCTGCTTTTCTTTGTCATCTCTTGATGCAGAGTGGCCTGGGAGCCTTTTCTGATAGAGCTACTGACACCATTGCAGCAGCCTCAGTGCATTCCTGATGCTCATTTTCCTGGACTGTGGCTGGTTGTGCAACCACCTTTCTCTGGGATTTGTCCACTAAATATTTATTCTTCCTTTCTCCCTCTGCTACTCTTCCAAAAAACATATTTCAACAGCAAACCATTAAGACTATTACCTCATGACAAGCTAATGTTGTGTGAAATGCAGATTTTTTGAAAATGCTTCTTTTCAGAAAACATTTCACTGGTGGTTTTCATAGGCTCTTAAAAATTGAGGGGCACTTTTACACAGATTTCATCCAATTATTTCTTATTCTTTGGAAGAACTTTGCTTCTGGTCAAGCATGGAAATAGTTATTTTCAACATAAACTTTATGTGATAGTTCCATTTAAAATATGGTTGAGAAGTGTCTACTCACTGCTGGAATCTCAGTGCACAGCAGACTCCTTAAAGATAATCCATCTGCTCATACAGAAAACATCTTGGAGCAAAATAGGGTTGTTGCCTTTTTAGCACTGTTTTAAAATAGCTTAGTTTTCCTTGTTTGCAGTATATTTATATGGACAATTTTTTTAGTCTTGGCTTTTTGTCACTGATAGATGATTCTTGGCATAGGTGAAGATTATTGAATGCATCTTATTAACACTTCAATATTGGCTGTTGGAATATCCTAGAAGCTCATGCCAAAGTAAATTGTGAGGGTTCTAGCCTATCAAATTGCCAATAGCTCTACGAGGAAGAGCATGGAGGAGGCTTACATTTTTGAATTGCATCTACAGAGGAGCTGTTTAAATTTGAAGATGAAAAAATATCTATTCAAGAAATCTTACTGTATATATGTAGATAAGAAAGGGGTGGCTAGAACTATTGACGCTTGCTTTTTATTTCCAAGGATGTTCAGTAATCAGCTCACTTTTATCCAGTCTCTTATGCTAACTCATGTCTTATGCTTTCCAGGAACACTCGGATATACATTTATGGTAATGAAAAACAGTTAAAATAGTGCCACAAGTATAATAAAAAGTTTTGAAGAGCTAAAGGAGCAAACTCAAGCTGGATCAAGTTGCATAGACACTGTTCCCATTAGATAATTTGAAATAAATTCATTGTCCAATGCGGTGTTGTATAATTAAAGAAATAAGGCTAAATCAATAATATATTCCAGGTAGTCTTGCCAGCTCCTTTAAACAAGGTGTTAAAAAAGTAAAACTATTTGTTGCAAAGTAAATGAAAATGTCTTGATTATAGGTATTAAAGTAACTTTGGAGTCTGTTTACAGCTAGTACTTTACCTTTCTCGTGGTGGTGGCTCATATGTTTTTACAGGTTGATAAATGGAAGATTATAAAAGGGAAAAGTATCAGTTCTAACTGCCAGCCTTGTTGGGAAGAACAAGTAAGGGCTGATGCTTAGTGCAGTAAGAGACACTTTGTTTTCTTATCTTTTCCTGCTCCAAGTAAGATTTGTTTGGCAGTCTGCTTTTAAAGAAATATGTGTTGGTTAATAAGATAGGCAGGCATACTTAAAGGAATCTGATAGCTTTTTTTTTTTTTTTTTTACATAGGAATATCAAAAAAAATTAACTCCTGTTAATAAAAGATGAGAGTTCAAAGTGTTGGTTAAACTTGCATTCTTATGCATAAATCTGTTTTACAGAGTTAAACAGAGTTTAACTGTTTATTTTTTGTTAGCCTTGGAAGTGAATTTAACTAAACTGTACTAAGTGAACTAAACTAAATTCTGAATAGACGCAACAGTTTCCAGACTAATAAGGCGTATTCAATCCTTGTATACAAAGCCAGTTTGGCTTCCCAACTTCTCCCCTGCACACTTCTGTCTCATGTAAGAAAGACCTGAGAAGGGACTTCATCAAGTATTAGTAAACCATAATTACTTGGACATTGGAAGAATCATTAGCAAGATCTCTTGCTCATGCTTTTATTTATATTGCTAGAGCTATGGAACAAACCAAGTGAATGATCTCATGACTGGAAGTATTTCTGAAGAAAGCACAAAACCCCGACTTACTCTTTGAATTATTTTGTCTGTTGTCTGCAGAAACAAAATAAAACAGGCTGGACTTTTTTAACCTCTCTTGTTTAAAAATTCAGAGTAGAAGCTATTCTCAAAACTCTGTCTAGCTCTCCACAGTAGTAGGAAGCCAAAGCTCTCTGTGTTAATAATGTGCTTGTGCACTGAATAAATCAAAATGAGGAGATTCTCATGTCATTCCTTCTGCTGCTATTCTCAGTTCTCCAAAGAGGGGAATCAGGAGAGGGCAGTTCTTTGAGCTGGAGAATTCTATCGTTTTATATTGAACTCAAGAGTGAGCATCCCAAAATTTATGAAATACAATTCACTTAAAGCTAAATATGAACTTCAGAATATATATGACATCCTTTCATCCAACTCAAGTGTTGCAGATGGGAAGATGCTGCTCAGAAAAGAGCTGTCATCCATTAAAGATGATGCTGATATATCTTGAAGTTGAGGTGATGTTTGGCCAAGATAAATTGCTTGTTTTTTTACACAGCAGGGAGGTACAGCTGGACAATGTTGTGAGGCATTAAAGGATGCACGCTGACCCGAATCTATCATAGAGACTTAGTGTATTCTGTATTCTGAGACCTTACTATCTGAGTGCTGCAAAAATTAAGACTGATTATTTATTACTTTGTTTTCGAGATAGTGACTGGTATTAAGTGCCCACTTACTGGCTTTGCATTTTTTCGGTACATAACATTGTACTAACATTTCTTGGAAAAGTGAGGGGAAGGAGTATCTGTCCTGCACGTCCATAAATCAGAGTGCTACTGGAAAGTAATAACAGTGTCTGGATTCGGACACAGAACTGGCTCAAGTTTGGATTCCCCCTTCTTCCCCCTGGCCGTAGTAAGTGCGTTTGGAAATGGATGCAAACCCTTGGAGTGCTGAAATACATCATACGGTTTAATGATGGAAAGTGTCCCAGCTCTTATTTACTTTTGATGATTTTTCAAAACATGAAGAGATAGCATATGAGGATATAGCCAAAATGTTTCTCTTAATTAGGCCAGTTATCCTCTTGACTTTACCCTACTTAGTCAGTCACAGTTTTGTTTCACTGAATAGGTATTTTATGCCTATTTTAGGAAGCATGGGGGATTTAGTGCTGATAAAGGAGTGTAGAAAGCATCCTTCTTCATGAAAGCACCATTAACTAGCGTGTCCTTTTTTTCCCCTAGTCTGAAAGAGTTCCTGCCTAAAGAATATACTAAACAAAGAGGGGCTGAAAAGAGAATATTTCAGGTAATTATGAAGCTAAAAAAAATCAATTGTTTCATTTCCTTTTCTTTGTAAGAAAAACATGAGTGCTCTTTCAGAGGCAGTATTTTGCACATATATGTGTACTTTGTATGTGTACCTGACTACACGTTCAGAAGGTAAGATATAAGAAATCTGTTAGCTTTTCTTTCTTCACTGGATTTGTTATCTTGATCCTTTTTTTTTCCCTAAGGATTATTCACTTTATTCTGAAGGAGAGTGAGCGAATATTCAGTGTTGTTAAGACCACATTCTATTGTGTTGTTATATAAGGCTCTTTATTTCTACTGCAATAGAAGTACATTTAGGAAAATCAGTTTAATTTCTTCCACAGAGCCCTTCATGCATTCATTGTTTAAGCATGAGCTTCAAATAATGGAGTTCAGTATTCCTCAGTATGTGATGTGCCTGGCACACACCACGTTGTAAAAGTCTGAAGCAGTTGAGCATGGAGCATAGTAATTCTGATGAAAATGGTCTTAGCCGAGTTAAATGTCAGTACTGAGAGGTAAAAAGTTGGCAATGTAAACAGGAAATTTTTGAGGTCAACAGCTGAAACCAAGTTATACAGTTTCTGGAAGAACATTCCAGTGACCTGTGATCTTCATTTGGGGTTTTATAAGTTGAACAGCAAGTACTTTCTTTTGACTCTTACACTCTGTCTAGGAATGCTGTGTCTCAGCAAGTCTGTTCTACCTGTAGTTTGTCTCCTTGACTTGAAGATAAGATTGTCTAGCACTTCCTTGTATATGTTCGGTTGTTGGTGGTGATAATGTTGCAGTTGCAGCAAAAAATATTTTACTCATTCATTTCCAAGTATGAGATTCAGAGCATGTGGCTTTGCCCATGTGAAATATGCACAGGTAGTTTCAATGTTGCCATCAGCACATGGACAAGAAATTCGTCAGTGACTGCACAGAAGCTGGGCAAAGGCACAGTAGCAGCAAGGCAGAAGCAGCAAGCTGTCTTTTGGAAAAACACTTGCCATTTTCTTAAGTTATAAAATTATTGAATTTGTCAGGTGATTTTTCTTCATCTGCAATGGCTCCTTTGGGCTCTTTGCTGCTCTCATGATGGTTAAAGAACTGTTCCTTTCAGGCAGGTTTTTCGTGTCTTCTGAGTGTGAGGAATTATGGGATGCAGACTTGCTATTGTCACATACTTAACTCTTGTTACAGGAGCACAAAAACTGTGGTGAGATGACTGAAATAGAAGCCAAAGTGAAGTATGTGAAGCTAGCACGTTCCCTGCGGACCTACGGCGTGTCCTTTTTCCTTGTTAAGGTAATGTGGATTTTGCTGGCCATATGTATGCTTGATTACTTTAGATCTCTCCTAAGCAAAATGTCAAATAGTTTTTTTCAGGCTTCTTCCTGAAAACCGTGTTTGGAATTTACTACATGGGACAAAATGATAATTTCAGTTTAGGTTCCTGTCATGTTGAATTCCAGAAAGACACTCTGGCATCTGCTGTGATTTTATTTTCTAAATTAACACTGTTGTTTACTGTCCAAGAACATTATTTGTGAAAAGGTTCACAAAAACCTTGTAATCTGCTGCATGTGGAAACTGCATCTGACAAGATCATCAGCTGTATGATTAATTTCTCCTAGCCCTTAGTGAGAGAAGGCCTTGGTGATCTTAAAGGAGTTTAAAAACAAACAACCAAACCAAAAAGAAAAAAATGGCCAAAGCTTGGTACCCAGAAACTGGCATTCTGCTGGGAAAACTGGACGAGACGAAGTATTACTGTCTGAATATTCAGTTACCATTGAGATGGAATAAAAGAATAAACTTAACCAGATTTTCACTCTTCCAAAGTTATGGTGTTAGGTCTTTATAGTTAGCTGAATGTCAGTAAGTAAGTCTCTTTCTCCCAAAATATTTATTCACCCACAAATTCTAATGAAGCAAATGAGGATGCAAATTCAGTGAAAAATCTCCCAAGAATACCATTCATCCTGAAAGAATGACCTTTCCTTTTGCTTCCTTCAAATGAAATTGTCTTTTTGTCACCCTTAATGGTGAAAGCAGTCTCAACTTTCCAAAAGAGCTGTTGAGCTCCAGCAAACTGGAGGTGATGAATCTTTTCAAGCCTATCCAAAGCTGTGCTGTTTTTCAGTATCATAAGCCAATACCCCCTTCAGACAATATATGTTGTTGACCAGGTACCTTTTTGGAGTAGCTGCATTTATTAAGTATTACCTTGTCAGAAGATCACCTTCTTTTCTCCCAGCCTTGAGAGGCTGAGGGGTGTAGTGCTCAGGACACTAAGCAACAGCATCTGGCAGCCTCAAGACTGATTCTGTCCTGTTCTTGCCCATCTGCAGAAAGTCTGTTATCGTGGCTTTTTTAACCAACTTCCTAAACTTCTCTCCTTAAAATCCCTCTTTTTGCAAGGTGTAGAAGAGGAAGGGGAGTTTCTTCCCAACTAATAAAGATCCAATGCAGTTGCATTTTTTCAATATACAAATTCAATTTTGAATATACAAATCTTGCCCAACTGTGCTGCCATATGCAATAGCTACTTTGTAGCTTAGTAAACAGTGACTTAGATCAATTTAAAAGGTAGTAACTGCACTTTCCTAATGTACTATATTTCTGTACAAGTGAAGTATTTGAGTTATACCTAGCTTGAGTTTATTGTCATTGAGATAAAAACGTATTGAATGTTAATTATGTCAGAAGAGTAATGATGTGAGCTTACTCTAAGCAAAAACACTAACTCTGGATCTCTGATGTCTTAAATACTAGCATTCCAGGACTGCACGAGCACTGTGCCTTGTGATGTTGGGATTTGTTGCCAAGGACCTGTAGCTAGTTCTTAATTTCAGTACATACTGTGTTGCTTTGCTGAGATTGTGGGGTTTTTAACTTGCTCGTGTAATTCATTAACCTGCTGATCAGCTTTTTTGGTTTTCATTTCTTTGTGCTCAATAGTGCTAATAACTGACATAAGAGTCGCTTTAGAAACTATAGTCCACTGCTGTTTCTGTGTTGTCATCTTCTCCCAGTGGTGTATTTATTAAGATGAATGATAATAAAGTAATTAATTGCAGGTGTTTGGCATATCTCAGATCTTAGTGTCAATACAATTCTTGAAAATCATTTGCTTCTTTTTTTTTTCTTTTCCCCTCTCTCTCTCCTTCTCCAGTATATTCCCTCATGTTTTTTCCTTTCTCCTCTGGCATGCTCCATCTGAATGTAAAACAATCCCTCATGTTCTGTTATAGGAAAAAATGAAAGGCAAAAACAAGCTGGTTCCTCGTTTGCTGGGGGTCACCAAAGACTCAGTGATGCGCGTGGATGAGAAGACCAAGGAGGTGTTGCAGGAATGGCCACTGACAACTGTGAAACGCTGGGCTGCCTCCCCCAAAAGCTTCACTCTGGTAATTTGCCTCTCTCTGCTTGGAAGGAGGAGAGAGCTGTTCTCCAAATCACAGCTGAAATGTGTTCTGTGCCCAACCACTATATAGCTAGGAAAGCCATCCTTATTAAGACCTTAGGACACTTGCATGTGCAGGTTATGAGCATAAATGAAGCTAGATGGATCATGCAAGCCTCTTACAATCATGAATTTAAAGAACTTGCGTGTACACAGTGGGTTTTGTAGCTTATTTGGCCCATTATAAGGAAATCATCTCATATATGAAAGGGTTCTTCACTGTTGGTAAAGCCAGATTCTGTGGTTGGAAGCTGATTGAAGAAGCACTTTGGAAACTGGATGCACATTATTAGTGATGTGAATGGTTACACTTTAGAAGAAGTTTTTGAAAAGTTCTCCATCATCCAGTGACTGTGTGACAGTCAGATTAGGTATCTTTGGGTCCTTAGGCATTTCAGTCTATACGATTATGATGAAGCTGCAGTAAAAAGCATCTTTTATTCACCATATGATCTTGGAATAGTCTCACTGACTGTCGGTTACAATAAAAGCAAAATAAAGTTTAGATCTTTAATTTTCTTTCTCCATTTTTTTTCACTCAATTTATTTACTTTCTACTTCCAAAGGGTTAATTTTTCTTTTTTCACCTCCAGGATTTTGGCGAGTATCAGGAAAGCTATTACTCAGTACAGACCACTGAAGGAGAACAGATCTCTCAACTAATTGCAGGTTACATTGATATCATCCTGAAGAAGGTATATTAAGATGACATTTAATAAAAACGCAGTAAAATCAGGAAAATAAACACAGAAGTGGAAAAATTACAATGCGTACAATGTGTTGTGAAATTAATTCTGTATTTTATGGTTTCGTGTAATTTATTTTTACGTATAAATAATTTAGGTATTTTTATACCTAAATTTAGGTAATTATTTAACCTAAATTTAATGAAAAAATTCAGGTAAATAATTTATTTTTAGGTATAAACAATTTGGGTATTTTTAGGTATAAATAATATCTCTTTTAGATTGATCTAAGTGATTATTTATGGAATAAAAAATCCAGGCTGTTAATAATAGTGTGGGTCGGGCTCAGTCTAGCATGCTCGGGCAGGGGAGGTGCTGCCTGAATGTGTATCCAGGGAGTAGCCTAAAGCTGTCTCTTCAACTA
The DNA here is from genome assembly GCF_059628265.1 of Tinamus guttatus. Classification (NCBI taxonomy): domain Eukaryota; kingdom Metazoa; phylum Chordata; class Aves; order Tinamiformes; family Tinamidae; genus Tinamus; species Tinamus guttatus. The sequence continues at coordinate 16,289,458 of NW_028288538.1, forward strand.
AGGATCTTAAGCTGGGAACTGAAATGGTGAATGAGGCGGGAGGAAGAGCTTCTATGGAAGCAGTAGGTTGAACTGCATTAAACGTTATCATATAATTGCCTTGAGGCTTATGTATGTATGCAACAAAGCTGAAAGAAGTATTTTGGAAAAACTTTGGAAATAAGTCATAGTATTGCCTAAGAAATACTATGATCAGTAAAGCAGAGAGATGTGTTTCATTTTTCTAGATAGAGGAAAATAAGTGTTTATAAAAGCACTAGGCTATCTTTAAACTTTTTTTTTTTGAAGTGTGCCAAGCAGGAAAGGCTGATATGCACCTCCAATATTCAAAATATTCACAAAGGAATAAGCTTGATAACAGATAATACCAGCTTTTGTCGTTAAGCACAGAGCTTGGCCATCTGCTTGAGCATGTTTATACAGTGTAATGTTTTGGATAACTGCTTGTTTCCGATAAATTTTTACTTTACTAAGGTTTAAACAAATTAACGTCATCTATTGTAATGAATTCTTCATAGTAAAGAAGTGACGGCAAACTAGGCAGCCTAGTAGAATAAATATTGCGTTTGTTCCTGAGAACAGACTGGGATGTGACATGAAGTTGGGTGAAACTGGAGGCTGAGGGTAGATTGCTGAAGTTCTTCAGAGCACCTACTGTTTCAGTCCCAGATAATAATGCATGTTAAATAACCTACAGCTTTCCATAGATAGTTTAGAAATAATTTCACTAGCGGCTTCCCTGTCTAATTCCAAAGTAAAGCAGTCTTTCTATGTTGATAAAATACAGATGTGCGTATTTCCATTCTCAAGCCAATCCTTTGATTTCTTCCTTACAATCTGCTGACACAGCTAGTTTCAAAATGAATGAAGTAGGAACAGGTTAAGTAATAAACACCCCTGATGCTTCCTGACTCATATGAGAAGCATGCAGTTTCCAGCTGTCAAGTTCAAGTTAGCACTGTGCCACATGCCTTAAGCTGTGGTTCGTTGCTCTCAGTTGCATAACGTTTGTTCTAAGTGTGTTCTGAAAGTTCTTAGCTCATTTGTTCTGTTGTGAATTGGGATCCCTTTTTTTTTCCTGCTGAGGTATTTTGGTGTTAAGGAAATCTTGTCCTACAACTTTAGTGATATATCATTGGGCAGTAGATGGAGAACTCTTTAAGTAGCTTTTGTCTTTTGTAATTTAGCTATTTTTTTTTTTTTTTACGATGTGTTAATATGGAAGTCAGATGCAGTACTGATTAGGAGTAGGTGTTTTCAGTTTATGCATAAACTCAAATTAAATGGTAAGGATTTTTTCTGGGTAAAGTTGGTGGACATGCATGGATGTGTGAGAGGAGCTCTTATTAAATGTGTCTGAGGTCATAGGGAATGTCTCTCTAGTTCTGCATGCTGAATATTCAGACTGCAAGTCATATAAAATAGCAAGCGGAGTCCCTCTCCGGGGATTTCCCTCTTGCTGTGTCTAGTGGTTTAGACTTGAAATTTTTCCTTCCTTATTCCAGCATAAAAAACTGCTTCAAGAAGTCCGATGTCTGGACTACCCAGAAGTCTGAAGTAACTGTGATAAAATAACTTTGATATAGTGTTACATTTATTGTCTTTCAGGGAGCTTTTCAGTGGCAGGTAGATGTAGGTAGTAATACTTTGAGATGCTGAAGGAGATTTATAATTGAGTTCTAGTGAGCTAAATTTCAGTCCAGCCCCATTCCTGAGTTGGAACAGAGCAGGGAACAGATGAACGTGCCATACCTGTGCCTGGGTTTGGCAGTGCTGCTTAACTCCCTAATGCTCTTCTGGAAAGTAAAGAGGGTATCTCAGCATTATTTTCCATAGTGTTGTTCAGAAGAGCCCTGGATTTGCTACCCTTGGCAACTGCAATAGACTTTTTTCTTTAGACACTTCATCTTCCAGGGCATATAGTGATGCTGACATGCACCTCTTCTGAGGCAGAGGTCACATTTCACATCCTGCCCAAAGGTAGTGTTCAGCATTGAGCAAGATCATTTGACTAGATTTTTGATAAATATCAATGCAATGCTGGAAGGAATGGAAAAAAAAATAAGCATAGTGTCTACTTTTTTCTTTTTTTCTTTTTTCTTCTCCAGAAACAGAGTAAAGATAGATTTGGCCTTGAAGGAGATGAGGAATCAACCATGTTGGAAGAATCTGTTTCACCTAAGAAGTGAGTGTATACAACAGGAGGAAATGCCCTTTTATGTAAGCGTGACACCTTTTAGCTGTGGTAGTCTTTTTCCTCAAGTGAAGTAGTACAGTTATTACTTTGAAGAGTGAATTTTAAAAATTATTTATTTCCCTTGTAGAATAATTTAGCAGAAAAAGGTGCTTTGTCCAGGCAGTTTTGCAGACTTCCAGGTTCATTCTGGGATAGAAGAGCATGCTTTTCTGTCTTAAAATTACTTGTTAGGGCAAATGTGTATTTTCATGGTAACTTGACCCCTGAATAATGGAACTCTGGCTATAATCTAATAAAATGAAGGAAGGAAAAAAGATTGCAGAGTTGAGAATATTTTATCAGCTTGGTCTTTGTGCAAACACTTAAGTCTATGAGATCTCAGTTGTTTGTTTGCTAAGCCCATGTCTTCCAAAGGAATTTGAGTCTTAGCAGTTTAATGGCATTGTCATGCACACTGCTGGTTCAGTACACCAAGCCACTCTAGATAAGCTGGTCAGAAAGGTGCTGTGGGCAAAGATGAGATTTTGGCACTACTAGGTTGGGCTGTGATTTCATTGGTGGTTCTAATAGGAGATTAACAGAGTTGCTGGCGAGCTGCAAAAAGCAGAACTGTAATCTTGAAAAAGAATATTAAATCTTTCTGTGCAGTGAAAGAATATAAACAGTTTTAGGGTAGTTTGAGCTGTAATGAGCCCCTTCTTTGGGGCTCTTCTTTGAACTCTAAGGATGACAATGTCTGTGGTGTGTGTGCGTGTGAAAGTATTTGATTTACTGCTAAGCATATGGTTTACCGGAGATGGGCTGGTTAGGTATTTAATGTGGCCTTATGTGAAATTTTAACTTTTGATGGATCACATGTGTCAGATGAGCTTCCTTTTGACACTACCCTTTCCAAATTGCTTCCATACTCTTACTGAAGTCCTGTGCAGAAAAACCCCAAACAAGATAAATACAAAGATTTTTCCATAACTGAAATTACTCTTTTTCTGTAACGCATTATTGCTGTGAAAGCCAGAATTCCTGCCAACACTTCTAGCTGTTAAAGCCTGTACTGTATTTAAATATGAACAGGACAGCTGGCAAAGCAGTTCATGACCGTGGATAACAATAACTTTATTATGCTTGAGAACACCCTTCCCAGTCCATTATCTGATAGATTTCCAGGCTTTTAGATTAGTGTGTGTGAGATGAAGGAAGAACATCCGTTTTTATTCCATATCTGGGAATTGCTTGCATAGACATTTCCAAAGTGTCTGTCCTTCTATATTTTACTGATCAGCTTAACAGTGCGATTGAAACAGAGCAGTCTGTTACGCCATAAATCTTCATCCAGCTCTGTCTCTGCCAGGCATCTTAGAGGGGCAAAGCTATTGTACCATGTTCACCAAAATTGTGTTGCTTCTTTTTTCACTGCCTGTTCGTTACTGTTATGAAATTTGATCTGTTAAAAGCCTCAAATTTAACTTTTCCAAAATGCTGTTATAAAATGATTAGATAAAGACTTCTCACAGTTCCCCAGCTTTTATGCATATTCTGAAATAGCATTTAAAAGAAGAATAGCCGTTAGGAGTTAATTTGCCGGAGCTGATTAATTGTGCTGTGTTTTCTGTGACTCTTTTAGATCGACGATCTTGCAGCAGCAGTTCAACCGAACCGGGAAGGTGGAGCACGGCTCCGTGGCGCTCCCGGCTGTCATGCGCTCGGGCTCCAGCGGCCCGGAGACTTTCAACGTTGGCATGATGCCCTCGCCCCAGCAGCAGGTCACGCTCGGGCAGATGCACAGAGGACACATGCCCCCACTTGTGAGGAACCTTCTTGTTTTGTAGGAGCTTTTGAAAGTGGCCTGTGCCACATGCAGTAAATGGCAGCAGGGTATCCATGTTGCTAATAACAAGAGGATAGTGTAGTGTGTGGCTGCCTGGTTGTCCTGCTGAACACGTTTTGAGCATCCCTGAAATTTTTAGGGTATCTCATTTTGACTTATTTTCTCTCTCTCCCTCTCTCTCTTCATGCCTTTAAAATGGCTCTTTCAGCCTTCCCTTTGCTTCATAAAGTCATTAAACTGTTATTAGAACAGGATCAGTGAAAGCAAGGCAGCTTAAGAAAAAAACTGATGTTTTGCCTGCCACCAGCGCAGTTCTCTATAGTGTTCAGGCAGATTTAAAATTGATGCTTATTTTTGTCCTTTAACTTGAGACTGTCAATTAGCTAGAGGGTCTGTAGGGAATATAATCAATGCTGAAGCTCATGTCATGCCAGTGGAGATGTAGTTTGTGTAATGGCCCTCCTGCTTTGCCTAAAATCCTTCAGTTTTCTGTTGGCTTATTCCTATTGATGGCAGTTTAGTTTTAGAACTGTCTTTGATAATATCTGTAGACTGTTGTGTTCCAGGAAATCAATAATGGTATCCTCTGAATAAATTCATTATGCATATTCTTATTCCTAGGACACAGGCCAGGTAGGCAGCTTGGTACTTTAGTACATGCCTGGGCCTGGTTTGGTCAGTGAAAGTTCATAATCTCGTACATGTGTGCAAGACTAAAGGAATGAAAAATGGCATATGCAAGGACAAGAACATGAGAGGAGTGTTGAAGCGAGCTTTGCTTTCTTCATAGCACAGGATGAAGCTGCTGGGGAAAGCCTAGATATTTAAAATAGATTGATGTGTTTGTAACTCCCTGCCTCTTAACATCAGTGTAATAGCTACCAGACATGCTGGCTGCAACATGGCACACACCTGTTCCCCTGTTCTGCCTTTCAGACCTCAGCTCAGCAGGCTTTGATGGGGACCATAAACACCAGTATGCATGCTGTTCAGCAGGCACAGGCCGACCTCAGTGAAGTTGATAACCTACCACCTCTAGGACAGGACATGGTGAGTTTACCTAGTCCTCATGAAAATGTGTCTTAGGCATTGGGGTGTTTTTCAAACCGGTGGGTTATTGTACCTGGCTGTCAAGTAGTATCTCTATGGCTTTTTAAATAGGATTTAAAAAAGAAGAATCTTTGCTTGTTTTAAGGTATTTGTTCATGCACACGTGTGCATCAGTTCATGGGAACTGGTAGTCAGAAATCTTTAGCCTTCTTGGATGCACTGTCTTTAGGGCATTCATCTTAAAGGGCAGCTGTTGAACTACAAGAGCAATTGTGTAGTGAGGGTTCTGCAAGAGAAACTGTTTGCTGTTATATTTAACTGCAAAGGATGGGTTTCTGTCCGTTATTTCACCTGTAGAAGTTTGTGAAGCATTTTATATATGATCCTAACTTACAGGACCTCATTGCAGTTCTTAATACTCCTAAGCTTTGTTATTTTTTGTCTTTTTGTTTTGTTGCTTTTCAGGCATCAAGAGTATGGGTTCAGAACAAGGTTGATGAATCAAAACATGAAATACACTCGCAGGTTGATGCTATTACTGCAGGAACTGCATCTGTTGTTAACCTTACAGCAGGTAAATTTAAAAGGAAGTTCTCTCTAGGAGACTCTGACACATTAGTCAGGCTAAGTAACATAGAAACTGACTGTGAGAAGGCTGGGGATAAATTTTCTTTCAAATACCGCGGTAGTTAAGTACAGTGATTTGTGGAACAAGCCTACAGATTCTCCCAATCACAGTTTAAATCCTCAATTTATCATCTCTAACACTAGAGGAAGTATGATTGACCAAGAAATTGTAGTTTATTCACCAAAGTAGAAATTTTACAAGGTTATTGCAAATAAAATATAATTAATCAGGCCGTTATTTAGAGAAAGATCACAAATGTTTTTGTGCAAAAAATGAGTTGAAAGACTTTGAAGTGGCATAAAGGGGTTAATACTGTGTTACTTTTAGTTGCTTTAGTGTTGCTTTAGTATTGACATTTAGTATATACAGAGACTGGAAAAATGTTAGACTATAAATTTAAAAATGATACTTAAGTTACTTAGATATTGTTTGACCATCTTCAAATGTACCTGTTGGTGTCTCACTAGACTGCAGGTTGTGGTGGCTTTTTTTTTTTTTTTTTTTTTTTAAGTCTCTGAACCTTGCTGCTCATAAAAACAATTTACTCTGCAGGTGACCCAGTTGACACTGACTACACTGCTGTGGGATGTGCAATTACAACCATCTCTTCAAACCTCACTGAGATGTCTAAAGGTGTGAAACTGCTTGCTGCCCTCATGGATGATGAAGTTGGAAGTGGAGAAGATCTCCTGAAAGCTGCTCGAACACTGGCTGGTGCTGTCTCAGACTTGCTGAAAGCTGTACAACCTACTTCGGGAGAGGTGAGAGCGTGAAACTTTCTTTCTGAAATGCATGATGTGGATTGCACCAAGACATCTCAAGCCTGCATAATGTCCTCAGTGCAAGCTGGGTTTTTTTGACTTCTTTTTATCTGTATATATAGTGGAATAGTGGAGTGCTCTACATTATAAGCAGAGTTTAATAATTGGAGTTATTTTGATGCTGTATTCTTTTAAAAAACATTTTTAAAAATTACTATTATTCAATCACAAGTTAACAGATATTTGTTGCTGATTTTTCGTCTATTTGCTGTATGTTTTAGCATATAAAGAGATGAGAAAATAAGCTAGTTTTCCAGAAATTGGGAAGCTGACATGACTATCTTGTTACTTTGATGTGAGTTAGCGCCAACAGTCAATTTACCTTAAATTTCTTCATGTATTTTGGTTAAAGAATATGATATCTGCTTCTTTTACAAATTGGTTGGCTGTCCGTTATGCATTCTTTCTCTTGAGCTACTGCAAAAATGTTTATTATAAAGTTCTTCTGCATTCTTCTCACTTTTTAGGAGCACTGAAGATGAAACCCATGTAGTTTCCATGTATATGGAAAAGAAAAAAAGCAGCTTTACAAATTTCTATTGCTTGATACTATATGTGCAGTGCTGTTTGGGTGTGTGTGGTGATGGTGTTTTGAGGGATGGGGTTGTTTGGTTTTTGTCATACTGATGCACAAGTTCCTCGAGGAAATCTGGAAGTCAAGTAAAAGATAGGTAGGTGTGTGTGTGTTTTAATTTAATTTGTTTCACCATTGCATTTTTGCAGCCTCGACAGACAGTTTTGACAGCAGCTGGAAGCATCGGGCAAGCTAGCGGGGAACTCCTCAGGCAAATTGGAGAGAATGAAACAGATGAAAGGTTCCAGGTAAGGAGGGGAGCGGTTGTTTACTGAGAATTGTGCAGTTTTGTCATGAAGAAGCCCCTACATAAAAATAAGACCTCCTGAAGTGGTGTTAGGAAATGCTAGATTTTATATTGCTTAATGATAATGGAGGCTAACCTGTTACAAAAGTGCTTTTTATTACAGTATCACAAAATAATGCAAATAATCTCATAGGAACCCCTGCTTTATTCAGTGCCATAAAGATGGTTCCTTCCTTCTTGGAGAGCTGTTTGCCATATTATCTTCTCTGTTCAAAATGCATGGTTTATGCTATTTGCACACTGCTCAGATTCCTGCTATTCAAATTCTACTCTATTCAAACTTTTTGTAAATTTAGAAAAAAAGTTACTGTGTTGCCACATTATTTTTTAAGATTCATATTATTATCAAAGCATAATGCTTACATGGCTTAATAGCACAGTTACACTTTGGCAATTTAAAACCATTGTCCTTAAATGCTCTATTAGAAACATCTGGACTTTTTCCAGTCAATGTCAAGAACAGGTTTGCCTTAGAAGGCAAAACGAAAGGGAAGTAATTTACAGCAACAGGTGGATCTCTGGAATGTACTCAGGGGAAATTTTAAGCATTTTATCCATGAGTAATGCTGTTTGCAAGCTTCTTCAGAGTTCCCATTTGAATTACGATGGTTTGTCTGGCCTTCATTTCTAAAAACAAAACAAAAATTTAGCTTGCTAAATAGTGACGTTGAGTTTTATTTCTGATATGAAGACAAAATTCTAGTTAAGTGTATCTTTACAGTCTTTTATTGAGAAAGGCAGATAATTTCAACAGCATGTACTGTTACAGTGCACCGTGAGATGTTTTAATGTTATGTTCAGATGTCATTGTTGAGTGCCTACTCAGTAACAGGTAGATGTGTTTCTGTAAGAGGAGAGAATATTTTGGAATTAGGAACTATTACGGGTTATATATTGGAGCAGTAGTTTATCATGCTATATTTGTGCCATGAACATGCCAATAATTTGGCTGAAATCCGCATCTTTTCAAAATGGTGGCTTCATATATACAGCTACTGTTGCTGTATATATTAACTCAAATGCTGTCTGCCCTCAGTTATCTTTTTGCTCTTCAAGGTTTTAATCCTTACTGCAGATATTTAGTGTGTATTTAGGAGTGAAGTCCACAAGCTTTTTGCAGTAATGGTGCATGCTCAAGAAGTTGAGGGATACATGTTGAAATCTGGGACATGGTTTCTTTATAGAAGCCTAGTCAATTCAATACTCACTCGGTTATGTTAAAGTCAATAGAGCAATGTGTGTGCATTTTGTTGTTGTTGCTTTTTGTCTTGAATAGCAGTGTTTTCTGATTAATAGCCCTGTTAGCTAACATAGCTACTGTGTTTTGCTTTTTTTTTTTTTTTTGTTTTCCCTTTGTTCTATCAGGATGTTCTGATGAGTCTGGCCAAAGCTGTTGCAAATGCTGCTGCCATGTTAGTGCTGAAGGCCAAGAACGTGGCACAGGTGGCTGAGGATACCGTGCTGCAGAACAGGGTCATTGCTGCTGCCACGCAGTGCGCGCTCTCCACCTCTCAGCTCGTGGCTTGTGCCAAGGTAAGGCTGGCAGTGTAGCAGCAAGGCATCATCTTGGGTGTGCATTCCGTCTTCCAGCAGTCTTGGGCAATATACTTTGGTAGCCTGGCTCTGCATTTATGTAGTACTAAAACTATTGGTAAGTAAACTTCTGTCACCTGTAAGTGTGACCTTTTTAGCTTGGGAAAAATCTATTGATTTCAATTTTAAAAAAGAAACAGTTCCCATTTGTTGTGTCTAAGGTCAATTTTCGTAGGGTTAATTATGGTTTGGTATTCAACATCTGTAAACATCCCAAAGGATTATATTGAAATTAATTGCCAATTTTAGGTATTTTTTTTCAATACTTCCCCCTTTATAGCTTTGGCAAAAAGGGTTTTTTGTGATGAATATGTATGAATGCTTATTTTTGTGGCTTGATATTCTTACTGTTAGTGAATTTTTTTGGGTCAGGAAGAAACACTCGGTGGCACGTCCTTTTCCCGTAAGATGTGCACAGCTATCATGTTGCCCTGGATGTGCCTGAACAAAATGGGAGAGGACTGTTCCTAACTGACACCTGTAGGTTACACAGCTTTTTTGTCTTGCGCCAAACTGGCATTTCCTTTTGCTAAGCATTATTTAAACAAACAGAGACTGATAAAAATTTGCTTTACAAACCTATTCCCATTACAATTTTATGTTACTTTGGAGTTCCAGGATACAGAAGTGTGCCAATGGACATAGCTACTTTGGGTAGGTTTGTTCTGTGCCTTTCAGAACCACTGTCCAGTGTTAGCGGAGTTCAGTAGCTGCTGGCAAAAGCATGAAATGGGTTGGGGAGATCTCTGATCTGAGCATCTAAATTAAGACTAAAATTACTATATCGGTGCCCAAATGCCTAGTTTAGGTGTCTGATGCTACATGTAGTAATGGAAAGCTCAGTAGAACTTCTTTAAATACTCTAGGGTTTCCATCTAGGGAAAACGTTAAACTGAAACAGGAAGAATAACAGTAACTCTGCTAGTATTTAGGAAATTCTGAGTTAAGCCTCTTCTAAATACTGTGCATCCCTTCTCTATAAAGGTTGTGAGTCCCACTATCAGCTCTCCAGTGTGCCAGGAACAGCTGATCGAGGCAGGGAAGCTGGTGGACCGTTCCGTGGAGAACTGCGTGCGGGCCTGCCAGGCGGCCACCGACGACCCTGAGCTGCTGAAGCAGGTCAGCGCGGCGGCCAGCGTGGTGAGCCAGGCCCTCAGCGACCTCCTGCAGCACGTCCGCCAGTTCGCGAGCCGCGGAGAGCCCATCGGCCGCTACGACCAGGCTACGGACACCATCATGTGTGTCACCGAGAGCATTTTCAGCTCCATGGGAGATGCCGGTGAGTCTCTCTAATGGATGGAAGCTTTGGGTGAACCCCAGGATTCCAGAGATGTGAAAGTTTCAAATAACGCAGATCCAAAAAATATTGTCGTGTGCTGTGCTCCTAGGAAACAGTCCCCAGAGTTAGTCATTCAAACCATAATATTAAAACAGGAAAATACACTAATCGTGGGCTAAATAACAGATATTCACAGAATATTTATTTTAATATTATGTAGAAGAATCAATCTAGTATTTTATTGTCTGTTCCACTGCAGTATTTCATCAAGAAATTATAGAAATATCTTATTTTTAAATATGAAGACAGATCCAGAAGCAACTATTTCTCCAGTGATCAATTTTATTAATATTATTTATCTACCAATAATAGTATTGCATGAATTGTGACTTTGATGCTTGGATTTTATGTTGTGATTTTTGAAACTTCACATTTGTCTCTTTCCAGTGACATTTCTAAAAGTTCACCTTCTAGAACCAACCACATTTGAGATGCCTGATATTTAACTAACCCAATGTGAAGTAAAGTTAGTAAAGAACTAGGCGATTAATTAGAATAGTGAAGTATCAATAGATTTGCATATTATGAATTATCAACGATACAAAAGGGGAGTAACAACTTGGAAATCAGGACATTTCTTATCAAGTTTAAAATGAGTTCATTTAAATCCAGTTCTCTTACCTTGGAAATAGTGTGGCTTTGCAGTCTCCTTTCCCACCCCTTTTTGTTGTGATACATGAACATAAAAACAAGAAATTAAGTATTTACATTCATGTTACAGTCAAAATATGAACCAGCTAGTCTTTTCCTATGGAATTGTCTTTACACTTATGTGTGTTGTTCTAAAAAAAAAAAAAAAGAAAGAGAGAGAGAAATCAGAGAGGTTAAGGTTTTTAAGAAATGCACAGGAGTGTTACTTGTTAAGCCAATCTTAATTTTCCAGATAGCAGTTATGGGAAGATTTCTAAAGCTTTGTAGCTGTTGGAAGGAACTTAAGTAACATGCTTTCTTGTACGTATAAATAGTAATCAAGTTTATATATTTCACTGTTATTTATAAATCATTCAGCATCTGTACAGAAGGAAGCAGTAAAGGATGGAGCTGTAGATAGCATTTATTTTCTGTTCAGCTGAATATCTTGTTGTGCTGTGCTTGCTGTTTCTCAGAAGCCATTCAAATTCCAGCTGGTGTTTCTAATTTATTGCTGCCTTGTAGTGGGTCAAACTCAAAGCTGTTTTGAATTCAAAGACACTTGGGCTTGTGATATTTCTGCTGTAATGTTGCCCAAGTGGGTTATTCTTTCTCTTTGATTTGATGGTGTAATATTTCAGCAAGAGGTATTCAAGTGTATTATGCCAGGGGAACTGCTTAGAGTGGTTGCTTGGTTAGCTAATGTTGTGTTTTTTTTGTTTTGTTTAGTGTGTTTTTTGTTAAAGAAATGTAATGCAAAATTACAGGTTAGGGAATAGCTGGTAACAGCCAGTAAACTTTTTGCTTATGTCTGAGCAAAGGAGCCCAGTCAGAGCCATTCAGTTCCAAAGCCCCCAAGATAATTTGCGAACAATATATGAAAGTTTTATATTTTTTTTCCCTTCCTATCAATAATTACTTTGGAGAGCATTTAATTGGCCTTTAACTCAAACACCTGCTGCCTGCTTGGCTAACCTGCAGAAAGGTGAAGGCTTTAATGGTTTAAATGTGTTGTGAGGGAGTTCAAGTGAATGTTAAGCTGATCAAATGAATTTGCCCTAAAAATAGTATGTATCCACTTAGGCATTGCTGTTTGGTCTCTGTTTGAGCGTGAGCAGCACTGGGCTTCAATAACTTAACCCTTATTTTAGTCTGAAAAAGTCTAACTAGTGCTAGGTCATTCTTGACAGAGCTCTTGATCTAGTTTATGTTGTTAGATGCAAAATATTTCCCCACAAGAACCTCAGGAAGATTCAAGAAGAGGTAAAAGATAGTAATTTTTATTGAAGAAGTGAAATCTCTGCTGTAATCTGAAAGCAAAACTTGGTCGTTACTGGGCCAGGCCTTTCTGGAACTAAATTTGTAAAATTACTTCGGAGCAGCATTATTTTGGGGGTTTTATCTTGGTATCTAGAATAAAAATACTCTATTTCTTCCATCTCCAGCACATCTGTTTCTCTCAAATATGCTGTCATCCAAGATTTTGTTTATAAAGCTTCTAAACCATGAACAATTTAGCAATCCATTTTGATCCAAAAGAACATTGTAGCAAGGATAACCTTATTTTCATTTGACTTTTAAACCAAAACTGAAATGCACAGAGGAGAATGTAACTGTTCTTACTGCAGGTGAAATGGTGCGGCAGGCCAGGGTGCTGGCGCAGGCCACGTCAGACCTGGTCAATGCCATGAGGTCGGACGCCGAAGCGGAGATCGACATGGACAACTCCAAGAAGCTCCTGGCTGCCGCGAAGCTCCTGGCAGATTCCACAGCCCGCATGGTTGAAGCTGCAAAGGTACCGGGAGACTGAGCTGCCAGCCCGCTACTGTAGAATTAGACAACAGGGCAGCTATTTTGCTCGTATTGGAGACATTTTTTTCTTATTGTAGTTAACTTGCATATCTTCAAAAAATCCTATCTGTTTGGATTTTTTTCTTTTTCTGCATTATTTTTGAGGGTAATTACCACCCACCTGACTACTGTGGTGCAAAATTTTGTGCTAGTCTTTCAATTCAAAACCAACAATGAATTGCCATACAACTAGCAGAAGCAGTAACAAACTCTGCTTTCTTCCGCTTCCCTCCAAGCCCCCTTCCCCTTCAGGCAATGCAGCCTATCTGCCCTGGGAATAGCTTCTTCCATCTGGGAAGTCTTCTCCATGTCTGCTTCTTTTGTCTGCTCTTGCCAGAGGGGAATCTATCTAGTCATCTATCTCCTTTTTATGCTTAAAAAGCTATTTAAAAACCACTGGGTAGGAATATATTCTTTGAATAGTTTCCCAGATCTTGCTTTTTTTTTTTTTTTTTCTTTTTCCCCTTCCTCCTTTTATCAGGGCCAGACAATCTCCTGGGCCTTCAGAAGGCGCTTTACAGAGCATATTCTTTCCAGTACTTTCTGAGACTTCAAATGAAGAAAAAGTGTTGGGTCAAATCACAGACATTAAATTACAGTTACTGAAAGGCATATTAAATTTAAAGAAATGATTATATGAATACAGAACATAGTGGAAGGGGGACACCTATTTTCCAGAGTACCTAATTGTAGTAGCCTTGTAATGCCTGTTGTTGGAGAAGGTAGAGAGAAACAGCCTTCAGATATGGACTGTAAGTTCAATACTGTTTCTAAAACTGCTTGGTGTGTACAGCTACAGTCTGCACTAGCAATACGTCTTCTGCCCCGAGTTGTTTTGATAGTTTAATCTTTTTCATTCTAACTTCAGTTAAAGAAAATAAATATAAAAATAAATATAAAGAAAATAAAGGCAGATATAATAGAGATAATCTGGGACTAAGGCTCTCGCATTCTTCTATATTATCTCCAGGAACAACTTCTGAGGTCTTATGGCTTTGCTTTGAAATTTTTATGTAGGGAGCTGCCGCAAATCCTGAAAATGAGGATCAACAGCAGCGTCTGAGAGAAGCAGCAGAGGGACTGCGGGTTGCCACAAATGCTGCTGCACAGAACGCTATCAAGAAGAAAATAGTCAACAGATTAGAGGTTGGAACCTAGATCCTGTGATATTTTTTTCAGTTTACTTGATAATATCCATAGATAATTGCAAGCAATTGAATTTCAAGCAATTAAACTGCATCTTGTGTAATAGGCTTGGAATTTGTGAGGTGCTAATGTGTGATAATGCAGTTCTCAGATCAGAAAAACTGAGGAATTTCTATCGCTGATTAAGTTGAACTGATTAAAGCATTTTAGTTGGAAGGAATTTGGTGGGTTAGTCATGAAGTTAAAACAGCTGAGGGCTGCTGCTTCACTAGTGTTTTAAATTATCTAGAATCTGTCCTTTACACAAAATATCCTTTGGTGTTTTTACTACTATGTATTAAGAGTTTCATATAAATTACCCTGCAAAGTTATGTTAAATTGCACTATATTCAATTAAACTGTTAAATTATTCAGAGAATCAAAGAAGCAGAAACAAAAGTGAAAAGATACATAATAGCTGGTGGCACAGCCAAGGGCAAAAAAGGCAGTTTACTATTCATTAAAGATAAAATTTAGTTCGTCTGGTGAAAGTTTCAAATTCCTGTTTTAAATTAAAATACAGAGGGGATTAAAAAAAAAAATAGATAAAAAGACCCTTTCAGAATTCACAGTTTTCAACTGTGCTTTTACAATAATCATAAAATGTTTCTAGTGAAATGAGGCATGACCAAAGTAGATAACCAAAGTAGATAACCATTTTCTAGAAGATCGTTATCAAATCTATTCTATCTAAGACATAGCATCATAAGCATTTTGGAAAATGAATAACAGTAATTAATATACTATTATACTGTATATATTATATGCAGTATATATTTATTATATGTATATCTAGTTTCATAACTAAATGGAAAAAATACTTCAGAAAGGTTTCTTTTTGTTTGGATTCAATGTGGGGATGCATGTAATGATGAAGATAAACCTCATTTTCGTTCTGTCTATCTGGTGGGCCAGCTAAAGAGCAGTATTGCGCAACATGTTGGAAAGTATTTGATAAATTATTGAATATTTAATTTTGTGATAGGGAGAGATTGATGATGAAACTCCTAGATATTTGAACAGGGTCTTGTTAGTGCTTTGAGGCTTAGCGGTACCAGTAGAACATCATTTTTATATCTTTCCTTCCTAAGAACAACCTCAGTAGAAGAAAGCCTGGACTCCCTTGATTCTTTAGTCAGTGCTGCTCCTGTTGCAGTATAAGTCACTAAATGTTCTTGGCCTACTTCTTCTGGTCTCCTTTTGAAGGAGGTAATTCATTAGAGATTTCTGCTTTGTCAAATTGACATCTTTTGGTAATATTGCCAAACCATGTTATTAAGGATGAATAGCTTAGAATCTTTGTGGTTCCTGGTGTTTTTTTTCCCTATATTATTGTTAGGGTTGAGATGGGTAACTATGTTCAGCCTGTAGAGTATTTTCCATTTTCATCTTCAATAGCAGTGACCCTGAGCTTTTTTTAAGACAAATTAATAAAGGGCAAAAAAAAAATAGTTTTAGTTTGTTAGTTATTAATTTCCATGTTACCTATTTCTTTCTCTGAATTACTTGGACATTTTGTCAGCTAGTGTTCTGTTTGTTCTCTCTCCCAAGATTGCAGCTAAGCAAGCAGCAGCTGCTGCCACTCAGACCATCGCAGCTTCCCAGAACGCAGCTGTTTCCAATAAGAATGCTGCAGCCCACCAGCAGCTCGTGCAGAGCTGCAAGGTAAGTGCATCGCAACCTGCTGGCAAATAGCTCGGGAACCAACTTTATGGGAAACCGAAGATCACGTTCTGTGATCTGTATCGTTTGATCTCAAGGGAGATTTAAAGCTATTAGCCAGTATGTATTTTGTAAAGCATTTATTGTTTTATCCATAATTTCCATATATTACTCATTGGGGAGGTTTGAAAAGCTAAGCTATTGAGTATGTGCCTGTTTCAAATGCCCTTACTGGAAGGGATTGGCAGACATACATAGCTTTGCATTTACATGTAGAATACAAACTGGTTTACCTGAGGCAAATCCTGCAGGCAAAAGCTGTGCTGCAGATTAGTGCACAATACTGTAAATGGATGCTAAGCTGGAAGCACTGGGCAGGTGGATGCAGTTGCACAGGAATTGGTTCAGTGACAAGAAATCAGTGCACAGCTTTGGGCATCAGTGCATGGGACCAGCTCTGTGATCATGAGAAGGACCTATTGCATGATTTATGCAGTGAAATGGCACTGAGGGCTGTTGCAGAATAAACGTCTAAATGTTCCACAAAAAGAAGTATGCAATATTTTCGTCGTGTTCCTAAGAAATTTTGAAAAAAAAATGTAGCTCAAGCATATCTCAGGAATGTGTTCTAGGCAGTTGATATTTTAGCATGAATAATAATAATGAAGCTTATTTACTGTATTGATTATAAATCATTATAACTTGACCTGGATGCTGATTTATTAGGCAATAGAGAAGGTGCAATAAACACTTCTGGAATTTGGGGGCGGGGTGGGGGGTAGAAATCAGGTTTGCTTCGTGAGCTAATGTTACTGTCAAGTGGACGGACTAGTTTTGTAAGCTGGAGTTGGGGCAGTTTCAGAATGACCTTTTGATGACAGGCATTTCTGAATGTTGTAGGCATACTCTAAACTTCATATTGTTAGAGGTGAAGGACAAGTAGGCTGAGGTACTGAGTATAAAAGACAATATTTTTCTGAAAGCTAGACATTGCCTTGAAAATCTAAGCTGCTTATACTTCTACTACTGGCATTTGAACATGGAAAGGCAATCACTGAATAAAAATGCTTCATGCCAACATAATTTTATGGAAGAATCTTGACTGTCATAGTTTTTAAACTAATGGGTACCATGAATAAAGATTTCTAAGCAGCAGTGGAAGGCCTCTCAAAAATCCGCTCATATTAATTCGTTTCCGTGCAATCCTAAACAAATTCAGTGCAGGCACAAGGGTATTGTAGCTGTGAGTCGTCTGGCCTGGTTTTAAGGAAGGGTGGGGGCTTTACTCTGGGGACTGGGGGTGGTTTATCTGCTTAAAGCTGTTTCCTTTGTTTCCTGCAGAATGTTGCAGATCACATTCCTCAGTTGGTGCAGGGGGTAAGAGGAAGTCAAGCTCAGGCAGAAGACCTCAGTGCCCAGCTAGCTCTGATAAATTCCAGCCAGAACTTTCTTCAGGTGAGGTTAATCATCCACTGTAGTAGATTCCTTTGGAGCAAAAGGCATTTAATGAATGCTGTATGTTTTTCTTTATGGTAAATAAGCAGAGAGCTCTTGAGAACTGCTTAAATAGGTTCCTTATCTGCGGCTTGCAATTAATAATGAAAATCTAGTTTCTCGGGTCAGATGGCTCAAGTGTGTTGAAGCTGTGGAGAGTAAAACGTAACAAAATGGTGGATATAAGTAATAAGAAAACTGAAGGATATGAAAAACAACATTCATGGCAGTGGCATTCCTCCTCTGGGGAAGTGTACCTTTGAAGTAGTAAAGCACAAATAGTTTTTGCTGTGACACTGGGATGGGGATCGTGACAGGGGGCGGCAAGGGAATGAACAGAGTGGGAGCTTGAAGTGCGTGGTTAATGGGCAAACAAGCGCATGAGCTGGTTGTTACAGAAGGTGTAGAGGCCTCCTGGTGGTTGGGTGAATGGGAAAGACAGACGTTTTCTGACCGATTATTCCTTCAATCCTAAGCCTCATTTAAAGAGTAAGATATTAAAACCAGAATTGTTTCTTTCTCCTTTTTGAACAGCCTGGAAGTAAGATGGTGGCATCTGCTAAAGCTGCTGTCCCCACAGTGACTGATCAAGCAGCAGCAATGCAGCTAAGTCAGTGTGCAAAGAATCTTGCCACCAGCTTAGCTGAGCTACGAACGGCCTCCCAAAAGGTAGGTAACAAGTTCCAATAGATAGAGCAAATGGGCCAAGCTCATGGCCATGGCTTGGTCTTCTCGGGCTCTTTTCCCAAGGGAATGGTCATGCTTAGGCAGCGTTTGTTGCGCAGTATCTCTTTCTGTGCTTAGTTTGCTCTGAGTTCCAAGTGGATTCTGTTGTTATAATTGAAAGGAGAGAAAGAAGTGTCAAGAAACCTGAAAATCCTGTGCTGTCCTCGCTATATCAGAATGACTGGGGGAAGACAGGCGCTAACCAGCCCATCAAAGCTCTTATATCTGAAGGTAGAGGCAGGGAAAGGAGGTTTTCCTCCTGTATGTGCTTGGCTTGGGAGAAGCCCAATCTCTCTACCATGGTCCAGTGGGTGATAGCACACTGCAGAGCTGCTCCAGTTCTCAGGGAAGTAGTCATGTTTGACACACATTTCTAAAACTTGTGTAGTATTAAAAGAAGGGACAAAAAGCTGTGAAAAATCTCTCTCCTGGTGCACGCTGACAGCCAAATCCAGGATTTGGGCATATGTTAGCACACCTGAGCTGACTTTTAATGCTAGCTTAGGTACAGATGTTTGTGTAGCTGGCTTATCAAAAGCCTGTGAGCAGTTTATTCCTTATACCTAGGCTGTTTTTCAAAGATGAAATCTAGGCTGCAGTAATTCTACTTTCTCTGTACCTGAACAGTCTAATATGAAGGTGCAAGCACAGAAGCTAAGTATTGCTCGTTGGTTTGGTGGCTCTTAACCATGTGTTAGTCTACTCACAACTAAGAAGATTGTGTGGAAATTTGTAATCTATGATGGGTAACACTTCAGGTGCTCTCGAAGTCATGAGAAGCACTGTCATGTTAGATGATGTTTGACAGATCATATCTGAAGCATTTACAATTTTTGGTAGTAGAAAAGGCTTACAGATGGTGACTGTTCTGTTGATCTGATTTCTACATAGGCTCATGAAGCGTGTGGCCCCATGGAAATTGATTCTGCTTTGAACACAGTCCAGACACTGAAAAATGAACTACAAGATGCGAAGATGGCAGCTGTGGATGGACAGTTAAAACCTCTTCCAGGAGAAACGGTGATTGATAAAGAACAGTTTCTTTAAAAGCAAATACAAAGTCCTATAATGTTAACTGTTTAAGAAAAAAAAAAAAAAAAAAAAAGTAAATGTTTCAAGCAATACCAGTCAGGAGGACTAATAGTCATTTTGGAATGACACAGGAACATGTAAGACAGCAGGACCTCCTTCCATATTGCATTAGTCTCCTGTTTCAAAGTCTCTTTCCTTTTTGACTAGGAAATTATTATGATAAAGAGAACCATAAACTTTGTTAACCTTAGACACTGAAATATTTAATTTGACCAAAACTTCCTTCTCCCTTCATTCATGTTTGGGTAAGGTTTTCTGTTGTTAGTTTTAAAATGTAGTTTAGGGAGGAGGATTTGATTTGTTTTTCACACAAGCAGATATTTGATTTTATTTCAGCCAGGATGTGAAAGGCATTGATAATCAGCTTTCAGAGAACCGGAGGGTCTGTGTGTCTGTGTATTTCAGCAGCTGGGGTGAAATCTTGTTTGGGGGAAAGTAGGGAATTTTTTTCACACCGCTTAAAAGGAAAGTGTTCTGTACTGGAGCTTAAACATAGAATTTTGTCCTTTACCATTTTTACAGCTTGAGAAATGTGCTCAGGATCTGGGTAGTACATCAAAAGCTGTTGGCTCGTCAATGGCCCAGTTGTTAACTTGCGCTGCTCAAGGCAATGAGCACTACACAGGTACTGTTCTATTCCTAATGTCTGAGAAAATCTGCTTCCCACAGTATATTCATTAGAAGGTTTTCTTGCCCTGGGCTACCTAAATCATGGAATTGCTTGCTTCCTGATTTTTATGCAGATAGTGTATTTTGCAAGTTGCTAAAAATTGCTAATGTAAAGTGTTGCAGTCTGCTGTATGTGTATAATTGGGATGGATTGAGACATCTGTTGTTTTTGAAAATGCACACCATCAAAACTCTCTGTGAAGGACAGAATTAAAATGTAATGCAATTTTAAAGGTCAGTGCCACTGAAAATGTTGCCATGTTCTCTTGGAAGGTTAAACCAGTCCTTGGGATATGCTTGCATCTTGTGTTTTAAGACACTATGGATGCTTTGGTGATGTGAAACATTTTTAGATGTTACAACACAGCCAGTCTGTCTGACTCTATCATATTTGCATGGTTTAGATTAAAGCCCATAGGGAATGTGTCCTTGTCCTTTTTAGGAGTTGCCTTGGTTTTCATACCTATGTTTTTTAGCAACAGAAAAGAACTGCTTATGAAAATGTTTCTTGTGTGGAGGGAGAAGGTTTATACTTGGATTATAACATATTCCACCTCCTTTCTGTAGGAAGCAGAAGCAGTGAAGATGCTGCATTAGAAATTTCTTGATATTACTGATAAAACATGTGACAGCAATTATCATTTCATTTGATATAATTGCATCAAGGCTGCATAACTGACAGTTGCTTTCACTTGAAGCAGGTGCAGTTGGATTAAGATGGCATAACACATTTCTGTGCATTACACAGAAGTTAGCACTGGATACCTGGGAAGGGATACAAATACTCAAATCTGATACCTAGTCATTGAAGTTAGTAGCTCTCTTAACATCAAGCTACAAGAGCTGTTCAGTCAGGAAATCTTAAGAACTAACGAGTTGTTATTCAACTGCAGAATACTCTTTTTCAGTACTCATTACTATCTTGTTAAATGGAAACCTTCTCATGCTCAAGCAAGCCCTGAGTGATTGTAGGTGGTGTGTCCCATTCTGCTATTTCTCAGTGATAACATCTTTGCAGTTTATCTTTGCTGCTTAATAATTCCCTTTTGTCTGCACTGCCATTTGAAGTTGCTTTTCACTTTGTGTCGTAAACGATTGTAGAGGATATAACCAGCACTTAATTGAAAGTAAAGCAATTAGACATTTTTTCTACTCTAACACTATTACAAACTAAGAACTAAGCCATGCTTAAAAGATGACTATTAATGCAATAAATAGAGAAAAGAATATGTGGGTATCGTTCCTGAAATTTTGCTTGAATCGAGGTTACAGAGAGCTCGTGTTGGTTTATAAAATACAAAAGCTGTTATTGAGCAACCTGGGTGCTATGCTGTTTCTGTTCAGCTTCTCTTTGCTTTGGCATATACTGTCACTTTGCAGTTCATACTACCTGAGCATTTTTTTAAATGCAGAAAATTTAGAAGATAATGAAAAGTGAAAGGCTTGTGTGTTATAATGCAACTCAGTAACCTGGTAACTGGGTAATTTGTTTTTGGTTGCACTCACCCAGCTTTTTAAATATTTGTAACATCCTACAGTCAACAAGCCTTTTAGATACTTCTGTTTTGCTAGGAATAGCATGATTTCAACATTATCGTCCCCTAAAATGTGACACCTACTTTAAAGGAGTATCTGATAGAATAGACTGTCTACTATTTTATTGACTTATAAATATCTTCTATGGGGACGTTTTATATTGGATTTCATCAAGGTCTGAATTAAATTTCAACAGAGGAATTGCGTATCCATTGCTCATACGATCAGAGGCCTTAGCTCTAGAGTTGATGTACATCGTATAACATTAGCTGGACAGACCACAAAAACATATTGATCACATCTCTGTGGCTTCATTCATTTATTTTCATTTGGTTCTACTCAGCGTAAAGTTGAGGTATATGGAGCTGGTTAAAGATCTATTTTTAATTTTTTGGTTACTTGAACTTGAGCTGTAACTACACAGTTTTTTTTTTTTTTTTTTTTTTTTTTTTTTTTTTTAATTCCTAAGTCACCTTTTCAGAAGTGGCAGAGATGCTGCAGCTCTGAAGCCACATGTGGTTTGTGGAAACTATCATCTTCACCCATAGCTTGGAATATAACTTTCTCATATACTTTTAAAAAAGTTTATCCTTTCCTCCTGCTTCACTATAAGATCTGTTCAGCGATTTAGAACTGCCCTGGAAAGTTCTCTTTAGAGTATATTTATGTTATGGCTTTATTACAGGCATTTCTCTGGCTAAATGATACTTTGTGTTTCAAACATGTTCACATTCAAAGGTGGTGGTTTAAACTGCATTTGAAATGTTATGCTGAAATGGGATCAATACCTGCAAATTCAGCTGTGATAAAAATGAAAGGATGGTGTTTCTGGGGATGCTAACAGTCTTTGGTGAAATCTGAACACAGGGGTTGCTGCCAGAGAAACTGCTCAGGCCCTGAAGACGTTGGCTCAGGCAGCACGGGGCGTTGCAGCATCTACTACAGACCCCGTGGCAGCCCATGCGATGCTGGACTCAGCGCGAGATGTCATGGAGGGCTCTGCCATGCTCATCCAGGAGGCCAAGCAGGCCCTGGCTGCGCCGGGGGATGCAGACAGTCAGCAGAGACTAGCCCAGGTGAGCTGTGATACAAGCGGCTTGTGGATTATGGAAGACCCCCTGAGACTACTTAGAACAAAAGGCCTGAACTAGAGAAAAAAGGCCTGAACTCGAGAAAAACAGAAAACAGAGCTTGAATATCAGAGATGTAGAATATCAGAGGTTGTCTGGTCTTTCCAACAAGTCTCAGTTGATGCTTATGCCAAATAATGCAACTGGTGCTGAGCTGTGTTCTTATATCTTAGGGAAATAAAGAACTTAGATGTACTTTATTAGTGCTTTTACTCTACAAAATATTTGTAGAGTGAACTGCTAGACTGCAAAATGGAACTGTTAAACTCAACATTACTAAATCACATATTCAAAGTGTGAGCTGTAACTCATCAACTTTTCTATGCAGGTGAAACCAGTGCCTCTAAAGACAGTAGGAAGAGTTGTGTTTTGTTTTTATTTAACTTGTTTGAAGAGCTCTGTATTTTAAACAAATTGTCAGGAGGAGAGAGTGATTTTAAATAAAAGGGTCAGGACTTTGAAAAAAGCTGCATACAAAGGTTTTTTCCAGTTAGGGTATGGTTAATTTTTTAGGGGCCCAGTGATTAGGGGAATTTCCTTAGCTGCAACACTGCAGCCTTTTTCCCATGTACCAGCAGCAGTCTTGAAGCAGCCCTGCCAAGACTGTAGTATCAAATAGGTAAACATGACAGAAGACAACTGCTAGACTAGAGGTGAGCAAACCAGGGAAGTCCAAAGACTTAAAAATGGCCTTGTTGGTCAAAATTTTCAAGTGCCCAGCTACAGGATGTGCCTTTGGTTATATCAATGACTACTTAGGCTGTTCTCAGTCTGGTTATATTTTACTTTTGTTGTAGGTGGCAAAGGCAGTGTCTCACTCACTAAATAACTGTGTGAATTGTCTACCGGGACAAAAGGATGTGGATGTGGCTTTGAAGAGTATTGGAGAATCCAGCAAGAAACTGCTTGTTGATTCGGTGAGATGTCTTTTAATGTACAAATAATTTGAGAGAAATGAAAATCAAGTCTGTTAATTATTCAATAGCAAATGTGCTTTAAGTTTACTTCGTGTAAGTTTTGTATAGAAGCCGTATCTCAGGCTCACATGCTCTACTATTCATGGAGAGATCTGCATAAGTTAGATCTTAGGAAGAGCAGTGTTTAAGTTGTTTTAGACCACCATTAGTTTGTCTTTTGGAAATGCCAGCCATGCCACGATTCCACCATGAAAATTGTTACCCACTCTGTTGATCCAGTCAAAGGAATATTAGAGTGTTCAGAAAGGTGCATCTATAGTAATTTTGTACAAAGCTATAGAGTGTTATGTTTCTGTTTCACTGCATCTGTGTCACAAAAACCCATTGTGCACTGGTAATTTGCCCTGAAAGCTTTGTTTTGAACAACGTAATCTTCACCTACACGTGATCCTGCTATTCTGCAAATGAAGGAGGAATTTTATTTTGACATGTTTGTGGAAGGCCTTCAGTCAAATTGGGTCAGGACTGAGTTTGTAATCATAGAACAACTGCTGATACTCTTGCATTGTTCTGGGAAACTTGAATGAATGCTTGCTTGGAGAACAAGTTTTTTCTCTTCAATGTTCATCACTTCAGGTTTCATAGCTGAACCATAAAACAGCTGTCACCTTGTCTGTCCCTTGAAAACTTCCTCTTTGAAATCAAAGGATCAGCTGAGTTCTAGTTGTATGTTTCTCTTCCTGCTTACAGCAGGACTAAGCTCAGTGTTGTGTAGGTTTCTGGTTGAGAGCAGTGCAGATGCAGTGCTCTGTATGTGGCATGTATGGGAGCTCCTTGCTGTATTGCATTAGTGTTCTTGAGCTGCTTTGAACTCTCCAGTCATGAAGCCCTTAAAAGGCAGTTCCTGTTCTCTCATAGCTACCACCAAGTTCCAAGTCTTTCCAAGAAGCTCAGAGTGAACTGAACCAGGCTGCGGCAGATCTGAACCAGTCGGCAGGAGAAGTTGTCCATGCTACGCGGGGCCAAAGCGGAGAATTGGCTGCAGCCTCTGGAAAATTCAGTGATGATTTTGATGAATTCCTTGATGCTGGTATTGAAATGGCTGGCCAAGCGCAAGTAATTTTTGTTTGTTTGTTTATTGTGCTAACTGGGGCAAGGCCTATCTAGGGAGTATGGTACGATGTGTTAGTCTGCAAGTCTGTCCAGAAACGATGGGTAATAGATGACTGTTTCTAACATCCCTGACCTGACTCTCTGGAATAAAGAGAAATCACCTCGCTATTTCCATTTGATATGAGATACTGGAGTTTATTCCTCGTCCCACTCAGAAATGTGGCTTTATGCCCCTGTTTCCTTTTTTATTTTGAAGATGCTGCTATCTCCATATCTCAGTTGAGTGTAGGTGTACAGAATTACAGTGCTGCTGTTCGGTGGGTGATTTCAAATAACAAAGGATAGCATATATAATCAAAGGTCATGTATAAGGTGATCTAGGAGCACTTTTAGGAAAAGAAAAATCTGCAAATTGCCTGTTTTGTGCTGCTTAGTAAGAACTTGCAGAACTCGGCACAGTGGTTGCCAAAAGAAATACTAGCCAGCAGGTCTGAAAGTTGGTTACAAAGTGTCCCTATAAAGCAAATGCTTTGTAGACAGAACAGGGCTGAGAGGTCATGCAATGACTGCTGATTGCACCAGATCTTTCAGGCTCAGATCCATAAAGTGAAGTAGGCAACAAACATGAGCTGATTCTCTGAAGTTGTATAAGACTTGGAGGACTGGCTATCTCTTTAGCCACAGGCCTTAGTCTTAGAACTTTAGTTTATGAGGCTGCTCCATGAAGACAAAGGTAGATGTGAAACTGTAAAAAGCTACTTGAAAAGAGAATTCTGCTCATGGCCTTGTGGCCTTTAGGAATTTGCATATCCTGCTCACACAGTGGATTAAAACATTTCCATTATTAATGGCTGCACTTTGAGCAGAGGACGCTTCCTGTCTGTGTCCAATCCAGAACAGAAGCAATGTTGGGTGTTTTGGATGGCCCAGTGATCTAAGGAGAATGCAGCAGAGGGAAAAGCAGAATGGAAATAGAGATAAAGGCCTATCCCTGTCAACTGAGTAAAATGCAATGCCTTTACATAAGAACCTGAACAGATGGTAAAAGGAACTGACTCTTTTACAGGTTGTTGACAGAAGAATTTAGTGTCAGCTGTTTGCCATGATCATGCAGTGCTCTCCTGTAATTTTACATGGATGAGGGTCTCCATTTCAAGGAATGACTTAAAACGGATGAGTAATAGAATGTCCAAATCAATGCTTCTCAGAGCCAGGTTATAGAAACTCCTTTTTCATGGAATAAAGGAATCTCATGAGGGATCTTTCACTGCAAGTAATCTGTTAGATACAGGAGTGCTTGTGGGTTACCAGAGATGCTGGAATACAGACACTACACGCTGAATAACGTGGGCCAGTTGTGCCAGGCAGAGACACATGAGAGTCTGGACAACAAGAGCATTGTTCAGCAAGTAGTTAAATTTTCCCCTTGCTCCTTTGTGAATGCTATTATTGTTAGAAATCAAGCTCTTTGTTATGTGGGTTTCTGTTTCTGCTGTGTGAATGGAGCTAGAGGCACCTGTCTGGATGGGCAGCAGTTTGGCCAGGACCCTTCTGTGATGTGCAGAACTGACAGCTTCAGGTGGATGAACAAACTGGGTTTCCAAAGCAACTCAGGAAATTTTAGCACTCTCCCTTTATTGCAAACTCTGCAGTTATTGTTATGTTGCTGTGGCTTTCCAGACCAAAGAGGACCAGATACAAGTGATAGGTAACCTCAAGAACATCTCTATGGCTTCCAGCAAGCTGTTACTGGCTGCCAAGTCTCTCTCTGTTGACCCTGGAGCTCCTAATGCCAAGAATCTCTTAGCAGCAGCTGCAAGGTAAAGATGTGTTGCTTGCTTTAGGTTTTCTTAAGGTGTTTGCTTTACAAATTACCTCTGCAATATTTATAATGTATTTATGTTTTCTTTTGATACTGACAGGTAAATGTGTGTTTGGAACCACTACTACTTTTAAATTAAATTGGATACCAGGAAAGTTCCTTATTTTTGCAATAGCTTCCTATCTGGCTTAACTTATTATACTCTGTATAAATAAACATCAGATGAAGATTTGCTATGTTTTTTTGAAAGGGACGGCTTCTGTTTCTTCTTCACCCTAGTGCTTTGTCTATTTTTTTCCCCTTTATGTGTTCTGATAATGCAGTATAAAATACTAGTGCAATACTAGCCTTTCACTTCCAAACATAGAAAAAAATTGAATAATTTTCTTATATATGTTGTGCTTAAAAATCATGTTGTGATTACTTTTTGCCAACAGTGTGTGCGTCCTGCTTGATCCTGCTTTGAAAGGTTTAGGTGCTATGTTTATTTGGAGAAAGATACTCTCTAAGGATTTTGTCAAGCATGCCCTGAATCTCATTCCAAGAGCCCTGTTTCTCAGCCAGGATACCTTGGGTTTATTTGAAAAAATATGACCTCATTAATATATTTGTGTATGTGTAACTGAATAGTTCTTTACTTCACTTTCTCAAATCCTTTTCATGATTCCTTTTTTAACAAAAGGAACTATTTACTCATTTATCAAAGCCTTTAAATGTTAAAATATCAAACCAGAAGAGGACATTAAAGGACAGCTAGGCATTCACACCTAGAAATCTCAACATTTAAATAGATGTACATTTGAGATGAGATTTGTATGTCACCTGTAAAACTGTCATTGAAAATGTTATTCCTCAACAAAGATTGGCCTGGAGTGTAAGAGAAGACCTACTTCCTTAAAGGTTATGCAGCTGATGGCCATTTAGTCTGTAATCATCCCTCTTTTAGGAAGAAATATTTGTTTAATAAATACATTCTTCTAATAAATGGTCATTTGATAAAATATGCTACTCAATTTGTCTAATAAGAAAAAAACGTATTCAGACATCCCTGTTTTCTCTCCCCAAGTAAGCAGGTTTCTAGCAAAAAATCTAAGTGTTCAAAGGTGCATTGCTTGAAATGAAGGCATTGCCTTAGCTGTGTCGTGGGGCCAGCCCAGGCTGCTGCGGATTCCTGCGCTCCATGCGGAGCCCCCCGTTGCTCCGGAGCCTGAAGGAAGGTTGTGTCTCCAGCACAGCTGGTTGCTGCGAGTGTCTGCCAGGCTGCTGTCAGTCCAGAGACACGTTTAGTAGGAATGAGGCTCCTGGGGACATCCTTGAGGTCTTCCCTTCTGCCACAGTGCTCAGGCGTGCGTGCACATCCGCATGTGAGTTATGTGGCCAATAGATAACAAAGAAAAATAGTTACTGCCTCACTTCTGTGTGCGTGCGTAAGACACTAACGAGAACCTTCATCTCCCTTCTGAAGTCCTCTGTGTGCCGCAAATGCAGCGGTTCTGAAGAGCCTGGCAAGGCTCTGCTCTGAGATGCTCAGGGTCAAGTATTTTTATACTCTTTTCTGAGAAAATTTTAAAAAGCTGTCCCGCTTCCTCTGCGTCTCTTATGCAGAGGTTTATCTTCTCATTTTTCTATAATCTTTTATTGGGTTGTGATTAATCTTCTTGTCTTGTCTTCTTCCCCTCTGCACTGCAATTTTAATTGAGGGTCTTGCCCTTTTCAGCAGTCCTACCCATTTCTCCTTCTAGAGCCCTTATTGCTGACCTCTAAAAATCTGCAGTACAGATCCAAGTTTTGTTATTTGAGGAAAACAAATGTGGTTTTTGGAATCCTAGCAGTCTCTCTTACTCTTGGGGAGGGTGTTTTGGAGTCAGCTTCTGTATTCTACTGCTTCCAAATATTGAGGGGGGAAAAAAAGTGCACATCAGGTTAATTCAGGTACCTGCTGAATAGTAATATTCATGAGACTAATTTGTGTTTTCTGCAGAGCTGACAACTCAAGCCAATTATCAGCTATTTTCATCATTAATATTCTCTGAGGCAGCTTGCATTTTCTGCCTTTGGTAAAAATCAACAGAGAACAAGATAATTTTGCATTAAATTTCTCTGGAAGTTGGCAGAAGAGCTAGATTCTCTCATCTCTTAATAATTCTAAATGCTATGAAAATTTTCTAATGCCTGGAAATCACCATGAGGTTTGGGAGAGCCAGAATCCATCCTGTGCATTGGTGGTATGTTGAAGCCATGTGCTGTGGAGAAGCATAGCCAGATCTAAGGGCTTTTGCTGGGTTATTGCATCTTCAAATTTGATTCACTGTGAGTCAAGTGCAGTAAGACTCAAAAAGGTGCTGGTGGCACCTTTTAAGTGATGGAGGGAGGTTAAAATCATCAGAAGATGGTCCAGACTTTGCACAAAGATGTGCCTGCTGCTTAGAGGCAAGAAAAATGGGCCTTAGAACAAAATAGCAACCTGTTCTGCCATGCTTGGCATTAAGTGAGAAAGGTTCCAGAATGTCTGAACAAGGTGTCTCATACATGAAACTTACGTTTTTTTTTTTTTCTGGAAGGATTAGGTGATGTAAGTGGGTGTGCTTGAAGATTTTGGGGTTTTTTGTTTGTTTTGTTTTGTTGTTTTTAAACCAGTAATCTGGTATTGCATTGGTCTTCGATTCTGTGTATATAGCAACTTTACAATGCTCCATCTATTTAAAATTAAATATTAATAGGAAAATATATTTGCTTTGGGGTGTAGAAGAGAAATTGTAATTGAGAAACCATCCCATATACTTTGAGTCTTTCCCCATTACTACCTAAACTATTAGTAATACAAAAGCCCTCTGTGTATGCAGAATATGTCAGACAAGACACAGCACCTCATGAAAAGGTTATATAATATTCCTCTACTTTCAGGCAGTTTGAGCATAAAAGACACTAAAAGAAATAATCATTATGTTCTTTGCTGCTAGTTAATAAATCATTTGGTTGATATCAGACCAGAAGAAATTGAATATTCTTGATGTCATAAATATCATTTTAGCTAGTAAGTTATATGACTGGACTACACAAGTATTGCTCTGAGATTAAGCTTGTTTGTTACATACTAAGTAGTAATTTCTAGTAGTATTTTTTTATTATTTATTTATTTATTTATTTATTTATTTATTTTTTAGCACTGAGGGGTTAGGTTTTCAGGTGTAGATCATTATCAAACACCGCAATGAGGGTTAGGTTTTCTTTTGTGCTTTTCCTGTAAGGGTTATGAAGGAGGAGATCTTCACTTCAGTAATTATGGATCACTAATAGAAAAGTAAAGTATCAGAGCTTGAAAGCTTACTGCAGCAGACAGTTAGTGAGATAAAAGCTGAAATAAATTGCTTAACTTCAAAAATACCTTTCTTTTTCCTCCACCCTCCTCAGAGCCGTCACTGAGAGTATAAACCAGCTCATCACCCTGTGCACCCAGCAAGCACCCGGGCAGAAGGAATGTGACAACGCGCTCCGGGAACTAGAGGTACTTCTGTTTCAAAAGTTCTAGTGAATTAAAATGGACCAAAGATGGGCTTTTCCCCGTCTGTTTTCATTGTCTGATTAGCTGTTGTCATTTTCTTCTTGCTTAGTATCTATGTCAGAAGTTTTATTTTGCATACAAGTTAGGCATAAAAAAATCTCTGAAAATCTTGTGGTTTTGGCTGGAAGATATTGCGCTGCTCTGTCCTCATCTATTCTCTTCAAAATATATTGTTATTCGCACTTACTGTTAATTAAAAAGGAAAGGAGGAGGATGGACATTTGAGGACTGGCAATGCACTGGAGAGTGCTCCAATGTCTTGAATGATTTTCTGCTTATAGCATCTTGTCAATGCCCTCTGACTCCACGATAGTGTTTATCACATTTTATCCTGCCACTCCTGTGTCTTTCTCATTTCATTTTTTGCCCTATGTTCATTTTGTGACAGCCACGCTGATGTGAAGTATCTGTCAGTATAGTATTTACAAGTTCAGTTCTGGTGAGGGATGAGCCTGCTTGGCTGGTTGGATAGAGGGGGTAGCAGGTTCTCCTGTGCTTCTGAGGTTTTGCCTCTCAATAGACTGCTGCTTAGCATAATGGGAAGTAGCATCTTTAAACTCAATGCTTGGTATTTACTCTCAGGTCTAAACATCAAAAAGTGACTTGCATGTTTACTTCACCATGAATGAAGTGTTGTCCCCTAATAGTGTTGGGTAAGTGTTCAGTTAGAAAAACAGCTATTTGGGTCTTTGAATTAGTCAATGCTACCTGTCACAAAGGAATGAGTGTGAAGGGGCAGATATTGCAGAAGGAAGGGTAAGGTCCAGCTCATGAATTGTGGCACAGCTTTCTGCATGTTTGTTTAATACTGACTGTTGCTTTAAAATGTTTAAGAATTTTTAACTGCCTTTATTCCATCTTTGTTTCTTCATGCCAAAATGAATCTGTCACCTAGCCTTATATGCTGGCAGTCCTGGTTGAAACCAAGCTTCTTGGATGGTTCTGTTAGAAATGCCAGGTTTCTGTCTAGCCTGTGAACCTGTGCTGGCAATTTCCTCCTCATGGAGCTACTGGGGTTGCACTGGCTCACCAGCAAGGTCAGCCCTAATGGCAGCTCTCAGTGAAGTCACAGCTGCGCTCAGCCCCGTTGGCACCAAAGAGCCCTTTGGTGGAGCAGGGCCGGGTTTTGCCACCCTCGCGAGGCACCTTTCTGCCTGCTCAGAGATTGCATCCTGTGCACGAGAGGAAATAAAAACACGTCCAAGTTGCAGATCCCCAAGGCTTGATGTTCATGCTTAGCAAAATGTCTTCAGTAAATAATCAAGTATCAAACAGAAAGTCAAATGGTTTTATGCATTTCATGTCGACAAGAAGCATGCCCTTTTTTTTTTTTTTCTTCTTTTTTTTCTGATAGAAGAGAGGAGAGACAGGGCTGTCAAAATGAATTTGATGGGGAGGTTCAGTAATTCCAAATATCCTACTGTGTCTCAGGGCCAGGAGATTTGGAACTGGCATGCTTTAATGGAGGTTAAGGAAGTTAAATCCAGTTATGTGCTTTTAATTCAGAAGGAAGGTGTAGTTAATATTCTTTTAAAATCAAGTCAGTAGAAAGGAGTGATACTTATATTAGATTTCAGTCCTTTGTGCATCGTAGAATATATGTTCTAGTAGTTTGCTGTTCTGGAATGTGCCTATTTGCAAATACTCAGCAAGTATTTCTTGGAGTATTTTCCGAAATACCGGGCTTGTTAGTATCTCCATAAGTACTGGTGCAGCACTAGGTCCTCAAGTGAACATGGTGACACCTGGACAAGAGTATATGTGCTGACAGGGGCAGGTGTAGCCTTTTCTCCTTCTCTTCTCTCATCTTGTAGTAACCCTGTCCTGTTTATGTAGCATTAAAGAGCTCTCAGGCAGTTTGTTTCTGCCCTTTGGCATGGAAAGGGTAGCAAGGACATTTCAGTGCATTCCAGGATAATTTGGGCTTTTTTGAACATGAGTCTAACTCTTCAACCCAAATAGTTTTTGAGCTGTGCCTAGGAGCTTTGTTGGGCTGCTGTGGCCTTGTCTGCAGACTCTGCAAAGGTGCTTTGATTTGAGAGGACCTTCGTGTCTGGTCCCCAGGGAATCCAGGGACTTCCTGTGTGGTTCAGCGACCTACAGTTTCCCAGAACTTCACCTGAAAGAATTAACAATGGTGCTGGAGGAGCAGCAACTGTATTTTAACTGGCAGTTTAAAACTGGGCTGGGTTGTGTTTTCCTGTGCCCTTTCCTTGCATTTGGAGGGCTTCAATCTCCAGCATAGTGTAAATGTTGCTGGGACATCCCTTGTTTACAAGCTATTACGTAAGGATGAAGCAGTGAAGAGCTGTGGCAAAATCTGAGATCTGAGAAGCAGATGGGAAGCAACTGGACACTGTTTGCGAGATATGACCTCTTCCTCATATCTCCTTGTTCTTACAGTATCTTACTTGCTGGAAGACTCCAAAGTAAAATCTTTTTCGCCTGATATTTGGTGAGCTTTATTTCTCTGCGCTTGGAAAAAGTCTCTTTGCATTTTCTTTAAGCGTAGAAGTCTGCTCTGTTTTGCAGCTTTCCACATTCTTGTTTATCTAAATGCCAGGATTCTTCTCAGCAATTATATGACCTAATTTTACTTTGGGATTTGATTCACTTCACCTCAGAAAAAGGCATTAAATTTGTACCTTTACCTTTTTGGCAGAGGGAGCTGTGTGAGTGGCTGGTGCTGACAGCAGGGAGAGGCAGGCAGATGGAGTCCTGGAGTTTGCCTTGGGAGTTCTGCGTGTCTCTAGGCAGCACTCAACAAAAGGGGCCAGGTGGTTTTTTATCGTTTCTGCCTCTGTTTATAACATTTTAATTCTTGCTGCAAATATGTATTAGGCTGTTCAGAACTGGCACAAAATCAAGTTTCTCATGTCAGCCAATCTTCACCAGTTGACTCTGTGTCACTCGACAACAGTGTAAACCACATTAGCTTAGACATTGGTGAAAAATGTTTTCCAACAGGTTTATACCCCACAAATAAATGGTTACTGGAGTCCAGTTGATTTAACTATAGCATTTCATTTATAGCACCTTGCTTTCTGTGTCTGCTCTCAGTGACTGGACAGTTTGCTTGCTGATACGTGTTCATTTGTAGGAAAGAGTTCACTGTCGTCATCGAGGCGTTTGTGACTGTATGGGTAATTTGATGAGTTCTGTGTTTTAGGCTCTGGTAATAATTGAGGCATTTTTTCTTTTCAGACAGTTAAGGGAATGCTGGATAATCCCAATGAACCTGTGAGCGACCTCTCATATTTTGATTGTATTGAGGGTGTAATGGAAAACTCCAAGGTAATTTCCTTTCCCTCCTCCTGTGCCAACTTTGAAGTACATTCTCATTGTTTGGAGTTTGCATATGCATGCAAAACACGTTGGAAGCCCAGCACGGTGTGTTTAGACAGCATGCTCTGTTCCTTAGGAAAACTCAGCCCAAGATGGATCTCTAATGGATCTCTCTTAATTTGTTTGCTTGGGAGGGCTCTTTGTCTTGGTAACATGCTTTCTGGCAGAGCTTTCCCCCATCACACACTGTGTCCTACTGTCACGATATGTTTTGACTACAGCCATGTTAGAAATGCCCGACGTGTAGATGGGAGCCTTGGCAATGAAATATCATTGTATTCTTTGTGAAACAGCTTGGAGAAAGTCTGAGCAGTCCAGATATTTCAGCACACTAGCAGATTTCCGTGAAATATGTTATGCTATTTTTAAACAGTGCCATACATCTTACTTTGAAGCTTTGCTTTTGGTTTCTTTATTATTCAGTGTGTTGGAGTTGTCTCAAATTCTTCCTTTCCTTCTCTAATACGAAAAGAATGCTTAGTGCATGAGAATATGCCTGTCATCTTGTTTTGGTGCCATACTGCAGTCAGACTATTTTTTTTTGAGGAAAGAAAAGAGCATTCAGTGAGAAGATACTTCAAAATTTAACGTGCTTTCTAATTTTCAGATGGTTCCAGCAAACTAGATGCAGCTTATTTTTTATTGAGTTTCATTGAGTTTGGGGGCAAAGCAGATCCAGGATGTGTTGAAAGCTGTCAGTGCTCTGCAGATAAGCAGTATGCCTGATTTTTGCATAACAGCAGTACTAGTGAGTACTTTCTCTACCCTCGTGCCTGGCTAATCTGTAACTGTATTTATGCTTGGCACTTTGATGCAGTTTTGATCTGCATATATTATCCTTAACTCCACATGGAGCTATCTGCCTGATTTAGTAACCGTGTCACTTGGCTAAAATTTCCGGAAGCCAAGGCAAATAGGCTTGTGGACCAGAAGTAGCTCCAGGACCAAAAATCACTTGCCCTTGACCTAGAGAAAGGCTTATTGTGCAATTTACTTTGCTTTTTACTTTCTGAGGTTCTTGGAGAATCAATGGCAGGCATTTCCCAGAATGCCAAGACTGGGGATCTTTTAGTCTTTGGCGAATGCGTTGGGGTTGCATCAAAAGCTCTTTGTGGTCTTACAGAGGCAGCAGCTCAGGTAAGCTACTGAAATCTGTAAAGTAAGTATATATATTTGATATATATGTTTATCCTGCTTGTATCATGTTAAGGATTATGTGTGGTGAGAAGTGCAGGAAGGAGGCTATTGGGTTTTTTTTAAGATATGAAGCAGAGTAATGAAGAGAAGTAAAATTTGTTTTCTGCTTAAGTTTGACCAAGTTTGACTTAAGTTTGACCCACTCCCAACTGGGTCTAATCCAGTAACTAAATATTTGATGGTAGTTATCAGCAAAGCTCTTTCTGGGCTATCCTAGCGGAAAATAACTTTTCTGGGGATACCAGCTGCCTAAAGAAACAGTGGGCAATTCTGTTTCAGCTAATCAGATTTCACAACTTTAACTGCTATCATGCTTGTTCTCAGAGGATTCTGGGCATTTACTACCAGAAATATTTTAATAGTACTTTTCAGTATGACTTCTTGAAAATCTTTGGCTATGTGCAATGACACATGGCAGGCTTAGCAAAGATTTGAGGTGGATATAACCATTCTTAATATTTTTTCTTCCTTTCTCCGTTTCTAGGCTGCTTACTTGGTTGGCATTTCAGATCCCAACAGTCAGGCTGGTCAGCAGGGCCTGGTTGACCCAATTCAATTTGCCAGAGCAAATCAAGCAATCCAGATGGCTTGCCAGAACTTGGTGGATCCAGCAAGCAGCCCATCACAGGTAATTCAAGAGGGCTACAGTGAGGCCTTCGCTCTTAGGGGAGCTTCGTGTCAGTGAACCAAGCAAAGGGAGACTAGGTTTGAAACTGTTCCATGGCCTTGAACTGAGATTTTCCACAGCTAGACTATAGCAACTATCACGCTCCCTCTGACTGTCCCATGCCTCTTTTGTACCATGTGTGTTTACAGGTATTATCAGCTGCCACAATCGTGGCCAAACATACCTCTGCGCTGTGCAATGCTTGTCGGATTGCTTCGTCCAAGACGGCGAATCCTGTTGCCAAGAGACACTTCGTGCAGTCTGCCAAGGAAGTTGCAAACAGTACTGCCAACCTGGTTAAAACCATCAAGGTACACAGGTGTTCTAGTTGTGCTCCATTCTTTGTTTTGGGGGTGTTATTTTTGTTTTGTGTTGTTTTCTGTTGAGACAGAATCAGAATGGTTAACAGTGTCTTTTTACCCATTGTGGAATGAATTTAAAAACCAACAAAATTATAATATTTTCCATTTCAGACCTTCAAAAACAATCAGTGGTGTAACTGCCCCCGCTCAGAATGGGTGTAGTCAAAATGGAAAGAATCAGGCCGTGCTAATAGCAGGAGAGGCAGCCAGCCCATGGAGTGTAAGACAATGTTGTGCCAATATAGCTTGATGAGCCTGCAACTGAAGACTCTTTAGTGGTGCTTCTACATGCTGAAACGGCCACTTTAACATCAGTTTGATTGCTCAGTACGGAGAGTTTATGGAGCTATTTCTGACAGCTTTACCATATTTATCAGTCAAAACAGACCAGAAGTGGCTTTAAATTACTGCTGTTTAATATATTCTTTTTAATGGTGATCTTTTATTTCCCATATGCCTGCCTGCATTCTGGTAGGACAAGGTTTTTCTCTTGCAAGCAATAATGATATTTTCAAAGGCACGCAAAACTAAGAAATCTGAATCTCTCTGCATATCATTAGCTGATCTGCCACAACATTCTTTAAAATAGCTGTGCTATTTGGACAGGAAAGATCTGTTTTGATGCTATACGAAGGTCCCTCATATTGCAGTCTTTCCGATGAGATTATGGAAGAGATTAGCTCACTTGTGTGAAAATGAGACTAGAAAGTTAACAGTCTAGCCTAAAAAACTAAACCTACAAGAAAGAATCAGTTTGCCAGCCGCCTCAGCTCCTTGGAGTGTGAGGTATCGAGACGTGATTTATGAGAGTTATCAGAGTCCAATTATTTTAAATGTTTATTTAGTCTTGTGTAACAGGGCAGCTGTTTTAAGTTTGAGGTCAATAATCATCTGAGTAAAGAAACAGGCAGTTAAGTAAGGAAATGCTTTTCAGCATCTGGAGGAACTTTCCATTCTCAAATGTTATAAACATACAGCATTTTAAAAATTTAAAGAATTCCTTCAGTTTTCTAAAGCAGCCTGTTCAGAGCTTAATTCTGACTTCCTTTCTAGGCTCTAGATGGTGACTTCTCTGAAGATAATCGCAACAAGTGCAGAATTGCTACTGCCCCCTTGATTGAGGCTGTGGAAAATCTGACAGCATTTGCTTCAAATCCAGAATTTGTCAGTATACCTGCACAGATCAGTACTGAGGTAGGCAGGTGTTGTCCTTCCACATCCAAAAAGTTTAAAAGCATTGAAATTGCATGTGTGTGCATCTGTGTGTAAAATAGCCTGAAATCTTTATTAGGATTTGGTAGTCCCATGATTTGGAGTGTTTTCTATGAAACCTAGTTTGAAACTGCTCGTCTTGCTTCACTCGTTGCAGGGATCACGAGCCCAGGAGCCAATTCTAGTTTCTGCTAAAACCATGTTGGAGAGTTCCTCTTTACTGATCAAAACGGCTCGTTCTCTGGCTATCAATCCCAAAGACCCTCCGACGTGGTCCGTGCTAGCTGGTCATTCCCACACTGTCTCCGATTCCATCAAGAGTCTCATCACCTCCATCAGGTATGCCTCTGTAGCAAGCGTTTTTTTGTATCCGTGTTTAAGTTGCAGTAGATGAACAGCTGATTCAATAAAGGGAAAATAAATAATAGTACCATATTGCCCATACTGCTTTGTTGGTTTGCTTGCTTTCCCAACTAATGGGAATTAGTTATGTTCGGTGATACACAAGGTCTCACCAGTTACACTGAGTGTTTAATCAGAATCGAGGACTGTACAGTTCTGTGGTGTAAGATGGTTTTTGATTGTGTTCTCTTCTCCTTCCCTACTCCCTTCCTTTTTGTTTCAGTTTAAAGCTAAACTTACCAATATCTAGAATGTGGGAGAGTAAATTTAGGTCATATACCATATAAAATAACTTTGCTACCTTATTCTTTACTATGTTTTTCTCTGTTTAGTTAAAAGAATACTGTTGCAAAATGTGAATATTTCTGAAGACCACACTGTGTGTCTCCTCATTCAATTTTTTTTGTTGCTTATTCAACCTCCTAATATAAATCAACTCAAAATGTTATGAAAACAATGCACTAAAAGCTGTTAGGGTTTCATTAGCTTTGATAATGATTATCAAAGCAACTGCATGTCAGGACCAATTATCCAAAAACTAATTCTCTTAGAAGATACCAGGGACTGAGGGTGAAATAAAATCCCTAAGGATTTGTCTTCTGAGAAACTCTGTCACACAGTGTGGGATATTTTCTCTGTCTCACAGTATGGGATACTTTTTTTCCTGACATCTCTATTGCTCTTTTATTCCGACCTGCTTTGTGGCTGATCTCTTGACCATCCTGAGGAGGTTGGGACGTGTGGGGTCTTTTTATTGTTTGCTTCTTTGTTTTCTCCCAAGACGGTTAACTTGATCGCATAATCCTTGGAGACAGCTGATATTTTCTTCACTCCCTTTTTCTCCAAGCCTAGCACTGATTTTTGCAGAGGGTTTGGAGTCTTCCATGTGTGTCCAGGTACCCGCAGTCCCGCAGCACTGACGCTGCTCCGCGCTGCCCTCCTGCTCCTGCTTTGCGTAGGGTCGGTTCAGGAGCCGTGGAAGGGGCCGGCCACCTTCCCTGCACGCTGAAATTGCCCCTCTGTTCTAGGGACAAGGCCCCAGGCCAACGGGAATGCGATTACTCCATCGACGGGATCAACAGATGCATCCGGGACATTGAGCAGGCCTCGCTGGCCGCTGTCAGCCAGAACCTGGCCACCAGGGACGACATCTCCGTTGAAGTAAGGGACGTGGCCCCGCGGCCGGCGGAGCGGATTCTGCCGCTTTCCTCTCCAGCGACAGCTCTAGGGCACAAACAGGCTCTCTGACCACTTCCCAGGCAAAGCACCTTGCTTTGGGAAACAAAAGCTGCTGCTAGGAGGGTTTCTCTGGTCAGTTCTGTGCAGCTAACGCAGGCTGTAGATGAGAGCCACGCTGGGAAGGAGGTAGCTGGGAGCTAGAAATGTTTACACTCTAGTTTTGTCTTGGCTTTTTCCAAAGTGAAAAGTGAAGCTTCCTGAAAATGGCGGAGGGGAGAAAAGATTCTCAGGTGCAGGAGAGACTAATGAACAAGAAAACCATAAGCAGAGTAGGAGAGATTGTTTTCTTAACAATTTATGAGAAGATTTAATGTTGTAGCTCCTCAGAGCAGGCCTAATGACACTACTCTAAAATTATTTTGCTTCATTAGGAAAAAAAAAAAGTGTTCTTCAATGAATTGCTGTAATTTAGAAAGCAGAAATGGTAAAGCAGAAAGAGCAATGCAAAGATAAGAAATCTGTAAGTGTTGAATATATTCATGAGCAAAAAGCTACTGTAGTTACTTGTAGCAGGTACTGAGCATTTTAATAAATGATAGTTCTAATGAGAAAATTTTCTTAAAATATTAACAGTAGTCTTTTTTTCCTCATACATGAAGAAGCTATAGTCATCAGGAGAAAATTATCTCAAATTACTAGCAGGAAAGTTGGAATGAAACTCCTTCATTATTTTGCCTTTTCTTTTTTTCCAATACTTTGTGTAAATATTCCAGTATTTTCTCTTCTCTAGTGGAAAGAGTCAGCTGAGGCCACTTAGTGCTGTTTAATACATATTTGTGGATTTGTTAGGGGGATTTGGCTTTTAAATTGATGTCCAAGTTCTGATTGCTATTCCAAAGTGGTCAAATGTCTCTTTCCATGTTAACACAGAGTGAGAGGGTTAGGGAGAATGCAGTCCTCAAAGATTCCAGAATCACTTGCCAAATACAGAGATGACATTTTTAAATTCCAAACACCACCTACCTGTCGCTGTGGCTGCCTTTTCTCACGTGGCTGACAAATGTTTCATGTTTCCCTGGCTTAGATTTCCAGGACTGCACAGGAATTGGGATGTTTTTCAAGTTAATCTGTTACTTGAAGTCTGGTGATTTAAGTTTCAGTGTTTTTTTAATTTTTATTAATAGCTATTTTTTTTGTTCAATAAATGAACTCTTGAGCTCTTGTTGATGTATGTTCATAGGAAAATCAGCACCAGTCCCTGTCTGGTGGGAACTTAGGCTAATTCTGTGCTACTTCAGCTTTCCCCTGTCGCAGTAATGGCCATTAGGGCAGAGTGCCTGTGAACAGCGAGCAACTGGAGGGCAGATTGTGTTTGGTATTCAGTGTTTTTTTGTTCTGGTGCTTCTTGAAGTCACATCCATATTTATGTATTCCAGTGGTTTATTTGGGCTGTAATACTGCATATTAGAAACATCTTAGACTAAATGAAATGATACAAAATAAGTTACCACAGAAAATGTTTAATGCATGTAGTGCTTTTCTACTTCAATCATTTCATTCTGGACATAGTGCTGTTCTGCAACAAGCACTAATTAAGGTACTAAGCTATTTATAAAGCAGTATATAAATACAACCAAGTGCCAGAAAACTTCTCCCCTCCTGCTCCACAGCCTTCCCTTGCAGGAGAATGCGCTAAATCCTGGCTGCCACGACATTAACTTCCTTTGGATTAAAAGCCAGTATTTATATGAAAACAGGCCCAATGTTCTGCTTTCCTTATCCCTGTGTCCCTCAGACTGCGTTCAGGATGTTGGTGCTCGTCTCTTGCGCTTAGATCCTTTCCCTTTTGTATCAATGACTTTCTGCTGCTGGCTTCCCAGGGCACAGCAGAGCTTCTGCTCTTGTGCTGTGTTTGCTTTGAAAATGCTTGTTTGTGTTTCAATTGGAGCTCCTTTGGTTCTTCTGACCAGCACAGGGCAAGAATAGAAGCAAGGGGGTTGGTTTGTTGGGAGGGGGCCGACACGTTGCTGAGAGGGACGGTTCCTGTTCCCGCATGGCCACCACGGGCTGCGGTGGCAGGGAGCCGTCATGGTCCCTGCTTCCCTCCCTGGCTTGCCTTGTAAACCCGCAGTGCTGCAGGCCTCTGTTAGGGCTCCTGTGGCTGAAACAGGGTGCGTGGGAACAGGACAAGCTTGTGAACTCAGTAGCTTGGATTTCTGCATCATGTTGTAGTGTGGCTTGTTTGGTCTGAGGGTGACTATGGTGTGATGTAACTTAATAAACGAACAGTTATGGTAAGAACTGACTGTTTGTCTTTATATCAGGCTTTACAGGAGCAGCTGACGTCGGTGGTTCAGGAAATCGGCCACCTTATTGATCCCATAGCTACAGCAGCTCGCGGAGAGGCAGCTCAGCTTGGGCACAAGGTACAGTCCTACCTTTCCAAAGCTCTCTGGAGTCTTGGGCAGTTGAATGCTAGGGGAGACCATGGTTTAGTAGTTTACTCACCTCTTATGAAGGAGCAGAAGAAAACATGTGAAAGGAAGAAAGATCTGGAATTTCCAAATGTTTGGAGAGGAGACCAAATAAATCTGCATATTTTAGGGACCATAAGAAAGAGATTTTCAATGTAAGATCAATGAAAGACTGTAGAGACCAGTAGAGACCTGCATGTGAGAGAGCAGCAGTGTGCCAAGGAGAGCAGGAAGCCCGAGAGGCAGTAATGCTCTCTTCACAAATGCCAGGTCTTCTTTCACTAAAAATCAGTCAAGGGTCATGTGCAGAAAAGTCAGTGCACTTCACAGCCATGTAAGCAGTGCCGGATCTACTAAGAAATGTAGCTCTCCTTAGCTTTGGATAGCCAACAGTTATTTGGTACTGCATCAACTGCTTGTGGTTTGGATACATGGTTTACCTGTCCCTGGAGCCTTTGCAGAATTGGTGAGATGCACAAGGTTAGATAGTCGTGGTCCCGCTCTGCATATATTTGATATTTCTAGATCAAAGCACATAGAGCACATCAGCATAGACTTGTTAAGTCTACTTTTTTTTTTTGCCTGATTCAGAAGGTATGATTCCCACTATTTCCTTTGATACAGTTCAAAAGATCTTATTTGTGAAATCATTCCATACACTTTATTTATTTCATTTTATTTTCTTTTTAATTCTTAAGAAAATAAAATGGCAAAAGAAGGCTTGCTAAAAAAAACTTTCAATCTTGAAATTTTACTGTTTCTTAGTTATCCCTGTAGCCATATAGATGGATTGAACATTTCAATTAGAAAAACTCAGCAACTTTTGGCTTTAAGTACTGTTGTTTTCCCTTGGCAGATGGGCCTTCTAAAGTGTCTTTATAGCCCCTGCAAATGCATCAACATTTTAATTACTGAGGTTATGGGTACACCAGTGCTTGACTATTTTTGCATGTTCTGGAACAATCAGCCCAATGTAATATGTCTTAGAGCCTGCAGAAGGTGTTAAGCTTAATTCTTTTGTATTTAATACAGGAAACAAAAAGTTTTATAGATGACACTTCAGACAAGTACACTGTAAGAATTTCATGCTACTAAAACTACTATTTTCTTTCACTAAGTTTATAGCTGGAAGCAGATATTTCTGCAGTAGAACTGTAAGTTAGATGAGAAACTTAGGAAAACAGAGACTGACTGCACACATTTCTGAAGACTAAATTCCAGCAACATTAACTTGCTGGTAGGACTGTGTCTTTAGATATTGCAAATGCTTTAACCTATGTCATGAACTGAACAAAGATGTCCTTTCTCTGGAAAACCTCCTTTCGGGAGCCTCGTGCGCCTTAGAGACCTGTTCGGGTCTGCGCTGGAACCTGGCTTGGAGGCTTTCGGAGGTTAGCCTGGTGTGCCACAGAAGACTCCAGATCCTGTCCAGTCCGTTGTCTGTCAACAAGGAAGGCTGAGAAATCCCTCCTTTGGACGCAGCTTTAGGCCCTTAAATACTGTGTGATTTCTTAACAGCTTGAAAATAATTTCATCTGACATCGAGTCTCATGTCTTCAATTGTTTCCGTCTGAAGGGATAAACATTGCTATATTACAGCATTTGAAGCTGAGGAGTCACAGAATCACGTAGGAATATGTTAATAAATGAAGTTTCATACAGCTTTGAGGCATTAGGAAACTGCACTACTTGAGCTAACCCACTGCTTGATGTTAACTGGGGAATAACATTCCACTCCCTTTTGTAAAGTAACTGGATTAAAACCTTTTGTTGTCTCTGCTTTCTTAGGTTACGCAGCTGTCAAGTTACTTTGAACCCTTGGTTTTAGCTGCCGTCGGTGTGGCATCCAAAACATTAGATCATCAGCAACAGATGACAGTGCTGGACCAGAGCAAGACGCTGGCAGAATCTGCCTTA
Source organism: Tinamus guttatus (assembly GCF_059628265.1). Taxonomy (NCBI): domain Eukaryota; kingdom Metazoa; phylum Chordata; class Aves; order Tinamiformes; family Tinamidae; genus Tinamus; species Tinamus guttatus. The sequence goes on from NW_028288538.1 coordinate 16,331,936, forward strand.
CAGATGTTATATGCAGCCAAGGAAGGAGGAGGAAACCCCAAGGTATAATCAGTGTGTGTAACAAATGGGTCGTTAGAGAAACTGACCTGAAATGATTCCTACCATTTTAGAGTGGAAATACTGTGCATTAAGATTGTGTTTTCACAAGCAGATATGTTATTTTCTGATGCTGGTAACTAAAATCATTTTCTGAAATCCACTCACAGAAATTAAAGGCTTAGAAGGTTTTCTATTAATAGAAAAGAAGAATTCAGATTACAAGGAGCTAAGTAATTCTGACTGCTGTGGAAAATAGTGAAGAGGTTTTTAATGGATGACAGCTTGAGTAAATGGGCAGGGTCAAAGTGCATGCAATACAGAGAAAAGTGTAAGTAGACGTTGGTTCTCATAGTATTTACATGTCTTGAAAGCAAAAAGTAAAACTTTTTTTTTTTTTTTATAAAGGAGACAATTGTCAAAATATATTTTAGTGTAATTCGTTGCTTCCTGCTAAGGAATAGACAAATTTTTATTGGGCATCATTATGTTTTGTAAAGGACCATTGCAATATGAAATCATCAGAAGCTGTGGAAATTCTTTCCTTTCTTGTTCCTCTGCAACAGCCTATGAAATGGCTTAGCTTTGAGCAGAAACAGACTGTTTGGGAGGGAGCAGAGGAGAGAGGAATTGTTAGATAGCTTCAAAGTTAGGCAGAAAAAATCCTGGAATGTTTTTATAGTTCAGAAAATGAAGAATAACTGTTAAGGGAACCTGCTGTAATGTTCACTTCCATCTTTCACTGCATGGATGACACAGCAACAGTTGAGGATGTGGATTTTGTTTACACTGCAGTTGTGAGCAAGCAGCTCTGCTGTCCCTGTCTGCCTACAGAGTGCATTGGACCTAGCTGCCGGCCTATGGATTACATTGTTATCTGAAAAATCCACTCCTGCCTTTTAACCTACAACCAACCATATATTGAAATCTTTGCACTCTTTGTGAATATCTATTTCGATGTGAAGAGAGGAAGAGGTTTATTAGCAGTATAAACCTTAGCAATGCTCGCTCTGAGACATTTGTGGATTTTTTTTATTTGTGAAATGGCTCTCAGTTTGCAACTATTTGCAAAACCTTTAAGTATGGGGCAGCTGCCTCTTCCTGCCAAATTAACAGGCCGTGTTAATCGAAGGTAGTTTGTGTTTACCGTGCACTGGGCACTGCGCATCTTGCACATCACAGCATCCGGGGCCTTGCAAGTACCAAGGGAAAGTTTCCTATGGCAAATAGAGGTGACCTGAAGGCAGGAGGATGCTCCGAAGAGGTTGTGCAACATGCTCAGCTTCAGCCCTTCACACCAGCCAGGCAGGGCTCCTCAGTAGGATTCAAGATGTGGATTGAGCACCATTGAAATACCAGCAAGGGAGTCAGCAGAAATGCTACCTGGCTAAGGGTTGGTATCGTTACAATTGAGAAGGAAATTTCAGTTTCTGAAAGCCCAGTTGTCCTGCGTTCCCCTCGGTGTCATTCTAAATCCTTTGCAAGGCCCTTAGTTGTGTTTTGGATTCTAACATGGTGATGTCTTGTCTGACCATCTGGCCTAGTTCATCTGAACTCTGCGCCTCTCGGGTCCTTACGGTTCATGTTCACACGGGAGGTTTGTGCCCTCTGCAGACTGCGGTGCCACCAGGATGGGCAGGTGCCAGGGTTTTGGTGCAAAGAGAATTCTTTGTTCCCACGAAACTGCCACACTGAGTTCAGGTACTGGCGAAACTAAAAATTTTGCAGCAACTTTAATGGAGAAGAAACTTTCTGTTAGAGGCTTACAGGGGCGATGGGCAGTGTATCCCATGGTAATGTAAATGCTGTCATCTTTCCTAGAGGGTAGGAGCCTTTATATGAGAGAGAGAGAAGGATGAGATGCCAATGGCTGCGCTCGTGCTCTGTGAGGGCATGTTGGTAATTCTGGCAACAACTTCCGCTGTCATCTTTGCGCTTGTGATAGGTTTGGAAGCTCAGAAATGAAAGATTTGTGAGTGTCTCAGTAGAAAAGGAAAATATTTTAAAGCGAAGACAGCAGTTTAGACACAGGTAGAAGAATTTTATTGCCACAGCAAAGCAGTTTATTACCTTTAGGTCCTGTACAAATTGCTGATAAACAACATGATCGGGCTTTAATTATTTTGCTGCTGGGTTATTATTCTGATGAACCTTTTCTTTTGAAATGTTTTTAGCCAGGATATTTTTACGTTACCTTTTCCACAATCAAGAGCCAAATACTGTTTAGGATTATCTCTACTTGTAGCTATTTAGGATTTTGTAGGGAAGTAATTGCATTCCCTTTGGCTTCAGCTCAGTAGCTAAACAGTATTTCAAGATGGAAAAGGGTCAGTTTTATGTTTTCACCCACCTGGAACATTGCAAACTAAAATCTAAAATCTGTCTGGTTCTGGATTTATGTGAGCGAAACTGGGATAAATCAAACCCAGACTACTTGATTGCTGTTATTTTTGAAATCTCATCCTAAAGTTCCATATTCTTTTTTTTTTTTTTCTTTTTTCTTTTCCCTGACTGGCTTTTCATTTTTTGCTGATGATATGGTTCACATGAACAGTGAAATAAGCTTGTTGATAGAGCTCCAAATCAAATGTGAGAGCAGAGTTTTGCTGACTGACTGATGATCTGCTCGGATTACCTGCGTCAAGAGATAGGATCATTAAAGAGGCCCTCAGGTGTCTTAACTCCTGCAGAATGTCCTAGTGGTTGTAGATGCATGACATGTTACATGCCAGGATATGCCAGAGAGTCTTTCATACTGCTTATGCATTATTCTAACTTTGTAGATATATGTATATATGTGTGGGTATGTATATTTACATATTAACACAAACATGCATGTATAGAATTTTACTTTTTATACCCTGGACCCTATACTACAGTAATGGTAAAGCTTTTAGCACTGCAATTTTTTAGTAGACTACTTAAAAATTATTGAAGTTCTGGGACATTTGCTGTCTTTCTGCATTAACTTGAGCAAATTGAGCAAGCTTGTGTACAGCCTTTATAGTGTCTGTGTATCTTAAATGCAAAAATAAGATATTTCCTACACTTTCATTTTAGTATAAAAGTAAGTTGCTTCACCATGTAGTGTGTTTTTGCCTTCCCCTAACTTTATTTCTCCTGTTAAACACTAATCACTTTCCTCATCTGTTCTGGGAAAGGTCTTAATATGTTCCCAAGTACTTGTTATTCAATATTGCATTTCTTTTTTTTCAGCCAGGTTTTCTCCATCACTGTGGAGAAAGCAAACAGGACGAGCTTTAGTCGCTGCATCAGCTAATAGTGTTGTCAAAGCAGGAGTTGCCTTGTGCCCAGAGCAGTCCCTAACAAACCCTCTCTCCCCGTCTCTGCTCTCCAGGCGTCGCACACGCACGACGCCATCACGGAGGCCGCGCAGCTCATGAAGGAGGCTGTGGATGACATGATGGTCACCCTCAACGAGGCTGCCAGCGAGGTCGGCATGGTCGGGGGCATGGTGGACTCCATTGCGGAGGCCATGAGCAAGGTGAGCGGGGGCCGCGGGGCCGCCTTGCGCCTGGGAACGCGGCCGCGCGGCAGCGCCTGCGGGAGCTGCTGCTGCTCCGGTTCACCCGGCTGCGGGGACGGCAGTGTGCCCATCTGAAGAGCATGGGACAAGGAGCACAGGTTCCAAACTGAAACTGCTGCGTGGGATGGATGTTCTGTTCTGCCAGAATGGGCAGCACCACTGGGCAGAGTTGTTTTGGAAGATTATTCTATTCAGTAATACACTGGTATTTTTTTTTAAAAAAAAAAAAAAAAAAAAAGCTTATCACCATATTTAATTATCTTTTAAATTAGTCTTCTAAGCGATCGACAGGTCTGTTTTAGGACAAACGTTTTGCAGAAGGAAGATGGCAGAGACCTCAGTCTTTTGCTACTTTGAGAAGTGTTGTACTGGAAATGGACTGCAAAAATGTTTTTTTGTATCTCAAACTCCTTGACTCTTAAGGCATTAAGCATTGCACATTCACTTTTAGATTAGTGTGATACAAAAGATGGTGTGAACCTGCACAAAAAGTTAAATTTGAACTTGGAAACTGTGCTGAAAATACTGTGTGACTTGTATTCCAGTCTGACATTAGGTGAAGTCTTTTCTGAGTTTCCCCATGCATATTTGTGCACTGATTTGATGTATTTAGAGATCTTTTATAAGAATGAACATGCAATACAGTTTTAATATGAAATGGTAAAAGTAACTTGTTATGAGGTAATTTCTTTCATATTTCTCCCATTTTCATGAAGCTGGATGAAGGGACTCCCCCAGAGCCCAGGGGAACGTTTGTGGATTATCAGACCACTGTGGTGAAATACTCTAAAGCCATTGCTGTAACAGCACAAGAAATGGTAAGAAATTTGACTAAATATAAGTAAAAGCTGTTGTGCACACACAAGGAACATGAAATGTTTTACACGGTGTTTCAGGCACTCTTCTGATAATTGATTTCCCATAGGGTTCTCTGGGGAGGGGTGATCAACAGGACAGGTTCTGGTTTTGTAGGTTTAGTTGTGACCCTTAGCAGCCCTCCCGAAGAGGAGCACTCAGCCTCTGGATTGTCTCCTGGGTATTCCAAAAACCTTTCTTTAAGAAAGGTTTCTAGTCTGCTGTTTTGTCCAAGAAAACCAGTATGGAAGCAGATAGCCATCAGGAGGCTAAGTCTGTGCTTTGCAGAATGTCGTGGTATTCACTGTGCTATGGAAAGACACTTTTTAGGAATGTGATTATGAAGAGGTGAAAATACATGGTGGTTAATTTGCAGGGAGAGAAGTTAGGATATTATTAGTGCTTGAGCTATCAATGCATAACTTTTATCACTTGCATCAGCATGGGCCTCAAGACAGATTTCTGTTCTAAGTTGTAGTAGAGCTTATAATTCCTCTTTCTTTGCAAAAAGTTTGATTTGACCTGAAACCTGATTCTGTTTGAAACAAGATTGTCTCTGCCAGAATATTTTGTAACAGAGGCCTCTAAAGCCTGAAAAAAGGCCAATCAACTCATTTCATTAGCTGTGTTAAGCAGCAGTCTGCTAGCACTACGTAAAAGCTGTCTGGCCAACTTTCTGCTGTTTTAAAGAAAAGATATTTAACTTGGAAGTTGGTGGGGATTTTAGTTCTAAGACCTGTATAGTAAAATGCAAGCTGGGGTACATTTTATTTGGCTTCTTTTGTCTTGAGAAATGATAGGAAAATACTCCAACATGTTTTGATTAGTCCTTCAAATTATCACTGAAATCTTATCCTATGTTTGTTATTTATTTAGATTAGCCCTTCACAGTGTATGCTTGTTGTTTAACTTGCCTCTGAACTGAGATCGAGTTCTTATGAGACCACTCTAAAAGGGCAAATTTCTGTTTTTCGGATTTCTCTAATACAGCTGGGTTTAAAAAAAAAAAAAACAACTTAAGTCTACCTTGTTTCAGTGATGTTTAAGATAACTGAGTTTTGAACAGTTTAGGGAGTAGTTTTTGTTGGGGGGTTTCAGAGGAGGGAGGGAGGGGCTCACTTTGTTAGGTAAAATAATTTGCTATAGAGATCTGCTTAAAATTTCATAAGGCAGTCAAGAAATGCTGGTGATAATGCAATCAATGATGATGTAGCTTATTTGCAAACAATAGGAATTTGTCCAAAACTAGTTTTGCTCTGAAGATGACATATCATGGGTTTTGCTAACATAGATTGGGGAAAGAAGAGATATCCTTAAAAGGTAGGTTTTCCTAGTAAGGTTGTTTTAATACTGACATTCCACCAATGCTTTTTGTGTAGTTCTGACTATATTTCTCCTTTGCCACCCCCGGTATCTTTATAAAAGATGCGATTTGTTCTGCATTAATTTTGAGAACATCTCCATGGGCCCTGGCCCAAGTGACAGGGGGCTGTGACAGATGAGAGCTGCTTCCCCGTCCGAGCCGAGTCGCTCTATTCCCCACTGTGTTGAAGAGTGAATTACCAGCTCTAACTGCTCCTGTTTGAAACTCCCAACCTTCTGCGAGTGCCTGACTCGCATGACGCTAATAAAGCATGTTTGCCTGAGTTTGCTCATGGGATTCTTGCCAGGAGTCAGATCCCTTAAAAAAGCAAGTGTTTTCCCTCATTTCGTTGGTGTGGCCACCCAAAGCAGTGTGCTTCTAGGCTGGAGTGTATTAACAAGTTATTCTCATGCCTGTCATTTTCTTTTTCTTTTGCCTGTGTTCTTTTTTCAGATGACTAAGTCGGTTACTAACCCCGAAGAGCTGGGAGGACTCGCGTCACAAATGACCAGTGACTATGGGCATTTGGCTCTCCAGGGCCGAATGGCTGCAGCTACAGCTGAACCCGAGGAGGTCTGCAGTTTTCAGACCTCTTCGTTCTGTGTGCACACTGGTGTCAACGTGGTGGTCTTTTACCATAGTAAAGAGTAAAATAAATACAGAGCAAAATCCCGAGGGAAATTCTCCTCCCAGAGCTGCAGTCATCCCCAGGTCTGATGCATCTCTTGCATGGTCTGAGGGAACCGAGTTGGAGCCCTGTGGTAATGTCCTTTCTCTCGAGCACGTCAGAGATGGTTCTGCAGCCAGGGCAGTGAATGTTCCTCCGGGCAGGGGAGCTGCCCTTGCTGTGCCAGCCCCGTGTCCCTGTGCCGACGTGTCGGTAGCTCCGGGGGCCGCGGAGGGACGCGCTCCTCCTGCTGCTCCCGCTGGAGCTGCGGCAGGACAACGCATCTGCTTCTCCAAGGAGTTTTAATTGGCCTAATGCTCGTTTATTGAAACCATGCCATGATCCAGGTTAAAACCGTAGGTGCAGTTTGGCTATACAGATGTCTCTCTTCAGATCTATGTTTTCAGTAAAAACGTCATTTAATGCATTAGGCATGTGCAGGACTTGGAATTTGTTTTCATTGGGTAGAATGGAGCGGCTGGGGTAGCAAAACTGCATCTCTTCAAGGAGGCATAAAATCAAAATGACATGAAGTCATTGCATGTGCCCATGGGTGTGCAAGGACAGGGATTAGGTGTTACTATAAGGTGTTTTCCATGAATGTTCAAAACTTTAAATTGAACATTCAAAACAGATTTAGCTTCTGATTTTTTTTTTTTTTTAACTCCTCCTGTTCTTGATGTTTAGCAATTATCCAGGGAGCAAGTTTCCTGCTAGGACTATTATGAATAATTAGATTTTTTTTTTTTAACAAGCATCAATGATTAGACAAAAGGAATAAAGTTTTACTGCACAAGTGTGGGTTTTCATGCTTTAAGTTTTGTTTTAAGAATTATTTGATTGAGAAAGAAAAACTCCCCATCAAAAGCTCTATTCAGCTTTAGAAATTCAGTTTCAATATAGCTTCCTGTCCAGAAAGTGAGTTGCAGACACAGTAGCAGCAAAGTTGTCTTTTGCTCTGAGGCATCCTTCCTATCTCAGGGTGATGGGGCTTTTCAGTTTCAGCTCCTGGTGCTGACTGAGGAATCCCTGCCCTTTGCCTCAAGTGCAGTAACCGGTTGCAGTAGATGCTGCAGTTCTGCTCTGAGCAGAGTTAAACCCTCTCAGTGGAATTCCTGTGGTTATGGAGCACAACGAAACAAAGCTTTGGAGAGCTGGGGTGAGGGAGGATCTCACCATCACTAGATGTATCAGATTATCCAGACAAATGACTTTCAGATAATTTTTTTTTCACTTAGTTGCATTTCACCACTGAAAAATTGGAGTATTGCAAATGTCTTGGTGCCCAGTTGCTAAATGCAAAGCAACGGCTTGTGTTCAACTTCATGTTGTTAAACATTGACCCCTCCTGCATGTGAGTTTCTGCTTGAAGTAGAAATAATTCCATTTGTGAAACTAATGGCTGTGATTCCTGCTTCCTTGTTGATCCCAACAGAAAACTGTTTCCCTAAGTACGTGCAGGTGCTAAAACTAATGCACGTTTGTGAACAGGGACCACACAGCCTGTGTTGTAAGATTAATAATAAACCAGAGGCAGAGGGCAGTCTTGGTCATTGTTTCACATGTATGTGCTCAGTCCTAGAAAACTGAGTATTTTTATGTGATACTCTACAAAGAATGAACCAAGTCATATATTCTTCAACCCTATTTGAGTAGTGTAGATCAAGTGCATGCTCTTTCCCCATTTGAAAATCCTGGAAACCTGCATTGTATTTATTCACTGTGCTTTGATTTCTCTTTCCTGTATGTCTGTTTCCCTGTACCTCTAGATAGGGTTCCAGATCAGGACGCGGGTGCAGGATCTTGGTCATGGCTGTATTTACCTCGTACAAAAAGCTGGAGCCCTGCAGATTTGCCCTACGGACAGTTACACCAAAAGGGAGCTGATAGAATGTGCTCGTGCTGTGACGGAGAAGGTGAGGCGCCCGCGGGCCCCGTTGCCCAACGAGTAAATCGGTCACGCTGTGTGCGTGGGTGAGGCGGGTGTTTTGTACAGCACAACGCAGATGTACTGCAGTTACACGAGCTGAATTGCAGGACGTGCCGCTCATTGCCCCGTGTAGCCTGCAGCAGCTTCATTAGCCAAAGTTGTTGGACGTCCTAAAGCTACCACGTGTGGCAGTGCTCTGGCCTGGTGCACGTGCCCTAAAATATCCTTTAGATGCAGTAGCTGGTTACCAGGTGGTGCCCGGCTGTCGGCAACGCTTCCCTGGGAAGTGGAGGGACGGTGGCATCTTAACGCGGTAGCGCTGCCGCGTGGCAACGCACTGCGAGGGACGGTGGCGCCGGCCGCTGTGGGGGCGTCCTGTTCTGTGCAAGGTGGGTGCTCATCAAAGGGAGAGCTCTCGCCTCGTCTCAGGAGCAGGACCACACGAGCTCCATAGTGTCAGCTCGTAGAGATGCACCTTCTTTCATATTGACTCAGTGGCACTCTTGAATCACAAGGAGTTTTTCGTCCTTATGGTCATGTTATCAAGCAATAGCAGAAATTAGAGAAAATAATTTTGGCGCTGAAGCAAATGCAGCCAGATCCTTATTGACTCTGCAGAGTGTTGCAAGGTAATTGGAATTCTTATTTATTGTAGCTGGGGAAGCTTTTCCTTTCGTACAGGGAAGCTGAGTGCTTGTGATATTGAGTGTCATTATTTGTACTCGGAGCAGATGTATTTAAGGCTTTGATCTGCTCATGTATTGTGTGCCAGGCCTGTCCTTGCATGAATGACAAATGCCAATAGCAGGCTGCCTACTATGGAAAAAATAATCAAAATGACTAATGCACAAAGAGAACAAGCAGGAGAAAGAGGTTTATTAAAGCTTGCAAAAATAAGATTGTAAAATTAATTTCACTTATTGTTTTCAATATAAATCAGCACTGCAAGAATTAGCTTAATTCAACAGCAGATAATGGGGCTTTATTGTAATGTTGCCTTCTGTTGTTTCCAGGTTTCCTTAGTTTTATCTGCCCTTCAAGCAGGAAACAAAGGCACTCAGGCCTGTATCACTGCGGCCAGCGCTGTGTCTGGGATAATTGCGGATCTGGACACCACCATCATGTTTGCCACGGCTGGAACCCTGAACGCCGAGAACAACGAGTCCTTTGCAGACCACAGGTCGGTGAAACTGCTCAAGGAGGACGAGTGCGCGCACGGCGCGGCGGGGGGCAAAGGCACATGGGGATACCCTTGCAGCTTTGTTGTTGTTGTTCTTGGAATCTTTATAAATGGATAGGAATGAAGTATCAGTGGGGTATCAGCAGAGGGTAACAAATGTCATATTGGTTATTTGTGTGAAGGAGGAATTTTAAACATCAGAAGGAGATGTGTTGCAGAATCTTAGCAAGACTTGGAGCAATGGGAATGGAGCCCTCTCATTGCAAAGCTGCTCTGCACTGTCATTCCAGCAGGGAAAACTAGCTGCCCACGACGCTGAAAAGGAACCTTTAGCACACGTTTTTTTTTCCAAGAATTGCTTTTCACTGTCGCACTGTGTCACTAAGCAATGCTCACATGCTAGAAATGGCACAGCCACCCCACACAATTTCTCCTTTGGGAGAGAGAACACAGTTTTTCCTTCTAGCAGCGTCTGGAATATAGCAATAATTCCACAGCATTTTTAATAATAATGAGATTTGCAGCAAGTGGCTGTTGCTTCCTTTGCAGTAAAACCCAGGGCTTCACAATAAAGACGCCGAGTTGTTGCTCAGTAGCCCCGCTGGGCCTACACAGTTGTTGCTTGACCATATTTATTTTCCACCTTGCCATTGCTCAAGAAACAGGAAAGGTGCAAGGATGTTACCAGGCTGCTGACGCTGTTTGGAGAGCAAGTCAGGGCTTGTTTGCCTTAACCTTACTAGGTTAATGAGCTGCTTAGTTGCTTTATAGGCAGATGTTGAAGACTGGCCTCAGTTAGTTTCATCTTTTAAAGAACTGTGAATTAGGAATATTTTTTAGGACACTTAATTAAAATCAACCAAACAAAATTAGAAAATATAATGGGTATGACCAGCGGTAAATGCCGTGTTGTTTGGTGTAAATTTAGCAGTTTATTCTTGTTCCGGAACATTTTAATTTGCACCGTTTTTTTTCTCTTGATCTTCAAATATTTGTGTTTAGGAAAGAGGTAGGTGAACAAGTTGAGACTTGAAAACTTGTCATGTTGAAGAACGTAATTTAACTTTAGGATAGACTGCTGAGTACCGTTAAGTTTTTCTTTAAAATTCCTTTAAACATAAATGATATTATTAGCTGTTAAGTGTTTGATACCAAGTTTCTAGACTTAAGTATAAAAAGAAAGGCAGTTTCGCTAACTGGAGGTGAATGAAAGCTCAAGTGATTGCTCTGGAGAGCCATTTAGCTCTTTAATATGTTACTTAAGGTGGCTCCACTGGAATTCAATGCTTAACTCTGGAATTACAGGCTGTCTGTCTATAACAGAGTGACTGTGAAAGTGGCAGGAGCTGCCTTTTCGTGCAGGTGACATTAATTTCTAGGCTGACTCTTCATACAAACAAGATTCTAGTTCTCAATCTCCAAGTAACTTTTGTGAACTTCTTTTATCAAGAAGTGCTCACTCAGAACAGTTTCTTTTCACACAAATGTGGCTTTAGATTTGTTTGTCCAGCTTGGGAGCGTGGAGGAGGCAGAGGGCAGCGATCCCTCCAATAGTCAGGTTTTCTGTACATTTGTCTGTCTTGCTCCCACCTCCCTCATGACTAATTTTCTTTTCCATACAATAGACTTGTGAAGGTGGACATTTGATAAGTTAGTCTCCTTGCAGCATTGCCAAACTTTATCTTTGCATATAAAAATGCAGTCTACCTTTATTGCCCTATTTGGGTATTACGTTTCAAGAGGTTATTTCACTGAACTGCCTTTGCATTTACAGCCTGAAACACTGAAACGTAACACAACTGTTTTAAAATAGTTTTAAAATAGCTGGTTTGTGGTACAAAGATTACCATGAATAACCATGGTTGTGATGACTAGTATCAGCCCTTTTACGTAGCTGTTAGTCAGGATAACATTAAAAACCACGTTTTTTTCCTCTTCTCTTTTTCCACTTTCCTGCTTCCTCTTTTCTGTTATAGGGAAAATATCCTGAAAACAGCAAAAGCTTTGGTTGAAGATACCAAATTGCTGGTATCTGGTGCTGCCTCGAGCCAGGACAAGCTGGCACAAGCAGCTCAGTCATCAGCCAACACCATCACGCAGCTGGCAGAAGTAGTGAAGCTGGGAGCAGCCAGCCTGGGCTCAGATGATCCCGAAACACAGGTGGGTCCTTCCCAAGGCTTTTGTGCTGCTCCTCGAGAGACCAGGGCAGTTGAGAAGCGGGGGGCTAGGGAGAGCCTTCACTTGATAAGGTTTTGTGGGCGTTGTGCTTCCCAACAACCCAGCAGAGCTCGTTGCCTCTCCTGGGGGATTTTTTCAGGTTTAGTCAGGCACTGCTCTTTGGTAATGCAATCAAGAGCCTAATGTATTGAGGGGGACTAGCCAGGCTGCTGTTCAAGTCTTCTCCGTGTATTTTGCAGGTGTGCTGCTGCTGGACTCTGTTGGCAAAGTGTGTGTCTTGTGCTGGCTCTTTTCTTTTTCTTTTTTTTTTAATTAAGTCAGGAGCTCTTTTCAAAAGCTATTTTGTGTAAATAGATTGCATCAGTTATAAGCTATTCATTGACCTCGCACCATGTGTGTTATTTTTATATATCAGTGAACTCTTGGGCTTCTGCAGCTATATCTGAATTGTTTTTAATTTAACTCAGTAACTTAAGCCTTCAGTGTGGATTATGCCACATATTTCTTCTGTTTCTTGTCTGGGTCTTGGTGAAATGGAGGTTGACAAGCATGTTGCAGATGTGCCTGTGTTAGGAAATTAATTGGAAAAAGTCTGTTTGAAGCACTGAAAGGGTTATGTATCCTGTTTTGTTTGACCTGTGCAATTCTAGCTGCACTTCAAAGATATTCCTCTGCAGGAAAACTCTGCTGAAACTGGTTTTTATGGAAAGATTTCCTTAAAATAGCAACATAGGCAAGTGTAAAACATATATCACTTTTTTTTTTTCTTCCTAAGTAAAAGCTGAGAATAGAGGGGATTTAAAGCTATTGTGATTATTTAGAAAATTTTTGTATTGCTGCTCCTAGGAGGGAAATAAAGAAATCCTACCTACAATCAGCATTTGAGTTTCTATACAGGAAGTTTTTGTGTCTGAAATACCACAGTTTTAAACGCAGCTCATTTCGCAGAATGTGGCATATGTCAGTGGGGTGGGGGGCAGCGGGTATTAGTATATCATGCAATCTCTACCTACCAGCATTGAGTTTTGTTGAGGAGCTCTGTAAAAAGCCTTGGCTCACATCCACACCTCCTCCTTGGCCTGAGCCTCACCTCTGTGTTTCCCTTTCCCGCAGGTTGTCCTGATCAATGCTATTAAGGATGTTGCAAAGGCCCTTTCTGATCTCATTGGTGCTACCAAAGGAGCTGCCAGCAAACCAGCAGATGACCCATCCATGTACCAGCTGAAGGGGGCTGCCAAGGTAAAAGCTGGTCTTGCATTTTATTTGCAAGTATTTGGAGCAGCACTGTTGCTAAACATCTAAAGTTTGGATTTCAGCAATTTCTGAAAGCTCATCTTCATCAGCATCCTGGGATGACTGAGGTAGATAATAAGAGGCAACTGAGTTTCCAAGAAAACTCTGTTTTTGTAGGCTCTGGGGTGGGTGATTTTTGTGTTTTTGCTGAATAAGTTTAATCTTTCTGAAGACAACCTTCCTTATTTTGCAAGCCTGTGTCCCCAAGGATGGGTTCTCATGCTCAGGCAAAGCTTCTTGTTGTGCTGCTTAGATGACAGGAAAAAAAAAACAAGTTCTGTGTTTTCCCCTCTAGCAGCTGCTGTGGACCCTGTTTGATCCCTTTCTCCTAGACGAGCCTTCCAAGTGCATAGACATCTGAGCTGAAACCTTGTGCTGATTGCACTTGCCCTCTTATCTCTTCGTGTTTTAATTTCCCAGTGTCTGAGATACATGATGGCATTTGCCTTAGAAACATCTTGAAGTTTAGCATCTACAAAACCTTTCCATATAACGAGGCTTAGGCAGTGCTCCCCCTGCACTCTGCCGTAATGAGGGTGTCTGGGTGGCTTCGTCTTTCTGCAAGATGCTGCTCGTTGTGTCTGTAGCCTCCTTGAGACACTTGGGCCTCTTGCTTTTGGAGCAGAGGAGAACAGTGCCCTGCAAAGGCTCTCCTTAAAATTGACCTAAGAAAATGATCTCATCAGGAAAGCTAGTTGCTTATTTGCCTTCCTGCTTGGAAGGGCTATCTGTGTTTTCATTCCTAGTTGCTGGGAAGCTGCCCTTTCTGTCTTGCTTGGCTTGTGAAGAACTCCAGTGTGCTGAGAAGGCATTGCTTATCTGTCAGCACGCTGGGGTATGGGAAAGGCAGTGATCACAAAAAGAATGAGGTGCTTCTGCATCTGAATTGCTGGGTTTAATAGGAACAGCTGCACTGTTTCTGGCTTTGAACTGGATTTGAGGCTATTTAGTCGTTTTTCTGATTGCAGATCATATATAGGTTAAGGCTCTCAAACATAATAAATAACGTACCTGGATTCACTTTTCTGCCTAGCTATAGTGTAAGATGAGTGGGAGGAAAAGATGCTAAGATAATTGATCTGAGGGATCTGCCCTGGAAGATCTTGTGAAATTTTCATTTTTGTAAAACCTTTGCCACAATCATTGAGATGTCACCAGCGTGCAGCAAGTTGTGCTACATTCCTCTGGCTTCGGGGAGCTCCTGCAGCCTGTGGCGGGCAGCCGAGCTCCCGCTCAGTCCCATCACCACAAGAGCTCGGGAGCCTCCTGGGCCGTATCGGAGCATTAACGTCAGGCAGCGCCCGCCGTCCTGCTTCAAATCCCCCGGCTCTGAAGTGGGAGGAAGGAGTCGTGTGGCTTTTCACTTGGTCCCTCTTTCTCTTTCAGGTTATGGTGACAAATGTAACATCGCTTCTGAAGACAGTTAAAGCAGTAGAAGATGAAGCTACTCGAGGGACAAGAGCTCTGGAGGCCACAATAGAGTACATCAAGCAGGAGCTCACGGTAAAGAACAGCCCGGTTGCACGTGTCAGCTTTTGAAAGTGTGCCCTTAAAATGAAGCCAGGCTGCCAGGGGCTTCTCGGGCTGTTTTACTGCCCTGCAGTGAGTTGGATGCAGTTTAGTCCCCGCCACCTGTTGTAAATCAGCTCTGAAAGTGCCCTTATATGTCACTTAAGCCTATCTAATTTCAGATGTCACCAATCCCCACTTGAGGTTTGAGATGCTGCTGCCACGTAAAATTCTGGAAGCAGCTGGTTCGTTGTTGTTTAGACATTAAGCTTTTGCTACTGATATTATTTTCTGAGTCAATTGCTATTCACTTTTTATTGATCCTGGCTTGGAAAATATTTCTTCAGCTTCATCAAAGCTTTATCGCACCTGCATTTTAATCTCACTTCTGTTTTTCCTTTCTTATGAAATCATATTACCAGTGATAAGTAACTTCATATCTAATGTTTTGTCTGAACAGCAATTAAAAACAGCATGGGATCTTCTCCCAAATTAGATGCTAGGCCTTGGCTATTGTGTTTTTCTCCTTTAAGATAGAAGCATAACCTCCAGCTGCTGCTTTCAGCTAGTGTTTCCTAGTATGCTTGTTGGTGGCATAAATTAATACTTAAGGGTGTGTGAAGAAGCCTGTTTTTTCTTTTTCTTTGTTTAGAATAAATTTTAGAAATAAGATGCATAGACAGTCTCCAACAGAAAATATTTTGTTGTATAGTCTGTGGATTAAGAATTTTTATCCTCTATGCTGACACAGTTTTGCCTTGTCCAGCACTCCATAGAATATTTATTTTTCATTGCATGAGCAATGCTGTTGTAAGGAAGAAAAGAATTTTTATTAAAAATATACTAAAATAAACATCTGCGCATAATTATTGGGATGTCCTGCAGTGTCTGCACATAGTAAAACCTCCTCATTTAGTACCTGATCTGCAATGCACTTTACCATTCTAGTGCACGGTATGGTCGTGCTTCTGCATGAAGACCTGGCTAACTAAGAGCAAATCATTTCCATAATCCTAATTGAGAAGCAGTCTAGATACAGAGCGGGATGGTTGTGCTTTATCACCTCAGTTGTTCCAGTCTCGCGGTGCTCCTCCTGAAACGTTTCTCCTCCTGGTTTTTCCCCGTCCCCGCTCCGTTGCTGCAGTGCCAGCTCCTTCCCGGGAGGAGCCGGGCGCAGCGAGGGGCCGGCTGCGGAGCCGCCGTCACGGCGCGTGGGCTCCCTGCAGTGTCCTTGCTGCTCCTGGCTCTCCAGAGCCTGCATGGGCGCTGCACTGAGCACTTGCCTTCACGCAGTTAACCAGGCTTTACATTTTCACATTTTTTTTTGTGAGGAATTAGGAGCATGGGAAGGATCAGGCTAATGTTTGCCTAGACATTGGGACTGGCGACCACCAGCCTGCTTGAGGAGATTGAGGTGCTCCCAAAACATTGCTTGTCTGTGTGTAGTGGAGAACCCACTCCTGACTATTTGTGTCATCTGAAATGCCCCTGCACGGTACAAGAATGACAACTCAATAGAGAATAAAGCTTTGGAAAAGGAAGTCTGAGCTTAAAAGTAAGGTTAAGCAGCTCTTGTTATCCGCACGTTGCCACAGTTAGAGGCAGCTATTGCGAAGCGATCTGTGTTGTCAGGTAATTTGCAGTGTCTGTTTCTTCACGTGTTTTACCCTGCACAGTTCAATCCTTAGGTTTCTAAGAGAGGCTGTAGAGTGAGAGATGATGCTCTGCCCTCCTCCACTTCCACTTCTTTAAGAGCCATTTGAGTATTTTATCCATGTTCTCGGTCTGTCCAGCCCAAGGCTGGTTTTGGCAGAGAGGGCTTGCAGGGCACAGCCTTTGCAGGGGAAGGATCCTCATGTCGCTGACCCACCTAGGCAGGAGACAGGATGAAAAAGAGAATGTTATTCAAGGCATATTTCTGCTTTGGATACTGTAACGCTCTGGCAGCTGCCTGTAACCTCTGCGATGCAGGTCGTTCAGGCGGCCGAGGAACGGGTTAACCCTCTCCGTGTGCTTCCCTCGGCGCCTGTCGGTGTGCAGGCTGGTCAGGAGCAGCTCGTGACAGGCAGCAGCGATACGGAGCTGTGCCAAATACGTCTCTAATTTCCTGCCGTTTGAAGCAGTGTCTCTGTTTCAAGGGTCGAGTTGTTCTGCTTGGACTGGAGGGGGATTCGGATTTCCTTGTGCTTTCGCTTCCAGGTGTTCCAGTCCATCGAGGTTCCAGAGAGGACATCGTCGCCCGAAGAGTCGATCCGGATGACGAAAGGCATCACCATGGCGACTGCCAAAGCCGTGGCGGCCGGGAACTCGTGCCGGCAGGAGGACGTGATCGCGACAGCCAACCTGAGCCGCAAGGCAGTCGCTGACATGCTGGCAGCCTGCAAGGTAACAGACACTTCCTTTTCGTCTCTAAATCCCTTGAGTGTTGCTTTCTGCTCTTTTTTTTTTATTAATGTTTTACTTTGCAGCTAAGAAAGTTTTAGATGATTTCAAGGTAACATCTGTACCGGAAAGGGTTTTCTGTGCTCTGCCAAAAAAGCAATAATACTATTTTGGTGAAAATGAGAAGTTTTAACTGATCTGAGAATTTGTTATTTTCTTCAGTCTTTCATTAAACTAGAACAGAATCTGTGCAAACAGTAGAATGTGAGAAATATGCTACTGCCAAAAATATGATTTTAATATTCTAGGAATCCATTGGTGAAAAGAAACAGTCAGGCTCATGTTTAGCAGTCATTTCCACCCCAACGAAAGCCGCCAGCTTGCTTTTTTTTTTTTTTTTTTTTTTTTTGACTTGAGCTCTTTTAAAATTTGTTTTTTCATTGTATTGGCTGTACTGATACTCTCTTTTATAAAGTTGCATGAACTGGGCAACTTCCTAAAGCAGATAAGCCAAACTCCATGTGCAAGGATGCGTGTATGTGGTACATAACTGGCTGAATATTCATTTGGCTTTGTTTGGATGATATAAAGGTTTTAGTTGTGTTATAAATCCCATATGGATTAACTCAATTCTTTCAGTCTTAAGAAGTGATAGTGTCTTTGTTCATAAGTTATATTTATTTACTTTTACCATTAAATGCATAGAAAATGACAGGAAAACAATAGCGCTGTGTGAGAGTTGAGTGATTTTGTGAATTTTCTCAAATCTTTGCCTAGGTCAATCCCAGATGACCTTTTCTTAATGAGATGGAAGGTGTTGATTTTATTTTTTAATATGATAATCAAACATAGTCATACGAAAATGCAAGTTCTAACATAATTTAAAATCGGTTTTATACAAATAAATTGGTTTTTTATTTTATTTTGACTTCATTTTCTTGCTGAGTCTTTAGCATCTAGCAGTCCTTAATCTTTTCATCTGCTTCAGGTTTTCATTCTACCCTCTCCATTCCATAAACTCAGAAGCTCAACAGAGCCAAAATAGCTTTCATTTGCATGGGAAAATTAAACCACCACTCTAATTACCTGAGGAGTGTTTTAACAATATTCAGTTAAATGAAGCTTCTGAGAGAGCCTGGAACACTTTGTAGTTGTGCAACAGGATGACAAAAGACATCACTTTGGATGCGGAATCGCTGCGGGCAGCCTGTGTGGTTGGGAAGAGGTCAGGGTAGGCGCACATCTGCTCGGATCTCTCCAGACAGGCAGCAGATCCTCAGAAACAAAAGCGTCTGTTTCTGGAAGTGATATATATAAATTTGTGCACACACAATAGACAGCCTGATACCTAATTTTAGACCTTTAATATTAAAGGGTTCATCATTTTATGTTTACATTACTTGTTGTTTTCATAATGAATTGGTAGTTTATGGCTTGCTTGTGACCTACAAGGTAAAACTTTGTGCCGGGTGGACGTTGGAGCTCTGGGGTGCTGGAAAAGCCCTTGTGCTCAGTCAGCAAAAGGCTTCACAGAGCAGCCTGTGGAAGGAGGGCGCTGGGAGTCATTTTACTTCTCTGTAGCAATACATTAAAAAGGAATCTGTCTTGGATTATTCATTCTTTTATGAATTGGATGTCAGTAATCCAAATGAGTAAGGAGAATGCAAGAATAATGGCTGACTAGCTGTACTGTGGTTCAGAACAGTAAAGGGCTCCTTTCTCTGACAGATATGTTCTGAGCTCTTTAATTTCCCTAAAGTTAAGAGTGGTTTTTGGACAAGCAGAAATAAGAGTCTAGAGGAACACTAATTGTATGCACCACCAGAATGTAGGGCAAAATAACTATTCCATTTAATAAAACTTTTAAATAATTTTTATAAGATATTATTCAGAAGATCCTGCTTCTACAAATTTTGCCTTGGGAATTAGTTTCCCCAACATTAATTTCAAAAAACTAATTACTGAACGTGGCATTTCCATGACAAGCTCAGCCTCTTGAATCCCAGGGGTAAGAATCAGCAGTCTTCACCTCACTGTGCTGTAAAAGCTGTGCAACCCAGTGCAACTTTTTTGGTGATATTTGACATGGTACAATGCCTTCATGGTACAATGAAGTTAGACATGAAATAAGCAATGGAAAATATTCAGAAGCTGTTGTTCTTTAGGCTAAAACACACACAAATGTGTGTGTGTGTGAGACAGAAAGAACTATGGTAGACTTCCCTGCTGTCAGTAATTTAAGTTCCATTTTACTGCAGCCTGCCTAAGGGCAATCATGTAAAGGATTTGACTTCTTAATGGTTGTCTATATGTTTGTGCTCTTTCTGCTGTATATGATTATACAGAGGTCATTACTATATCAACATTCATAAGTAGATACCCGTTTGGGGAAAAAAAAAAAAAATAGACTGATTACCATGGGATATAATGAACCAAGCCAGCTCTCATTACAGTCAATGGAAACACTGTAATTACATTTACTGGAGATTAGAGCAGACCTTTAGATAACTATTTTTGTCTTTATTAACCATTTGTATAAAATAATGAATATGTAGGAACTGACCTGTGTATAATATCAGTATTTTTAATGACCACTATTGGAAAAGAAGCTCATGTAAGGTCCATCACAAGCCTGCGAGCTAATCCGAGCAATCCCTGAGGCTCTGACAGGGTGAGGGGCTTGAGGGGGCAGCGCTTGCTCTGCCCCATGAGCCCTCACCTGGGCGCTCGGGAGCGGCCGAGCCGGGGGCAGCGCGGCCTGCGGAGCAGCGGCTCCGGGGAGCTTCCCGGCAGCGGAAACGCGGGACCCCCCAGGGCGCTTCCAGCGCAGCGGGAGCAGTGAAGCACTGGGGCCTGCGCTGGGTATTGCAGCCTCAGCGCTAAAGAGCGTGCAGAGAGGAAGGGAGGGTTAAGAGCTAAGAGAAGCCTCCGTGTAAGGAAGGCGGGTCTTGGTCTTCGGGCACACGGGTCAGTTTGAGGTGCTCCAGCACACTGTGCAAGTCTGGGAAAGGGAAAACTTCCATTACAAGCCTACCTAGTAAGGAGATTTATGTTATTTTGTTTCTAGGTTACAAAAGTGTCTCTTAAAAATGAATTTATGACCTCTTCAGTCTGCTAAACTTCACTGCTGTGAAGTGAATAGTTTTGTGTTAAGATTCCCTGAACCTTAAAAAAGCTGCCTGAGTATTCTGATACCAGCCCTGGCTGCGTATGCAAAGCAGAAAAGAAGTTTGTATTTCTCCCTTACAGACAATTGCTATAACAGACATGTAACAGTAATGTTTAAGTGCAGAAGAGTTCGTATTAGAGTGCATGCAATAAATTCGTATGGACCACTGGGTGCCTTCCGCTCTGTTTGAACACAGAAAATAAACTCTTATGGATTATTTGGCCCTTTGAAACTCGTTGGAGATACGCTGAAGGCAGTGAGAATCGAATCCTGTTTCCTCCCTTCCCTTTTTCTCTGGATTTTGCTCACTTGTGATGAAGAGCTAATGAGCCCTGGCGTTTTTCACTCTGCTCCTCGAGAGCTTCCCAGCAGAGGGAGCCCAAAAACCGGCTCACGCCGGGGATGTGGAGCATCCAAGGGAGCCCTCGGTAAATGAGCAGCAAGATCTTCAGTCCCAATTGAAAACATGAGGCTGCGGCAGGGTGGAGAGTGTTGTGAGAGGAAATGCTGAAGGAAATTTTATTTATCAGCAACCAGCAGTTATGATCAATAAAATGTAGTCTCCAGTGACCTGGAAGCTTATTTTGGGCAATACAAGGTTTGAGCAAGCTATGATTTTCACCTTTTATTATGAATAAAATGGTTGAACAGGTCAGGCCTGTGTCAAGCATTACACTTCCCGGCAATGTGGAAGTTAAAGAACTAACTCTGGTGCTCTTCTCTATTGAAACACGTAGCTCTCGCAGTGTTAAGAACTGATTGCTGTGTTAAACCTTCTATCAAGCTAAAGCCTGTAATTAGCTTTTTATAATGTCTTAACAGATAACACAACCAAAAGCAGGTAAGTTTTTGTTTGTTTTGCCTTTTTTCCACTTTATGTATAACAATAATATTCGTGTATTCTTATAGCACTATTCATGTGTTTGCAAAGCTTTGTACAAGGAAGCGAAACCCGTTTGTGTTGCGGAGTGGAGAAGGGAACAGGGATGGTTGAACCATGTGCCAGGCACCAGCCAAGCTCCTGCATCCAGCCCGGTGCTTTGACCTTCAGAGCAAACGGCCATTCCTGGTCCCTTTCCTTCCGGACAGGCTGCACAAGCTATGGAAGCTACAACCTAAAATCATTTTAGCACATTTCTAACCTGAAAGATGTAAATGCCCACTTAATGGATGGCAAAAATATACTTAAGATTTAGATTTTTGATACTAGTAGAAGAGTCACAATAGCACAAAATGCACACAGTTGTACAGAGTATACGTGCTCCCAGAGCCCATTCCAGCCCCAAGACCTTTTCCACATGCGGTATTTTCTGGTATTTCTGTATCCATTTTTGACTGGTGAGAAGAGTCACTGATGAAGGGCTCAAGAAAGAGCGAGCTGCTGCATCCCCAGAGAGGGGGCGAGCCTAGAAGAGGACGTGTTTCAAATGCCTCTGTGCACTGAGCTCTGCCGCTTCGCGAGCCGTTTGCTTGTGCCTTGGCAGCAGGGATGGCTGGCGCAAATGTCATCGCATGTGATGAGAAACCTCTCCTTTCTGCTGTTCTGTTTGTGTTGACTTCCTCTGTTGGGAGCAGTTTTGGGGTGTTAATGCTGTTCTGCCTCCTCAGCAAGCGTCGTATCACCCAGACGTGAGCGAGGATGTTCGAGAGCGAGCCCTGCGCTACGGCACGGAGTGCACCCTGGGCTACCTGGAGCTCCTGGAACACGTCCTGCTGGTAAGGAGCAGCCCGGGTACACGGCTTGGATCCTTTCCAAGGAGCAAAACCTCCCCAAGATGTTTCTATAGTGACTGCTAGTGACATGTTTTTAATAGATTGTCTCAAGATTAGGTTTGTTTATTTGGAAAAACAAATTAAAGCAGACTCAGCACTTCAGCTCAAAATGTAAGAGAGAAAGAAGAGTAGAAATACTTATATTGGACTGAATTCTGGAGTGGCAAGAATGTTGAACTGGAAATGGTTCAGCAGCAAGAGTGTTGAACTGGAAATGGTCCCTGTGAATTAAAAATAGATGCTTCAATCTTTCCTTAAGCCTGTGGTAAGCATTAACTATGTTAGGGACATGCCTGTCCCCCAGAACAATGTGGCTGAGAGCTCTTCATGAAAGCACTGTTTTTCATAGGACTTTTGCAGTCCTGACGCAGGAAAACAAAAAGCAGGTACCCAGCGCTGGGCAGCCTGACAATGAAGCCTGCACCATCTCACAAAAAACTCTCCAACTGTCAAGATTTCTGGAGGTGACTTAGATCAGCTCTTAGTTCCATGGACTATTAAAGGTTTCTTTTAAGTGACTTGAAGTTGATATATTTAAGACTCCTAAACTGAAATTTGCACCCACTGGCTGCAGATCAGCATATCCACAAGTCACATTTACTGCTCAGAATACAACATGGCTAATGAATTAAATTCATTTGCTGAGATACAGGTAAAATAGGAGTAAAGTCATAGTTACGCGGGTGTTTGCCACTAGCAAGGTAAAGACTGCAAGAAAGATTGAGCGGTTTAATGACATTCTTGGTGCTGTGCAATAGTAAATTATTTACCATCAGATGTCTAATACGTTTTTAGTTTAGAAATATTCTGGGGAGCTTTTGCATTTGGTCTCCCTTACTAGGTCGTGGTACTTGTTTTGGACTACATGCCAAAGAGATCAAAGACCCGAGTCAGTTTTTGCTCATTTTCTTTCTTTCTCGTTGCATCCACCTTCTGCTCCACTTCTTTGGAGAAAGATACCCTTCTTATCTTAAGTTTCTTTACTTATCAGGCTTGAAATTGCTGAAAAAAATCCCCTCCCCCAAATATTTGCTGGCTCGAGAAAGTGCCTATGACCCCGATTACAAGCAGTATTGAAGAGCATAACGCTTGTGTGGAAAGAAAGATGGATGGAATGATAACAGCATCTTGACTGTTTGCAAAAGCCTGTCTAGAACTAGTCACATAAACACGCAATACATCTATGTTATGCTCCATAAATGTAAACAGATCTGGAAAGCACATGGAAAAAGATCACTTTCAGAGAAGTGCTGAACTGAATAAATTAGAGACTTCTGCTCAGAGACTTTTGCCCTCTTTCCCCTGAATTCTAGCTGTGGCAGGGAGATGGGCTGGATGTGAGCCAAATGTTTTGTTTGCTTGTTCTGTGTTTAAGTGAGCTATTCTCTTGATGTACACAATCTTGCTAGTTTATCATCCTAACTCACACTTGCTTGCTTTGGATGAAAGAAAGTGTCAGCAAGATGATTTTAGCCTCAGACAATTGTTATGTTTCCTGATCTCTGTTAGTCTGGCTGTAGATGTGGGCGTGCTAAACTATCTCATTTAAGGCTTTGAAATACAGATTATCTCAGATTAGAAATCTCTAGTAATTAGTCAAGGTGGTATCTTTTGATACAAGTGTAAGTTCTCCTGTCCTGTCCTTGGCTGTCAGGCTGGATGTGGTTTGCACGGGTGTCCTGACTGAGATGCCAGAGAACAGTATTCAGCAGACATTCTGCTTTGAACATGGTGGTACTTTGGCACAGCGATGCAACATCGGAGACTTCTTAGGCTAGTGCATTTCCTTGTGCAGAGGCTGTGGAGGCCAGGTGACATAAAACAAACTTGATTGCTCAGGGGAATATTCCTCTAATCGTCTATCTGAAAAACAAAGCAGTCCAGTTAAGGATGTTAATTTAGTATAATAAACTGTAGTTACATATAAAGTGTATGCATATTTATGTAATGTAAATTAGTATAAAGCCCCACCTGTGCCCCGCTGGTGCCCCTGCGCAGGCAGGACGCCGGGCCGCGCTCCCGTGCGCTGCTCTGCTCTGCGGTGGGGCTGGCTCGCGGCGCGGGGCCTGCGGCTCTCCGGCTCTCCCGTGCGGGAGCAGCTTCCCTGGAGCCGTGGGCTGGCCTCGCGCCCAGGCAGGGTGCGAACCGCCCGCTGGAGCCGCGTCTCCTCGCACACGCCGTGCAGCAGCTGGAGCTGCTGGAGCGGGAAGCGCCAGCCCTTGGAGCCCTGACGGACACTCGGGGAGCGTGGGCAGCCTGGGCTGTGGGAAGGCTCCCGCTGAAAGGCCCAGCGCGCTGTCTGCTCCCCTGGAAGATTCGGCAGTAGATACGCCCTGACTGTAAACCTGTTGTTAAAGGAGGCATTAATTAGGTTAATAGTGCAGCAGATGGTTCAGCTGTTGCGGATGCATGTGCCTCTGCTGCGGCAACTCCCGTCTCCAACCTTACGCGCTGTGAATTGGCAAGGTGAGGATTAATTACCAGCGAGGCTTCGCTGGCATCTTTTGTGACAGTAATTAGGGAGGAAGTGCCCACAACATCCGTGGATCCTCTGTGTTGCTGGGTTTTACTGCACAAGTTTTTACAGGTTTTTACTGCGGCTGGGAGGGGACGCCCTACTAGAGGGAAAGCAAAATGGAGCTGGTGACAGATGCATCCTGAATTTCTGGAAGCTCTCAGCTGCTCAGAAGTTGGAGCTGCTTTGTCAGTTTCACCTAAAATCTGTGTTCTGACGTGTCTGAATTTTACAGCAACATCAAGATCACGGTGACCACTGTTTTACAAGGTGCACGTAGTGTGTGTACCAGCAGTGTATTCTGTATAACATTAACTCATTTTTTGGTATCTGAAAGTATTCTGGATGATCGCTAAATGGTACAGAAGAAAGCAGATTAACAGAAGTTAAAGAAGTTGTTTAGAAGTTAGTCACGGTAAAATCACCTTACACCTTTGCTTAGGTTTTATAAAAACATGGGTATCAGTTTGAACATTGGCAAGTAGTTTAACATGAAAAGACTTTTCACGTTCTATTCTCCTTCTCTCTGAATGAGCAAGAAACATTGCAGGTTGGTTGTCAGCAGTTGCGCAGCACATAGCCACACAGTGCCTGTGGTCTGAGCTGGACCGTTTTGAGCAGTATTTAGTGCAGTTCTTGTAAGTAGTGTTGAATTTCAGGATTCAGGATTTTCCCAAGCACGAAGTGGTGCAAATTCATCTCTGTTTCTTGTGTTACTGCTGGAGTAGATAACGAGCACCTCAACAGGCTGTGTTAGACTCCTGGTCTACTTTGGATCGTGTCAAATATTAGTCACCAGATAAGGTTTTTTTTGTTTTGTTTTGTTTTTATTGTCCTAGGATTCTTCTTGCCTGTAGTTCAGTTTGACTCTATTTGAATTTTGCTGCCCTCCTATAGTTAGAAGTTGACCAAAAATTACCAGGAGCAAGAGAGTGAATCTCACTTTTCTCAGTGATTGCTGCAGGAAATATCAGATCTTCATTTAACTCCTGTTCCTTTCCAGTGTTCTCTAGAATCCTTGCCAAGTATTTCTTATTACTTGTTTCCTTTTCTTTAGATCCTCCAAAAACCAACCCCTGAGCTAAAGCATCAGCTGGCCGCTTTCTCCAAGCGAGTTGCTGGGGCTGTAACAGAGCTCATACAGTCAGCAGAAGCAATGAAAGGTGAGTCAGACACACAGGCCGAGCGGGTGATACGCTTTTTACACCTGAGATGACTTTTCTTCTTGTTGTTTAAACAAAACAAAAATGTTGTGATGTTCTAGGGGTCTTGGTACCATCCGATTTCACTGTTTTAATTTCTCTGCCAGTGTTCAGTGGTATATGAGTTGCTAACACTGGATCTTCCAGATATTCATGCATTTACACCGAAAGCTTTCACTAAGACTGTTCCTTTATTTGTGCACATGCAGCGAGGCCCAAAGCCATTACAGGCTCCGCAAGCATCTTCTGTATGTGACCCTGCCCGTACCATTACGGGGCGTTTTCATCTCCTGCAGGACTTGTGCTGCATCATCTGCAGAACCTCCTGCAGCGTCTGCAGAACCTCCTGCAGCGTTGCTGAACTCCCTCTCCCTTGTCACATGGTTGTCCCCAGCTCTCAGTAGAGTGTGTGGTCAGTCAGATACTGACTCCTTTAGTAAATATTTTTACGCAGTGATCAGGGCAAACTCTTAGGACCAGAACTCTAACATTCTGCCTTCTAAATGAGACTGTAACATTCTTATAGAATTCCAGATAGGCAGAGAAACACATGTTGAGCTGGCGTTCCAAACGTTCAGCTGCTACTGCTGAAGCACATCTAGTACAAGCTTTACTGGAAAGCTTAATCTGAAGAAGTGTTCATAGCCATGCAAAAGGTACCTGAGCATTCTAATCTCACAGCTGAGTTTCAGAAAAATATTTTGAATAAAACATTATAATACCCCTTACCCACCCCTCACCAAAGACTTCAAGTAAATTCATATTTCTGCTCATTCTTTCCTAAGTTAGGCCAGAGGAGTCATTTGTCTGATTCTCTCTGCAGTGGAGGCTGTAGGATTTCCTCAGTTAATTTTTGCTTAAAACAGCACACATTCCTCAGAAAAGAATCCTGACTCATCTCTTTTCAGAAATAGAAATTCATTATTAATCCCTTACATTATTTCTCTCTATGTTTTATAAGACTATTCATTATCATGTGACAGTCGTGTACATGATACTTTTTCCCTGTCAGGTATATTTATTGAACACCCCAGCCTTTTCTGCATTTCTTGTTTTTAAACTTCCATTTTCATTTACTGACAAGCCAAGCACATATCAAAATCTTCTTGTTCCCTGAATGCTTTTCAAAAATCTTTTTATTATGCTTATCTTTGGTTGCAGCATTTATTCATTTTTTGTATTTTTCATTCATGTTTATTAATATCAAATTACATTTTTTCATGCAAATTAACATGTTTTCTATTTGTTTTAATTATCATTTATAGATACATCAGTGGGGAGAAAGAATTTTGTGTATCTCATAGATGTTTTCACGTTTGTGAAATGGCTGTGGAACTCTTACAAGTTTGGGTCTCAGTGCTTTTATGCTCTGCTTGTATCAAAAATAGTTTTTTTCCTGATAACCTGCCAAGATTAGGGCTTAACATAGAATTCCTTCATCCTGCACACCGTCTGAGCTGAGACATTTTCTTAGGTAACACTTCAATATTTGATATGGGAAATACAGGGAGACCAGCAGCATGAGCCATCTCACTGCGTTCGCAGTTCCATGGCATCAGGTCTCCTGTAGCAGAAACTCTTTTAGCTTCTGCAGTGTTTATCTACGAGTCTTCAAGATTATTTCTTTCAGAGTTCAGTGATTCAGAAATGGTTTATGCTACTCTTGATGTAAAATGCAGTATTTGCTGCCTGATCACCGCTTCTTCATTCTAATTAATATTTTAGCTGATGTTTACTTTGTCTAGTCCACACAGTTTCTCCTTTTCTGTCTCCATCTTGCCCTTGGTTGTTATGAACCAAAGTTTTCTTTCTATTTTCTCCCCCATCTGATTTTATTTTGGGCTGTTTCATTGCTTCTCTCAGTCCAGAACAGGAATGCTTTCTGAATCTTGTCCCCCAGAGAATGATGTTTAGAAACTGCAAATAATCAATGCATTAGGAACTTTCGAAACCTGAGGTGACTTTCATCTGAGCACTGATTTTTATGTACATTGCTTTAAGTCACGGGCGATGCCAGAAACACTCACGAAGACCTGCTGAACTTTGGTCACACCCTGGCAACAGCCATGCAGTCTTCAAGCCCTGCCAGCTCCATCTCGAACCACAGACAAAAAGGAGAGCCCAGGACCCGTGCTGCGGGCGACTGCGTTGTCGTGTGACGTGTGCGCTCTGCCCTTCTGTTAGGCTTCCGTACAACGTGCTCAAGGAAGGGCTGACAGAAACCCCCCTGACACACAGAGCAGAGTAATGGCTAGCTCTGTTCCCAGCATGGACAATACCCCCTTTAGAAGCCACTTTGCTTCCACAAGTCCTTAATCAAGTTACTTTCGTAACAGAATATTTTTGCTAAATACTTTTCCTGTTCTGACTTAAATTTTGCTCTCAGTGGATAGGCTACGGCATTCTATGCCATTATGGTAGTGAAATGAGCTTTCTGTGTTGTGCACGCTCTGTATGTGACCCTTGGGGCGGTTGCAGAGCTCCCTGTTTGAATGGCAGCTCCCAGTGCCACTGAAGTTCCTGTCTTCCTCTCTGCTCATTCAGGGACGGAGTGGGTGGATCCCGAAGACCCAACAGTCATCGCGGAGACGGAGCTGCTGGGGGCTGCAGCATCAATTGAGGCTGCAGCAAAGAAGTTAGAACAGCTGAAACCACGAGCCAAGCCAAAGGTGAGTGTCCATCTCCATTGACTCTGCTGAAATTAATACATACTGTGCAAGATGCTGGAGCCCTTGCGGTGCCTGGTTGCTTGCTGCTGCCCACAGTGCTGGTACGAATCAAACTCCGTTAAAGCTGTCCTGGGTGGGACTTCACCCTGAGGGACAAGGTTAGAAAAGCTGCTTTCCAGGCAGTGAGTTAGCTCAAGAACTGTCCACACGTAAAGGAAGAAAAGCCAAATGACAGAACTGCCTTTAACAGTTACAGTATCGTTACTGTTGATTATTTATTTTTCTATTTCTGAACACATCTTCCTGATGTGAAAAGTCATTCTCACTTCCTTTAAATCCTTTGATCCTTGCTTTAAATCCTTTTGAAGGCCCTTTGTTCTCATACAAATGTGTGGAACAAAGTGGTAGAAAGCAGCAACAATAGGGAAGGGAAGGGATTGTGCAGCATGCAAAAGACATTTAAGATCTTCTAAAATAAACATACAGCTTTTAATTTCTTTTTAGAAGAGTATTTGCCTTGGTATCATATCAGTTACATGGCTTGGCTGTTCTTCCTTAATTTTCTTGAAGGAAAATATATTCCTGTTTGCTGTGAATGCAGTGGTATTGCATATTGCCAGATCATTTCAAATGTGTCTCTGAGTATGTAATATAAAATGAGGCCAGCTATTTTCAGGAGCGGTGCCAAGGGAACATGTGACACTGCTGTTGCCTATGAGGATATGTATAGTACACAGGACGGGGTCTCACAGAACTGCTACTTGTGGCGCAGTGTGGGATAACAGGCAGGTTTTTAGAAGAAACTTCTATGTCACCTGCAATTCTGTTTCTTCAAACTGAAACTCATGTTGTAGCTTTGTAGCTGACTTCAGGAAAGGTTTGTGTGTCTGCACACATTCTTAAGCTGCTTTGTAGATGCAAAGTTAATTTCCAAGTAAAGTAAATGAAACATGTTTTAAAAAAGCAGGGCCTCAAAATCATTCCATGTGGGATTGTTGCTTTCAGTGCCGAGGTGATATTCTGTCATTTGGGAACATCAGATGAAATAGCTCTTGGTAGGGTCTCTCTTTCTGAGGACATTTTTTCCCCTTTTGGTGATGGGAATGAGTTAGCTCATGAAAAAGAAATGCTTTGTTCCGCATTTTTTTTTAACAAGTACATCCATTTTTTATAAAGAAAAATGGTCCTTTTAATGAGGTTCTGCAGAGCAGAGGATACAGGCTTAGTGTGAAGGGAAGGGTCCTCCATCACCTTTTCTATACAATCCCTGCACAATAACATATGAGAGTTG
This sequence comes from Tinamus guttatus, assembly GCF_059628265.1. NCBI lineage: Eukaryota > Metazoa > Chordata > Aves > Tinamiformes > Tinamidae > Tinamus > Tinamus guttatus. Next base: position 16,361,495 of record NW_028288538.1, read on the forward strand.
CCAGGTAACCATGAAACAATTTTCCTTGTAACATCTAAGCCTCTCCCGGGCCATTGTAATTTTTCAGTGAATACAGATCCCACACCTGCTCCTCATTTACCATGTTAATTTGAGTATTCAGTCTGCCTGTAATTTATTGGTCCATTTATTTGTCACTTTCTAAAAGGCAAATTCATATCCATTTGTTTAATGCAGGAATTAAACAATGCTTACATCCTCCTTTGGATGTTAAATCCCTGTCACAATATGGACTGTGATATGCATGAAATGTACCATGTAGATGGAACACAGCAGTTTCAAATACCAGTTTTTCTACTGACGTTGTAGTGTAGGCAGGACCAGTGCTACCCCCTGCTCTTCCACCGTCCTCCCAGAGCAGCATCCTCAGCTTTGAAGAGGCTCTTTCATTCCTGTGCTCAAGTCTTTCACGACATTTGTGACGTTGTGGTGCAAATGTCTAAGCTGACAGCTGGATGGATGCAATTGATTTTCTTATGCTCAACCTACAAAATGCAGCAATCATAACTATCTTCTACACTACAATAAACTGCTAGCCTGACTAGTCTCCTGTTGGTGGTGACAATAATCACTGTTAAGTGAACTTATAGGGAAGTCCTTAGTAGTTAATTTTAGAATAGTCTACCTGCAGGAAGCCCATCATCTGCCCATGCTTTAGTTGATGATTTGGTTATTTTTGGGTGAGCTTCCATTTTGGGGAAAGGTGAATAGGACTGATTGGGTTTAGACTTGAAATTTTTAATCATTGAGTCTATACGTCTAAAATTAAGACATAGTAAGTCTAGTAATGTAAAAAAAAAAAAAAACAGTTGAAGGGGGAGGCTCATTTGTGATTGAGTTCCACTGTCTTGATTTCTTTTTGATACTTCTGGATTTTTTTCCCCTTCCCCACCTCTTTCCCATTTTTGAACCAAACATTCCTTCTTACTGTCTTAGGTTGCAAATAGTAGAGTGAGCTCTCCTCACTTTCAGCAGCTGAGAGCCGTCACCTCCAGACAGATTTGGTCACAGGTGCCCGTGCTTTACTGCATGGTGCACATTGTGTTTGCATTAGTTCATGGTAGTCTGGCTGCAGAGCACACAGATCTTTTCCGCTGTTCATAGCTTTCGTTCTTTCTTAAATGACTTTGCTTCTAAATGACAACCCCATGGTGGCCTGTTAATGCCTGTCTGTCTTGTGAGCTTGTATCTTGCAAGAACTTTGAGGACTCTCCCTAGTGGCTGCTGTTAATCCTACACGTAACAACTGCTCAGTGTTCAAGGTGGGAGATGATCCATGAAGCAGTGAGAACTTTATTGTTCATTAAGCAAGTTCTGTCTGTCACGCTTCCTTTAAACAGTTATATGTATTTTGAGCATGGAATATTTATTTCTTTTCCATTTTTAGTGGGTTGAATGTCCTGCAATGGGGCCATATGTTGCCTTTTTTCTGGACTTCTAAATATGCTATTGGCTATAAAATAACCCCCAAAACTTGATAACTTTTTGAAGAAGAAAAAAATATTTTGTCTAATTAAGCTACAACTTGATTAATACTGGGGGAAAAAATCCTTGACAAAAAATGGTACTGCAGGTGAGGTACAAGACCAGAGAGCACTGCTGTATTTTACCCTGTTCTGTTGGTACCTTCTTCATGCTTCTGTGCAGGCTTATGCCTCCAAAACCAAGGATCTTGAGTAGTCAATAACAGTAGCCTGCTGTTGGCTTTCAGCAGCTTGTCCTTTTTTTCCCAAGATGAATCAAACCTGGATGCCTTTTCTGCAGGACTCTGTGTGATATGTTTGATATATTAGGTTGTTATTTAATCCAACTATATATCAAACATATTCCTACAGTGTCCTGCCCTGTCTCCGGGGGTTTATAACGTAGTATAAGGCCATCTGAAGGAGTGCACTCGCTCACAAGCAGGTTTAGAAGACTTCCTGCAGACTCTTGTTCTAATCTGATTTTAAATACATACATGAAGTGCTCCTTTAAGTAGAGTTGCTCTTGGCAAGATCTCTAAGTTACGTAGGGCCTTTTATGATAGAGAGAGGCAGTCATGCCAAAAACTGACTTTCATTGAAATGGTTATTGTGTTTTCCATGGCTCAGTGCAGTAACTTATCTTGTTGGGTTTTTCTTTGTGAAATAGAATCTGAGAGCTGCTTCAAAAGAAAAAATAAAAATAAAAAAGGTTTGTCCTTTGTAATAACCTGTAATGTTTAGCAGTGGCTTTGGGTGTTGTTTGTTCCAGCTGACCCTGACTTTACCTGTGCAACCTCTGATCGTGGAGGTTGTGTAGGAAAGTGCTTACATTTAAGAAAGTAGAAAAACATCTGAAATTATATTATTAAACGGTGCAATCAATATTTTGAGGAAATTTTATACTTGAGATTTTGTAGTTAGTCTAATAATTTTAGTTTATCCATTCTGGTGAGCTTTTTTCCAATCCATTTATACCCGCGCACAGTCAATAACTTATTAGTTGAAGCTTGTGGGAAAGACAAGCTTCACTGTGACTCCTTGGGAAGGGAGTTAATTGCTTGTCTCACTGATCCAGTTGTTTTAAATTAACTTAAGTTGCCCTCTCAGGGTATTAAAATCTTATAAGGTGAATTTGTCACATATCATTTCATTGCTCCTGACTTTATGTTTGGGCAAACTGTTACCGGCGATGGGTTGGGAGAGCCCTGGCGATGAGCGTGAACCCGAGACAGTTCATGATGTGGTTGTCAGCGATGGGCATGAGGGGACGAGCACGTCTCTTGTTGGGCCTTGTACTCTGCTCAGCCCTGGGCTGTGGCACGTCCTTATTGCTGAGGAGAGCTCGGAGGTGGTGCAGGTGGGCAGACATCTCCACGGTGCTGCCCAAGCACCGTTTCGGCATGGCCCACCGGCCCTAGCATGTCATAATTCCCTCAGCAGTCCCAGTTATGCCAAGGAAAGATGAGATGAGCAAGGATTTGTCAGAGAGTTTGAAACAACTTTCACAGTTCAAATGTGGCTTGTTTAAAAGTAAATTCTTCACAGAGGGGATCTGTTGTCAATAAAAACCTTTAGTTTAGGGAGTTTTGTCTTTTTTTTTTTTTTTTTTCCCCCCTCCATGAATGAAGTCAGTCAGAAGATAACAGTAAATACAACATTTGGAAGTTTTGAAAACCTAGGGTGTGATTTATCTCCTCCCTCCTCCTGCCTCCTGTAGTGCAATATAAATGGAAAGAAATAAATTCTGTACAGCTAAGGAAAAGTGTTATCTAGTGAGATACTAACGCTTATCCATTTTCCAGCCAAGCTTTAGCTGCTGCTCCAGGACGGCAGTAATTTAGCCACTCAATGAGAGCATTCTCAGTAACACACATTTGATTCCCTTGTACTCCTTTTCAGACTTGTTGTATTTGCTTAGCGCTCGCCTGCAATATTTAGTTCACTTACTGTGAGAGTTTAAATGGCTCTTTTTCTCAGCTGAAAAACACTTAGGCGCAAATGCAACTGTCTAACAGATTAGAATGTGGCCATGGGCGTTTTATTAAACTTTATGAACAAATAGCTCCTTTAAAAAATAACTAGATACCGAATTGCTTACTCCTCTAAGTTTCGAATTTCTGGCAACACTGGCTCTTGAAGAATATGCAAAATATATTTTATCATAGTGAACAATTATAATGCATAACAATTTCAATGAAAATTATATAAATTCTTGAAATCAGAAGCCTTGGACAAAAGGAAGATAGCAGTAATGGTCTGTTAAGGTAAAATATCATCAAAAATATTGCTCAGTGATGGCCAGTTTAAGTCATTAGTCTACTTGAACCATATTCACTAGTGCCTGTTTCAATAATGGAAAGAAATCTGGAGGAAACTGATTTCCCTCTAGTCAGTTTGGTTTCTTTGGTGGTTTTGTGATACCATGATTGAAGTAAGAGTTCTAAAAATAAAAGTTCTCTAAAGAGTTCTATAAATTTAGTATTTTCCTCAAAATTCACGTGGCTCCTGTCCCTATAGTTATTTGATACAAGAATGCTGAGCTTGTATAAGTTGAAAGAAACCTCTATTTCAAAACTCCAACCTCTTACAAGGTGTTTTGTTGTGCTGTTGTACCCACTGGTCATACTGTATTGGATTCTGTGAGGCTTATGATTTGATCACAGTCAAAATAAGTTATTTTGGCTTGTTTTGTATGAAAAAGAATCCTAACTATTTCTCTGTGTCTATTCCATTAGTTATTCAGAGACTAGTAATCATGCTTAGGTGGATAAGAGCTTTCTGTATGTGTTTAAAATATTAGAAAGCCAGGGAAGAATTTTATTTTTAATGGAGCAATCCATTTGCCTTTTAACTAGAAATAAAGCTCATTAGGAGCAGCTGATCTCTGTATTGGCACGTGCTTGGTGAAACTTGTGTTTAGAGAACTGAAGGGATCCAGACAGACCTTTGGAACTCGCTATCTCCAAGAGGACTGAGCTGGACTGCTTCCCAATACTGCTCTCTGAAATGATGGCTCATTCCAAAACTCTGAACTGTGCACTTGCTTGGTACCCATGTTACATTCCTTAGTACAGGTGAATGGGAAAATACACATCATTCATTTTTTAATGTTTTGTGTATTTTTAAGTACTTATAAGGTATATACTAAATTTAACAGTCCTGGAAGACAGTATTTTAGCAAATGTAGCTTTGGATAAATGTACTGATTTCTTTTCAGACTTGCACTTTTCTGAATGTAGTTCTGAAAGTGGAAGTCACGTATCAGCAAGTTAAAGGCTTTTTGAGGCATCTTCTGTCTGATACTCCATTTTACATGTGATCACCCATAACAGCTACTAAATAAATATTAACTCCACTTAGGTTGACTCACAGATTAGACCACAGGAAACTCCTTTGTAGAAAATGATATTTTAGCTCCTTTGTAATCTCCTTTAGTGTTTCAGAATCTTGCCTCAGCTTGCATAATGTCTCAGATCTTGAACATGAAACCACACTGATGAATGAAATCACTTTCCAATGAATAATGTGTGATGTCCTTTTTTGGTTATAGCAAGCAGATGAGACTCTGGATTTTGAAGAACAGATCCTGGAAGCAGCTAAATCCATTGCAGCTGCTACCAGTGCCCTGGTGAAGTCGGCTTCAGCAGCCCAGAGAGAACTGGTGGCCCAGGGAAAGGTGGGTGAACACAGCAAGTAACAATAATGGAGGGAAGAATATCAAAATTGGTAACAGTAGGAAAGGAGCTTGGGAATGACTAAACCATAAATTTTGCCATTACTTGACAGTTTACATGACCTTAGGCCTCTGTACATTTCATTTAAACTTAGCACATACAGTCAAGTATTTGGCTTTTCAGATGATTTTATTGTTTTTTTTTTGCAGGGGAGGAAGGGGTCTTGGTAGTTTAGGGGACATTTTTGGTTTGATGTGCTGGAGTATTTTTGTTGGGTTATTTTGTCTTGTTTTTGCAATAGCTTTATATTCTGGGAAGGGCTGTGACTCAAGCTGATAATGAATTTTCCCACAGGACAGTTTGAGTAAACTCATGTCAGAGTAAATAATACCACTCTAACCAGAATAGCAAAGAGCATGGTTAATTGTCAGTGTTTTGTTGTCTGATACAATGGGGACAGGCCTGCATGCAAACTAGGTACTTTTAAGTGGACAGGCTCCTAAATATATTTGGAACTAACTAAGCAGTGCTTCTAACATGTGTCTTTTTCCTTTTGGTCTTGTCAGGATTCAGATCTTTGTATTTCACATCCCTCAGTGCTTCCCTCCCCACTCCTTTCCACCCGGTTAGTATAAATCTGAACCTCAACCAGCTACGTTGCCCGTGAGAGCAGTTTGTTACAGGACCACAGCTGTGTGGTTTTGTTCTCTAATTCCATCTGAACCTGTATTCTGAGCAGGCTGCATCACGGACTCTGTCACGGAGGACTCGCCTGCCCTGTTCACCTAGGATTCCTGGGGCTTGTGCTTTATTTGAGCACGAACACAAAGCAGTTGTTTTACAACAGCGTTAACGTAACTGACTGACAAGACCAACCATAAGCTGTAACCATAGAATTTCTTAATAACACGTAACGCACAATACATAATAATGAGCTGTTGAAGTGTGGCTATGGAAACAGTCAAAAAAATGGCAATTTTGACCAACCTTACTGCTTCAGCTCAATTACTGTGCTGGCTACTTTTGTTTGATAAGACCTGTTCTTACTTTGTTGTATTATGATGTGTAGCTTTCTTTTCATTTTTCAACACCCACCGCCAATATAATTATGCAGTATATCCTGATATGAGCCCTTGGTATCGGTTTTAGCTTCTTGGGAGTGTTCCCTTTGATACATTTTTGTGTCATTCACTAACAGCACTTGCATCCTGTAAAAACCACTTAAATCCCTCTGCTAAAGGAAAACTGTAACTTGCCTGCCCATCAGAAGTGTATCGATCAAATATAATGCCTACTATAATTAGTACATTTGTTCAACCTGCTTTACTGAATTTGGGTGTTTTGCTGTATCTTTCACTCTTGTATAGTAACCAGGAGTTTTTGCAGCAAAGGGTTTTCTGTGTGGAAAAATCAGTTGCTTTCCTCAAATACCGAAGTGGACACAGACTGTAGGTGGCTCTCCTGTGGAGCTTTCTGTTTTGTACTTTGTCACAATGCCAGAAATTCGAAGCAGTTCAGGAATGATGCAAACCAGAACATGTTGGTAGATGGAAATAAATTATTTTTAAGGCCAAGAGAAAAAGAACTACTGATTCAGCTGTTGCTTAGACTGAAACTCAAGGTGCAGCAATCTCAGATCCCTAAATGTGCTCCAAGAGTGGGACGGTTCAATCAGTGGTGCAGGTTGGGCACCACTTGAACAGGCAGATGAGCGATGGAAGCACACTCAGTTTAACAACAAAAGCCTGTTATTGGGGAGGAAAAGCTTTTGTGGATGCTCATTCACTTAGCAGAGCAGTCGGAAACCTTGGGGTAGCACAAATATATGTATTAAAGCCTGAGAGCCTCTGACTGTGCTTGCAAGGACAAATCACCATTCATTTTTCAGATGATTTTGTGCTCCTGAGAGGTCAGTCTCTGTGTGCTGTGGGCAGGCTCAGGAGTCTGTCTTTTTACTCAGATTTCTGTTTGTCTAGTACCTAGAGAAAGCAACTGTGTTTTCTGTTTCACTGTAAGCCAGCTCCAAATTGTTTTTTCAGGTTGGAGCAATCCCTGCAAATGCAGCTGATGATGGACAGTGGTCTCAGGGACTTATTTCTGCTGTGAGTAACTTCTTTCATGTTCATCTTAAAAATAGCAGAGAAACCAGCACCTTCTCTGAAGTGAGAATCCAGTGTGAATTTACAGTGACGTTTTTTAACCAACTCTTAGGCCAGAATGGTGGCGGCTGCAACCAGCAACCTCTGCGAAGCAGCTAATGCCTCAGTACAAGGCCACGCCAGCGAGGAGAAGCTCATCTCATCGGCCAAGCAAGTTGCTGCTTCTACAGCACAGTTGCTTGTGGCTTGCAAAGTGAAGGCTGACCATGACTCTGAAGCCATGAGGAGGCTACAGGTACCCGTGTTCTTAATCCCTGAAAAGCCGTGGTGACTCCGGACAGGCTTTGTGAGACTTGGGAGGCCTTTCATTCACTAAGGATGAAGTGATTGTGTGTTTATCAGTATTCAGCAGCAGCTAAAGGTTGCCTCACTTTGCTTGTTTTATTCTTTGTATTTAATAATTAATAAAAGACACAGGAAGTTAGAAACGTTGGCTGGCATGCACCTCGTTCTGACCTAGGTGCAACACTGAGATTAATACCAAGGATCAGTCACAGGAGCACACGAGCTGACGCAATACTGCAGTGTGTGATATTAATGACAAATTGGAGTTGTGCATGTTATCAGAAGGAACGCAGAGGTTTTCTTTTTGCTTTAGCGGTTTCGTTTCTTATGTTTTTCTACAGTCACTTATAGCAAGTGAGTGCAGCTGGTTTCCACACAGTGGTTCTTCAGGGCCCAGCCTGGCCATGAGCCTGCGGGCAGCTAAGCAGCCTGCCCTGGGCTGCGCACCGGTCCCTGTGCGGCTGCCTGCGGCTCTGTGCGTGTTCAGCCCCACTCGCCGAGGGCCTCGCGGGGCTGCGGGCGCTGCCCCTGCGTTTCTGGGGGTCGGGAGACAGCCAGTCTAGGCAGCACACTTCCAAAATAGGAGCATGATTGGCAGACCAAAAAAGCAGGTTGGCAGCATCTCAGCAGAAGCAGATGCACCACCTCAACTCAAGTCTGACAAAACTTTTTTTTTAATGAAACTGGCCTTTTGCTTTGAGCTAGTTTGGAGCGTTACAGAATTAACAGAGCATTGCCTGAGGTGAGTGTTGTCCCCTGGAGTCCTGTTCAAGGGGACTGGTTTTCAAAACGTCTGCGGCCTCTCCTGGCTGCAGCCTGCTGCGTGCAAACTGTTTCAGCTCCTTTCCATACCAATAGCATGATGCGTCTTGGAGACAGAAACTTCCCACTTTTCCACAGACACTACTAGTGGACCTCCATAAGACAACAGGTGTATGGATAGGTAGAATCAATGCCAATGGAAATACATAAGGCTGAGTATTTGAGCAAGCAGAAGTGAAATCACTTTTTTCAAAATATAACAGCAGTTTAAATATTTAAGAGGAAAACATAAATGTACACATGGCTGGATGAAAAATCTATTTTTATAGAAAACAGTGTGATGTCAATGTTATCCCTGGGATTTAGTGCTTGATAATGGATTTGTGTAGGTCAGGTTTCTCACGGGCCTGGGGGGAGGGTATCAGGAACTGATAGCTCTGACTGTAATACAACCCACGCTTCCGTACCCAAATGCCAAGATAGGGCTGGAGGAATTTTAAGTGTATAACAAGAATTAGAAACAGGAAGTTCAGGGTGCTTGGTCACTGTAGACAAATATTAAAAAGACATGGAGTATGAAAAGTTGGGAAGGCTGAAGGAGACAAGCCCAAAAGCTCTAAAAAGGCAGATGTTGTTTCAACATTGTGCAAGCCCAAGCATTGAATTTGGGAAAAAAACTTTGAAAGTGAACTTTGCCACTTGACAAGGCTTTGTGTTCATCTCGGAATGAACAGTGAAACTGATGTTTGCCACATTTTTTATTGGTGGACCTGCCAAATCTACTGTGGCTTTTCAGCAGGCTCTGCCACCAGCACAAAGGTTTTCATGTAGCCTTAATCAACAGGCTAGGTACAGGAGGTTGGGCTTATTGGTTTTCCCCTTCTTCCCCCTACAAACAATCAGAAGCTCCAAGAAGTCCTTTGAGCTGCATTTCCCATGAGTGCTGATTTGTTCTAGAGTCTGTTTAACTTTAAAGCCCAAAATTTAACAAAATAAATGGAAATATTTCCTTTCTTTTTGGATCATGTCCAGACTGAGCAAAGCAAATTTTAAGTGACTGTTCACTTGGGTCATTTGCATCATTTTTTTAATGAAAGAAGATATTAATCATGGCTATTATGTACATGGTGAACTTCCACTGATAAAACTTGCATATCAGGATTATGCAGAACATAATTTGGGATTTTGTCCAGGGTTTTATTTTAAACCCCGGCAGGGGGAGGGGAGAGAAAAGTCCTAATTCTAGCTTCTTCGATAGCAATTTCGTGTTCCTTTCTGCAGCATTGATTTTGAAAGATAAATTTGCTTCTCACTGGAGAAGGAAGAAAAAGGAGGGGAAAAAAAAAATCCAAATCTTTCCTATGGAGTCAAGCAAAGGCAGAAAAGTTTTGATGCCCTGAGGAACTGATGTTAGAAATATGCATTGTTGTCATTAAATTCCTTCTTTTTTCCCAAGGCTGCAGGAAATGCTGTCAAGCGAGCATCAGACAATCTTGTCAGGGCAGCGCAGAAAGCAGCATTTGGGAAAGCAGAGGACGATGACGTTGTGGTCAAAACCAAGTTTGTGGGTGGCATTGCTCAGGTTGGTACCTACACTAAGAGCTAAAGCAGGGAAAAGCTGCGTTGCGGAGGTGTAGCCCAGCGTGCAATGAAATGAAGAATGGATAAAGCTAGGTGGAAATCAGTAGTTTATCACTTGATGCCTTGCTGTTCAGTAATCACACTTAACTAAAATGTTACATACTTTTTTTGAACAAGTTTTTTCAAATATTTCCATACATATTTTAAGTATACTTAAATATACTTAAATAAGATACTGATGTTTATCATTTCTGTGTGCCTGCAGTGCTGCTGTTCCTAGATGTAGGACAGTGTTGTGGATACTCGCAGCAAGGAGTGTTCGGATTTACTGTGTTAAGGCATAGTGCTCATCCTATTTCTGCTCACCCAGACTGAAAGGGGGAGCACTGTGCTATGAAATCCATCGTGGATGTATGGCAAAACTGCTCACGGATATTTTTTTTTTCCCTTGAAAGATACATGTGGGAATATGATACTGTTCTTCATAGTGCAGTCATGGAGAGAACCAGCCTGAATTAGAAAAAAAAAGAGCAATTCTTGCTGAAGTTGTTGATACTTAATACTTTTCTGGAGAAAGTTTGGTGTCTTGCTGTGGCTGCTGTGATGGAGGAGAAAGAATGTTTTACAAAGTGTTGCTTGCCATCATAGTTCATGCTTCTTTCTTCTCCTAGATCATCGCAGCCCAGGAAGAAATGCTGAAGAAAGAGAGAGAGCTGGAAGAAGCAAGGAAAAAACTGGCTCAGATCCGCCAACAGCAATACAAATTTCTTCCCACAGAGCTGAGAGAAGATGAGGGTTAACCTGCTGAGATTATTTTTCCTTTTTCCTTGTTTTTTATTTTTTTTCTCTTTCTTTTAAAGAAATAAGCTAAAGGGGGACAGTACAGTGAGAACTGCTCTGACAACATTCTGGTCTGCCAAGCACTTACCTGAATAAACTGCCTGCCGTAGCTTTGGGTGAGCAGAGGGCAATAAACACTTGTTCTTTCTCATCTCGTCAGCTGAGGTGCATGATGATCAATTAATGGTATAGTGCTAAGTTCATCATTCCTGTTCCTTCCCTGACTGCTATCTCAGGAGAGAATGCTTCACTTTTTACAAAAGGTTCTAAATCAGTGTTATTGTCATTTACCTGAAGCTTGAGGTATTCATCGTTCCTTGACTTGTTATAAGACATTTGTAATATTAGTAGAAAAAGTCAGGAAATAATACATGTGATAAATATCTCATGAGCTGGTGGCTCTCCCCCCACCCCACCCTTGTAATAAGACCAAGCCTGAGATGGATGCACGTCTGAGTGGAGAAACACGAGTGTCAGTTTGAAGTTGCCTGTCCTCTTTCAGTATTAGATAGCTGGTTCATCCCAAAACTGGAGGAACTGTCTGTACCTGTTTGCACTAGTATTATTAGTCCTTACCTGATACCAACAAGCTTCTGCTTGTACAGTATTTAGGGTCACAAAATGTGGCAATATCCATTTTTTAAGAGCTCAGAAAATAGAGAGATGGAAGCTTTGTCACTGCCTCAGTAATAGCAGGTTCATGAAGGAAAATGCTGTTTCAATTATATACCTCTAATGTGTGACTACTCTTACAGTATTATACACACGTACACATGCTCTGACATTGGACTGAATAGTTTGTGTTTTGTTTTGCTTTGTTTTTTAGTTGAGATTAGCTGGTTTGTACTGTGGGATTTCTGTTAGAATGTATGCTAAGTGAAAAAGGGAAATTCCCAGTAAAGCAGCAGACTATCACAACTCATTATTCTTTTAATTTCAGCATTTTGTTTTAAAACCTGTGCGTATTGTAGGAGAAACGGAAGTGATTTACACTTTCCTGTAATTGAGTATCTGGATACTTGGAAACTTGTTTTCATGGTTAGCATTGATGGAAATAACACTCACCAAGGAATTGTAGAGAAGGAGCAACTGCAATCTGAGCAGCAGTCTCTGGCCAGCTGCGGAAAGGTACTGGACGTTCTCAATATCTCTGTTGTGGCCTAAACAACAGCAACATGGGTAGAATCAGTAACACATATCTCCTTGTCAAAGTAAAAATCCAAAGCACAGAAAAACTAGCAAAAGTTTTACTTTTTGCTTGGCTGCATAAACACATTTGCTAACAATAATCCCCAACATTCTTCCATCTTGACTCAAGCCCTCTGAAACAGTAAGTCAAGTCTATTTAGGCCAAAGGATGTTGCCACTCCAGTCTTTTCGAAGGCTGTACTGTCATTTAGATGCCTGCCAAGTACATCCAGCTGAGCCTCTTATGTTATATGCATACCCATGTAGTTGTCACTGTTGCAGAAATATTTGTCTTGTAGACTCAAAAGTAATCCTCTAGTGCTAGGTTTAGCAGTTTAGATAGTGATAATTCCTCATTTAAGCTACATGCATGAAATATAATTATCAGATATTTTGTCACACTAGTGTTAAATATATAGCAAACATGAATAGAGAATTAATATTAAAGTGTACAAAGTTGTTTTTGGTTTTTTTGTTTTGTTTTTGTTATTTTTGTTAATGTCTTCTCTGGTACAGAAATATTGTAGACTCAGTAGACTTGATGAAGAAACACATTGCTGAGAGGAAGAAATAAGCAAATCCCCAGCTGAATTGCAGGTGTCGCCGTGCTGCGGTGCGTCAGCTCGCGTGCCGACTGCTGCCGGGCGTTCGAGTTCTGTAGCTTCCATTTCAGCACAATTCATTTGATTTATTTTCCTCCATTCATCCTCTACACAATGCATTCAGTGAGCAGTGTCACAGAAACTCTGTTAAGAATTTCTATACCAAAAAAATCCTTCTTGTAAACTTTGAGGTAGAAGGCCAAGTCATTTTTTCTTTTTGTAAGACCTAAGAAAAAGACAGCTCTTACATTATGGATTTTCTGCTGCTTTTGCCTTGCTGATGTGTCAAGCTTTATAGTTTATGGCTCTTTATCTTGTTTTTCTCTTGTTTACCTGGATAGCCTCACATTCCCATCTCTCTTTTTGGAATGATCATTAAAACAGCTTTGTTCATGTTTCCCTTTCAAGCATTGTTTAACCTTTTTTTTTTTTTTTTTTTTTTTTTTGGAGTCTCATTTAAAGCATGAAGAAAGATGATGCTGTCCTTAATACCAAGCCAGTGTTTTATTGGAGGCATAATAATGTAATATATTTTAATCAGGAATTGGCATTGGTCATGAGTGAGGATGGTATGTGCCAGTTTGTAAGAAGCCAAAAGCCTGGTCAAGTGCAGAAACTGTATAGCTAGAAAAGTTTATCAGTGTTGAAGGGGAGAGTATGTTCAAGTCGTATTCCAGATAAGGTTGTCTGGGAAGTCCATTTCAGTACAATGAGCTTGAGGTCTCTTGATTTCTGATTTACTGCACCATCGTATTTGGCAAAAAGTGTTATTTTTTTCCTTAGCTACCAGCTGTTCCACAGAGGAACCACAGTCAAGATGAGCAGTTGAGCTGAACAATTGAAGTATTTTTTTACTGTGAATTTTGGGTCTTGATTTGGGAAGCGTTTAGAGGTTATAAACTCATCTAAAGACTTTCTATTTTGGTTTATTCTTGCTGTTACAATTTTCAGTACCACTGAAGTCCACGTGTGCACATCTGTGGAGTGTGGGACTCGTCCATGCTTGGATTAGGCATGGAGGCTGGCAGCACGTTGGGTAAGGGCTGGAGGCTGCCTAAAAGGAGGGCAGATGTTTGCTTTGTTCTGTTAACTCGTGAAATGATAACCAAGCACTGTTGTATCTCACCCTTCTTCATGTGGAATTCACTTTAAGAAATTGTATGCAAATTAAAAGCAAAATGCCTCAAAGTTGTCTGCGTACAAATAATCTAGTGTTATTTTACCCAAATGTCTGGATAATAATTTGAATGGAACATCTTATTGTATTTCTTAGCTTCTCTTTTCATACATCAGAAACCTCAAAGCAAGACAAGTTATGAAAAAGAATTTGAAGGTTGGGCTTCTGTTTCATCTGCTCCTTTCTCTTTGATTTTTTGCATCTTCATCATTTAATTCCTAATGAAGGGATGAATAAATATTCAAGAAACCTCATCACCTAAGTAGTCATAAGTAGACCTTTTTTTTTTTTTTTTTTTGAACAGGCTAAACTTGTAAAAGATCCACCCCAGGGAGTATTGCATGTGCCATAACTAATTTATACTCCCCCAAATTTGTTTTTATTGTATGATTTTGCATAATTTTGTGCCTTTATGAAAGTTCTGTCCTCATGCAATTGCATCATGATTAACTAGAGGGGAGTTATTGCCCATAGTTGACAGATCTCAGTAGTTGCAGGGGTATAAATTAAACACGTGCAGTTGTCACGTTAGGTCAGGGGCCGCGTGTGCCGTGTCTCACTGCCATGACCAGCCGTGGGCAGGAGGAGGAGCAGGTTGGAGCTGCAGCCTGAGTGGCACTCGTTGGTACTTGCTCATCTGAAGCCTGGCTGCGCACTCTGCCAGCTGCTTCCTACCAGGCCAGGCCCCGGAATCTGATATTCCCTACCTGGAGCCAACAGAGTCCCCGTAGTGTCAGACTCTCCTGCTGCAGCTTGTGGATGCTGCTAACCGCTGCGTAGGGCAGGTGCTGCTGAGGGGTGCTGGACTGCAGAGTTTGCACCCAACAACACGAACCATTCTGCCTACAGATTTTCTTCTCTCATTTGTTGGGGTAAAAGTAGTTGCCATTATGTCACTTATTTAAAGTAAAGCACGAGAGACTTCTGTTTTATCTCCAATTAATGAATTTTGTTGCAGTGGAAGAACCTTGTGTTCGAGGCAGTTTCGTCATCACAAGCTGGAGTGAACTCCCACCATTGCGTCTTCCCATTGAAGCTTTAACCCAAAGCAAAGGCACAAAGGGGCCTAATGACGACACTGATATGTAGTGCTGCTCTGGCCAGAAAAATAGGTGTTTTTTGTGTTTACCAACAATAATCTCTTGAAGGAATTCCTTTTTTTTTTTGGTATTTGTGCCTTGTGTTGTAGGGTTGTCAGGAAATGGATCATTTTGCTACCTAGGCCAAATATGGCAGAAGTTGTTTGTCTGCAAGGCAGGGAAAAATGCAGAATTTCCAAGTGAGAGAGGAGACCATTCAGGTTGAAGCTCTGCTTGTTACCTGGTGTATTATGCCTTAAAAGTAAGTGTATGTTACCTACATGTAAGTAGTATGCAAAAGATGGAAACATGAGTGATTTGAGCATGTTAGATGCTTTGGGTTGTTCTGTTGCTTTTCATTTGGGATGTTCCGGGGGGAAGGTTGGTTGCTTCGCTTTTATGTACGCTCTGGTCTGCACTGCAGTACAGCTCCGTGTGTGCACGCACAGTGTCCTTGGGGTGGGCCCAGCCCCAGCGGCGTGTGTCACCTTGCTGGTGATGTGGGAGCTTTCCACCACGTGTTCCCCATGGAGGAACAAGGCTGAAGAAGTTCCTCTCCCAGGTTTGGTTAGATCAATATTTAACAGTGAGGATATGGAAGCATTAGTTGCTTTAGACTAAATTATTTAAAATATATATTTAAAATACTGAATATTTAGCACACTAAATATTTAGTACACAATAAACCCATGTGTGTACTGACTTGTACCATTTCCAGCTTGACAATAAATACATTGCATTTTATTATGAATGTGCTGTCAACTAATAGTTTTACCAGCCCTGCTCCTGGAACTGAAAAGGTATTTATTCCTTAATTCAGGAATAAATGCTGTAGCACATACATTTAAAGACAAACAAACAAAAAGTCCTTCATGTGCTCTCACAGCAGTACAGTTATTCAACTTGACCTCAATGGGATTTAGCGCATGGCTAAGTGGATGCAAAATTAGGGATTTTCAGGCCCTTAGAGATAACGTGTCCCCTCTGCTTTGCTGTCTGGAGCTGCTTAAAAGCACCTGCTCCAGAATCCCTGTCGCAAGATCACCACAGGTAAGAAGAGAGCACTTTTCACCTGTAGTTTATGAAGCACTACAGGTGGGTCTCCCTTTCTGGATGGTGAAACTGCGGTGCAGGAAGGGAGCCGGTTTGTTCAAGGCCCCTGAGAAGGCTGCAGTGAACTTAATAGCTAATAAAGTTGCTATGGTCCAGGAACTAAACAGAGCACCAATAGTAGTAACCCTGTCCAGGAAAGAGTTAATATTTATATTCCTATTTAGTTCACTAAGTAGTTTGGGTTTTTAAGGGGGTGGGGGGGGGAATTAATATTTCTGTACTCAGTTCCACAGAAATCAAATGCATTCTTTCCCTGTAACTATATAGCAGAGGGACTTAAACAGCGATTGTGATTAGCGCCAAGAACAACCCTGTCTTTCACTGCCAATGCTTTAGACAAACATCCTGTCTTCTGGAGCTGAATTTAATCTGCAAGAATCTGTGCTCAGTGCCTTGGCTTCACTTCATGTTTTAACCACTTCTGCTAAGGCACCAAACTCCCTTCCAGCTTCTACTTATCTCTGCAGTTTTTTTCGGACTTTTTCTATGTGAGAAGTGGTTGCTTTAATAGTTTGGACTTATTAAAAGAGGTCTCTTTAGTAAAGTGGCCTGCAAAATATGATGAAAATGCAGAGGCACTGAGGCCTCCAGCCTGGCCACTTAGCCACAGAACCAGTTCTGAAGTTTACTGACAAATGCCTTTAGTCATCGGCAGCTATGTGAGACTTGGACGTTAGCACCACCACATTCATGATTGCTGTGTCTGTCTGCAATTACTTATTCTTTGCCTTCAGCTATATAAGGTCGAGCATTTTGTCTCTTCCAAGTACCCATCTTTTGTTTGCATTTTTTAACAGCAAGAGAATCGAGGTGACACTATATTTTAAAAATGTTAGGACAGTTTCTCTAGATTTAGTCTGAGGTTTTAGTTCTTTTTCTGTGCAGATTGTGAGCTGTGTCTAAATAAGTGGCATATATGGCAAAAGTGGTGTGAAATGTTTAGTCCCTCAAGCACATGCTAAATGCATATACGTGTCATAACATTGCTTGTTTTATAGCAGGGGGAAATACATTGCTTTCCTAACAGTTTAAAGATGACCGGATTTGAAATCCAGCAAGCTCAAGCAAGGCAGTTATTGTGGGAATATTTGGCTTAGGACCTAAGACTGGGGCATGTCAGGAAGCAAAATGGGTATATTCTTCAGGCCTAGACTGAACTTTTGTCTCATTAGTCTTCTGAGATTTCAGCTAAATGTTTTTTCTATTTTCTATTTTCCCTTTTTGTAACTGGTTTTGGCTTACTCTGTTTCTGTCTGCTTTTATGTGCCCGTGGTTGACTTTTCTTCCTTGGAAAAAAGTCAGTATGTGTCAAGCTGTGCAGGCTTAGCTGCAGTCATGTACCTGGGAGAAAGCAGGGTCTTGATATTTATTACCACAATTGGGGACAGTATCTCCTACAAATTAAGATCAAATCCCGCAGTGATATTTATCAGCTGACCCCAGTGACAGCAGGTTCAGTTCTTGTGCTTGTGAAGCTGCCCTATAAGAACAGAATTTGGCACCACAAGTTGGGCACATGTCTGTGATGCTTGCGGAGCCTCTAGTCTGTCTGTCCAAGCCACAGAGATTTTAGGTAACTTTCCTGACTGTTCAGGAGTCATTTCCAATCTCTTCCAAGTGGCTCTTAATGGAGACTCATTAGCAAGATTGCATTTTATTAAAGACCACATTGCTCCTATTTTGGTTTGTCTGAGGTCCTTTTATCTGAAAAGAGGCTAGGTGCAAAATTTCATTTTAGAAGGAGTTTCTTACTCCCCTCCTAGACCTGGAAAAACTCTATATCTGCTGAATGTCTCCTAAACTGCAGTTTATTTCTAATTCTAAGGGTAACAGTCATAAAAAGAAAACATTTAACCCACAGACCTCTCTCAAAAGTATTATCTAGCAGCAGCTCTCGGTGTTTAGTCCCCGGGCAGAGTGATAACATCCGCAGATGAGGATGGCGGCAGGTATTCCCTTCTGGTGTTCCCTACTCTTTGCCCCTCGACTAAGGGTGCTGATCCAGTCACTGCCTTCGGAGCGGAGGAAGAGCTATTCCGATAGTGAAGAGAGTTCCCTGTGCTTTCCTGCTGGAGCTGAGAGCCTGCGCACGCAGTCTTCTCCAGATTTTGCTGAAAGATCTCTTGAGACCTTCTGGGGCTCATAATTGCTGTGGAATTGAGATGCCAGCACAGCCTGGGAGTTGTTTGAATAGTCCTGGGAAAGTGGCCAGAAGGAGCAAAATGTCACAACACAGGTCAAAACTGTGCTGGAGAAACACACCCCCAGGGGAGCAGCAGCAGAGGGCGAAACAGCGAGGCAGCAGCTCCTGCCTGTCTGTAACTGCTGTGAAGGACCCTGCTGCATCTCTGCTGCACTGCGAGGGGAACAAGGTAAGGACACGGGGGATGTGCTTGGTGTTCCCTTTAACAGGTAAGCACTGGCACCCAGAAGGTGCTGGGCTACCTTCAAATTCTTAGAGAATAACTAAAAGCATATAAATTGAGGTAGGAAAGGAAACCTTGGACAGTTGATTCAGAGCTTTCCTTCCAAGGAGGGATTGTACAGTCTGTAGTCATTCCCCACTAGTGCAGATGAACCATGGCATTCGTACAGCACAGGCTGCAGCCTCGCTGGATATGACTGCTCTTGGGACAGGCTGCAGCTCTGGTAAAAACCTTTCCCAAGTGTTAAAGGGCTAAGTCACACCTGTGGTGACACTGCTGATGGTGAAAGCAGGACTCATTTGCTAAATTACAGGATCATCTTTAAAGGGAGGTAAGCTCAGATGTTGCTGTGAGTCCCTTTTGATCTTAGAGACAATTGGGTGGTGGCTGGTGAGACATTTCTGCACTTCTTGCAGTCAGGGCCACCTTTGGAGTTCAAACAGAAACGCCTGCTGCAGCCGGGGCACGCTGAACACCGTGACTTCATTCCTTAGAACTCTACCAGCTGTGCAGCTTGAAGACAAATAACTCATCCCTGGCTGGTCCTCTAATAACACAGACATTCAGAAAATGTCTGGCATTTTTTTGGTTCACTAGTTGGGATCAAATTCCTCTGGTTTTGTTCTCCTCTGAACTAAAAGCAGACTATTAATGTTGCAGCCCTGAGAAGGAATCTTGTGCCCTGCTGAAGCTCAGCTGCCACACGTGCTACACAGTCCCGGGGAAAAGCTCCCGAGTTAGCAGCTCTTTCCCCAGTCCCACAGGCAGCCCTCGCATGGGCAGAAAATTCCCATTGTCTCAACTGGCTTTTCCAAGGAAGAGGCACTTGTTTGCTTCAAACCATTTGGGAGCTCTTTTGTGCCCCCAGGGCTTCTGCTGAGCCCCAGGAGCTCTGGGACCAAGCTGACTCCTTGGCACTGATCCTAGGGCTGGTGCCAAATGCCCTGGTGACTTTTTAGGGGGAGACTGGGTTGGTCTTTTTGTTTGGTTTGGTTTCCTGATTGTTCTATCCCTTCTACAGAAACTCTGCTGTGGTGAGAAATGTTGAGTTGTCAGATTGCAACACTCCTTTGCACTGAAATTTGGAAGTAGAAAGGAAAGGAGAGTCTGTCCTGGGATCAGAGAGAAGTGTTTTGTTTGTTTAGCTAGAGTCTGGGGGGAGTCTACACAAAAAGAAGGTAAGAGAGGTGGGAGAGAGGGGATTATTTAAATCCAAAGGGGTGTTGGCATAAGAGGAATTATGCTGGTTCTGAATAGGTTTAGGCAGAAGAAAATTCACTATAAGATATTCATGACCAGCCCATTTGGTATGGCTAAGATGGCCTTAAATCCATCTGCTTTTGAGACAAGGTTTAGAACCAGTCTAATATGCTCATGATAAGGGTTAGACCTCATGTCCCTCCTGTCTCTATTTCCTCCAAGTTGTTACTGAGGTGTGCGATGAGAACCAGGGTTAGACTTAGAACCTAATTGGAAATGAACCATTTCAACAATGTTTTTGCAGGTCACTGCAGGCTGCAAAACCTCTCTGAGCTTCCAGCGAAGGGAAATCTTTTCCAGTGCACCACTGGGCTTTCTCAAGGTGGACTGTACTTCACCAGGATGTATTTCTTAGCTGTGCATCGTGTGAGAAATGCTGCAAGGCCAGGAAAAAGTATGGGTTTGCAGGGCTTGAGTTTGTGTCCGAGCCGTTTCTGCTGATTGCTGTATCTGTAAAGCACCCTTCCCAGCACAGACTTGTGCCCACAGTCAAGCTTGCAGCTGCACCCAGGCTGGCCACTCATTCAGTCCACTTCTCTGCTCCCACAAGTACCGTTTGCTACAGGACACTTTCTGGTGCTCTTATCCAGCCAAACAGTTTTAAAAGACTTTCTGAAACTTCCCTGGAGGCCCCTATGGACTTTGATCAACTGCAGTTAATTAAAGGAAGATAATGGAAATGGTTGCATATAATATCCTACAGGATTCCTCTCATCCAGTCCTGGGGTTTTACAGCCTCTCTCCGCTGCCTCGCACTCGGCTTATGTGGGCATCTTCAACCTTCTCTCATAGCCTGGCCAACTCTCCAGAATTCTTTCCTCTCTTCCTTCATTCCTGTTGGGCACTGCTCAAATAGGAGACTTGCAGCTGAGGGCTGTGTAGAAGGGAAGGGTATGTGAGTGACGCAGCCTCCAGGCTGGAGCCAGGAGTCTCTCCGCTGCTGAGCGGTCTCAGTGCTGCAGCCCCCGTTCGCTCTCAGCAAAGCCTGAGCTGCTGCTCAAAGTTGCATTTCCTGCTGCACAGAGCTCTCAACCAGAACACAAATCAAAACAAGAGCAAGCCCAGTGTGGACTCTGGCAAAGATCCCCCTCTCTTCTTATACAAAAGCCTGACCTCATAAAAGAGAAAACTTAAAGGACTGTTCTGCAGTTTGAAATCTTACCCTCCGTGGAATGGAAACAAAATGCTGACTTGGGAGTTTCAACCTCTCATCTCACACTGTGCTCAGCCCGCTGCGCTTCCTGAGTGGGAACTGGCCATTGCCTCATCCCACCAAAATAAACGGCTGCTCTTGTAAGCCACATGGTAAGAATTTCTTAAGAGTATAAACCAGGACCTAGGATAACATTTAAAATGGTCTGGAAAATGCCTCATGTAGGCATCAACCTCTTAAAGGTTTGTTATAACCTCTTAAGGTTTGCAGGAGACCTACTCTTCGGATGAGTTAGTAGCCCTCCCCCCCCCCCGCCCAAAGCACTGTTTAAAATAACTGCTTGCAGAAACTCTACGGCTGTATAATTGAGGAATAGCTCAGAATAACATTAAATGGAGAAGAACTGGTGTACACATCTTCTACACATCTTCTTGGTCCTATTTGCTCCCAGAACATCGGACAAGTTTCTCATTCGCGGACAGTCTTTCTACAAGCAAACTGCCCATGGGTGCAGGTATGACTGAACCTTACTGCAAAGCAGGGTGGCCTCTTCCCTTGGAAATGCTGTAGGTTCTCTGGTGGTAACTCCTATTCTTCTGAGCGACAAGATAACATCTGTTATCCCTGGATTGTTTGCATAATCCTGAAGGATGATTCAATGGCTTCACTCTCCTGTTGCACTGCAGCGTTTCAGCAGGATACGCAGCCCAGGATGCGAGGTAGTCTCCCAGCTGCTGCGCAAACACTGTCACAGACGGGATTCAATGCAGAAGAGAAAAGCTCTCTTTGTAGAGGCGCAAAACAAGACATGCTCTGTCATCTTGGGCCATCTCCCCCCGTTCTGGTGATGTTTTGGCTGTGAGCATGGAGGCTCTTGTCGAGCCCCTCACTGCCCAGCCATGCCAACCTGTGCTGGCACTTCCCGTATGCTGAGCTGCGTTCAGGTGCTGTTTTACGGAGAAGTGTTTCCTGCTGGTGTGCCCCTGTTCCTCTACTCTTGGCCCACAGGAAAGCAGTGAGCTGATGAGGAAGTGGTTGATTTGCAGGAGGTGATTTGGGGTGAAACTTGCCTTTTTCACTTTCTATTTCTTCCTTGCATGTGGATTGAATGTAAGAGAAAAGGAAACAATCTCTATCAATCCTGACTGGTGTTTCTGGCATATGGGTGCCTGGGACCACTTAACTTGGCTTTGTTTGAAAGGAGCTGAGAGACCAAAAGGAAGGAGGAAGGAAGAAAGCAGGAAATCATCATCATAATCTGATAGGTTCCTGGAGTACTTTTCTTCCAGCTGTTGCTCACAGACCCATTGGGCCTCCCAAGCCCAATTAGCTTTGCTAATTCTGCTCCAGGCCTCTGCTCAGCACTGCCCTGGTTTTTTAGCACTTCTGGCAGCACAGCAGTCTGAAACACACCGTCTTCCAGCCAGGGTCTGGGATACATCCGAGTGCAGGAGTTGGGACCTCATCCTGGATGGGGAGAGCAGAGACTGACAACGCTCCCTGGAGCCAGCTCACGGCTACTGATGCTGTTTGCACTGTCCAGCTGCTCGTATAGACAGTGGAAATCAATAGGCATTTTCCTTGCTTTGCTTATTTTTTTTTCCTCCAGAGAGTAATTTTGATTTCTCCTACTTCTGTCTTGTGATGTAAGCTGGTCCTATGCCTGGAAAAGCTGCTACTTAGGCTCCATCACCTGATCCCACAGCACAACTACTGTTGGGCTCTTTTTAAGCAAGCAAGGCTGAATTATTATATCTCAGTCTTTCATAAATATCAGCTTATTGTGGGCCAACTGTGAAACTGCAAATATGCTGGTGACCACAGTTCCACGTAGTACCCTTTTGCTATAAACATAGGTGAAATGTATAGAGGTAGACAGAATGAACGAAGCTTAAAAATATTTGTGGAATAATTTCTGGTTAACAAATTCATTTTCATAATGGATAACATATGAGAACAAAAGGCACAAGGGAACATAGGTTTTGGAAAAATGGAGCTTAACACAAAATTATATATTGCATATTGTTTAAAAAAAACAATGTAAGTAGTGTTTAACTGTGATCAGAAGAAATATAAAACATCTGTAAGAGCTCTTAAATAAATCATGGAGTGGGGGGAAGAATTCAACAAATGGTGGGAAACACAAGAACAAAGAACTGGGTGGAATTTATGCCTCTGCCAAAATATGCCCCTTCTGCTTGTCACTAGTGCTAAGCAGGAATTGTCTCTATTTCATTGTGTAAATTTCCGTTTTATCTGTAGCTTTCAAGCTTGAGAGATGGATTGTTTTATACCTTTGAGGTTCTTGCCATAATTCTGTTTCATACTGGATGTAGACAATGGCGTCCACTTTTGCCACCAGAGAGTGAAATTAAGGGTTAACTCGAACACTTCCATATGGCCCTGAAATAAAATGATTACATAATTATTTGGAAAATGGGATGAATGTCAATACTAGTTTGCCTCTTGCTACATTCTTTTAACTTGTTTGCTTTCTCTTTATTTACATTCCCTAAAGACAGCTGAGCTAAGTAGATCCATCAATGAATGTTGTCTCCTTCCAGCACAGGGCTGGCACAGGCTTGTCCAGAGCCCTGGACAGCGAGGAAGCAGCAGGCAGCCTTCCTGCCCCTCCTCCTGCCAGGAGCTTCACTTGCACCCTCACACTCCAGAGTCTCCGCAGGTGCAGTTCTTATAGGCATCAGGTGCAAAAACATAGGAAAAGAGGTTATTTCTTATGCTGGCAGAGAACTTTTTCCTATAACCTGGGGAAAAATAAAAAAAGGAGCTAAACAGGATTTTGGGAAAACCACCTGTTCCATGAACAGGGTCTGAAGCTTCGTGTTATTTAAATACTCCTCTACCTCCACATTCTTTGTGCATATTCTGCTCACAGAAGAAAAATCTTAAAGTATCACCTTGAAGTCCAGTTTGGCACAAAACACTGAACTGCAGTATAGGCAAAGAAAAAAAAATCATTTCTATTAATGTACTTTTCAAATTGTTGCAGGCAGTTCTGCTTAAACAGAATTCTTTATGAAATCTCCTTGGAACTTTGCACATTTGCGTAGAGGTAAGAGACTCTGGATGCAAAATGATGGAGAGCTGCTTTCTTTCCCTCTCACTCAAACTGAACTATTGTGGTTTTCTTTGCTCCTGCAAAGTTTGGCTCAGAATTCACCAGCTCTCATCACGAAAAGGAAACCAAATTGTAGAAATTTCTCCGCTGAGACAACCTGCACTACTAGATGTATAAAGAAGGGAAAGTTTCCTTCTAAATATTTTTTTTTTCCCTAGGAGTGTCCAGTCTTCCAGCTAGGGCTAACTGGATAGCTGCTGCTGTGTGAAATTCAGCTGTACACAGGCCACCTGGAGAAAGCTAACACCAGGTCTGCGTACTCCTCATGTCAGGAACAGCTCTTCTCTGAGATGCAAATAACCCTCGTGGTAAGGTAGGCACAGATCCAGATCATATGCAGAAGTGAAGCTATTAACCCTTTTCTCCATTGTCACATCATGTGGACCACACGCCCACGTGATGCACCTCTTCTATTCTCATTTTAACTTAACCCTGGTGAAGCACTGTCCATCCCAATGGTGTTTGACAGCTGCCTGTGATGCCAGTGACTGCCCTACAGCAGCAGCGAGCAGCAAAGCCCTGACACCTCCTGCGGTGCTGGGCTGGACAGACTTGCTCCTTCCCGAGTGCCAATGCATGGAGCCTCTGGCAGCGCTTCAGTTACTTCAGTGCTGAAGAAACCTGCTCTAGTGACCATGCACTTCCCAGGTCTCTGCTGACAAAAATGAAATAAGCAGGATCGCTTGTAGTTTTTTCTGTAAGAATGTAGGGTAAAGAGCTGAGCTGCATGGAGAAGGTTCTCTGTGATAGTCCAGTTTGTGTGTAGTGATGAAAACTTGCTCAGATACGTGCACTACCTAAGGTGGTTTTGGAAGGTGAAGCAGTACCATATTTGGCCAGTTCTCCTCATAGTCCCCATCTGGTTGTAGAGCTTTTGCATCCTCCTGGCGTTTCCAGAGTGCTGCTAGACATGCACTAGAGAGCTCTGCTTTCAATCTGCAAAGCTTTCAAGCAGCTTTAAAGAGATGCTAGCCCTTTTGAAGGGGAAATAGAGACTTAGAACAACTTAAGTTGGTTTCTGTGTACTTCTCTCTTAATCAAGTAATAAGTGTGTTTATTAATAAGCACTATCTTTTTATCCTACACCACTGTTCTGTTTTGCAGCCAACTATGAATTTTCAGTGAAAGAGACATCTGCAAGTTTGCCTTGTTTTTCTGTCTTTCTGGCTGTCTTTAATCGGAACAAGGTTATGTCCCTCTACACAGAGATGCTGAAGGGTTGGGAAGCTTCTGGTAATAGCTCTCCCAGTGCAGAAGTCCATTCCCAGTCCGAAGGCATAAGCCGGTGTCAGTGCTGTGAGCAGCCTCGTTGCGTCCGGTGCTACCCAGCATGACATGCTCTGGGCAGCCCTTCGAGGTACTTTGTGCCCATGGGTGAGACGAACGGCTGGTGCCACTGCTGCAAAATGCACCGTATGTCAGCCCTGAGATGTGATCAGTAGCTGTGGTGTTCAGGGAGAACGTGCAATTCTTGCCTTGAAGCATCAAAAGCTTGTTGTGTTAGAGGGATTTTTAATTTTCCTGTTTTGTAACTAGAGATCTAATGAGCTTCTTTTCTGCAAGCAGATGGGTGGTGTTCTTGGTGTTCTGGTCAAATTCCAGGCTGAGTAATTGCATTCTTCATCCTCGCCACATTTCCTGCCCTCAGCAGGAGCGGGGTGGCATGCTGCTCGGCTTGGAGCTCAGCTCTTCAAGTGTCAGCATGTCAGAAATGGATAAGGTGTGATTTTTAACATAGCTGCTTTAGTGCGTGAAGTGTTTTAGGATCAAAGGCGCTGCAAAAGCATCAGGATTATTTTTATTCAATGAAGCTCCTGCAGCCCAGTGGGCTCCCTCAGGACTGCCCATCCCATGGGGTTTCAGACTGCCTCGTGGTAGGTGAGAGTGCTGCAATCTTTAGGTTTCCTACAAGGAAGAGCATTGCTATTTTCAGTAACATCTTAACAAGCCGATCAAAGTTCTAAACCCTCCTACACAACTCTCTTCATTTCTTCCCTTTATGTTACCCCTGATGCATTCACACTGCTCTGGAGCATGCGTAGGAATGGGAACTTGCAGCAGGGACTCTCCTCGTCTCCTTACAGTACCCACTGGAGAGGTCAAGGCAAACTTCCCGTATGGCTCTGGAGACAGTGACTCATGCAGAAGAGATAACGTTAGCCAAACCTCACCCTCCTACAGGCTTCCTGCATGACCTTAGTC
Source organism: Tinamus guttatus (assembly GCF_059628265.1). Classification (NCBI taxonomy): domain Eukaryota; kingdom Metazoa; phylum Chordata; class Aves; order Tinamiformes; family Tinamidae; genus Tinamus; species Tinamus guttatus. Next base: position 16,387,619 of record NW_028288538.1, read on the forward strand.
AAGCCTCTCTGTTTCCTACCTTGCCTGTGAAATGGGATAATTGCACATAAACCTCAGATCCAGAAATGGCAAGATTAACTGCACTTAAAGATGGACAACGCTTTGATTTTGAACTAATCTAGTTCCTAGAGTTTCCAGTTCCTAGAGGGCTTTACAGGGATGTTAACTGAATCTGACCTGGAACAATGCCAAGCAAATGTCCTGCAAGGGAGAAATCTCTAGAATTTAACACGTGCGTTGTCCGCGTTTTCTGAAGGAGCTCAAAGCAGCCTCCAGTCTGGACTCGTGTGTTCATCTGCGTGAGAACACAATTGAAAAGGACATCCCAGACCACCACCATTCTACTAGGCAACTCCACTAAGACCTTTCCGTAGTATGTTATATGCTTACTAGCTTCACATAAGGGCATAATCTAGTCCATAGCTATTACCTAGGAGTGTCCCTATTTCTGCTGGTCATTAAAAAAAAAAAAAAGAGGCAACAGTTCCCTACCAGATAATGCTGTTAAACCTATCTGTATAGAGGGGAGATACTACATGAGTAGGATCCTGACAAAAATAACGTCAACCTATCTAATCTAATCCTTTGTCAAATTCTCTAGATCTTTTAGGTAACATGTGTGCAGTTAAGATGTTAATTGGCTAGGGAATGTGCTGGGTAGGTTGAGGCAGTTGCTACTGTTGGAGGAGATAGGCTTATCATCCACAGATCAGTCACATACTTTGTCTGGCACTTGCTGGTGTCAAATGCTTCACAGCTGATACTGAGAGCAGCAGTTACCTAATCCCCTAGATGAAAATGTTAAAGGTTAGTGTTAGTCTGCATGCAAGTTTCCTCTGTAGGAATATGTGTGCTCTCTGCTTGCACTGAGGGGCCTGGATAGCCCAGGACCAACAAACAAGCCATGACATTTGTGGTTCCTTGCTTATTAATTTTTAGAAAACATATGTTTTGGACTAAGAATCCAAAGTAAGAAAATTATTTTTTTCCCTTTTTCTTTTCCTGCCTCCAAGACTGAAACCAACACCAACATTAATCATCTGGAGAAACACAGTAGCGCAACTGTTAAAAATGCACCAATGGTCATTTAAGGGTAGGCTCTTTTGGGGACCAGGCTCTTGATCAGTATTGATTTTTTAGTGTGTGCCCTTGAAAGGGAAGGGGAAAATATAAAACACACTTCAGAAAGTTCAAAAATGAAATCTGCACAAGGCCCCATATGCTGATAACTGGGTTCAAAGGAAAAGCGTGGGGACAAATTTAGTAGTTGCTACTACTTTGACAGACGAAAGCACCTTTTGATAACAAAAAACAGGATGGCCCCGTAGACCTTCTCAACAGTACAACATTCAAATCCCAGGTCCTTCTGCACTCACCAAAGATACTGAAAAGCCCTTAGGACAGCTGGATGCCTTTGGAAATACCTTGAGAGCTGCAGAGGGAGTTTCTTCCCAATAATCCAGTTTGCTGTGATGTTGTTTAATAAGTTATGCTCATCACCATCTTCCAGTTTTCACCCCCTTCTCATGCATTGTAATTCACCATGTTAGGACTCCTTTGCAGCTAGTGACCTGACACTGCAAGGTTAGCAGTAAATGACAAGCTAGTAGCGCTGTGTTTAGGGCACTCAGTTCAGATGTGGGAGACTTTGCTTCAAACTCCTGGCTGATCCCAACAAGACAGGGATGTGAAACTCAGTTTCCAGTATCAGGAGTCAGTGGCTATTCCTGGGGTAGTATGGATGCCTGATCTCAAGAACAGACACGTAAATATAAACCGTAAGGTCAGCATCACCGTATTACCCTGAAAGAAATGTCCAATAATCTGCAAAAACATCTGTTTCTTGTTCATATCCGTAGGCTAGATTGAGCTTGGGGCTACTTAATCAGCCGATGTTCACCGCCATCTACGGCTGTTTGAGCAACGCGTGGCTTCAGCTCAGCACGGGGAGCTGACATGAGCAAAGAGTGACAGGAAGCTTGTCAGTGAGCAGAATTTCTATAACAGTAGGTACAAGGTTGGACATCATGATGCAAGTCACTTGGAAATTGAAATATGTATTAAAAGCTCACTGTATTCTTTTGCTAGAACTGTGGCCAAGATTTTCACTCTTAAAAGGGCCTTGTATATCTTCATTTGGAGATATAAATTATCCCAGATTTAGGATATCTTGGAGAATTTTTTAATCATATCATCTATTTTAACTGCTTGAGTAACATATTCAAAAACTGCCAGTGGTTAATACTGGTGTTGCTAGCATGCAGCGGTAGAAATACAGCAGCAGTGAAAGTATTCTGCAGAAGAAGTCTGACAGTGGTAGTTATCACCATAATTTCGTGGGCACAGTCAGAGCACAGTAGGATAATATGTTTTGCAATACTACAGCATATGTGTAAGGCTGTTGCCAGGTGAGCTGCTGAGGCAGCTTTAAAATAGCTCCAGACTAGTGGCTTTTGATTAAAGCTCTGTTCGCTAGCTCATTCCAGTGGTCAGTATGAAGCACTCCAAAACATACATCATCCTACTGCCTGCCAGATCCTGCCTCCTGTTGCCACTTGCCTCTTGACATGCCAAACCTCAGTACTTTCAGGCAGCTGCTGGTAGCCATCAAACAGCCATATGGGGAGCTGGGAAAGAGGCATTTGAAAACAGAGCTGTTCAGGTTGCCCTAAAATTCTCTGCCTGTCCTGAAAAATTCTGCCAGTTTGAGGTTTTGGCAAAGCCTGTGTTATGTTTGGGAAGCAGAGTTGAATTTAAACCGCCACCTTAGTTGTATCTGCATCTGAAACAAAGTGGTGATGAGAAGAAGGACAAGAAATGTTTGCTAAACGGTGTAAGGAAATAAACTTAATTCTGAGTAGCTACAGCTATTGCAATTTTTGTGCAAATGTACAGCCTTGGCACTTTTAAAAATATTTCTGGCAATAACGGCAATAAACCCCAGTTTTATTATTGCATTCTGAGCTACAGCAGGGACTTTAATCACACTTTTCTGTGTATTCCAGTGAGCCCTAGGCACAAGAATTTATGCCCACTGTCTTCAGCACTGATGGAGCAAGGTATTGGATCAGAAATGTCTATATACAAATATTGCCTCTTGGCAGGAGTCAGAATATCTGTATTCATCAAAAATATGTTATGTTGCAGTTGATTCCTTTGTGACAGCCTCCCCATGATGGAAAATCTCTTTTGGTGAGGCACTTAAATGCAGATTTATTTTTTTGATGGAAGTTAACTGAGGCTGTGATTCCACTGGCTCGTAAACACTGAGTGTGTAATGAAACTTTGGCAAAGGCAGATTATAAGACTCTGGCGCAGAGAGACTTGCATCTATAAAAGGCAAGCTCTGTCCTTTGTTTATTCCCTAGTAAACCAGTGAAGTATGTCATGGTATTTTAGCATCAGCTCTACATATTTTATTTTCCCTTCTAATTTACAGGAAAGTAAAGACTGACCAAGTCAACTAAAGAGTCAGAGACATTTCATAAAGAAAAAGAAAAAAAAAAGTGGAAAGAAAACTGTTTCTCAGCTCTAAAGATAATGGGTAGCAGAGTACATTTATGATGTGGTATTACAAGCCTCAGGTATCACAGGAAGTCTAAACTCAAATGATTTAAAGCCCTCCTAGCAAGCAATAAACCTGAAATAGCATTTAAACACAAGGGGAAGATCAAGTTGTATGTGTTTAAGAAATTATTCATCTGGACAAGATATTGACATGTAACGGTACTGAAGCATTCTCTGCTGTTACCAGAAGAAAAGCACTTCACTTAATGCATCGCCCGCTTGCACAACTCAGTGGGACAGAGCCTGCACTTCACAAACAGTTTAATTCAGATCAGGATAGTACTTTTATGTGAATCACACTCTTAACCTCATGGTGCTTTGGTCTGTATTGTTCAGTGGTCTGGAGAGATACAGAGTAGGTTCCTTTCAGATCAGTCTAAACCAGGAGATGTGGTCAGAGCACAGACAGTTGTTCAGTTCACATAAGACTAGAGAAAGTCTGAAGGAAAACTCCCCAAAGTGCATGCAAAGAGTGGGCCTGAATACCAACTGTTTTACTCAACAGATCTGCTACTCTTGCACCATCTTACTTGCTTAAATATGTTCCCTTAATCATGATTTTGTATTTACCAGGTTGGGTATGGATATCTAGCTTGCACAATACAGAGCAAATTCACTGAAATCTAATTAATTAAGCCTATCAACTTCTTTAATTCCTTATAAAAATGCCTCTTAATGCATGCAAAAATGAGATTATATCTGCCACGATTAAATCCTGTTGCAGGAATACCTGATGAACCTTCAGAAAGATTAAAAGAATTACTAAGTAAGGAAAGTATTAAAAATGTCTATTAAATGTGATGTTAGAAATAAGTGAGTTAACATTTTTCACTTGTGTCTAGTTATATGAATAAGAGCACACTGTGCCCTTTAAAAGGGAATTTAACATTAGAATTTGATACTGCAATATTGTATTTATGTTAACATCAGGAGGCCTCAAGAGACCTCAGTCTTGCCTTCCCTGAAGTTTTGCACGACAGTAGTAGTGGGGGGATATCTGTTTAACACCGAATGTAATCTATATTGCTAGGCTGGAAAGCTTTCAGGCTTGAAACAAACTTGCTTTGATATTTATAGTGTTTTCACTCAGTTCTATAGAAAAAGTACCTTTTTAAAAAAGTCATTTTAGACAGGAAGAAAAAGGAAGTGTTTGAGATTAAAAAGGTTCAAAGCTAAACCCGACCTCATAGTATTTTGCCATGGTTTTGACTAGTTCTGTCATTTTCTAGGATGAGATTTCAAATACTCTCAATATGAAAAGGGCAACATGAGACAATGTTCACTCTTGCTTCCTTATTCAGCTTGAGAGAGCAGCCGGACCCAGTGAGAAATCCCAAGTATGGCTATGAAATCGTATCTGCCAGGATCGACTGTGGCTGCGAGCTCAGCCTGCTGCTCTTGCCTCTCGTCAGCAGCTGCCTGCCAAGAATTATCACTCGCGCTGCATCCTGGGCGAGACGGAGGGCTGAGCTCTTGGCTACCTCATGAAGACTGAATTGCATCAAAGGATGCTCTTCTCTTCTGAGCACGTTTGCTGTTCGCTCCCTTTCATGATCATGTGAGTCGCCGTTTGTGGTACCTGTTTCGCTTGTATTAAAATAAACACTAAATTATGCATGTGGCAAACAGCAGCTTTAAGTAGGCAGGCAATCTCTTAGCACTCAGAGAGGGCAGAAGGCACAGGTGGAATAAGCCACAGCTGTTTGCAAACTCTTTCTCTACTGTGCCAATTGTTTTGAAGTGGGAGTGATCTCCAGCGATGTCCCAACTACTGCGTGTGCCTGTGTACGTTTTAAAAAACATGCATCATTCAGGACGTAGGAGAATTGGGAAGTCATGGGCAGCTCAGCCCTAAAGCTGAAGTAATTTATCCTTGCACAACTGGAAGTAGTTCAGCTGAAGCCTGTGAAGTCATCCTGCCATGAAATGTCTTGAGATCGGAATCAAGACTCTCCTGGATTTTCCCCCTCGCCTGAGGAAACAACAGGAATACTGCAAGTTTAGACCACAGTGAGTCATATTCCAACTGAAGTGTCAGACCTCTCCTCTCCACTGCAAGATCCAGTTAAACTTTTAAACTTTTCTTCTGTGAAATTTTGACCAAAAGCTTAAAGATTAATCCCCCTGCAGGTATGTGATCAGTGACTCTGCAAGCAATTTGCTCATGGCAAGATATGCGCAGTTACCTTGCAGGTCTCCTTTCCTAGTGTAGAACACCCCATTTCTATGTATTACTCTTCTGCAGAGTCTAACATGGCTTAACATTTTTGTTCTATTTCAGCAAGTTTTTGCTAAATTTGTTGCTTTTTCTAGCAATGACAATCCTATTCCTTTTAGTAGGAACAGTCATGGTTGTTGCATAGTCTGAGCAATTGGAGTCCTTTCAGGAGCAGTGTCCAGTCCTCCCTGCTTTCCTTCAATTGCTGCAACTTGATTCTCCCTGCCTCTTCATCAGCCCAGTTGGTCTCTCCACCTGCAAAATGTGCATCTCACTCATTTGGCCTTTTCCTAAGGTCTTTTCTCTAATTCCGTGGCAGCCCTGAACTGCAATTACTCCTATATACTTCTGTTTTATTAATACAGATATAATCAAAAACCGATAGCCTAGATTTAAACATAGATGTATGATTCACAGTTAAATATTTTTATTTTCTTTTAATTACTTCAGTCCCCTTCTAACAATTCTCCCCTTAATCAGGACAGATGCAATGTGAATGACAAGCCATCTGCAAAGTTATCCCAACTGGAGTTGTTGTAATTAAACCCAAATCATTAAGACATTCATGACTGGCACGTGAAGCCTGTGGAAAATGGCAGGTTTTTTTGTGCAGGCTCACATCACCACGGGCAGGAATCCAGAGCTGCTGCGTGTGACGAACGCTCACTTTTTGAGTTTCCCGGGGGAAACAGACCAGTATGAATGTGTCAGCTTTATAATTAAACCCTATTTCCATAGGTTATTTAAAAAAAAAAAAGCCCACAAAATAAACCACAAAAATATTTTGAAATGATATTAACAATTTAAACCATTTTTTAAACCAAAATGAAATTGCCTTTTTAACTTGTATACCAAGCTTTCAGCAGACACAATTTAAATGCTAAGTTATTAAACCACTGCATGGCTATATTTATACTGGAAATTGCATTTGACCCTTTCAAATAACTTCAGATTTGTGCCACGCTCAGTCCCATGGTGCTATGGATATACTTGAAACTACAGAAATGTTGTTAAATTCTTCTATTTAGCTTATGAAAACTCCGTGGATTCAGTGCCCTGGACTTTAGCCCAGACTTTAATATTCAGTCTGAAGCCTTACAGGGAGAGTTCTGGAAAATGCTTTTGGCATTGACAGACTTCTTTCTTACCTGCCCATATTAGACCAAAGAAATACAAGCAAGAAGTATGACTCAGGCACTCTGAACACTACAGAGCATAAGGATGGTGGATATATCGCCCCAGTCGTGTCTTAAAAGAAAGACAAAACTCTCCAGAGTGTGGAGTCTAAGTATTAATCACTAGAAGAAAGTTTTTGGCAGCAGACTGAGGGGCAACTTGGGTAATTAGGGAGTGACAAGACTTTGCTCCGTGCTTATAGCCTGTCTGTGGAGACGTAGCCTTAGCCTCACCTCAAAGCCATTCCGTCCTCCACGCGGGGAGCTTGGCTGCTGGGCATGAGGGGGGTCCAGCTCAGCCACATTAGTGAGCAGAGACGAGGTTTTGCATGCAGATGCTTGCTAGGATCTACAGGTAAAATTCCAGTGAGTAGATACTACCTGCTGTTTTAGCTAAAACTGTACTGTAAAAGATGATCAATTACTATAGAAATAATGAATGTATCTTATAAGACAACGAGTAGGAATAACCTTCTCCAGTGAGCTTAGTAAAGAATGTCAGGCTACTGACCACGCTTTCCTTTAAAGTAACTAAGCAAAAGTTCCTAACCCATAACTGCTCTGGGTCCATTTCCTCAAACCCAACTTCTGGGACTCAAGTAAGAGGTAAGAAAACTTTTGGGAAAAAAAAGAAAAAAGAAAAAGGAAGAAATAATCCTGCTTATTAACAACACAGTTTCCCCCTCAAAAATGCAGTCTTATCTAAAACAAAATCCTAAAAATGCTATTTGACAGAGTTCTTGTGTCACATGCAGCACACATGCAAGGATTTCCTAAATTGGAGAGAGGAATTAGATCCATGGATAAAAACGTCAGCCTTGGAAAGTGCTTATTTGCTGCTGGGTGCGGGCCGGGTCTGGAAGCCCACGCACATTGCAGCGTCCCTCCGACCCGCCGGCACCCCGGCGGGACTTCACACTGCCGCTGTATTCTGGAGTGCCATCTGCTGGCACCCAGTCTAGGAGGCCTGTCCGCATGCACAGCACATGATCCTCTGGGATTTTCCAGATTGCGCCCCTGTGCTCCTTGACCAGGCGATTGTCCGCGTTTCCTCAAAAGCGGCACTGCCCTGTCGCTGCCAAGATGGGCAACAGTGCTGAGCCATGGCAAAGCAGGACACGTGGGAACAGTCTGCTTTTTTTGTTTTTTGAAAAATGCTATAGCTCATACTGCATAACTTACCTCAGTCCGTAAACGGCGCAGACATGCATTGGGCACAACTGCTTGTAAAATGATACTTCGCAATATGAAAAGTTACTGTATTTTATTGTTAAAACTCTAGCCTACCTCAGTTTTGCAGGAGATTTTATGCTCTGTAATTCTGTAGACACTAAAAAGCCATTCTTTTCTACATAAATAGAGATTTTAGGAATAACATTACACTATAATAAATTATAATAAATGCTTCTGGGAGCAAGGGCAAGGCTCTTCCTGAAGCAGCTTGCAGAGGATGTGATAACATGACTTACCTTGCTGCTGGCTGCAGAGCTGTCTTGAGCCTGCAAAGGACAGACTGATGGGGCCACAAAGGTGAGATGCAGAGCAGTCTGTGCTGAGCTGTGTTTCCCTTGTGTCCCGGCTTGGCTGCCCTGCTGCCTTTTCCTCAGCGCAGGGCCAAGCTGGGTGCTATGGAGCCAGCGTTGAGTGTTTCCCGCTCTTTTGGTGATGAACACAAAATGGCTGCCACCAGGACACAAAATGGCTGCCCCAGCAGGCTGGCTTGGTGCTGCTGCCACGCAGAAGCACCAGCCTTGTGGGGTCAGGTTGGGCTTGTGACCCACACATAATTATCTTTGAATTTCATGTGTTCTGAGGCGCTGCAGATGCTTTTGAAGGGTAGCAGGCAGAGCTGGCTGGCAAGCCAGTATGTGTTCAGCGCTATCCTGCCATGGGGCAGCTCCCTGTTGGAGAACAAGCCGAGGTTTGAGAGGGCGTATTTCTGCTTTTTTCTGCCCCAAATACCAACCCAATGCTCCTGCAACAGGCTAGCATCTCTGCCTGCTGTCACTGGGGTGGGGGATCACCCCGGATAGCGAGCTCAGGCCACGGCCCCATCTGGCATCTGCAGCTGGCCAGGGCCGCCAGCAGCTTCACACCTGGCTGGCCTGAGTGGATGTGGTTCTGTTCCTCTTGCCGACCCTTCCTGGAACAGGCGTCTCATTAACTGTTGGGCATTAATTATTTAAGGCAGAAAAGGGAGTTCTCCTGAAGGAGGAAACCTAGGAGCAGACACACTCAAGGGACTATTTATTCCTTTGCTCTTTTCCTGTGCCACTGTCCCAAAATTGTGGTAGGAGATGAGTTTTAAAAGTTTGGACTCCTCTGTTCTTTAAGGGACAATTTTGGAAAGCAGCACCTGTACTGATATATTGTCTTCTCCCAATTAAGGAAATCATACTGTTGAAATGACACAATTCACTAAATGCCATACTCCCAGCAACGTGAAATTGCCTGAGAGGATGAAACCCCCATCAGCAATGTCGTGCCAGATAAGCAGGGCAGCACCTTTTCCTGGCAGCTTTTGCAGGTAAGAATTATGTTTTCTATCTTTCGGTTCAAGCACCCCTAGTATTTTGTTTAAACTGTGCGGGGTTTTTTTTTTTTTTTTTCTTTCTTTCTCAAAAGTGCCACCATGGGTTTGATGTATTAACTTACTTTTTGGGGAGAATATAAAAGGCGGCAGGAAGGCAGCAGGAGACAGGGAGCAAGCCCAGATCCTAGTCAAGCACAAATGTCTTCTCCTGAGCTGTTTCCTCTTTTGCCAATCATTTTCTAACACAAACCAACTGCAGACAAATAACCCCATTTGTAACACTTCCTAGCACTGAGTTTTTTAAAAATTGTGTTTGAGTCTCAAAAGTTAACCTCTGCTTCAGGTCACATTAAGAAATTTCTATTAAAGGTATCCTGAGAAGCTTCAAAATGTTGAAAAGACCATGAAAGCTGGGGCAAAGGTTCCTGTGGATTTCTGTATGTGCAGGAACCAGGACACTCATTAGGAAGACGTAAGGAGATACAACTTAGCTCTGGAGAGCAAACTTCTGCCTGAGTGTGTATTACAACTTTATTTGAATTAATAAGGATGGTGCTAGCATCACATTAATACTATGATTCTGAAAGTATGCAAAACTAAATTAACAGAATTAGAAAACTGCAGAGAAGGAAACACCAGCTACTGTTCTACATTGGGTCTTGTTCTTTTCAAAGGATTTATTTGGGAAGTGCCTTAAGATCAAGTCCCTATCAAGCTTCTCCTGTACTGCATAAGTGGCCCTGTAAATATGAGCTATAGCCCACTAAAAGGCTACACCTGTTTAGTGTCCCAAAATGGACTTTATTCTGTCCATCCAGTCTTCAAGCAGCCTTTTACTGCAGTTCAGTGAAAGCACCTGGAGGTGCTTTCTGTGTATCTACCTGGAGGACAAACAGTTGCACACATGAACAGATGAAGTTTTTTCCTCCTTCTCCAAGACACCTTGGAGCTGTAGAAAATGCTGCTTCTGAAATAACTGTGTCTAGTCGCATTGGTAAAACAACCTTGCTTTCCCCCAGACCCACCAACCCAGTGGCATTTTGCCACGTACCAGTCTCTGCAAGCTAGCGAAAAGCTTATATACGTCTCTTACAGACAGGCTGTCAAAGCATAAAGGAGACTTTGTCTGTGGAAAAGAGTGGAAAAAGGGAAGGTTTGGGGCAGACATTTTTCTAAAAAGTTTATTAGCTTTATCCTCTGCTTCCTTTCATTTTTTAGAAATGTTATTACTATTTTTCAAGCACCCACACAACCTGTAACAGACACATGCAGGGTAGTGCATCTTGTGTTCTGAAAATGAAATGCAGAGGGCTTATTCCTTTCATTCGGGTTCATCCTATTTTGATAAGGAGTTTTTCATATGGCAATTCAAAGTGGAATGTTCATACCTCCAATCTGCTTGTGAATGTGAAGCCCCAGAACCCTGTTGTGAAACACTCTATTGGAAAGGTTGTTTGGCAGTATTTAGTATAAATCAGTACTTAGTTTAAATCAGTATTTAGCTTAAATCAGACTCTCTCTCCCCCATCACTCTGCTTATATCAGTGAAGATAAGGCAGAAGTTATTCTGGTAGGATTACGAGGGACTGTCTGTATGGATGCATAGATGCATCCAGCTCTGAAAGGTCACTTCATTGCAAAAGCTGCCTCTGTTACAGACAAAAATGTTGTTGTTTGGTGGGGCCTATTTAGTCAAAACTTCTCTTTTAAAATCTGGGTAGAAGTTGGCTGTTCTGACTGTTTTCAGAGTACGTGTGGCTGTCATGGGTCTAGTGCCAAGGAGTAAAAGGGGGTCCCTTTTCCTGACAACAGCCAGCGCTTGCCCCCTGCCAAGTCCTTCTGCTGAACCCAAGCAGCCTGTGCGTGGCCTCTGCACCTGCATTCCCATCCCCTGATAGCCCCAGCCGCTGCCAGGGGCTTCCTCTGACCCATTCTGCTCATGACCCACTTAGTTAGCAGAAGGGAATCCTGTGATCGGATTTTTCCTGGGCAAGTCCCTGAATGGAGCAGCCCCCTTACCTTGCTGCTGTGAGACTCAGCAAGCAGAAGCCGTGTGCTTCATCAGGCTGCATAGGGAGCCTGTTTCCTAGAAATAGAATAACCCAGTGGCATCTAAAGGCATCTTTTTCTTCGTTCTTCTAGCACTTAGGCCGTGAAACTTCATTTTAGTAGACCCTTGAGTAAAATTGTCATGTTCTCGTTGTATGTCAAAGTATAGTTTGTCTAGCAGTGTAAAAATATACTTTGGGGGGAAAAAATACTAGACAGCAGAACTGAGTGTTCTCTTCTCTGTTACAAACTAGTCTGGAGCTTTGAATTCCTGCATTTCTTTAAGGATTTTTAGCATCTTTCTGCTAAGTACTTAAAGAACAGTTGCCTCAAGTGGAGAAAGAGCAGCAGCTTTACCGCATTCTTTGGGGGCTGATAAATTCCATCTAAGGCTCAGGCCAGCTTGCTCACGGCAAGTGAAAGATTTAAGTACTGATCGAAGATGCGTAGAGTCAGAGTGGAAAACGGTTAATTTGCAGGCCCGACAGCCTGAATTGGAAGCTGTCCCCATCCTTCATTCCCGCCTCCCGCTATTCTGCGGTCACAGACCCTGTGCATATTCAGAGTAATTACTCTTGCTTATAGCTCTTCCCTTGCACCTTCTGCTGGCAGCAGGTACTGAACCCTGGCGACTGTTGCACACATCAAACTATTCCACTTGCTAAGTGGCAATTTCAATGGACCACTTTTCTTCTGTGCTGAGATGAGGAGCTGATGACAGATTGAAGTGCGTATTTCTGATAATGGCAGATTGTCAAATATAGTGGCTGCTCAGCCCCATAATGTACTTCCTAGCATACTGCTCCAAGCAAGGCAAGAAGCAGTCAGCACAGTGGGCTACTTGCAAATCCCTATCTAATGCGACTGTGAGCTTGGGAGTGCTTCTATAGAGCAAAGGCAGTGCAGAGTCAGCATTCCTTTTCAGTACACTTTAGCCAATTTTCTTCTAGGATCTCTAGATCCTAGGATCTAGCATCTCTGAGTTCTGATATACCTTGAATTTAAAGAAAATAATGGGATAGTGTGGTGTTCTGTTTTCTCAAATGTCAATTTTGGAGGCATGGTGCTGCATGCAGCGCTGTGGTGTATCTTGTTCTGTGCTGAGCAGCAGCATCAGAGATTGCCGAAAGGAAGCAGTAAAGCAAAAGCAGCCAAGTTCTCTTCTCCCCAGCCCGTGGGAAGTGTGGCAGTGCTCCCGCACACAGGAGTAGAGGAGAAACTGCGGCTGGAAAGGGGAATAGATAGTGGTGGTATAGAAGCTGGAGGAAGACCTTACTGATAGCAGCAAAAGTACCAAAATAGGCAATACTGGTGCCTGACTACGCACTGAACCACCTTAAAAGTGAGTGGGCTGGCTGGAAGGATGCAGCTGTGCAGTAACATATGGGTGGTGTCGGTGTCATCACTCCAGTTTGGTGACCTGGCCGCTCTACATGCACAGCACCAGCTTCAAAGGTCTCGGACAGAGAAAAGAGGGGAACCTAGAATGTCCTAAAATGTAGGACAGATCTGAGAAAGCAGTACATAGGCAAAGGTGGATCTAAAACGGATCCAAATTCCCCCTAATTTTTCTTTTCAGAATCTTGATTTAGCTTATAGCTTGGGAGCAGTTGTTAGTGACTAACTCAAATAGTAAATGAAGAAGGCAATGCACGTTGCTGAGCACAGTGGTGCCTTTAAATTCCAGCAGACATATGCGTTTGTTTACTCTCTTTGCTAGCTCAATTACTCCAAGTGCAGATTGAAACTCCAATAAACAAATGGATGAATCAAAAATGCAATTATGTTGCTAAGAGAAATTACAAGATGTCTTTCAAATATAATCAGTAAGACATGCTTTGCATCAAAGAGTACTTTAAATGCTATCAGGAAGGTCTAATTCAAACCACATCAATACTGCATTGTAGAGCTTGTGAAGGATAAATGGGAAGGGTTTCAGAAATCACACAGCTGTGCCAGCAGCGCCAATTGTTGATACTTTCAGAGGAGGTGAAAACTGGGTGAATCCACTAAGTTAAAAATTGTGAACCCCCTTGATGAGAATTCTGTTTCTCTGGCTTGGCCTTGTCTTGCACGTCCTTGGATGTTCTTCGCATCCTAGAATAAAGTAATTGAGTTCTTCTAAGGTCTGTGTAGGAGACAACTATTGCCAAATATCTGTTTCCGTTGATTTCCTTAGGCAGACAAGTCAAAATTCTCATAAATCCTAGAAAGCCTACAATAAGGAGCATCATCTGGAAGAGCCTGTTCACCTTGAGCCCTGAAGCAGGCTGAAGACAACCAAAAGACTCCAAACCTGAACTGAAAAAGTAACAGTGGAGCAACTGCTAGACTTTCCTTTTTGTGCAAGGTACCTGGGACTGTCATTGTGAATTGGGGCTGGAGCAGCTGAGGTTGCGTCATGGTTCATCTGTGAATCACAGTGTGAACAGATTTTTCTTAAGGTGTGTCACTGTTAGATTAGCAGCTTCTGTTTGTGGATAGTTCGTGACAAATACCTATTTGAATAATTACTAATCTGCTATACTTCTAAATTCTATCACTAGGGGTGTAACAGGTCTGTCCTCTTTTCAGGAGGTGTATGCAATAATTCTTAGTATGGTAATAGCTGGCAAATTAAACCTGAAATTCCAGAGACGATTTTATTCTTGGTCTGCAAGAATTTGAGTTGTTTTCAGGACCTTTTCCTTGGCGTACTTTTTGTTTGGTTATTCATGGTTTGGTTTGGGTCAAAGTTGAGAACCTGTTTTGCTAGGCAGTGCACCAAGGTAGGAAAGAGCTAAAGAACCCCCTGCCAAACCTCTTATGGTTTGAGGCCCAAATAGAAGCAGAAAGGAAACATGTGGAGAGAAACAAGCACAACACAGCATTCAGAAGTAATTACCTAAATATTTTATTTTCTGAAATTATATTTTCTTTTCTTTCAAGCTCATTTCGGGCCCTTGTTACTCCTTTTTTTGTGTGGCTCTCAACATGATCTCATTTAAATGAGTCTAGAAATGCAAAAAGTTCTCAAACTTTTTGTTTTTCTGAAATATTCTATAAGTTATGTTAGTAATGATGTTGGAATTTCTTTAGTGCCGTGTAACAGGATAAATGAACTCTTTCATCCCATTTTGTAATTAAGCCGTTCTTTGCTTCTCCCCCTTTTTTCTCAGGTGGAATTCCAGTTTCTTTTCCGAGTATCATTGCATGTGAAATGTTAGCAAAGCAGAGGCATGTTGGCTACTTGAAACAGGGGGTGCAAATCAGATCTCCTGAATTCCTTTCCCAGAGATATTTTGGTTGTTTTGGGAAAGGTGGTTAAATGCCCCAGTTTACAACATGCGTGTCTGCCTGTGGTGTCCTGAAGCGTTTTCAGACTGACTCATCAAAATTTGCAAAATGCCTTTTCCCCTCTGTGTTAAAAGTGCAAAGTGTTCTTAATGTTATGATTCACACACACTGATCGACCTGAGCTGCTCCATGGATCACCACTGATTCTTCACAGGCTCTTTCTGCCCTGGAAAAATCTCTTTCTGGTCTAGAGACCAAACAAAGGTGTCTGCATTAAGCTCCAGTGTGGTAGGATCATGCTCATTTTCCTAGAGGGACATCTCCAGCCATGTGTTTAGGGCAGTTATCCACATCAAGCTGGGTGTTTCTCTGTGCACAGCAGTTGCTTGTGTCTGCATTCACAAAATCTCATTTTGTAGCAGGCATTCAGGAATCGCCTGTGTGGCCAGTAGCCCCGCTGTGCTCTGGGTCACACCGCAGCCAAGCGAGAGGTGCCTTGGCAAGCAGGGAGTTCGTGTCCTGCCAGGGGCCTCGCAGATCCCGGCGGAGCTGCAAGGCCTGGTGGGGAGCTGGAGCTGAGGGTATGAGGAGAAGGATGTTCCCCTTCCCTTCCAGCTCTCCTGGCAGCAAGGGCCAAGGAGGACGTTTATTACTCTGCCATCTAAATTGGCTTGTTCTATTTTTGAATATAGGGTTTGGAAGTAACGTAGCCCTCAAGGAAAGGGGTGGCAGGTGGTTGGGAGTCAGGGCTTTTGTTCTTCCTGCTGCAGCTTGTGAATCTCTCCAGTGGCTGAGTGTGCGAGCGGGTCCCCGCGCACTGGGCTCGCTGCGAGGCCGCGAGGGAACCGAGCTGATGACTCTGCCCTGCCACTGTCACAGCCCCGCGCAGAACAGCAAAACCTCCTGATTTCAGAGACTAAACCCGTACATTTGGGTGGAATAAATCTGTTAACCTGCCGCCAGATGAGACTGCAGAAGATGAGTGCTGTTCTGCTTTTCTTTCACTACAGGGAACCCTTGGTAGAGCTAAATGGGTTGGGCTAGCGTGTAGCCCGAGGGATAATGTGCAGTGATTTCTGGCTGCACAGTCCGTTTTGACTTGTACATTTTGTTACTGTCTCTTTATCTCTGTGGTGTGCAGCATAACATGATTACCCTTTACTGCATGGGTCATCAGAGAGGAACCACATGGGATTTATTTAGCAGCACAAAGAGCATCAAGGCATTGACCTGTAGGTCAGAAGGGAAATGGTGATGGGAAAGGAAGCATAGCGAGGCAGTGCGTATTACTCAAGTAAAAGAGATGTCATGTAAGATTCCCTGTAAATTGGTACCAGAATAATAATTTAAAGGATCTTTATGATTTTATTGCATGTCCATCATAACTATGTTTATTTTTTTTCTAAACCATTTTTCCTGTACCATCACAGATTTATGCATATTCCCATATCTGTTTCCTGGCTGTTTTCAGAGTGCCCAGGTTACCATTGTTTTCTGAGTGTCTGAGTTCAGTAGTTCAAGCAGTTAGCCCGCTGTGCCAGGAAGAGCATAAATCTTCAGGAACGCTTTGGGAATTCCTCTTTACTGCAGTGACAAACACAAATCTGAACAGGCTCAGTGGACATGGCATTTATAATAGCTTTTTCCTAAATAGTTCTCCAAGATGTCAAAGGGTTTGCATAGTCTCCCTGTTACTTTGCTCTCAGGCAGCTCATGTTTTTAATGCAGGTGTTGGGTAATCTTGAAAGATCCTGATTTTTCCATAATGCCCCTGAAAGTCTGGATGGAAGATGCTGCTGAGCTGATTTTTCTATTTGTTGTACTGCTTTTACTCTTCTGTGCTTATCTTTCGAGGCATCCATTTACACTGATATTGCCAAAGCAGAAGAGAGTCATAGATGTGCCGAAAATTTCATGCATGGTAGAACCATCGAGTCGTTCTGTGACCTTTTCCTAGATTTGCACACAACTTGATGAGCACTATATTTTTCTGCCTACAGTTTCCATGGACTGTATCCTATATTTCTGAGCTCTCAATAGTTTTTCAGTTTGTATGAATGGGGTCAGGGAAAGCCGCTGTGATAGATGCTGTACAAATCCAGGTGGAAGAGATGGCTCAGCTTCCAGCGGATGGCCTTAGAGAAAACATATTGTTGTTTTTGCAGACTAAAGTGTAAGCTGGTGGAATATACAGGGAGCTACTGAACAGTCTAGGGAGAGCCCAGTTTTTCAGCATTCAAGATTGCAACAAAACATAGTGTGAAAAAAGTAGGTATAAAACCAGAGGCACCTGTAGAAAATCCAGTAGATTTGTTAAGAGATAGGTGAAGGAATTTGAATTCCTATGCTCCAATATATGCCAGCACAGAAGGTGTGTAGACCCCTTTCAGTGGCGTACAACCCACACCTGTCCCAGCTGTACTCCCTGAGCACATCAGAAAGCACACACTAGCCCTGTGCCTGGGACACTCTGTGGATGCAGTCAGTGCAGCTGGCCCTGTGCCTGCCCCTTTGGTGCTTAGGGATCAACAGGAGGGAGAGGTAGATGGGGCACCTCTGTTCTGACTCCTCTGCGGCTCCTCCTGCCCCGGGGAGCTGCTGCCAGCCACCTGCTCTCCGCTCTGCTGAGGCTGCTGCACAGCTGCTCTCAGCACTGGGATTTGGGCTCGGCTTCCTGCCTCCTCCATCCCACCGTCCTTCCCAGGAAAGCCGGGAGGGCAGAGCACAGCAGCGACCGCGAGCCCGTTGGGTTAACATCAGTCGTGCCAAGCTACTGTTCATTTCTCAGGCTTGAGAAGCAGCAGTGTATCAGGCATATTTTCCCTTTTGACTTACCTTTCTAACCTCCTCCTTCAGTCCTCTTTCTGCAGCACTTACTGATAGCAAAGCAGAGGTGAAGAACCACATGCAAATGCCAGCGGCTGCCGCTCCTGGCACCAGCCCTCCGCTGCTTTCATTTGCAACCCAGCAGCCAAGATCGAGAGCAGGAGCTCGCCCACGTGTGCTGAGGCAGCACCAACCATAAGGTGGGATTTTGATTCCTGCACAGCGCATCAAGGCACAGTGCAGCAAGCAACAAAATATAATGGTGAAATAAACCCTAAAACATCAAATCAGCCGCATTCAACATCCTTTTCGAGGACTTTTCCCTCTTGTGTGTTCCCACGTTGTGACTGGGAGGTGCAGAGCCAGCATCAGGCATTACTAATCTAAAAGAAAACAGGAAATAGGGGAAATGTGAGGAAAGAGCTTAAGACCTCCTCCTAAAGTTACAGTGCCTGAACTTAAAAGCCATTATACTAACAATTCCTACTGAACTGCTACTTGGGAGGCTGCTCCCTGAGATGGAGCAGGAGTTATTGGATACACCAGCCTTCAAGAGAGAAACAAAAAATGAGAATGTGAAGCATTGACAATAAGGCAGCTTTCTTCCTTTTAAGAAAGGGAGTGCGAGTCTTGTGTTTCATACCTCTAGGGAAAGCAAGTCAAAAGAGGAGGCCATATTCAGGGATGTCATCAACACATTACCAACATTTTCCTTTCTCTCAGCTCCCTGAGATTTAAAGAGCTGATGAGGTCAGAGAGCTGGGAATCCAGACGGATTTGTTGATCTTACCTCACTGTGAGAAGCCGCATGGTTTAGCTTTTCCTTACAAGACATTGTCCAGCCTTTCTTACATGAAGGATTTCTCATATTTCATTTGGGCTAATTATGCTGCCTCCCTTTCCTGCTCTTGTGAATTAATACCACCATGCTTGACTCTATCCACTCTCAAAATAGCTATTGATACAGCTTGCAGCTATTTCTATCTGCTAGTGTCAACATAAAGGCACATATTCCCAGAAGAAAATCTGATTTTCACAGCTTCTGCAGCAGCAAAGGCAGAGATTGCTCAGACAGAGATTGAAATGTTCTTCATTCTTGCCTTCCTTCTAAAGCAGATGCAAGTTCTCATGTCGTGGTGGATTTTAAAGCCTATCAAATCTGCTAGAACTTGGGGACAATCCACTCCTGAGAACAGTTTTTCAAGTTATATTGTGTTTCATGTACCCCAGTGTTCATATCCAAGTGTGCTCTAAGGAATGTTTTCCATTCTGGCCTAGTGATTTCCTTCCATAGAAGTGAGTCTCCCAAATACTTTGGCATTTTGGTTCCTGAGCTCATTTTGCAATAGTACCACAAAAACTGGAACAAGTAAATCAGGAATAAATAACTCAGCAATTTGTGCTCCCGAGTAGCTTAAACTTTTGATGTCAGACCAAGCAGATTCACAGGGATGTAAGCAAAGAAACACGATGCTGCGAGGAGGGTATCTAAAACAGTGCTGGTCATTGTGTTCCTGCAGCTGCTGGTGTGCAGCTGAGGTGTCCGTGTGGGGTTTTTGTTTGTGAATTTGTGACCCTATCATTTGAAGGATGAAGACACATTTATATCTAGGGGTCTAGGCTTACATGCAGTTCTGTTGTCACCAAAGTGCTCTGCTGAGAAGCTGGGGAGGGAAGAGGACAAGGGGTGATGTTTCTGCCTGCAGTGAAATACTTTTTGATCCTGACATGTATTTTTGTCAGCTGTGGGCTCTCCTCACCCCCCAATGCAGAAGGCTAACTTTGAGAAAGGAATTACATATCAAAGTATTTCATTTCAGTATTTCACTGTTATAGACATAGCATTAGCCTTCCTCCTGCCTCCTCCCCACCCTAAAAGAAGTGAAATGTATTTTTCTGGTGATCTTGATAGAACTGTGTACACCAAAATGTGACTCAGTGATTCTGACAACCAAAGTATTGGGGTATCACACACAGGTGAACCATCAGTGTCAGCAATAACCAAAAAAGTCTTATTATAGAATCATAGGATCGTTAAGGTTGGAATGGACCTCTAGAGCTCATCTAGTCCAACCCCCTGCACACGCAGGGTCACCTAGAGCACGTGGCACAGGGCTGCGTCCAAGCGGGTTTTGAAGATCTCCAGAGAAGGAGACTCCACAACCTCTCTGGGCAGCCCATTCCAGTGCTCTGCCACCCTCAGTGTTAAGAAATCTTTCCTTAAGTTTCTGCGGAACTTTTGATGCTTCAGTTTCCAGCCGTTTCCTCTAGTTTTATCAGTGGCCACCACAGAAAAGAGGCCAGCACCATTCTCCTCAAATCCTTCTGGCCAGCACCATCCTCATCCTGCTGTTATGGGATAGGGAGGGAAAAAAAAAAAAAAAGCAAGCAGATGCAGGAGGCTGCACAGGGTCCCCAGCCAAGTGTAACAGACCATGTGGAGTAGGTGCTTGTTTGCAGAGCGGTGCTGTGTGCCTGCCTCTCTGCAATGGGGAACAGAAGGAATCAGACACTCCCATATGCCTGCTCCTGCTTCATGTTTTGAGAGCTTCCTTCCAAAAACTTCAGGAACCAATTTCAGATCCTGGGCCAAGTCAGAAGCAAGAGGGAGATGATACTGGCTGAAGTGAAATAATGGGCTTTGGCACGTATGAATTGCAGGCAGGAGCAGTCCCAAAAGGAAAAAGGAGGAGGGAAATGAGTGTTTTCAAATCTCGGAGTGTAGAGGATTAAACCCGTTTAGCATAGCTGCAGATAAGGAATAGTGAACAGGATAGTGTTAAAGTCTAAAGAGCTCTAGCGTCACTCACGTTTATTTTGGTTTGGTTTTTGGTTCGTCTTTTTTGGGCATTTGTGCAGTGCTCTGACTATTCAGAGATAAGAAGGAGCCACATTCTGTGGCCTGTGTCGTACTTGACAGGAAACGGAGCCACAGTCATGCATAAAACAACCAGGAAAGGGCTCAGGCAGCAGTTAAGTTTCTAAGTAGCTGCGGAGGTCAAAGGTGGGGGAGCATCGAACTCTACTTTTGCACCTTTGAAAATTACTTTGCTTATTTTTTTGGCTTTTCCAAGACAATTCCTGATAGTACAAGAACAGCTCAGCTGATGGCAAGCTATGGAGTCTATAAAAGTGGCATTTTTGAGGTAGCTAGTGATCCCATACTGTGCTTGCAATGAATAAGGCATTTGAGTATTGTACGCCTTGTCTTTCTCGTGCATTGTTATTTTGGTTTTTCGTGCATGGTAAGGTGAACTGTGTTTTCTCCAGGGTAGCAAAATAGTAAGGAATAGTTCATACTCATAAAGAGAACCTGAAATTGCTCCCACTTATTTCTAGAAAAGTCAGTGCCTCTGTATTACTTTTGAAGCTTGGCCGTGGAATTTATGTCCATGGCCGAGTAAAAAAAGAGATGAAACTCTGCAGCACCTTGGACAAACAAAACAACAACAACAAAAAAAAAGACACTCTGTAGCACCTTTGGACAAAACAGAGAATTTGAATAGCAAATGAAAACAATAAATATGGCAGACTGAGACATTTCTATCAAATCTCTGTCCAAGATCTTTCAGAAGGTGATCTCCACTGGTCTCCAACATGCAGAGACAAATTCTTACTGTTTCTGAGAATTATAAGAACAGCAGCACATGGTTCTGATGTGATAAAGCATCTTCCCTGCTTCTTAGCTCCCTCCGCATGGTCAGCCAAGTGCTTCCTTTCATATTCTTCATGCTTGGGATTACAAATGGCAGAATTCCTGTGGCAGAAAACTCCCGAACAATTCCAGAGCAGGAAATGAATGGAGATATTGGATAGCACGCTTGCGTGCCACTGGTATAGCAGAGGTCCTCTCCCTGGCACAGGAGGGTACAGTCTGCTTGCATTTGGGATGCCGGTTTTTGTCTCAGCTCCCTTCACAATCTGTGGAAACAGCAACGCAACCCACATGATTCTTCAGCATGCAAAGGTCTATGAATCTCTCAGTAAGGGCTTATTGCTGTGACGGGTCTGCCATAAAGCGCTCAGTGGGAACCTACACTGTTTCCCCTTATTGTGCAAGTTCTGCCACCGTTTTCAGTCTGAGCACAGGTTATGCAATGCATGGTGCTTTTCATTGAGACCCAGCAGCCAGAGGTCCTTAGAGCCAGCTCCCAGGGTAAAGGGAAGCGTGAGAATCGCTGGTTTTGGCAGGCTTAGGGTGGGTGGTTTGTTTAAATTGGGATGCGTGGGGAAAAGCTTGAAAGTGTCATGTAAGGTCAAAGTCCAGCAGGCATTCCAGCACCAATGTGTTACTTCGATTAAACAGATAATAGGATTTTTTTTAATATTCACATTTTTTGGAAGAATTTGGCTCCTGATTTAGGAAGTTTAGCAAAATTGCAATAATCCTATACAATTAATTCTTTTCCACATATCCAGCCAACTCTGATTAGGATGTATATAGGGTAGGTTCACACAAATAAAAACTCAGATAATCCCATTCATGGAAATTGAATTGAACAAATCTGCTGCAAGGATGAAGTAGAGAGGAACGGTATACGTGTGCAGCTAATTTGTAATCTAGATTATCAAACTGATTGCTCTTCCTTTCCTTGGAGTCCCTTCGAATATGCATGCACGACTTCATCAGTTCTTCCGTGCGGAGTCCTTGCACACGAGAAGACACTGCTCAGGTTTCTCAGTGTCTTTCTTTTTGGCAGGTTATTAGTCAAATGTTACTTATTTAACAATTCCCAGCAGAGGACTCAGCAATATCAAAGGGGAGCGGGCTTTTTACTTCAGGGCTACGGAAACACTGGTGAGAGAGGGTCTGTCTCAAACAGCTCACTGCATGCACCAGTAAAATCAGTTATTTTTATATGAAACACAGAATCGAAAGAAGTGACTTGATGAGGCCAGTATGCAGGCAGGCAAATTAGTCTGTGTCTTCAGAAAATCAAATTCAGTACCGTGCATAGTAAAGACTATATCATGTATTGTGCCTTTCTCTGTGTATGGAAAGACTCAGGAACATAATATGCATTCTGACTCTATCACCAGTATATTTTTGTCCAAAAATATGTTTGACTATTATGCTAGTCTTTACTTACGCCTTTTGGGTGACAAACCTTTTAAATATAGTGAGGTCCAAGAAAACCATAGGTCACTCACCAATGGGGAGTCACTAATTAAAAAACGGATTGCATTTGTAACTCATAAATTATATGCATTTGTTATTTGCATTGAAATAACTATTGCTTTTAAAATATTCAGGATATTCTTGGTATTTAATAAGCTCATTATAGGAAATAGATGATCCTTACAGGGAGAAGAGGACATGGCCCTTGTAGATGGAAGATTTGTGCGGGTGAGATGTAGTTCTTGTGGAATGAAGTTAAGCAGCTGACTAAGCAAGTAAAATGAATCTTTTGGGCCTCCAGTTCACAGGCTTGTGTGAAGGGTGTTTGCTAACTCCTAATTATCATGGTTTCGTATTGCAGCTCGGTTCCCTTTTTCCTATCTCAGTTCAGACCAGCTCTGGCTTTTGAGGTTTAAAAAAATGCAGGTACTTTGCAGAAGAAGAATTCTTTGCTCTCAGTAGAGGTTCACGGTGGGATCCTCCTTGATTTCTAACAGCCACATTCTTTCAGGCTTGCTAATGCATTTAGTGATAATGAAAGCAAGTAGCTCATTGTGTTGGTATGAGCCAGGTGTAATGTAAATAGGTATTGTGCAAACACTGCCAGGCTGCCAAAGCAAATTATTTGTGGCTGATCTTAGCCTTCTGCAAGCATAGATTGATAACCATGACCAAGATCCTTGTCTAAAAGCTACTGCTACTATCAGCAGCCCTGGCACCTGGAGATCTTCCCAGAGACCAAACTGCATGACTCATTCGGGGCAGGACCCCTGTCCTGCTGCTTGGACATAGCCTGTGGCAAACACTGATCAGTTGCTTCAGCCCCTGAAAACAGGTTTTGCCCTGTGTTTAGCAGCTCGTGAGCCTGCAGGTCTAGCAAACCTAAAGATTCAGAGGCTTGGATGCAGTCCTGTCCCACGTGCTCTAGGTAACCCTGTGTGTACAGGGGGGTTGGACTAGATGATCCCTGGAGGTCCCTTCCAACCTTAACGATTCTATGGTTCCAAAGGGAGCCCAGGCAGGGTCCCCTCCGTGGACACAGCTATCGTCAGCGCTATGGTGACACACGCGGAGGGATGAGAGCACTGCCTGCCAGTTAATCTATCTGTAACCAGCAGGCATATTGCAGAAGAGGTGTCTGGAGGGGAAATACTAGCGTGCTGATACCTATGTATTAGCTAGCCGAAAGCCATACTGTTTAAGAGCAAACTTGAATTGATACCAGGAACTCTGCATTAATGCTAGCCCCAAGCGGAGAGGCATGTTGTAATTCTGGCGTGTGCTTCCTTCCCTTTGGCCACCTGGCTCAGCCTTCCTCCTGTTACCAGTGCTGCAAGTGTGGAGTCCCTGGAGCCCTAAGGAGAGCGCCCTGGTGAGACTGTAGGACTGGGCAAAGGGAAATTACTGGAAATTTGAAACCTCTCCCTGTATTTGCAGAGCAAACATTTCTTGTAATTGATAAGTGCATTTATTTTGTGCTGCTAATCACAAATTTTTAGTGTTACCTCATCAGCACAAAGCTTTAAGGCACAACCAGTTGTTCCCTAGAGTTAAAAGGGAAGGGATCTTGAAACTTTTGATTGAGGAAAGTAAGTGTTTTAAATGTGTATCTCAAGCTGCTTGTTAAAATAAATGCCTGTGGTATGGCTAGGGGGGAAGGATGAAAGGGAAAATTCAACTGGACTCCCAGAGTGGAACGCACATCATCTGCTCCAGCTTTTATTGCAAGGGCTCTGGTTTTACCCAAACTGACAGCAACTTGGCAGAAAGTTTCCTCTGCATGTTGTTCTTATGTAGACTTAGCAGTGGCAAGCTTAAAAATTGGAGAAAGGAAACTCCTCACTGAGCATGTGGTCCACGTCTCCCTCGGTCCCGGCCCACCGGGCGCTATTGGGCAGCTGGAGCCAGGGCGGAAAAGAGCCCGCCCGGGTTGTGGGGGCCCTCGCGCAGGCTGGCGGCCCCGGGATGCGTCCTGGGAAAACAGGATGGATTTAGCCTTGGTTTTCCACCATGGTGCCTCCCCTCCAGCTTTTAGCAGGATAATTTTGATGCCACCCCAAGGCAGGCCCTGCTCACAGTAGTACTCAGTAGTACTAGAGCAAAAGCAGGAGGGTAGATTCAACGGGTTGAATGTGACAGGAGACTGCTTTACAGGAACCTGCTCACGACAGGGCCTGCCTATTTACCAAAAGTCAGGATAATTGTGAATTTAGTGGCTCTGAACTGGAAAGCCTCTTGTGCAGCTGCACATGTTAAACTTGCATAAAAAGTCATTCTGCTCAGCTGCTTCATATATGAGATCAGGTGCTCTGGGTGTCCCCCCTGGAGCAGGGGGTTGGACTAGGTGATCTCTAGAGGTCCCTTGGTCCCTTCCAACCTCAACCGGTCTGCGATTCTGTGAGATATGTAATACTTCTATACATGTCAAAATGTTCTTGAAAGAAAGGAATTAATGGCAAGAGTATAAAGAAAATGTGCCTTGTTTTCCCCTCTTTCTGAGGTATTTCAATATGAATTATTAAATAAGTCATTTTAACAAATATTTAAACTATTTGAAATATTTTAATTAATAAACTTTTGAAAAATACATTGCAAATGTTACTCCCCCGTTGTGTTCGGAATTGAGTCCAAGGGAAGCTTTCAATTTTGAGTTAAAAGCATTTTTGATTTCAGCTTTCTTATTTCCAAAAGATCAAAACATATTTAAATTAAATGACATTAACCTGCTGATTTCCAGGAAATACATTCCATTTGAGTTTTTTTAAACTGAAGAACCAAAACAGAAAGACATTTTAAGCACAGATGAAAAAATACTTTGTGTTTTTTTTGCAAGGACAGTGAAAAGCATTCGTATTTGGCACAAGAAATAGCTTTTGGGGGAATGATTTTTTTTGTGAAAGATTATATTTTAGTGGGGGGACCTGTGAAATGAGCAATGAACCAGGCTGTCAGAAGTCTGCTGCCATGTTCATAGCTCAGCAGCAAGAAGAGGAGGAAACTCTCTCCCTGCCTAAGCTGCAGTTGGTTTTGCCCCAGGCGCGCGGCGTGGGTCCTGGAAGGACTCACCTGCCGTGAGGAGATCAGGATTCCCGTGTGCTCTGGTGCCTCTCGGACCATCAGGGTGGAAGTTCCAGCTCCGCTTCCCAGAGAGTTAGTTTTTATTCTTGCAGTTGCCTGGTTTAGGAGTCTTAAAGCAGCAGGAGCTGAGACACTAGCAATAGGAAAAGTAGTTGTTAGCTGTGTGTTTGGAGCTTTCTTGCTGCAACCACTTCCACGTTCCCAGTGCCCATATGTGAAGATACTACAGCCCTGATCCCTAAGAGGGTTTCAGTGGAAGTTTGAGCACCAAGATACTTGTGCAGATCTCAGTACTCCAACTATCAAAGACCAGGAAGAGGCATAAGACATTTCCATGGTCGCTTCTCCTGCTTTGAAATCCAAAATTTTTTATGACCTCTGTTGTTCTGGAGGTGCAGAACCGCTTCCTCCTTGCTGAACAGATTCAGATATAGCCTGCATTTGACAGAGGATCCTTATCCCAGATTTGTCCAATTACTAACGGTGCAGCCGTTCCTGTTTGTTACTGGCCAGCTGCTAGAGTTGGAGGAAACAGCATCAGTCTTGGTTAATCAGTAACTTGGGGTGTTTTTTTGTTTCCTGGGTTTGTGAAGAACCTGTAAATAAATAGACCCATGTGAAAGAGGGTTGGGAGGAGGTAGAGTGGATTACAAATAGTGATTTATTTAAAAATCAATAAATCCTTTTTTTTTAAGGGCAATAGAAATACTTTGCTTAATAATAATAATAATAATGAAACTTGGCAAGAGACATTGCTGTAGCCCAGCAGTACATGGCAATTGAGAGAGAAATGCCCTGGGCTAGAGGAGTCTGCTTGTTTTTCTCAGCTACAGGAAATACAAAAAGAAATTGCAGTTGCCAATGCAAAAAGTAACTACAGATTTGAGAAATACTGTTGAGAAATACTAGTTACATAAGCAAGAAAATGTGTTTTTTCATAATTGTGATCAATTCTTTTACCTCCCTATTGCTTCCTAAGTTTAGGAAATCTAAACAACCTTACAAGTAGATGGTAATGTCAGATGCTTTTGGTTTCCATACTTTCTAAATGGGGCATAAGTTGTTTTTCCATTTTTCAAAATGTATCCTCACAATTTCGGTACGAATCTGTTTCCATATGTTCTCTCTCAGGCTAGAGAATATGCAGAAGTAAAAATTTTCACCACTTCTTCAAGCTGTGCAGTTCTAATACATCTGCTAGTGCAGAAACTAGAAATAGTGTTTTGCCAAGCTGACTCCTGTGCCTCATCTCGTTTTTCTTCTTTTTCCCACCAAACCAGTGCTCCATAGAGCCACTGGTCCATAGAGCACTGGTGGGATTTCCTGAAGACAGAGCATTGTTATATCCCAGTGAAGGCTTCCACATATTCCATATTAGGTGGAAAGGTTGAGCTATCTACCACTGGGTTTCCACCTATTGACTTTGAAAACACTGATCTCTTTATGCCTGAGAAAAGAGAGTGAGCTCTGCATAATGTTTCTTATGAAAACAAATGTGCACGGTGCGCATTGCCCATGTCTCCAAGTTCCTGTGCTTGTTGGCTTCTCCCGAGTTACACACTGAAACTGTTGGCACTCAGCTTGGGAGTGATGAAAGACTGAGAAGCGCATAGAGGTGTGACAGAAGCGGGAGCAGAAAGTCTGCCAAAGCCTGTGGCATTTTGCACGGTTAAAAAGCCAGTAGCCTCTTGTTGCTCTTTGCAACAGCATTACTGATAACTGCCCAGTGTGCATAGGGATGAGCTGCTTTCAGCTGAAAACAGGCTCAAACTGAGCTAAGATCTTCTCTCATTTCTGCAGCAGTCCTTAAAGGTGTTGTTCAAGGATCCTCATATACCCTCATCCAGAGAGAACATGGAGAGGTTTGAGTTAGGCACTGCTCTGTGTGCTGTTACACAGTCTAAAACATTGAAATATCGATATCCTTTGTCTGTAAGGTACATTTGTGCTGTTGATTTCCAATCATGGGGTAGTTATTGATTTTACTAGTCAGATTCTGAGATTTGTACTTGAGACGGAAGTGGTTGGAGAAGTGTCATAGTTGTATTTAGTTATACAGTACAACTACCACTAGATTTAATAGAGGTCACCCGCCATGGTAAGTGTGACATTGAGGTTCTTTCTGAAACTGTGTAAGGAGGGAAGTTGGAAAAGGAAAACGTGACGCTCTGCTCTGCATTTTAGTGGCCAGAAACGCTCAGTCTTCCTCATAGCAGATATATCATTATTGTTCTTTTTGGTCATAAATAGGTACTTTTGTGAGTACTGAGAAGTAGATTTTTGCATGCCCTTGATTATATACTGTACAGTTTCATGAAGTCCACGTCTTCAGCAGTGAGGTTGAGTCTGCACTTCGTGACTGATTACAGGGTTGAGAATATTGCCCCAGTTCCACCAAAGAGGAGAACCAGCACATTTTTGCTGCGGGAGTAGACTCTGAAAGCAGCAGTCATGTTCTTCAGGGCAGCACTGCTCTCTTGCCCCAGAATAGGTTAGACTGCTCTTCTGTCTCTAACATGAGACATAATTATGCATTACTGTTCTTAATTATGCATTGCTGTGTTGGGCAGGGGAGGTAGTACATCCTCTACCAGGAAACTTGCCGGAGCTCAGGATACCTCGTTACGTACCAAGTAGGGGAGGAATCTCGCTCATTTCCAGAGAGATCCTGTGGTATCTGAGGTCAGATTCTGAACCGCTTTTCTTAATCTTTTAATGTTTTAGCCCCTTTTTGTTTGTTGATATAACTTCCGCTTTTCTTAAGTAAGAGCTCGTGTTGACTCCAAGCTCAGGTAGTGCCTGGAGCAGTGTGAGCCTTGTTTCCTGTTCCGCCGTCTTTTCTCGAGACGAACATTAACGCAGAGCTGAGGCTTTGTCTCGAGGAGGACACGAGACGTGGTGTGAGGTTACGCCTGGGCTACCCAGCGCGTGTGCTTGCCAGCTGGGAGCTATGTAGGGCAGCGCAATTGCTTAATGACGGGGTTCAGACCTCAGCCGCAGCCCGCGTGAGGCCGTGGCTGGTGCTCAACGCGGCTGCCCGCGTGCGGGGGCAGAAGGGCACCCGTCCCCGTGCGTGGAAATGGGAGCTCCGGGGAAAAGGAGCAGGCGGAGGGAGTCCCGCCGGCCAGAGCCCCGGCACCCTGCCCTCTGGGAAAGCCTTCAGTGCTCCTTCCCTCCTAGGTTATCATCACTACAGTCAGGCTTGAAACAAACAAACAGAAAATGTGGACTGGTTGTCCAAAATTTCTACCGGTTGCATTACAGTAATAGAGAAAAAATGCAGAAAACAGTAGTGCTTGTCCAGCAAACCTCACCGCGAGGCCCTGAGCTGCATCTAAAAAGGGTAAGTATCTACCATTGCCAGGGGAAGGATTGTTAATGCAATGGCCTTGCACCAATTTTAGGATCATCACTATGTCCAAGAGGCTCCAGTAGTATGTGTCAGTGCAGGAGTCAGTGACAGATCTACCGAACGTTTAACTTCCTTAATGCTACCCTATAAATCTCCTGCCCAACTCTGTGACAAAGAGCTTGCCCCCTGCCAGGTTTCAGCAGCCTGCCATCCTCAGCCACCCCGGGTTTGTTTCTTTGCAAATACAGGCTAAACATAGTAAGCTGCTCCTCATGCTTCTCAATCAACAGGGTTAGTGCTGCGCGAAAGGAATCCTGTCTTTATAGAGCAAAGTATTGGCTGTTGCTGTTGAGAGCAGTTGTTTGTTCTTAACTTCCTAATCTTGCCTGCTTTCAGCTCAGTAGGTCTCTTTTGAAATTAGCTCCATTTTGCTGCCATGTCCATAGACAAAGCTCCCTATGTGTCAGGAATTACAGGTTTTATTAAAATATACAAATGTCCTGGAATCCATGACTCTTGCAACAGCTATGACAAAAATGCAGCCCAAGTATAATTCACACTTGCTCTATATCTCCCTCTTTGTCTCTCTTGATCTTTAAGTGCCGCTCAAGCCAGAAGTCTCCTAGCGCATAATTAAGGATGTATACAGAGTTCCTACTGGAATACTGGCAGTGGGCAAAATTGGTGTCTGCATTTTTCTCTTACCTTTTAAAGTTTCACCAACTATGAAGCTGACCCCCTGTCAAATAACGTTGTTACCCAGCGTAAAAATAAGAGACTTTCACCTTGCGTTGCCTGGGCTCATTTTAAGTTGTCAAATTTTTCCTGCTGTGTCATTTTAAATTCTTTCCCATAAAGTGCAATAACTTTAAACTGTCAAAGGTTATATTTTTTTTTCTCCTCCAAATAAGATGTTTCCGTCTCTTAGGAGGTTATTAACAAAAGCAATGACAACCATGAAAACAGATAGAAAGGGAGCAACTGCGCAGTGAAAAGCAGTCTCCCTAGAGAGAAGAGCGCTCGCGTTTGTGTCACCCAGGGTAGGCCGGGGGTTAAGGATGCCCGTTCTCCTCTCCGTCTCTCCCTCTTCATTGTAACAGGGTGATTTATGTATCTGCTGCTATAGCCACAAAGGGAGAAAGCAGATCAGAGTGAGAGATCACGTTGCAGAAATTAGTGTTCTTGCTGCAGTCACCCTTGCGAGGCGGCGGGAGCGGCCTCTCGCGCGGCCTGCGCAGCGCCGCGGCAGCGCGTGTCCATGCCAGCTGATCCCGGGATTTGATCCCCATGCATTACCAGCAGGCTTAGACACATGCCGTTCATGGCTACAAATATATTTAGGAGCTTTCTGCTGTCAGGAGCACCAGGGGAGGAGTATCTGTCTGGCAGCCTTTGGCTTTATGATAATCAAATCTGATAATAATGGGGGCTGTCTATTATTGGGCTTCAAGCAGTGAACTGAAAGCATGTTCAATAATGAATAAAAAGTTTGTTGGAAAGAATTCTTTTGTTCTCACATGGCTTTGCTGTCATCTCCTGAAATGTTACTAATTTCCTTTTGGAAATGGCTGCAACAATCGAAGTTGATATCCTTGCCAGCCATTTGGTTTAAATAAGGAGCTGTATTGATTCGCAGGGATGCTGGGCCTCGCGCCAGCTCCCCTCGCGCTGCCGCTCGGGGTACGGAAGGGTCCCTGGCTCCGTGTGCCCTTGGCTAAGCCCTATCTTGTCTGGTGCGTCCTACCGTGTTGGGTTTCCTGCTGCTTGTGAAGCCGGCTGGCCATCAAAGAACAAAACGATTTATGGTGTGAAAGCTGGAAGTGGCCAGCTAGCTCTTGGCTCAGCTCTTTTCATCCCAAACCCGCATGTTTCTCAACACCCCTGGGGATCCCAGAATTTCCTTCTGAGCTGTTTCAAGCATGAGTCTGCTGCTTCGTCTCTGCTTTTTGTGCTTCAGAAATAAAGTGCCTAGAAAACAGTTTTCTGGGAGACATTTCCTTGAAGAGACTAGACTAGAGCAGAAAGTATAATTAGAATGGAAGGCAGTGACTCAAGGTTTCAGACTTTGTCCTATAGCACCAAGAGTCGTGTGTTTAAGGCAAAATAGGCTGTAAAACCCATTTGAGAAGCTGGCTTGATGAGTGGTTGTCTTCAGTGCTTGTCTGTCTGCCCTAGTGCTGCCGGCGACGCCGCAGCCCTTCAGCACCTCAGCCCACGGACACGGCCTGGGAATTCTGCGGTGCTTCAGCACTTGGAGGCAGCCTCACAGTGAGCAGGCCATCCGGTGTGGGGGTGGGCATCGGAAACGTCCAGCACCTCGGAGCTGCTGAGGAACAGGCAGGTTTTAATTTATGCTACTTGTTGCGAGTCAGGGTGAGGAAGGGCAGGAAGTAGCTGTTGACTCTAGGGCGACTGCTCCTTTAGGAAATGAGTGGCCTGACCTGAGATAAATGCTGTGATGCAAATGTGAGCTTGAATTATGGCTTGCAGTAAATTCGGACTGGCCTGTATTCAGGTAGGAAAGAGTAATGAGTAAGTCCTCGTTCCAGCAGGCTTACAACTAGGCAGGATTCATCCCAGATTGCCTGGTTTTGTGGTTAGTTGATGTTGCACTTGGAACTGTCTGTGCCTTGCTCTTACAAACCTTGATGCTATCAAACACCTCAGCGATGGCTGAAGGATTCGTTACGGCATCGGAAGCCTCTTAGCCCTGAGTCACCAGCCAGCTCTGGCTAGCAGTGAGCAAAAGTATTTATGTGGCCAGATCGTATAGAGCTGATGGTATCAACCCCCCGAGGTTAACTGTACGGAAGGTGCTGCGGGCACTGGTAGGGCCACGCTGCGAGCACGCGGTAACGATATGGCAAGTTGGACAAATCCCCCTGCGTGCCTGGAAACCTGCTTTGCAGTCCTTGAGCAAAAATACCCTGTGTTTAAAAACATATCATTTGGATCTATTTTTGAGAGGCTATCAGAACCTTCCGCAGGTACTTGGGAAGAGACAGAGCGTACCAGAGCAGTGGCACCAATCCTCCCAGCCTTTGCTTTCATGTAGTTCATCTCAGCTACATTTATTCCAGAAACAGAGCAGGGCTGTGGGGGGGGACTTGTTAATATTGGGGACTTGGCAACTGGCTTCTCCTGGTAGAACCCTAGGGGAAGAGCAGCACAACTCTTCTGAATCCTCCGGCTTTTGAAGGTGATGTTCACAGTTGTAGGTGTCCAAAAGAGTTTGTTTGTCCTCTTCACTACGTGAGTCTCCTGTCCCTTACGCCACCAGACAGCTCGTACCAAGAGGATACTGTGCTTGCCTGCCTGCCGGTGAACGGAGCTGGAGAAGGAGGAAGGTTGCAGTTTTGAGACTTGTTGATTCCATCTCTAGCATAATGATATATATGATTATAACTTACAAATTAGAATCAGAATTACCCATGACGCCAACAATAAACATTCTCCTTAAGCTTAAGAGCTAGAACTGGAATTTTAAGCATTCTACCCCAATATTAGCCTTTGCAATGATGTAATATTGAATCACGAAGTTCAAATTATTCCTACGGTTGTTGCAGCATTTTGGTGATTGTCCGATGCTGCATACGTTTCATTATCACTGGATGTTTTTAGCAACGCTTTGCAAACCAATATCATGTTACAACAAAGTTTGCAGTTATTCCTCTAACCTTGTAAAGTTGGTGCCCGAGGGCTGGCTGAAGACAAGAGCCTCCTGCACCAGGCCATGTAACAGCTCCTGCTCAGAGATTTGTCAAAGATGCAAGCAGGGTAAATTTGGGGATGGCTAGTATAGCAGTTTAGAATTATGCCTTTTTTTTCACTTTAATCTGTCATAAATATTGGTATTTATAGTAGAATATATGTAGAATATTAGATGGAAAGCTGCTTCAAACTTCCATTTCTCTTGCCAATTCATATTCTGGCTTTCATCTGAAATAATCTTTTGTAGGTGATGTAACTCTTATTTCCTAGATGGGCTCTGTGAGCATTCGCCAACTTTGCTTATAAAGCCGCCTCCTATATTTTAAAGGGGCTCTGTACTTGTTTTAATAAAGATATAAAAGTGTCCCAGCAGAGTTGCAAAGCCAAGGGCTGGCAGGGTTGTGCTGCTCTAGGGCAACTTGCTTTTATCCCTACTTCTTGTGGCAGCAGGAAAGGAAAATCTTTTCCAAAGATACAGACTGGATTCCCTGCTTTTCCCAGGCTCCTGCATGGCTGCGCTTGGTGTATAAATGTTTTTCTGATTAGCAATTGCAGATTGCTGATCTTAAAAGAGCAGCCACACCGTGTTCCCATGAGCCGAGGGTCTTCTCTCTAGTAGGGAGCGCCTAGAAGAATATATAGGAACAGGGTGCAGTTGTAGAGGCGCTTTCCCAGATATTGTCCCCATCTCCAGCACTTCGTGGCTTAGATATCTTCCGAGGCAGAGCTGCTACTTTTGTGTTCTGTGTCTTTCCCCAGGAGTCTGCATAATCACATTTGATCTCCAGACTGTTTGGCAATGACGTATCTTCATGTTGCCAGCAAGTGTGGGCCACAAACAATACATGACTCCTCCAAGATCCTCTGTCTCCAGTGTATCGTTTTGCATCGTGGTGAATTTATCTTTACTCCTTGGCCGCACTGTTGGGACGGAGCGGAGCCACGGCACGGCACGACGCTTCCTCCCGGCTGCAATGGAAGGCGGGCTGGGACACGGCACGCGGGACACGGGATACAGCACATGGTACATGGCACGCGGGACAGGACACGCAGTACTGGCTGTGCCCGGCAAGCTGGCGAGTTCTGAAGTCTCGCAGTGCTCTAGAGAAGGTTTTCTGTTTGTCCGAGGGCTACCAAGATGTTTAGAAAACAGCAGCAAGTGCATCCCCACAAGGGCACCATGTGATGGCTGTTGTTTACAGCCAAATAAAAATGAGACTGAATTTGAAATGTTCCTCTGTGTTTTTTAGTGCTCTTCGGCATGCAAATGTGTTCCGTTTTCTTCTAGCTAGTTTGCAGACTATCTTCTGCTGTCTACCCCAAATTGACAGTGGTCCATGAAGTGCAGATTGAGAAAGACTGATTTAAAGGAGTGCAAACTAAGAAAGACTGATTTAAATGTATGCTTCTTTACTAATGGCATCACCAATAGTTAAGTGATGTGCTGCCAAGATTTAGTGATGTGGTTTCTGTTCTTCTTCTTGTCAGAACTAACTCCTGCTTTTCTCTCTATCTCTCTGATGCAGTAAAGCCTGAACCCTCAAGCCTCACTGAAATGGAGTCTGAATATTGAGGAATCTTCCATATGCAGGTATGAGGTTTTTTTTTAATGCAGTAGTTGCTCATTTACTGACCTTTGTCACAGACAGTACATGTAAACCGTCTGACACAGGCCAGAGTCTTGGCAATGCCAAAAGATGGCTTATCTCTTCAGAAAAAATATAAAAGTCTCCTGTGTAGATAACTGGGTAGTTAGAGATTTCTGACAGAGTGACAGTATAATCATGTCAAGAGATAAGTGGATACCCTCAAAACCATGAATAGGCTACAACTTATCTTACGCGCCTCAGAGGGAATAAATAAAGCACACTGGTGTGTTTACCACCACATTCATGTCTCTATGTAGCTGTCATTGAATCTGGAGAGATGTAATTAATGGGATAATTAATCAGCCAGCTGCTGTATAGTTTTCCTATAAGTGAATGAGTGGTTTTTAGTGTCAAGACAACCAAGTTACAGAGACTTCTCTCTGAGCTGTTTTGATTAGCTTTGCAAAGCTGCCACTATTTTTTCTCTCTATGCTGCTCAAGAGTGAACAGGAGGAAATTTGGGTGGGTCTGCATGGCCCGATTCCCTGTGGCAGTGCCCTAGGAAATTATTCCGGAAATTCATTTTAGGCAGTAAATGTTATAAAAGGTAGCCCCTGCAAGTTGATGGTCCACGTGCATTTTGTGCCTTCTGCTTTGCTTGTTTCCTAGGGTGGATGCGCTGTTGTCCCCATGCACCGATGTGACGTAGCAGCGGGGCAGCTTTCGTGCTTACTTGAGGCAGGGTCTGCTTTGCAGAGGGCAGCGGAGAGGCGGCTCGGAGCCCAGGGACGGGTCACGGACCAGCTGGGCCGCGCCGGAGCCAGCGCTGGGATCGAGTCTTCCTGCAGGTCAGCACAGAGGGCATTAAGGGAGTTCTTTAGCAGTCCAGGAGTGGGGTCCGCTGCTGGCGATAGCCCTGGCAGGAGCGTTTGTCGTCCTGGTGTGGGGAATTCACAGGGTCACTGCATCCAGGCTGCGGCTGCCGGAGCCTGCAGGCAGCAGGAGCCCAGCTGGGGCGGATCCATCCCATCCAGCTGTGACATTTCTAGAGGAGATGACGTTTCACTGCATATTAGTTTAAGATAATTTATGTAATTCGTGGAGAATTGGCACATTTTATGTACTTTTTCAAACAATTTTTTTGAGATTAAAAAAAAAGTAATAATTTAATTTTTAAGCATTTAGTCCTAGGTCTTTTTCTGAATGTTACTTTACGTTTATGGCTACCTTTGCCACAGCACTTGGAGGAGCAGTGGCTTGCTTCAGAAATTGCAGTTTGCCCCAGAGCCTGCATTCCTAGCAAGTTGTCATGGTTATGTGCTCAAAAGTCACTTTACTCAACCTCTTGGTGTTACAGTGGTGTTTACAGTGGTAAAGTGTGGTTTTATTATGAGGAAAATCAGTGCAGAGAAGATTTTGCTGGGGCATGGCTCTGAGCCCAGGCTCCTACCTTCTTCACTTCACACTGTCAGCGGGAGGCGAAACCTCCCCTGGGCTTTTCCTTGGGTGAGTTCGGGCTGTCCCGTGCGGAGGCTGCACCTGCACCGTGCGGCACGCGGAGGAGCGTGCGGTTCAGGACAGGGCGGGTTTTCCCCTTCCACCGTCCAGACTAGCCTACGTTGTGGTCAGCACCATAGATCATGCAGACCATATCTAAAAAGTCACTGTGGATGGAAACATTTAACTATCCTAGCAGGGCTTTACACACATTTTTGTAGCCTCTATTTTAAATGTAACATCCTGTATTCTATGCCTCTAAGTAGCAAAATTCTCCACGGTCTCCTTTGCCTTTCTTCCTGTTCTTTGACTGACCTATTAGATCTCCCAGTATCCTACACTGCTGCAACCAACAGCAAAGCAGACAACTTTGCATTTATTTCTCTGCAGTATACTTATATACCCTAAAAATAATCTTCTGAATGAATTCTGAATAGATTCTGCTAAATTCTGTAATTACAAATAAAAATACAACATAAAAATCTCTGGATCCAAAAGAAGATTTTGTCCTTGAACGTGCTGATGAAGAAAAGAGTCTGGTTTGGTGCATTTGTGGCTTCATAATTCTACATCTTGTGTTGCTCAAGACATCCATTACTAAAAGCTGTTTGGAACAAAATCCCAGTGGTGTTTCGAGAAATTAATTGCATCACCCGAAGACACAGTATCAGAACAGTCGAAAGGAAACATTTGTGTGTTTGGAAGACAAATTCCTCTTGCCCTACGAGTTTCCAGGAGGGAGGATCATTCCTGTCTTCTCGTTGCTAATTGTATTACAGAACTGGTTTCTTTCAGCAGGAACTTATCATGAGATAATCTAATTATGAATAATTTTGTTTACTAGACAGTTTTTCTTTGAAAATAATCTAATTAAAGTCTCTCAAAAATTTATCACCTCAAATATTCCCTATCGTTGGTTTCCCAGTGCTTCATTAATGTCTCTTTCATGAGTTTCTCTCTTACTCTAGATGATTGTTCCAGGAAAGTAATTTGAAATTATTTTCATCTGCCTTGCCATTGTGAAGGCCTGTCATTTAAAGATATAGTTCCTTTATTCCTTCCTGATGCTTTCCAGAATGTGGTGTACGCATATATATTAGAAAGAATAGCTAATTATGAAAATATATTTGTAAGAATAAAGGCTGGATGTGTTAAAAGATTAAGTTACTATTATAAAATAAACCTTTTGTGTGTGTGTGTGAGAGGCCAGTGCTGCTGCCCATCAGCACCGAATGTGAACATGTTGCATGTAGAATAGTTTGGCCCTTGCGAAGCATCTGATTTTCAGGGAGTGGTTCTCATAATTATTAATGGGAAATATAATTCATATAATAAATTGGTAGCTTACGCAGTTGAAAAATTACTGCCCTGAGCTCATGGCTATTAAAAAAAAAAAAAAAAAAGGCATTGCATTGCTTAGAGGACTACTCCCTAACTGTTCTCTCCTCAACATCTCCCACTAAACAGACTTCTGCTCTGGAGTTCCTTACTGCAGGAAGCAGAGTCCTCACTGCTGTCACTTGTCACATGAGTCCTAACATTGCAGAAGTGCAACGCATGGGCTCGCAGCGATGGGCACCAGCTCCCCGGGCTGGCTGCTGCTTTGTTTTTTTCTTTCTCACTCTGTTTTCAAAATTCAGTGGCATAAAACTGTGTCCCGAAGAGCCGTCCCCCGAGCAGAGCTGCAGGGAGAGGAGCCCTGCCTGGCCGGGCTCCCTCGGTTGGCCAAGGCGCCTGGGAGGAGCGCGGGGCCTGGGCACGGTGGGAAAGGCAGGGAATACTGCCTAGTTCCTATATACATCCGTATTAAAGGAAAACAGCTGCTCCAAAATAGCCTTGGGGAGCAGATGGCACCACAGGCAGGCTGCTAAGGGCACAGTGTCTGGAAACGGGTAAAACTGGCGTTTTAAAAAGCAGTAATTTGAAGACTGAAGGATTGTTTGCTCCTCCCTCCCCTTTACAGTAAAAGTTCCTTTCACCTCAGCTTCTAACAAACGACACTTTTGCCTTCTCCAGTCTTTTCCAAGATTATTAAAGGGAACATCAGGCTGTCCTAGCAGGAGGGCCATAAACTACTTCATGCTCAGGGGCAGATCTATGTGCTAAAACCTTCTTCCATTTACAAGCAATTGAACTAGAGTGCTGTGGCTCCAGTGTGTTTACTGTTCTGTGGGGTTTGCATGTTTTGCTGATTATGCCCCATCACTTTCACTGTTTTTTTCTGTTTTTACAGAAGCAAAGGCAGTAATGGCACTGATTGGAAAAGGAAGCTGACAGCAAATGTAAAGTTCAAGGTTTTTCCCCTTTTTCCTTCCTTGGCGTGCCATTACGGAGGGTTCGAATATACTACAAGAGATGTTGAATGTGACGTGAAACAGAGGTCTGTGCTACTTATTAAGCTTTGCAAGAGCTGATAAGTCCTGTATAGAATGTCTGAAGGTATGAGTAACTATTTTCATACCTGAAATTCCTCTATAGTTTGAGCTGAACATGTTCTTCACTTGCTGACTTCAACTGTGCAGCCCAGGTATTGACAAGTGACAACCCTTAGCTCTGTTTTGGATGAGCAGAGCGCCATGTGAAAAAGAAGAAAGGGAATGTTTGTACTTATAGATTTAGTTCATAGGGCTCTCTAAAGAGTCCAACACAAAGCTTCATTGAAATAAGAAAGCAAGAGAATGGGAGAAAGAGCTGAGATTTATGTGAGCATTTGTCACAAGGGCAGAAAGCTGCTGGACGTAGGGTCTCATCGGCATCGCCCAAAGGCAGTTCTGTGCTGAGCTTCTTCTGCCTTCTTGCCTTTTTTTTTTTCTTTTTTTCCTTTTTTTTTTTTTTTGGCACAGCAGAGATCCTGCTGGTGGCAAATCCCCTTTGCCTGGGAGACCACTTCTGGACACAGCCCTGCCTTTAAATCTCTTT
This sequence comes from Tinamus guttatus, assembly GCF_059628265.1. Classification (NCBI taxonomy): domain Eukaryota; kingdom Metazoa; phylum Chordata; class Aves; order Tinamiformes; family Tinamidae; genus Tinamus; species Tinamus guttatus. The sequence goes on from NW_028288538.1 coordinate 16,426,528, forward strand.
ACAAGAGATTTCCAGCAATCGAGTTTGTGGCTGCATTTACTTTGTATTATAACAATTAGGGCCCCATTGCACTAAACACTGAACAAAATCACAGGAACAGATGGCTGCAGATGTTAAGAGCTTATAACTGATATAGACAAAGGCACACACAGAGGGATGGAAAAAAGAGATGTGGAACAGCTACTGAGAACTACATTGAGCTGCAGAGAGCTGAGGTTTCCCATCTTTCAAGTCAGAGAGAGATCCACAAGAGTCTAAAACTTTCAGAAGTATCTTTATTTCCTGTGCTCCAATTCTTAGCCTGGCATATGCATGCCAGTCACCTGTGTGTGTTAATAGCATTCAGAATTGGAAATCAGAGACACTTTTCCTCAGAAAGGAGGAAAAAGAATTAGAAGCATTAAATTTGCTGCTCAATTCATGTCCAGTGCTGCTGGCGTATTCCCTGCTAATAGAGACATCTAGCTCGAGACGTGTTCAAACAGGCTTCCAAAGGAGGCAGAAATACCCATTCCCAAGCAATTACTATGGAGGTGGTTATCAAACCTGCGCTGTTAACTCCCTTCTAGGCGTACTGTCAAGTCCATGCAAGGAGAGGGGCCTTCTCCTTTTTCTTTTCTTTTTCTTTCTTTTTTTTTCTACTGCATCAAAAACAAGCAGTACTTACAGGAGTAAGTATTTTCTTTCTCAGTATTACATGGCGCTAGTCTACATCTGTCTGAAATCTTTTTCCTAAGTGATGAAATCATCAAAGTAAGAAGATGTTCCAGCAGCTGGATCAACTAGTCTGGTACTCAGAAGACCTGAGCACGGGTCCTTTCTCGCAGGAGCCTGTCCCCGGCAGGGAAGAGGCGTAAGCTCTGTGTGCCTCAGCACTGCAGCAGGAAGGAGAGCACTGCCAGGCTGCAGCCCAGGCACAGCAGCTGGCTGGGGTTTCTAGGGAATATTCACCGGGTGGGAATGGCTGCAGCCCTGTGCTGCACCGCCGCTGCTGGGGGTGCTGGGCTGCTGCTCTGGGGGAGCCTCTGCCACTTTATTCCACTCTTCTCTCAATAAATTCTCCCTTTTTTAGTCAGAGAGTATAACAGAGAGCCAGAGGCAGGCCTGTGTGGCGGTCCGTTTCCAGAGGGCTGGTGAAAGAGGTAGCCAGCATTTTGCATGGAATGGGAGGGTATTTGGCTTTTCCTTGCTATTCCTTCCCCTCCGCAGAAAACACTAAAGATTATTTGCATGTGTGTGCACAGTGGGAGAGGATGCCCAGCTGAGATCCAAACACAAATGAAACAGAACTCACAAAGTTCAAAGCTGACACAATCCAAGTTCTTGCTACTAGGGAAAAAAAATGTTGTTCTCTTTCCCCTTTAACTAAGAAGAAAATACACCCCCATCACCCATTTTAAAAGTGCATGCATTTACATCAACACACTGATTTGGGGGTAGGAAAAGAGAGATATTCCGGTTCCTAAAGCCTGTTTCTAATCATCAGATGAATTCTGAGACAATCTCTGAACATTCAGCACTTGTGGTCAGTTTTCCCCACCACCACCCGCCCCCCCCCCCAAAAAAAGCTTGTGGCTTTTGCAGACATTCCATAAACACAGGAAGCTTTGACTGCGTCTCTGAGAGATAGGGGAACAGAAAAGCAAAATACCCACAATGTGAAGGCAAAAGCTAAACACAGGACTTCCCATGCCAGCTCAGAGCAGTGATTTATATTGTCCAGAAGCCTGTCTTTGATGGCCAGAGCCAGATGTTTGAAAGAGAATTGCGAAAATCAGTAGAGTACAATTCGGACATAGGCTGCCTGTATTTCAGATTTCTTTTTAAAGAGTGGCTTTCTCCTTGGAGCATGAGGCTGCATATTCTTTTGGGTTGATTTTGTTACTTTGAGAGGGAAAAAGGACAGCATGAAGGGCTGCAAAAATGCCATGTGCGAGATGTCTTTGGTGTTTTAGATTCCTGTTGATCACATAACTATTCAGTCCAAGTCTGCATGTGCTGAAGTCTCAGCCTCAGTTATACTTGGAACAATAAATTTCATAGATTAAGCATATTTTGTCCAAGTTTTCTTTTCATCCATTTTAAGACTTCTGTCGTCCAGCTTCCTATTGAATGTCTCATTTTTTCTTTAAACATGCAAGTAGGCCAAAAAGAAATTCCAGACTTTTTCCTGCACCATTTATTATTTTCATACAGCTTAATTGTTGTTAGTGACCTTTCTAAAATAAACATTTTCGTTCCTCTCATCCATACTTTTTTCAAAGCGAAGCCTTCCCTTTCCTTAGAATAATTCCCAATCTCTTCTCTACTTTGCTTTTGCCCATTGTCTGACCAGGAGGGAAGCCTCTGATACAACTGGAGGTAGTCCTTTCATTTTAGATTAGCATTTGAATATTATAAATATTATTTGTTCCACTTGAATGTTAACTTTCGCATCACATCATCCTAGTGAGAAGAGAATAGATTTTAACAGAATTGTCCACAGTTAGCCCACAGCTTGCTCAGGAGCAGTTGGAGTCAGTTATGGATAGCTGAAATTCAGACCATTCTTTCCAAGGAACATTACTTCATTTTGAAAAGTGAAGAATTTTACATCATATTAATTTTTTTACTTTTCTCATTTTTACCCAGTTAAAATTGCAGGGGAGAATATTTAGCTGAAGAAACACTAAAAATTTCTGTTGATTTCTGTGATTGAACAGCTGAATATAGGAGCCTTTAATTATATATTCTGAATTTAGGATTATGAATCAGAAAAAAATCATTTAGAATCCATATTCTTTGATGACAAGCTCCTTCATTTTTTATGTTTTCTAAACTTCAGTGTTGTGTTCCTATGTTTGTTATGATTTCTCCCTTAACAGTCAAATTGGAATACAGTGTCAACACTGGTAGGCTGTTTGTCAACAGAAACCACTTTCCATAAGTTCTGATTTTGTAGAAAGTTTCAAAGTTTAAACAAAAAAGAAAGGCAGCTTGTGAAATCTCCAGCAGAATGAATGAAAAAAAATCATTAGTAAAGAGCTATCAAAATCTCTTTTTTGATAGTAAATACATTGATCTATTTGATAGGAATATATTCCTGCAGAACTTATAGATTTCCACAGGTCTGTCCCATGGTAAACTGTTCTGTAGAAAGTTTTGGCTATAGCTCTGCTATGAGAGAGCAGTTTTACTGCTCTTGGTTTGACTTTATATTAAGGGCTGCATGTTACCGCGACAAATTAAAAATAGTTGATATTCTATTGTACTTCAGAATTAGTTATTAAGGAGTGTAAGTCATTATGAAATTGAATCTCTAACCTTTACTGCATCATGACTGTTATCTGTAGCTCGGGTTCAGGAGCAGTTCAGTTTGGTAAAGCTATCCATTAAAATCCTAGCCAGTTTCCAGTTAAAAGCTGCCTTCAGCATAACCCTGCTCCCTCCAGCTCCCACTCCGTATCAGCTCGGCCTGAAATCTGGAAATTCCTGTCCCCATGAGTAATGGCAAGGAGGTAAATCCCTCCCCACCAGTTCTTTGTCCCTTGCTCCTTTGGGTCTCCTTTGAAAGTAGTTAATAATAAAGAGCAAAAGACCCCTGGCCCTTATCACTATTTTATTAAACTCCCTTGCATGATAGCTTTAACACTGCATGACCATTTTTCTGTTGTTTCCAGCCTTAAGGCAGATATAATACATGAGTAAAGAAATACCTTGTTTTACCAGCCAGTGTAGTTCCACAGCAACATAGTAGATAAGTTACATATGGTAAAGCCATTCTAGGGATGTGCACCAAAACCTCCTGTAAAGAGAACTCCAAATCAGCTCTTCTCCAGGGACCCGTCAGCAAACTTGGAGAACTCCCTGCTGATAATCAAATGTCATCTGTTCCCACCAGCTACAGGCTAAAATTAACTTGTACTGGGTTTTTCAAATGGAAAATTTGCAGTGTCCTCGAGTCCTTTGTTGCGCAGAACTCTTGTTTTCAGCTGTGTCCTTGGCAGGCTGCTGCGGGAGATGCAGGCAGCATCTGCAGATGAGGGCCCCGAGAGGAGGTCGTGGGCAGAACTTCAAAGGCAGAAAGAGAGCAGTGAGGTCCCTCTTCCCAGCGGCCAGCTCCCAGGGGAAGGAGATGTCTGTGTGTCCCAGTGTCCCTGAATCCACAGGGATCTCAGGTGTTTTGGAAGCTGAGTGGCTGCAGGTGAGGGGACCTCTGGATGTGCAGGACTTCAGCCAGTCCTTCCTACCTCACCAGAAACTTGGGGGTCCTGGACCAAGGGTGGCCCATTTGGGTTACCAACAGGCATTCGATGCTTTTCTTGAAAAGGAGTGGGGTGAGTATTTAGTTTGTCTTAGAGTTAAGCATGATAACTAGGCATAGATAATTAAATGTCCAAATTTAGCAACTTTGTGTAAGGAAAGGGCCAGTATGAATAATTATTACAGCTGTCAGCATTTCTACGCTGTTCTTAGGGGATTAATATACAACCACCAAAATTTGTTCCAGACAGAAGCTTGGCATTAAAAGATGCAGTCCAGGAGTGGTTTGCTATTGTTGTTGTTTGGGATATTTTTCCCCTTAAATTTGATTTTTATCCATTTGGCTGTTTTTAAGCATGAAAATCTTGTGTTTTTGAAGGTGGAGATTCCTCGCATAGTTTTGGTTTCAGAGTAAATATTTAGAGAACTGATGGGGGTTAAAACCCTTTGCCTCCTGCCTTGCACCCGTTCTGACTCTCTTTGACAAACCTATTTCTTGTTATGTTTTTGCACTTTATCACAGCCCAAGATAGGGATCACTGAAAGGGTAGTTGTAGATTTAATCTTCCCTTTTCTGTTCTCTTTCAGTCAGTGAGGGGTTTGCAAAGTCCCTAGCTGACTATGCCCATTGACTTCTGATAGCAGGTTTCTTGGGAACTCTGAAAAATTACATATTTGTTAGACACTGTCCACAGAGAGCACGTTCTCTGTGCACCTGTAATATCAATTTACGCACTCTGATGTCCTGAAAGTAGTAGTCTTTCCTCAGTCCCTTGAAACTGTATTCCAAAAGGTAGGTTTTCAGCTATTTCTAGAGTAAGCAGGCAGTTGTGAAGACAGTAGCAGGCGGAATTATTCTAGTTCCTGTGCTTTTGTTGCCATGCCTCTAATGCCAAATTTCTGCCAAACTGGGGAAGAAAATTCTAGCTTCTACATGGCCAATTCCTCATGGCTTGAACAATTCAAAATAATCAGAGAACACACACACACACACACACACAAAAAAAAAAAAGAGAGAGAGAGAGAAAATTTTTTTCTCTCTAAATTAACAACATATCTTCTAAATTAAGATTTTTTTTTCTTATTACTCAATTAAGAAAATTTTGAGATCTAAGAAAAGGATCTTTTAGAAAATGCAGCAGCTGAGGCTCCCAGCCCTGAATGGAGGGTTCACTTGACATTTTGTGAGCTGCAAACCCCTGTGCTGGCAGGGAAAGTCACTCACTGACCTGATCATTTTTCTTTTTATCTCCAGTGTTTAGTTTTGCTTTAAAAACAAGCAGTGTAGGCTCTACATTGAATTCCAGGACTGAATAACCACATAAACTCTGAGACTCTGAGATTTTTTATAAGTTCAAATGGAAAATGTACCATGAGGTAACAAAGAACCCACTATTCTGGGTCTGAGTTTTGTTTTGTACATTGTCTGTGAACTTAAGTATAACTTCTGCTCCAGGGGCAGCTGAGGTGCAAAATGGGCTGGTGTTGCCCTAAGATCTGAGAAGACAAAGACACTGAGAGATGAGTGCTCACATTTGATTCAAATAGAGGGAGAAGGAGCAGCAGCCTAATCCCTGTTTACTGAGGCCCCAGGGAGGATTGCCCTGTGAGTCCACACAAACCATCCACGGCAAAGCCTTGAGACCACGGCCTGGCCTGGCCTGGCGGCCTAGTGCCTTAGTAGCTAAAGTCTGTGTTGCTGATCAGAGCAATAACATTATTTTTCCACAGCTGTTGAACAGTCAGTTAAAATGGTGTTTGAGTCATGCTTTATAGAGCCTTTTTAAAGACCTGATGATTTTTCTCAGGAAACATAACTGCTTCGTTGACTGAGTAATGCCGAGATGCCTCAGCACACACAGCGTTAGCAAGCAACCTTTGCACATGTCTTCAAAGCCCTGTGTGCTGTGCTTCAACAGCGAGGGAATTTCGGGTTACATATCACATTTGCTCAGCCTTGCAAGCATTTAGCCAAAATGGGTTGATTTATTAAAATCTGCAAACACTAAGCTAATATACAGCACCTCCAGAGAGTGCCTGTGCATTGTGGTGGGTGGTACATGTGGCAGAGGGACCGTGGTGACTTCATCTGCAGATGTCACAGCACCAAGTGGACTCTGACACAACAGGTAAAACCCCCAAGAAGGGGAAGTTGCTGCTGAGTCGGGAGCTATTGAGGTAGCAGGAACTCTGGTTAGTGAAGGGGGCAGAGAAACGTGAGTTAGAGCCACCTTGCCAGCTCCAGACAGGTGAGCAGCACCGCAGTGTGAGCGAGCTCTCCAGGGCGTTCGTTAGCCTCGTTACAGCGAGGGCACTAATACACTAATACGAAGCTATGCTATTCCAGGGGATAAACCCTACGTAGGAGCTAGGTCAGCTCAGTGTGGGTCGGACAAGCCTTAGATGTGATGCCAGGGAAGGAACAAGCCCCCGCAGCCTGGCTCGGGACAGGGACCTGCGAGGCAGACTCAGCACCTCGTAGCCCTCGCCCTCACGAGCGCCTTAGATTCTACAGACCTTGCAAACTCTTTTGCACTCGAATAATTTCCAAAAGCACCTTACTTTAGCACCTCTCATCTTGCTTGGTGCTTCTAGAGCAGCAGGGATGCCTTTGCCGTGCCGGTGTCTGTGAGTTTCCGTGTCTGTTGCACGATGCTTTGCATGGCGCTGTGCGCTCACCCTGCGCCATGGGAACATGTCATGGGGCCAGGAAGGGCCCTGTGTCCACGGGGCGTGTTTAGGGCCTGGAGAGCAAGGCCACGTGAAGGGAAGCCATGCTAGCATGCAGGACAATGTTCTTTAAGACAGGGAAGCATTTTAAATGAGATTTACTGTTTGTAGGTTGAAGTTACTCAATTGTAATTTTAACACTGAGGACTGGGCCCAGCTGTTAGTAACAGTTACAGGGAGATTCTCTTACAATGAATGTGCCTTGTCCTCCTTCCCCTTGGGCAATCAGACTAGCCTAGTAAGAAGATGCTTTCTCATGCAGCAAACTCTTGCCCAATTACCTGCTAAATTTAATCCCTTACAGGAAATTCATGCATTCCAGGTTTGTTTTCCTGAGTCGCTTCCCAAGAAAGGAGTTGTTCTGGTGAGACAGCAAGTTACGCTGGCATGGGCACCTGGGTAGAAACACCTGAGTTAGACTGATAGTGGGTGAGTGCTTCTCAAGCAGGTTTGCTTGTAATTTCTTCCAGACCAACATGGGCAACCTGGAGTTCAAGTGTGGCACTGGGTGTTGCAGAACAGAGTTCTTGCAGGTTTCCCTGTTAGAAAACCAAGGCCAAGCCTATGCTGTACAAAGAAGCCCCATATCAGAGATCCCAAATGTAGCTCCAAGCAAGGTGCTGAACATATGTTGGACACCACAGTGTCTAGCAGGGACATTGTGCAGTGCTTGGGTCCTGCGAGCGCTGTGGGTGCTAAATTAGCCCCTCTACCTTTGGGTGTTACTTCAGCCAAGCTGCTCGCAGTGCTGACGCTGGCTGCTTTGGCACTTGCTTGGAGATTTTTACAAGGTGCCCATTATGTGATACATACACACGCCCAAAGGAGCTGTAAAGTGAACTTGGTAACAAGGGATGTTGTGGGAAGGAAAAAATAAATAATAACACCACCACTACGTTTTAAAGATATCATTGTTTTAAGTACAGGAAATACATTTAGACCACAGAGAATTATAGAAATATATCCTATTCTTACTTCATAGCACCTATTTCTCACCTATATCTTACTTCATAGCAAAGTAATACAGTAAGTCCTTAGCGCAAACAAGGACTCGTGTAATGTGTGCAAGGTATATTTCTCATTAGAGGCATTTTGGAGAGTAACACAGTGAAATTCAATCTATGTTTTCACAAGGAAAATAACATGTGAAACTCTGTTAGAGTTTGTGCTACAGGCCTGACAAACACAAAGCGTGTTGCTCTTCTAATGTAACTGCTCAGCTTAAATACCAATTTCTGACATGTGATTTGTTTCAGTAAACCTAGAGATATTAAAATACAACCAATCTTTTGTACTCTCAAATGCAAATATTTTAGTAAAATATTAGAACCACACTATTTTGTTTTTCCCTAGCAGACTTGGTATCAGCATGCACTTGTTACAGGTCTATAGACAGTACTAATTTTACTAATAACACAGAAGTAGATGAGCAAACATTAGCCAAGTCTTGTCTTGAAAACTATTCAGCATTCAGGACAATAGTGAAAACTGAAGACGGCCTGGACTAAAGCTTGTCAGGAGCCACCAGATTTCCTCTGTCTTGTACAACACAGACTTGTAGAAGCTGCAATGTGTTAAGGAAGGTCTTAGAGGGAATAGCTGCTGACAGGCCGAAGGGCATCCTGTCAGTGGTGAGACGAGGCGGATGGTGCGAGGCCGCTCCTGTCCCTAGCCAGGATGGACGAGTTGGGGTCACCTGAGTCTGGAGAGGTGGGGGCAGCTTTCTGCTCTGTCAGGATCTGAGTGTAATATGTTGCTGTCCAAGTGGAGCGTAGTCATGCCCCTCTGTTAGGAGGGTCATCCTCCCTCATCACCAACCTCAGGGTATCTAACCGAGGAAGACATTGGCTAGAAGGCCCCTGGGGACTCCTGCCTCCGGCTCCGCTCCTGCTGGCGACACTGGCAACAGACACGACTCATTCTGCACAAAGTGGTAACGTCAGCCATGAACTTCCAAGAGTGACTCTGGCAAAGCCCAACTGTCTGCTCAGCTTATTGTCCTCGTAGGCCAACAAATGCGAAAATAGCTGCTGAGGAAACTTGAGCTTCTGGCTGGCTCCTGGCCTGGGATCCAGCTGTAGCAGCTACAGCACTGCAGGGCCAGTCTTCAATTCTACTTGATTAACAATTCGTGCAGACCGTGCGATGGTCGAGATGGATGTTAAGTGTGTTGACATGCAGAGGATTAGCTCTTCAAACGTTTTCACTGTTGGCACCTGCAAGCTGCTATTTTGATAACCGCTGTTATAACACCAGTGATTAGGTGGGATATGTGTGACATGAAGCTGCAGACATTTTTTAAGTGATGTGAAGTTCAGTAAAATTGTTCTGGATGTTTGAAATATGGAGGCCATTTTACCTTTGGTATGAGAGCGAGCTGTGCATTCTAAACACCATGTAATGCTCCTGCTGCTTGAAGCTGTGATCTGTGTGCAGAATCAGCCATGCCATGATATACTGAATTAACTATTGCCTCAGAGGCCTAGCAAAGTACATTCCACATCAAATAGGTATTAATCCCAGGGCTGCAACTACAGACTTTTTCTTTTCAGTTTCACTGGAAGGAAGGGAGAACATGATGTGTAAATATTAACTCTGTTAGTTTATATTTCTTAGTCTTAGACCTAAGCTGTGTCCATAAGCTCTACCCAAGCAGCTTTCTGTAGCAAAAATAGCGAGAAGATCCAGTATGTCCTTTTAACTGAAAAAGCATTTAATTAACTGCTAAGAAATTAGTGAAAGTTTTCAGAGCTGCAAACAAGAAGGGTACAGAACTAATGAGAGGACAGATTAACATTTTTTTTCCTGTGGGACAGATTTTTTGTGTTTGTTATTGCTGAATCTCATCTGTCAAGTTTAAGTAATAACATGTCAAATTGCCAGCTCGAAGAGCTCAACGATATGAACTGCATGTTTATTACCAGGGAGGATGGGAAGAGCTGGGGGCTGCAGCAGAGAGATGCTGGAAGGATCCATTTGATCCCACCGTACCTGCACTCACACAGGTTTCTGAGCTGAGACTAAACATTTTCACAGCTCTTTTGCTGTGGCAGCAAGTTTCAGGCTGCACAAACACAAGGCTTAAAATGAAGGGGGTAAAATATTATTCGTTCTGCTACATGACAAAGAATTGTTTATAAAATAATACTGAATACCCCCTTTTTTTTTCCTTTCTGTCCTCCCTGAAGAAAACTCCAAACAGATGAGGAAAATAACTCCTCAGTTTCAATAGAGAGTTTTTCTTTGGCTATATTACAGTATGGCCTGTAGTTTAAGGATTAAAGTGCATGAAGGAGCAAGATGAGAGTAGGGATGAGAAACTAGATCTAAGGCCTCGATACCACTTGGCCCCTGCTAGTACTGGCTGAAAGCTGTTGTTAAAATTAGCTCATTGCTACCTGATGCTATGTAGGCAGGATCCCCCACATCCCAAAATCAGTACCTTTGGCATTCACTGGCACTGCCAAGTGTCAGTATGGAGGCCAAGGGACGAAGAAGCATTTTGCTTATGTTTGTCCAAAAGTATCCTGGAATATGTCTTGACTGGGAAAAAATCTGAGTTTTGTGTGTGTGTGTTGCAGTATTGTATGGAAATAAGTAAAAATCGTTTTAAAAAAAATTGCTTAAAAATAAGCAGATTGACACAGCCTAAATCCCTTGTGCTTGTGTCTCCTCTTGGCTAGGCACCTCTGAAGACTGCTACCTACTTTCCTAGGTCATCAGGCATGAGCAGGTAGGTTGAATTTAGGCTGCGTGAGTGTGGGCGTATTTTCCTACATCCTGTCCAAATTCAAATGGAAGCCTGGATGTGGGGCATCTGAGCACTTCCACAAAACAAAGCTCATTCCTGGCAGGAGAGGAGCGTGCACGTGTACAACCCCAAAACTTCTGCTGATTCCTTTACTAGCTGGCTTTCCTTTTCCAGCTTTCTGTGCAGTGGGAGGGCTACTGCCACGCGTTCCCTGCCGCCAATTCTGCCAAACCGTTTCAGGAGATTCTGAAAACACTTTCAGTTTTCCCAGTTGCAGCTCAGAGGAGAGAAATATCTGCCTGCCCTGATACGTCTCTATAGCATCTCCCTCTGTACTGTTATATGAGAGGCTGGATATCAGCAGTATCCTCAGGCTTCTTGGCTGCTTCTTCATTCCTGCTCTATTCCATCATACGCTGCTGTATCAGTATGATTAGTACCATAAATCTGTTTGGGCTTTGATAATGGTAGCAGTTCTTTTTTTTTTCTGGCAAAGAAGAAAGAATCCCCTACCAATTGCAAAGCTATCCTGCAGTACAGCTTGTAATCCTGTAGATGCAGCAGTAGATGTTACGATGATAGTGTATTTATCTATATATAGCTCAAAGCCTTGGCAAATGAGCCACTTAATGAGGATGGAATTAAGGTCTTTTGAAGACATAGTGTTTCTTGCTGTCCACCACACTGGACATTTCTACAATTTTTTTCTCAACTTGCGTTTGGCAGGGCTGGGTCTGGTATCAGTTGCCATAGTGTAAATCAGGAGGAAACGCAGTGCGTTAAACGCCACTTCTGTGCCAGGGTAGGGTTACAATTGGGAGCTTTCACCAGGCAAGAGCTGTTTCCCTTCAAAACTGTTCATTCACAATTCCTTTCACTTTCATGTCTGGGCACATTAGATTTTAGTCCCTTTATTTCTTTCACATTACATTTTGTTTGCCCTTTCCTTCTGCTTGTCTTTTTCAGCTTTCTTTTCTCTTCCACAGTAACATGCTTTAAATTGAGGTGGATGGGATGTCTTGTTGAAAGACTTTTCTTTCAAGCACTAGGTTTGCTATAGTCAAATGCAAATAAGTGACTTCAAGAGTTTTCACTTGGTGGAATATATATCCAGCATGATACACTAGCAATTGTTTTTCAATGATCTATTTAACTTTTGGAGGGGCTAAGACTTTCTGAAGCTATAAAAAGAAAGCTGTGGGAAAACATGTTACCAAAAGTGGCCTTTTTTTGCCTCTTCATTACTTGGTTCTTGTTTATTTTTTCAGTGAATGAAATTAGAATTTCATAACTACCGACTAAACCAAACCTCATGGTTTAAAAGGGAAGCACAATGCAAAACCTTGGGAGATGCAGTTTTGCTCATGTGAAAAGTAATGGTTAACAGTAGTGTAATAAGGGTGAAAAGAGTCTTCCAGAAAAAGACCTTCCCAGAGATATTTTAAGACCTTAGGTCATGAGTTAGGTCATGAGCTCCTTAGCATTTGGTGAGGCATCTGAGTAGACCCTTGGGTTATAGATGAGGACAGGTGCAGAAGAGAGGGCTATAAATACTTTTACCCTTAAGGAGTTCACAGGCTGCAGAGAGTTGCCTTCTTGAATGACAAATCGGACAGAAACATGTTACTTCTGAAGGGGGAAATTATTTTAATGGTTTTAGAAGAATTTGGATGCTTGTTTTCCAATATGTTTCCTGGTTTTTACATTTAAAAGTTAGGATGTTCTTCATGGTTACCTTAAAATATGGTGGAAAGTCTTTTAGAGGGTATAACGCGTTTATCCAGCGTGCCTGGCACGTTGGGGGTATTTCTGTGCTCGTCCGCTGCCCACTGGGCTGCGCACAGAACTGGTCGTCAGGACCACGACCTTCTATTTTAAGGCTTGAGCGCCTTAAGGCCTGAGTGTGTGTGAGCAGTGCCCTTGGCGGGAGTTCTGCCATTTAGACACATCTAGAAATACTGTCTATCGGCTCGTTTTGTGCGAGGCTCCACACACTAACTGTGATGGTAAAACCTGCCTATTGTTTCATTTGTTTTCCAGGTGGTTTTCCGGGTGGTTTTGGTCTCCTCTTTCTTGATGTTATGCCACACGTGTGTGGCTCGCTTGGCCCAGCATGGACCTTCCAGCTTCCCAAAGGCTGCAGCTCTCAGAGAGCTTTTGAGTGAGTTTGTGATTTTATTCATTTGCCTCCTTCTGAGCGAACACTCCATTTCTTCCCAGGTGAAGCCTATGGGACTGTGCGCTCACTCCGACTGACCTAATTTGAATCCTTAATCATCTTTTAAGATGACTTTCCAGAGAACTGGCAGAACCAGTTTGAGTATGAAGTTCGGTGTCATTTCCTGCCTATTCTATGAAAAAAAACCCCAAAAGTAATTCCAGCCTTGCCAGGAAGGGCATGTTTGAAGTCTTTCCCAGTTACTGCCTCCACCTGCCCTGTTGGCTCTTCTCAGAATGAGAAGGGCTCTGACCAAGCTCTGCCCCTGCCCGTGGATATGTGGCATGACAGAAGCATCACGATACCCAGCCCATCCTGGGAAGCAACACCATTTAGTTATTAACCCCAAAGTGCCTATTCACATCGCCCATTCATGCAAGGAAGAAGGGAGTTAAAAAAAATATACGCACATATATGTGCATATATTCTTTGTATGTATATATGTACATATAAATATATATATGTACGCACATTTCTCTGGCTCCTTTAGTTGGCTATCTGGATTTGTAAAAGGCCTGATTAAATGAGCAGAATTCAAAATGAGTGCAGTAGGTATTTCCTTTTTATTAACCTCTCTTGTTTCCCCAGAAGCAAGTAAAACTGCTGTTAGGGACTTGCTGCACCTATCACGAGCGAGATGGAAGAAAAAAATGTAATTGCACCATTGCGGAATTGATGTTATCTCAAAGAATCAACTTTTTTTTTTTTTCAGTATACCAAATTAATCTGCAAACAATCTTTCTTCGAGTACCAATTAAGGAGGGAGAGACTACACAAGCGACTTGATTTCTAAGCCCATCTTTCTTAGCCAGCTGGAACCAAACTCCCCATGCAGTTGAAGCCGTTAGTGAAAGGTAGGATGAGCATGTTTGCACGTGTTTGTGCTTTACATATTCTCTCTACCAGAAAAAAAGAATTGTTTAAATTGCCATTAAAATTCAGCCCCATGGATGCAGAGTTTCTTGATACAAACAAAGCTTATTAATTAGACATTTTCATGTAAATGGAGACGCGAGATTTTATTTTTCTGCAGAGGTGATGACATCCAGCAGGTATTTTTTTAAACCGTGGGCTCCTTTCCTCCCCACGTGCCTCATACTTTCTCGTATGTCCCAGAGGTTCCCTGTCACCCTTGGGAAGAAGGGAGCTGCGCAGGGACCCTGTGAGAGCCTCTCAGCACCCCTCCCACATTAGCCAGACAGGACACTGTTTGCTTAATTTCGCAATACATTTGCTCTACGCAACAGCAAAAGTGCTGCCTCACAGAACTCCCAGCCATGAGGCTTGACACTTGTTAAGGATTTTTTTTTTTTTTTTTGGTGACAGGAGTAAGTTATCTTAACCAAGGAACAAAGTGTATTGATGCATTTCATAATGCAGTCAGGTTGTTGAATACAATGTAACTAGGTGACTTTCAAATGCTTCACTATGCTTGCTTAAGAGAGGCCCTAATCTACTCTAATTGGCTTTGCAGTAAATGCAAAGGGAAAAGTTGGCTGTAAATAAATCTGCAGCCTTTTGCAACAGTCCACTTGTCTGCTGCTTTTAAAAGTCCAAGCCAGTGCATTGCTGTTTATGTTTTCATGGGTTTAAGTAGTATTTTCTTAGGACCCGATAGGTATGGACTAATGAATAATGTCTATACAGAGAAGAAATTTCACTCTCCAGGAAGGTTTCACTTAAGAGTTTTTGTTACTGTCTTCGTGAGTTTGGATAGGAGAAACCATCCTTTCTTTAGTTAGGCATAAGGAAAGCTTCTACTTTGGCAACTTCTGGCAGCAAAATGCCCTTGTTGCAGTGCCTGGCTGTGACCCTCCCTGAACCCGGGATATGGTTACAAACGCATCCAGGTTCTGGCTTTTCTGGAGAGCGGAGCTGGAAAAGCAGCAGTTGGAGCCGTGGGAGGTCGCAGCGTTGCTGCAGGGTGCCCTGCCGAGGTGCGGAGTCACCTCCAACGTTGGCTTTGTCCAACGGCCCCACGGCCCCACCAAGGAGAGCAGCGGAGCCACCGTCCCTGGCGCTGCCAAGTAGCCTCAGTTTGGCTGAGCCACCGACAGCAGCGGGGAGGGATTTTGGTGCTGCGAGTGTGAGCGCAGACAAAGAGGTTGCCTAATTCTCTTTGTGTTGCCCCGTCCTGCGGGGCTCGTGCACAGCTCTGCGCTCCCCACACGGGTCCGGGGAGCACGCGGCGGCCGGGCACGTGTTGCGTCCTGCCCGGCGCGCAGGGAGACCGGCCACAGGCCAGGATGGGCCTCCACTTAATTACAGGTTATTTCCTCAATTGCTCCCCGGATTGCTCCAGCCTCTCCTGACGGCCTCCGTCTTGAACCTATGGAGGCTGCAAAGCCCGGTGGGGGCTGCAAGCCTCGGTGGAGGCCGCGAGCCTCGGTGGAGGCCACGAGCCCCGGTGGCCTCAGCAGCTGCCTCCCCGTCCCAGCTCCATCCCCGCCTGGCCCCAGCTCAGGGGCGCTGCAACTTTCCTGCCTCTCCTTCGCCGCCCCGTCCCCGTGTGCGGGCAGCGGGGCCCCGAGCCCGGCTGGTGCTCGGCGGCGGCGGCCACTCCTGCCGCCCATTCCCGTCGCGTCGCGGCCGGGCGCGGGGGCGCGCGGCGCTTTCCCCCGCTCTGCCTTTCCCGGGCGCAGCCGCCCGGCCCGGCCCGCCCCACCTCGCCCATCGCGGCCCATATTTAGTCATATCCACGGTCAAATGGCAGCGGCGGCGAATGGGGGCAGCGCGGGAGGGAAGGGGCAGGGCGGGCGCGGAGGCCGGGAGGGAGGGAGGAAAAAAAAATCCCTTTCCAAAAAAGTATTGGATGTCTTGAGGAATGCAGTCGGCCCCCTGGGAAAGCGCATATCTGTGAGGCGCTGCCCGCGCCGCTCGCACTCCGCCGGCCGCCCGCGCCGCTCGCACCGTCTCCGCGGCCGCCTCGTCCCGCAGGGGCTGTCCCCGCTTTTCCCCTCGTGCCGCCGCCGCCCGTCGCGGGGCCGCCTCGCCCGCCGCCGCCATGGACGCCATCAAGAAGAAGATGCAGATGCTGAAGCTGGACAAGGAGAACGCGCTGGACCGCGCCGAGCAGGCCGAGGCCGACAAGAAGGCGGCCGAGGAGCGCAGCAAGCAGGTCTGACCCGCCGCGTGCCCCGCGCGCCCCTCCGCGCCCGCCCCGGGGAGCCAGGGAGGGAGGGAGGGAGAAGGGGGGGAGACCTCGTCCCCCCGGTACACGCCGCCACCACCACCCTCGGTGCCAAAGTTTCCCAAAGTGCAGGGAGCAATGTGTCTGTGCGTTGTATCCCCTCTTGTGCACCCAGTTAGAGGATGACATCGTGCAATTGGAAAAGCAATTGCACGTGACGGAGGATGCGCGGGACCAAGTGCTGGAGGAGCTGCACAAGGCGGAGGACAGCCTCCTCTCGGCCGAGGAGAATGCCGCCAAGGTACCGTGCCCGCGCCACGAGCACAGCCGTCTAACTCTCTTCTTCTCTCCCTCTCTCTGTCCGTCCGTCTGTCCTCTCGCTCTCTCTTCTGCACCCGCACCTCTCCCTTTGCACGGTCACGCTGCCTGCTGCACCTTTTCCTGCCCGCCCTCCCCTCTCCACTGCTTGCTGCCTGAATCACAGCTGGAGGACGAGCTGGTGGCTCTGCAAAAGAAGCTGAAGGGCACTGAGGATGAGCTGGACAAATACTCCGAGTCCCTTAAAGATGCCCAGGAAAAGTTGGAACTGGCTGACAAAAAGGCCACAGATGTAAGTTACCCCCGTCACTGTCCCCCATAGCGAGAGGGCCCACAGACCCCTCGGCACAGGGCGGCCAGGCCTCGTGCTGGCCCCGGCGCCTCCTGGACGAGCGGCGGCAGAGCCCGCGCTGCCTCCTTGCATGAGGTCTGCGCACCCGCAGAAGCCGTCGGTTGGGTGTGCTCGCTCCACACGTGCTTTCCGTGTGCACTTGCTGCTCGGGACGTGACAGTGAAACAAGAGGCAGCTCGGCCGTCCAGATGACGGGGGAATGGCTCGGGTTGGAACAGCCCCACTCCGGTACTAGACGCAGAGCAGAGGCAGGGAGCTGGGGCTGCTGGTCTCACGTGTTGGAGCTGTGCAGAGAAGGGGCTGGGGCAGCTCCCTGAGCTAAGGGCCTCTCCTAGCTCATCTTTCTGGAGATTTCGGGGACGTTATTGCCTGTCCAAGCAATGTTCAGCCCAGCCTGGGCGCGGGCTGTGGGGAAGCTGATATTTTCAGGGTCTGCAGCTGAGGGCACGGGGATGCTGGGCACCTGGATATATATAGCGCAGCGCTTTATATGGAAGTATCGTGGCAGCCTGCGCCCCCCCAGGCGTCGTCCCCACCTTCCTGCCCCCGGCGTGCACCCGGCACGGGGGCTCCTTGAGCTGCGCCTTCCCTGCGCAGATTTGGGGCCCGGCTGGTGGGACTAGGTGAAACCCCCGCACGCCCGAGCGGGGGCTGCTCCGTGCTGTGACTGCTCAGAGTGTCCCCAGGCCGCGATGAGAGCGGAGATGAGGGGACGGGGAGCGAGGAGGGAGCAGCCCCGGGGCTGAGGGCGGCGGGGCGGGGCGGGGCGGGCGGCGGGGCGGGACTCCTTATAAGGGCAGGAATGCGGCGGCGCCGCGAGCGGCCGCAGCCCCCGCCCCGCCCCGCTCCGCCCCGCCCCGCCCCGCTCCGCCCCGCCCCGCCCCGCTCCCCGCCCCGCCCCGCCGCCCCGCTCCGCTCCCCGCCGCCAGGGGGCGCCGCCGGGCCGGGCCGGGCCGGGCGCCGCGTTCCCACCTGGCGGCGCCCGCGGAGCCGCCCCGCCCCGCCCCGCGCCGGCGGCCGCACTTCCGGGCCGCGGCGCCGTGCCGTGCCGGGCCGAGCCGAGCCGGGCCGGGCGGGCGTGATGGCGGCGCTGAGCTCGCTCGAGGCCGTGCGCAGGAAGATCCGCAGCTTGCAGGAGCAGGCGGACGCCGCCGAGGAGCGCGCGGGCCGCCTGCAGCACGAGGTGGACCAGGAGCGGGCGCTGCGCGAGGAGGTAGCGGCGGCAGCGGGGCCCGCGCCCGTCCCCCCACACGCGCGAGCAGAGCCGGGCGCTGGGACGCGCTGGCGAGGCCGGGGCTGCTCCTCGTCCCCTACCCGCATCGAGGCGCCTTCCCGGGGGCGGGGGGAGCCGGGGCGGTGCCCGGGGCCGCCGAGGTGCCGGTGTCGGCAGCTCCGCGTTGTGGCCGGGCGTTACCCGCCCGTGGGAGCGTTTGGGGAGATGCTGCAGGGCCGCCGCGCGGGCGGGCAGCTCCCGGGCCTGGGCCGCGTCTGCCTCAGCCCAGGAGCAGCCTCGGGGCCTGTCCAGAGCCCCGCGCCGTGTCGGCTGCAGAGCGAGGAGTTAAATGGGTGCCTCCTTGGGCAGAGCCAGGGCTGCCTGCATCGCTGAGTTGGAAACCATTAAGCATCTCTCTTTTTTTCAGGCAAAGTTGGCCTGAAAGGCACTTTCATGTTTGCCTGTGTTAAGTGTTGTGTTTGCCAGTGTTACATAGGTGTGCACAGAGAGACAAAGGGAAAAGTATTAGGTGGTGCAGGTGTAATTATGGGTGGTGAATGTAGTGAAAAAACGATGACAAAGGATTTCTGTCTTTTTTTGCCTTGCTCTTAGCTTTGGGAAGTGGTGGCACCCATGGGTTATTTTTCCTTTCTTTAATATAGTTGATGTGCTTAGGATGGCTGAAGGCACTGAAGCTGTGCAGAGCTGATGTCAAAGGCCAGAGCTGTTTGTGTGGTTTGTAACGATGGAGGAGGCGGCGCTGGCTGTGGGTCTCGCAGCGCACAGGCCCCCTGCACCGCTGGGGCAGCAGGTTCGCCAGGAGGGTGTGTGGAAGGGGAGGTCGTGGCCGCGTGCGGCTGCCCCGCGTTGCCGCAGGCCGCTCCTCGTGCCCCGCTCGCGGCGCGGGCTCCCGCGGCAGTCGCACCGATTTGCTCCCCGAGGCTCTCCCTGAGCAGCGCTTTGCTGCGCAGCGTTGCCACGCCTGGTTGCTATGCCAGGAAACAGGAAGGTGGTTGTTGGCTCCGGTGGCAGGAGGAGCCGCTCTGGAGGAGCGACTGCAGCTCCCAGGCACCTTTTCCCATCGCAGCTTCCTCCCAGGGCTGCCCTGGGGCTTAGCATCCCGCGGGCGGCACTGGCCTTTCCCGGAGAAGCTGCGTTGCGGCCTGGGGCGTCCAGGCCCATGGTGTTGGGGTCTGTCTTTGGGGGAGGTCATGACTGAGGCGAAATAGCGGAGAAAGCAGCGGCGCCTCTTCTGCAATGAGCCGCGTGCGGCTGCACCGCCGCGTTCCGCAGCGCTGAGGGCTGCGGAGCAGCAGCTGCCCGGGCTCTGCTGCACCTTCCCGGCGCACGTGACCCAGCAGGGAATATTTTCTTTCTCTGCAAGGTACAAATGTGTAAACAATGGAAAAGCCAAAGCTGTGGGCCAAGCATATCACAGCTTACAGCTTCTGATAGTAAATAACCAGACCATTCCCAGAGTCAGACTCGTTCTTCAGTAGCCACCATTTTTATTTAAAAAAGAAGAAAGAAAAAAGACACTATGTTATGAGCGTGCGTTTCAAGGGGCTGTTAGCGGTTGTGTTTTCAGAGTACCTTATTCCTGCTTCAATTATAGGATTGGCTGGAAAATAATCTCTTAGAGCAGTAATAATTAACACCCAATAGCAATTTATCCCTGTCATCTCTCATTGTGAAAATATGCAGTGTATAAGTGCTCTGGCAGAAGAGCAGCGGCGCGGCTGCCTGCGCCGTGGGAGTGCCCCGTGTCACTGGGGTTTTTCCTTCCTTGCCATAAAAGGAGAAAGTCCTGCTCTGCAGAAGAGTAACTTGGGCCATATAAGGGTAGTCGCAAACCCTCCCTGAGTTACTGCTTGTGGAGCAGGAAGTAAAGACCTGAACTTTAGTCGCCCTCCGTTTTCTAAGCCTGTTGTGTGCTGTTATCCGGATGAGAAGTCGTAATGTGACAATAATTAACTTGAAACATTACTAATTTCCCAAGAGTAACGTTTGGTCTCTTTCTGCCCCCAGAAGTTCCTTTGTTTCTCAGCTCAAGATGTTTGAATTGTTATTTCTTAAAAGCTAGAAATCTGAAAATATAAATTTTGGATCCTAGCTGGATAAAGACTTTATATTGGAAATAATGTGGATCTGCAGGGATCTTTTCTAGTCCTGCTTCCATATGCTCACTGCCAGTACCTGGTAATGTTCAAATATATATTTGCAGCTCTGTTATCTGGTGTGCAAGTTCTCCTCGCTGATGTTTTGTACAAAAAAAGCCAGAATTTGGCCGAGTGTATCCAAGTGCCTCTAGACAGTATAAACAACTAGTAAGTTCCTTTAATTTTTAGTGAAAGAAGAAGAAAAAGTACCAAGCTGATACTTTTGGTATGAGAGGAATTTAGGATTCTTTCTTTTGCTCCCATCCTTCCCCCCACTAATTGGATAGTATTAGAAATACTGAATTTTTACTTCCTCGTACGTGGAGAGATAGTTTCCAATACAAATCAAGTAATTTACTTCTAAGGATAGTTGTTTTGAGGTTCTTTCTGCTCTTTAATTTTCTTCTGAAAGAAATTAAAGCTTAACAAAGGGGTTGCTTCAAGAAGCCTGTTACAGAACTCTAAGCAAGCATAAGCTGGAGGTTGTTAGAGGTAGAAGCTTGTTAGGATAAGAGAGAGGTTGGTTGCGAGTATCATACGAAGGATTAAGCGAAGGCTAGTGCAAGAGAGAGGGGGGCTTGGGGGAAGCTTGGACAAGTCGTCAGAGCAATGGGCACGTTGAGGTGGCGGCCGCCCGCACCAGTGCCCTTCCGTGGTGTAGCCTGCACTGGTACTGCCTTTGCCAGCTCTGTATCTCGCCTGTGCACAAAGCTTGGGGGCATCCAGTGGCTCAGGTGGTTCTTAAATGTTCTCATGCACTCTCTGTGTGAACTCTGTCACTGCACATGCTGATACGGGTGCTGTGTTTTTACGTGTCTACCTTAAACCTTAATGAAACCAAGGAAATACTGGTACAGCATTTCTTACCAAACTATGGCCTAAGGTCAGAGTTAAAGAATTTGTGCCAGTGTACTCCTGCAGTAGATTACCCAATTCTTCTATGCTATCCTGAACAACTTGGATATTGTTCATGTTGATTTGTTTTTTTTTTTTTTTTTTTTTAAAAAAAAGGTTCAAGCTTGCAAATACAATAACAGAAGATACTTAGAGAACGATGGCTAATTCCTCTAGTACTGTTCTTTCTAGCACAAAATGTTTAGCCCTTAACGTGCTTTATGTAAAGGAAGCACTAATCACGTTTTCCCCGTTAAGCAATAACCTCACAGTTGGGTGAGGGCAGGTTTGTCTCTGGGCACATGCTGTTTAGTGGGTGAAGTGAGAAATATTGAAGTGCTTGTAAATGACACTAGCAGATATGTGGGTTGATCTCTTACAGAAGGTGATGTGTGTGTGTGTTACTGTGCATTAACTTCTGTTCTTCCTGTGCTTAGGCTGAGAGCGAAGTAGCTTCCCTGAACAGGCGCATCCAGCTGGTTGAGGAAGAGTTGGATCGGGCTCAGGAGCGCCTGGCTACTGCCCTGCAGAAGCTGGAGGAGGCCGAGAAGGCTGCGGACGAGAGTGAAAGGTGGGCAGGGCCACTCTTGAAGGCCTCATTACCCTTATGACGAAAGTGGTAATTGCCAGGGTGTGGGTTAGGGAAGTAAATGAAACCGCTCCTATGTCTCTGGATGCCTGTCATCCCCTCTGCCTTTGCCTGCAGGAGCTTCAGTTTCAGCCTGTCTGTAAGGATGTCCTAAATGTGTAGGTTTGAGTTCTTGCTTGTGCCCCAGTTGCAAGGATCAGATTTACCTGGGGTAGGATGATTTTTTTTTTTTTGATGTGTGGTGTCACTTCCTGGGAAAACTGCTTGAACCAGCCCTGGCTCCTGTGTTTGGATGGCAGGTTCTGAATGAGTGATTCTTAATTTTATTATGTGTAGAAAATACCACCTAGAGAAGAGCAAAGGGCTGAAAGAGGCTTTGGGTCTCTTGTTCATCAGATTTGTGCATGAAGGTTGAACAAAGGAGGGAGAGATAGTGCTGACTGAGTCTTATTTAGGCTGGGATTTTCATAAGTACTACTTAGGAGCTCAAGACTTGCTGACTTTGGAAGATCCCACACTTTGTTTTGCAGATTATATTTTTTGTCTGTGATGATAGAATCTTTATTTGTCAATGAATTCCAAATATAACGCACCCCTCTTCTTACCTCAGTAACACTACAGCCTGTTGAAAATAAAATGCCTTACTATTTCAAAGAGTGCTGTGTGTCTCTGATGAAAGGGAATTGCAGGCAAACTTGCATGGAAAGGAGAATGCAAAATATTTCCTGTTTTAAAAGGGTTAAAATTTGCTGGTGCGAAGTACAGAGAACTTCATTGCTCAAGGGCTCTGTTGTGACAGACCTCATGGCAGTCTGTCTGTCCCATAAAGATAGTATCTGTCAGTCCTGCAGGAATAGGAGCATGTCATCTCATGATGAGTGAAGAAACACAGATGTCTCAAGTCATTTTTATTAGATCCTTAGAAGCAAGATGGTTTTGATTTACTTTTGTATAAGATCTGTTTTCCCTGAATTTTAAAATGAAGAAGACGAGTCAGCTGGTTTCAAGTTTCTGGTAGAGCTGAACTGTGGAAAGAGCTAAACAAATGACTGCTGTTTCCTCTTAAGTCATGCAGCTCTGCTTTAAACTTCCAGTGTGAAAGCACGCAGGCCTAGAGCCCCTGGTCTGTAAAATCAAGTATTTGACATGCTTCATTCATCTTAATGTACCTCTCTAAAAGACACAATCCAGTGGTAGCAGAGCTGAAGATAAACTGGCAAGCCCTGAACCTTGCATTTCCTGTTTTACTTGTCTTTCAGAGGAATGAAGGTCATTGAAAATAGAGCCCAGAAGGATGAAGAGAAAATGGAAATCCAAGAGATCCAGCTTAAAGAAGCTAAACACATTGCTGAAGAGGCTGACCGCAAGTATGAAGAGGTCAGTTTTTGAACACAGGTCATTTGTTTCTAAAGGCCTTCAGACTCTGCGTATGGTTCCTTCTTTCCCTTGCCATATTCAGTTCGAAAGATCACAAACACCACTGTCTGCAGCTGCAGAAAAAGCCTGGATACCTGGATATCTCCAGGGGGACAAGTAGGTGGCCGGAGATCTGTGCTCCGTCCTTTACACCCTGATCTTTTAAGTAGTCTCTCAAAATGAGAGACTGTTTCTAAGCTGCCTTTTGGTGAATGGAGAAAAGAGGCTGTGAAATACATCTGATAACACAGACCCAAATGCATAATGAGGATGTCTCCTTATCAAAGCCCACATGTTTGCCCTTCAGCTAAATCCAGGAGGAGGCCCCACTGCCTGTCTCGTGGGTTCTGGCTGCAGGTGACACTGGCCGCAGCAGCGTAATGCCCGTGATTTGCCTTTTCCATAGGTGGCTCGTAAGCTTGTGATCATTGAGAGCGACCTGGAGCGGGCTGAGGAGCGTGCGGAGCTCTCGGAAAGGTACATGCGGAACTCCCCCTGAGCTGCGTGTGAGGTGCTGCGAGACAGTAACTGTAACAGCATGAGACGTTGGCAGTACACTGTGTGTTCAGCTCCAAGCTCTGTTCTGCTCGTTTACTGTAATGGTTGAAACAAGTGGTCAGCACCAAAGTAAACGTGTCTGTGTGCGTGTGCGCGTGTTTTGTCACTGCATGCTGTTCCTGCACACTGATTTTGTGAATGGCTTTTGTGCATTTCATGTGTTCACTAACAGCCAAGTCCGACAGCTGGAAGAACAGTTAAGAATAATGGATCAAACCTTGAAAGCATTAATGGCTGCAGAGGATAAGGTACTGATACTAATAAACAGTTCTTAGGTTTAACTGCAACCCAGGTCTTTCAGCTTTCATAGCCAGTTAGATCATTCAGTAGTAACAAATAAGTCCTCACTGCGCTCTTTACTCCCTTTGCATCTTGCTTTGGTGGTTTTTCTTTGGTCTCTTTTTTGTTGTTTTGTTTTTGTTTGTTCATTTTTATCTTTACAACCGATCTCCTGTGCAGCCAAAAAGAAGCTGAACTGTCTCACATTTAAAGGCCGTCTAAATATTTCTGTGTAAGCCAAGAGCGGTAGATAACTTGTGTCTGGTATTCTTAACACACTTGGAAGAGAATTTGGCGTCAGAAAGAATTGCTTTCAATCTGTGATGGATTCAGCTGCTTTTGAGGCTGACCTTTTGCTCTATAATTGTTTTCATTTTTCTCTATCTTTTCCCCCTATTTTCTCCTGTTTCTTTTGCTTGACTGAATCTTCCACCCGCCCCTTTCCTGCCTTCATTCCGAAATAACAGCAAATGTTCTGAGCTTGAAGAGGAGTTGAAAACTGTGACCAACAACCTGAAGTCGCTGGAGGCTCAGGCTGAGAAGGTAGGCTAGAGACTTACATGAGAATGTGTTAAGTTGTCAGCCGGACTGGCCTGTGTTTCTGTAGGCTGGTAACTTTTGTATGCAGCACTTTAACAAGGCCGTTTGCTCATAGAAGCATTTGGACTTTCCACTCAATCTGTATTTGGATGTTATGAGCAACTAGGGTTCTTTCGGATGCCAAATAGATCAGTAGTATTTGAACATGTCTTCTGTTAAACATCCAACAGCACTTATATAAACTTAGATAATGTACTCTAAAATGGCATTTGGAGTATTAGGGTCTTATCTCAAAATGCCCCTTCTCTTTAAAACTGTAGGATTAATTTCTCCTCAGTTCCCACTGCATAGCCCTCGTATATGATTCAACTAGTATATAGTTCTTGTACTAGAATTTGTACGACTACGGTCTGGTAAGTGGAACTCAATTCTACCCATGTTCCTTCTATGCAGTTCATCTATTGGAAGGCAGTTATGGATGTGATACCTCTGTATGTGTTGAGCGCTTGGTCTAATATCTGTGATCCTCTTTCTAATTACAGTACTCGCAGAAAGAAGACAAATATGAAGAGGAGATTAAAGTCTTGACTGACAAACTGAAGGAGGTAAAATTAGAACCATTCTTCACAGCACACCTTCCAATACTACTTTGTTTCTTTGTATATAAATACTATTTTGAGTCTTTCGAGATGAATGTGTCATTTGTGAGACAATGAGTTTTAGTGTTAGCTGCCTCTCTTCAGTGTTTCAGTTATTTCAAATCCATCTCCCGTCATTGTACGTACTTCCTTCTCATTTGAATTTTCTTTGTATATGTAAATGTTAAATATGTATATGTAAATAAGTGTGCATGTGTTTCCTAAAATTGTGTGTTTGCCTTGACTTCAGGCTGAGACCCGTGCTGAGTTTGCTGAGAGGTCAGTAACCAAGCTGGAGAAGAGCATTGATGACCTAGAAGGTATGGTTGCTTTTTTTTCGTGCTTTCTACAGAAATACAGATGTCACGTTTTCCTATTGTTTTTATTCGGTACTCGTTTCTCTTGTTCTGCTTGTACAAAGGGTCTGTTAAGAGTAAAATATGCAAAATGTTTGCTGAGTGTTTTCCAACTGAGAGGTGTTGGTAACTTAAATATTTTCAGTGAACAGTGTTTTGCTCTTGCCTGTTTCTTTTCTCTGATGCTCTGCAGATGCCTTTCGTTTTACTTCAAATTCTTTTACTTGGAAGCATATGCATATATAATGCAATTGATTAGGTAACTATTGCTAGCAACTACTTTATTTGCTTTAAAAGTTGGTGAAGAACCATGTTACGTTTGTTATAATTAGAAAGGTAACAAACAAACTTAATTTATGACCACAAAGAGTGCAGGTCAGGGCGAGCATTTTTTTTTTTTGACAGAACAATTTTAGTAAAGTTAATGGATTGTATACGTATCCAAGAGGAGAGCTTATTTACGCCAAGAGGGCTTGATTTAAGGTTTTGATAACTCTTGCAACTACAGTACAATGCGTTTTCTCCCCCAGAGCAAGTAACACAGTAGTGCTTTGTAATTAAAGGTTAAGTTATATGGCAGTTAGTTCCTAGATATTTTACAGTGTCTGAGATGTTAAGCAATGTGATTGCTGGATAGGGCAGCAAGCTTTCATCCGTGTAATGCAAAGGAAGTATCTCGGGAATAATACTCAGATGCTGAAAACTTGGGGAAGAAAACTGAGTGCTTTAGAATAAAAATCTCATGAAAAATCTGAGTTATTACTGCTCACAGAAGTGATGGGCTTTACATTGCCCATGGAAGATAAATGGAAGATAAAAATAAACGTCTTCCTTGAGCAACACTTTCAGATCTTCTGCCCCTGCTGCCGACTTGTGTGGCTCATACGTGTGTCTCTAGTCGTTGTTAAAACAGTGCCGTCCAGGTAGGGGTACACGGGCTGTGTTTTCCTTATACGCTTTGTTTGCTGCCATCTTTCTCTTGGTCACAGGTTGCCTCACTGGCAGCTCAGTTAAAGAGCTTGTCACAAAACCCTTCATTCTTTTATTATTGTTCCCTAACTTTGTATTTTGCTTCTTTTGCTCTACCTATTGCGACACTTCTTTCTGTGCGCTGTCCTCTCCTTTCCTGCTGCTTCTGGATGGTACCTCATGCCATTGCCTTCACCTCCCATCCCATGGTCACGCTCCATGTCCTTGCTCACCTTTGCCTTCCCATGGGGGAACGCTAGATGAGCTGTACGCTCAGAAACTGAAGTACAAAGCCATCAGCGAGGAGCTGGACCACGCTCTCAACGATATGACTTCCATGTAAATGTCTTTCCCGTTTGTGCCTGCTTCCGTACCCTCATAGATTGCATGCCTCTGGCTTTGGGAATTTGTGCTCCCTCTGCAGCGGGAGACGTGTTTCTGTAGTGAGAGCAGGGGTACAAAATACCATGAACAGTTTCTTTACCGTGGCAGAGTGTGGGTGAGTGTTCTGCCTAGCCTGGTAAATACTCATGGTGATTTTGTAAGCTGCCAAATAAGCCTGTGTTTACTCTTTCGTTCCCTATCTGATCCTTGTGTCTTGTGGCTGCCCTTTTTGTACCTCCGCTTTTAGATTTTCAGCTTGCCTCTGTTCATGTATTTTCTCCCAGGCCTATCACTTTTAAATTGCAGAGATATAGTTACCTCAGTACATGTTCTGTACAGGGTATGTTGTCGTTCTGCTCTCACAGTTCTCTGGAAAAGTCCTACCAGAGTTTCAGAGAAAAATGTGAGAGTTGGCTGTGTCATCTATTAATACCAATGAAAATCTAAACTTCCTCGACTGCTCTGAAATTTTCAGTTGTTGAATTGTACATGCAGAAATTGATTGAGAATACTCAGTCATTTAAACTCACAGAAGTGATAGAATTAAAATATGGGTTGTTTCTGTGAAGATTACTTGAAAAGCTCTTTTTTTTGTGCACAGTGGCAGTAACTTGCAATAGCAGAGGTTTCAGTATCGGATTTAGTCCGTGAGGGTGGAAAGGAGGAGCATTTTGTGCCGGGACGTGGCAGGGTGCTGGAGTGTGGGGCTGGAGCTGCGCAGCGAGGATGCGGCCCGGCCCTCCGGGAGCCCGGAGCTCTGCTCAGAGATCAGCGCTGCTCAGTACCCAGCTCCTTCCTCTCGTGCATGAGCAGCATGTGCTTGACAAGGGAAAGAGGAAGGGCTGGGGCTCTCATGCTGTGATGTTCAGCCCCAGCCTCTCTTTCCAAACCAAACACACTTTCAGCAGGGCATGAGCTTTGGCTAGAACTGAAAAGGTGTTTGGTATTCACCTGGTTTTTTTTTTTTTTTTTTTTTTTTTTTTCTTGCCTGCCTTTAGACCCCTACACCTATTCATCACTTCCCCTCTCTCCCAACTTCAGTAGCATCTAATGTCTGCTTTGTATCCTCTTTATGTCCCAACATATGCTTTTGCTCAATGACTTATCACACAAATGGATTTTTTTTTTCCTCTGTATATAGAAATTACAGTATTTCTTTACTTTGAGATATCCCAAAATGGAAAGCAGACTTTAAAATGCACTTCTCTGCTGGCCCGTGAGGATTTG
Source organism: Tinamus guttatus (assembly GCF_059628265.1). Taxonomy (NCBI): domain Eukaryota; kingdom Metazoa; phylum Chordata; class Aves; order Tinamiformes; family Tinamidae; genus Tinamus; species Tinamus guttatus. Next base: position 16,454,491 of record NW_028288538.1, read on the forward strand.
CAGTAGCGTTCTGGTCCTGCATGGTGTGGTATTTCCCTGGTAGTCATCTCGGCATGCTGGGCTCTGCTGTGCTGTTGCTATCTTTTGAAAATCTTTACTGCACCTTTTTATTTCCTACCTTATCTCACCTTTTCTTTTCGTGCAGATAATTTTCTTTGCTTCAGTTCTCCAAAGACATCTCCATCAGGTTGGATAAAACATCTTTCCAGGCTTTTGGATGTTTCCTGGGCTCTTTGTCCTGTCTGTTACCTTACCTGACTTTCTAGCGCACCCGTCTCCAACTATGCCCTGTTTGTGCTCTGTTGTACAGAAACTCCACATCTCAGTGTAAAATAAACATCCCAGCTGTATCCCTTTTGCTATTCCCGTGCCTTTTATTTATTTAAATAGCTATTTTAGTTATTAATAAAAAGTTGCTTTTTTGCCACTAGGGACTTAACTTCTGCTGTTTCCATTTCTTTCCACAAACACTTCTGCTTAAATGTTGGCGATGCAAAGCCAACAATATCAGTGTAAGGGGTGAGAATGCTATTCCTGGTATTTTGAGGCTGATGCTGACCAGTCATGATCTTGATCTTAAGTTATGATGCAGATAAAATGACGCTGAGATTTAATGGGATTTTTTTAGCTTGTTATTCTCAGGCCAAAACTGCAAGGACACTGCTCCCTTGGGGTCACTTGGTCGTGGGAGCAAGGCCAAGATAGCAGTTAAGCCCTTGCCATTAGGCTTTTCATTTTAGAGTTCAAATTGTCCTCTGAGCTTGACATTGAAGATTTCCTGCTTTTTATTTAAGTATCTGGGTTTTTAAAATCCCTTTCCTAGAGAAATTAAGGAGTAACATGGAAAGCTCAGCACCTTCCCCCGCTTTCTCCCAGCAGTAACTTTACTGTCCTGCAGGAAAGCTGCACTCTACCACATGCGGTTTCTCGGGAAGGGTGCTGCTTGTTACCTTTTTTACCTTATGCTTTCTCTTGAGAGATCAGCAGGGAGATTCCCGTAGCTTTTCAGTCTTGTACTTACCTCAGGTTAGCGCGTGAAGTGCAGATTCATGAGAAATGTTTCAAACCTGAAATAAGAAACTCGTCGTTACGTTGATACTGAAATCGGTCTGCTGTGAACAAACATACTGGTTTCAGGTTGGAAAGCCCAGACAGTGGATTTCAGTTGGTGTGGCAGTGTCTAAGTATGGAACGTTAAATACTGCCACCTCTTGCTCTTTTGTGCTTTTATATACAATCTTCTTTCACAGTGGAAAATGCTATTTCCAGTTTATGTGAAAGCATCAGTTTCAGTTGAGTTGAGTTAATATGCAACTAACTGTGTGTGTTGCCAAGTTCTGAAGCCACAATAACTGATAAGCTCATCACATTGCAATGGAGTTTTAATTATGCTATATGCCAAATGTAACTGGCTTTCTTGTTCAACTTTAGATTACAAAATTACACTGTTGAGTAGTTTTAATCTACTTTTCTCCTCCAAGCCTGTTTTCCAAGTAATGTGTGAAACGGGTCCATCTCTTCCCCTCAGATAACTTCATCTCATTCCAGGTTTTATCCCATGGCATTTGTTTCTTTCTGATGTTACAGGGTGTGGGAGGAAGTGCAAGTATGGGGTGTATATCAACAGTCAATAGTTTGCCACTCATGAATCACGATATAATTATATTTTGCATTCAGTGTATTGAAATTGCAGAGTAAAATGTTTAGTGTGTAGGTCAACCAAGAGTATTTCAGCATTTGTGAAACAACTAAAGCCAGATGTGGTTAACTTGACAATTGCAAGAGTCTGGGTAAAGGAGAGCATGGTCTCTTGTCAGCTGAGCTGTGGTAACTGAGGCTACAGGAACTTCAACCACTGAATGTATCATTTGTTTCACTATATCAGTAATTGTTTGCTTTTTTTCTCATCTTATTGCAAAATGTTTTTATGCAGTTAAAATCCAACATAGGGATGTAGTAATGCTTAAAAAAATAAAATAAAGGGGGAGGTCTTCACAGTAACTCTAAATATCGATGTTTAAATCTCCCCGTTCCCCTGGAACGTTCCTCCTCATACCTCTGTGCTGCAGGGTGAGGAGCCGCTGTCCCTTGCGGTTCCCCTCCCAGCCGTGCGGGTTGGCCGCGGCTCGGAGCGGCGCTCGCCGTGGGGGCTCCGTGGAGCCGGCGCGACGCGCTCGGCGCCTCAGCGCTGTCCGGCGCCAGGCTGGCCCCGCGCCGGCTCTCCGTGCTGACCACGGGCTTTGAGGCTCGTTTGGATGTTAAGAAATACTGGAAATCTGTGCCTCAAAAGAGGATTTTTACTGTGATGCATCCGCTGAGCATCCTTTTTTTTTTTTTTTAGTTCAAGTTTGTTATGTTGTCATGTTTGAGTGACCACATCTTGCTAAACAAGTCGGATTTTTAGTAACTGAGGTTTGGATGTTTTTTTCAGTGTGTGTCTTAGTATGTGGCATTGTTCCAATAGAAGAAACAAAAGCTTCATTAACGGTCCAGACCTCAATTCCTTGACATGCACGGACTTTCCTGAGCTGGCGTCAGGCCGGGCCTGGGGATGTCGTTGCGCAGGCGCTGAGTTCGGTGCCCAGCTCCGCCGTTACGGCGGGTGTGACCATGGGCATGCGGGATCCCGTGGAAGCTCCTCGAAGGTTGTGGCAATGGCTGCCTTGCTGTGGGGTCATCTCAGAGCAAGAGGCCAGGAGATTGGTTTGTCCCTGGACTATCAGGAAAACGTACATAGGTTGAAAAGGCAAAACAGTGAAAAACCATCAGAGACCTTTGCTTCCCTGTCTACAACAGCTCTTAAATTTACTGCCATGACACAGCTGTAGGTGTTTGATCGTGAAGTGTGCTCTTGGCTCGCCGTACGTGGGCAACGCAGATTTCCGCACTGCCATTTCATTTACCTTCAGCGTGATTTTTTGTGCGTGTGTTGTGCAGTTTTTGTCTGTGTTTTGAAGTACCACCAGGGAGTTTAAAGCCTCTTTATATTAGTAGCTCAAGTTCTCTTGCCCTGGTAGAAACACCACGTGTGGAGCTGTGAGGTTCCACGGTAGGGATGCCCTGGAGCTGCGGGCTCGGGGATCACCCGGATCCTGCTGAGCTCCATGCCAGGAGCTGAGGAGAGGCCTCCCAGACGGGGCGAGCAGCAGGGCAGCTTCCGTCACACCCGGGGGACCCGGCTGGCCGCTCAGCGACGCCTCTCCTCCCTTGGCCACACTAGGATGCAATTGCCTTCCGCCAGCTGAGACGAGAGGTTCCAACACACCTACAAAAAATGATTCACAAAACAAACTTTCTGTGCGTTATTCGTAAGCTTTGAGCAAGATTTAGCCCTTTTAGGAATGTAGCTGCAGTTCTTCCATTTTTATTCCTCTTCACCTGTCTCGCAGCTGTTCTCCCCAACAGGAGGATTAGCAGATCCTCCTTAGGTTATAATAGCAGCTCCTTGGAGCAGCTATTTAATTGCTAAAGTTCTAGAGACAAAGGTAAAATGTTTCTCTGTATGTTACTAGTTACTGAACTGTCTGTGGTGTGACCAGTTTCTTTATTAACTCTGACTTACCTGTTTTCTCTGTCTAATCTGTCTTCATTCTGCCTCTTTTTTTCCTTCTAACCTGCTTGCTGCCTGTCAGACCAACTCTACCAGCAACTTGAGCAAAACAGTCGCCTAACTAATGAACTAAAGCTGGCATTGAATGAGGATTAAACTTTAGTGTGAATATCTTGTTAACTTGTTTAAAAACTGCTTCTTCCAAAAGTTCCTCAAGAATGAATCAGTAAATGTAGAAAGAAGCAAGAAACCTAGAAATTGATTTTCAGGATGTTGATTCTGTGATAAATTAACGGATGAAATTCTCAGTTTATGTTGGAAAAAATAAAACGGAAGTGCTCCTTCAGATGAGGCTGTTGATTGTCTGTACACACAACTACTCTGGAGGAGCTGCAAGCTCCTAGTTGGGCTGTGCAGTAGCTCCTTCCCACTTTGGTACCAGTTACAGCACTTTGCCAACAGTATCCAAGGAGTAACAGCCTTCCTTGGAGAGAGACGATGGGTTTAGCTGATGCCATAAACTGGGCCTGAGGGCCCGAGTAGGAAAGGAAGTAGACGGAAACCAGGATTCAAATTTCAAAACCCATATAAAGTATATTTATGGCTGTTCTCTCTGGAGATAGTAATGCATTAATTTTGCATTACTACAAAAGGCACTCTTATTTGACTAAAAACAAAACAAGAAATAGGAGCTCCATGTGCAAATACCTGGTCGGTTTGAAGGTATGCTTGCGTTAGTGTGAAGTTACATTATGGGGTTCTGGTAAGATGCAGCTCTAGAATATTGTGCTCATTTACTGTGTCATATAAGTGTGTTAAATGACAGTCCTATAAAAGTGTGCATGCAACATAAAGCTGCTTTTTTATTATTTGATGGCAGAAATAAGTTAATTTTCTCAAAAGTCATTTGGCTGAAGGAGATGGCTCTAGTGGGGTTTTTTTTTAGTTCTATGCAAATTCTGAATTACATGAGCTTAAAGCATGGAGCTGCAAAGACCTTGCATCTGTCTTTCTTACTGCCTTACTTTAAAAAGCAAATAAAAATCAACTCGCCATTCCACATTCCTATGGCAAAGAGCTCCCAGAACATACAAGAATATAGTCTCTGACAGTACGTTTTCTTTAAAAATGCAGCTGTGAACAGTTCTAGGCTTGCATTACTTGCATTTTTTATTAATTTGGAGCTCTCCCTGTTGTGCTGTCTGAGGACATGAGCATTTATGAGCATGCACATTTTTACCTTGTGAAGCTCCGTGAGGAGTGCTGATTGCATGCCTTTGTGTTCTGAGAATGGGTGCCTCCAAAGAACTGCTATTCATGTTCTAATTTTCTAATCCCACAACAGAGAAAGTGGCGCATGCCAAAGAAGAAAACCTTAGTATGCATCAGATGCTGGATCAAACTTTACTGGAGTTAAACAACATGTGAAAACCTTCTTAGCAGCAACCACATTATTTGTGTTATTATTATTTTTTTACACCTGCTTGCCGTGAAACCCCATAAACATGTCTTTATTTTAGTTTCACCACAGTCACAAGAACATCTGCTAAATTGTCAGGCAGGGGTCAGGGAAACACCCAAATGGGCAAGCCATATGCGGGTTAAGCTATGATATTATGGTTTCTATGTGCCATTTCCCAACAAAATGTTACCTACACTTTGTAGAGAGTTCAGCAATATGCTTAGATTTGAGGAACCCTGGCTGTGGCAGAAAGTGTCCCACCTCAAGTGCCAACTACAATTTTTATCAAGAAGATTGACTCACATTCAAGAAAGATAAGGTGGAAATGGTGCTATTCTAAACACTGAGGTCTTTTGTTTGCTCTCAGACAAGTCAGGAGTTTGACCAGCACAGTAACTTATTTTATTGGCGTTTTATTGATCTGTGAGGATTTGGACTTTCTGTGCCTTCTAATTCAATAAAACGAAGGTTATGTAAAAAACAAAACCAAGCGCTTCTGGGGGTTTTAAACTGTGTGCTTGCAACTCATTACACAAGTGTAGGCCAGCATTTCACCTTGAGTATTTGTTCAGTTGTATTTTTCATGTTGAAATGAAAGATTCAATAAATTCAAGACAAAAACAAAATTGGTAGAGATTGTTTAAAATGTATTTTATTTGTGGGGAGTCTGGGGGAGGGGGAGGAATTTATAAATCGATAATCACCTCACTTTATTTTTCACACTTTCTTTTGAGCAGTTTCAGAAGTATGCCTGTATGTATACATTGTATAATGATATGGAATAAAATGCACCTTTTAGGACATTTTTTAAATTCTGCTCTCCTGTGGTTTGTTTCTCCTCACCCTTGCTTTGTCTGTGTTGTGCTGAAACAGGCCCGTGCGCAGGGCACATCTCTGGGCCGAGGCACCACCCTGGTCTGGGGTCTCCTCTGGTGCCTGTAGAACTGCCCTGAGCGGCTGGGGCCTGGGCTCGGGGGAGACTCGGCCGTTCTGGGGCTCTCTGAGGGCCCTGTGCCCAGAGGCCTCCCCAGCACCCGGCTATAGCTCCATGTGGTTACGAGCCCGGGGAGCAACCGGCCCCAGGCGCTGCCTGAGCTTGCGCGTGGACAAACCTGGGTTCAGCGGAGTCAGCGGCAGAGCTTCCCCGGGACTGTGGTGGGAAATGAGCCTGCACGGCTGGGCTAATGCCCGTGCTGCCTTGCGTTTGTGTGTCCTCCCTGCTAATACCTGTTAACTGCTCTTGACAGGGTGCCAGGCTTCTCAAAGTGGTGATGTGCTGGGTCACCAGAGAGCCTTCCACCCAACTCTGCACTAGTGGCTGCTGCTTTCTGTGTCGGTGGGTATGTTGAGTTGAGTAACAGGGTCTGTCGCCAGACATCTTCAAAAAGCAGGGTCCTTATGCTGTTTTTTTCCATAGTATCTTGCTGAAAGCTGGTGTTGGACACTTTGTTTGGGGAACCTGAATTCATCACTTCAGTTGAGGGTTGCAGAAAGATGGTGGTTTTAAAATCTCATACTGAGATTGTCCCTATTAAAGGGGCAAACATCTGTCAGCAGGCAGGGAGGGCTTAATCTGAGAAAGTCTCTGTTTCTAGAACAACTTTCTCCAAAGGGGGCTGTTGCAGTTGATGTTAAAAATCTTCACAACAGGAAAAGAAAACCTTTCCAGCTCCAAGGAGAGCTGGAGGGAGCAGTGAACACGATGGTGAATTGCCCAAAGTGGCCTTCTTGGCTGCCTACTGCCAGACACATAAATAAGTGTGCGTATATATTTGCTGGAGCAGGGAAATCTGTTTGTACCATATATCATAAGCCGCTAGCTGTTACAGATTTTTTCCTGAGGTGCCTGATTAAATGAAAATCAGTGAAGCTAGAAGCATTCTGCTTGTAAAAATAAATAAATCAGGCTTTGATTTAACCCCGTTTCCAACAAACAGGAATTTCTCCCCCTGCAGCTACCTTGCCAGAAACAGTACTCTGAAAATTTATTGCATTCCAGATGTCAGCAGCATTTAGCATTCCCCAAAAGGTTTGTCCTGATGTGGAGTTTAACTCACCCTTTTCTTGAATGCAAAAACACATTTGGCAGACTGAGCCCTAGCAGGGCTGTGCAGCTGTGCTGGGTGACCCTGCCAGCGCTTGCAGACCTGTCTTCCCGCAGTGAAATGAGCAGTGCTGAGTGCGCTAGGCTTGGCAAAACCTGCCTTCTTGCAGATGTGCATCTGGTGGTTGACTGTAACTCCCAGTGATTTTTTTTTAATTCCCCAGATTCTGAGGCTTTGGTGTTGTCTTTTGCTCTCTCATGGGATTTCTGTGATGCATAACAACATGCAAGGTGTGCTGCAGGGTGTGCTATGTACCTTTCCCTCTATAGGGCATTTTCTTGCATTCACTAAACTTGCAGAAATGTAATTTTCTTCCAGAGTTCTTTCCCTTTGTGGCCAAGACTAGGCAGTCAATTCAAGAGTTACTGAGTGAGGTAAGGACAGATCAGAGCAAGGTATGTGACACTTTAAGAAATAAGGTTAAAGTAGCAGCCTGTATCTAAGGGGCTGCAGCTCCTGCACCCAGGGAAGGGGCTGTGCAAACCAACCGATTGCTGCTGGGTTTGCTGGTAGCGAAAATCTGGGCTGTTTGAAAACGTCATTGCACTGTATTGTACGAATATGTTACATCAGGCCTTCTAGGAGTGATGTGATATCTGCCTGGAGAAAACTAGCAAAAGAAAATAAACTGGCTAAAAAGGTTTTTTAAAAAGTCAATCATTCCTTAGTGAAATATTTTTCCTTGTTTTAATAATAATTAAAAAATCACTGAAAGATTATGTAGGAATTGCACCAAAAGGCCAAAGTTGTAGAGAAAATAAGAATAGTGGTCTTCATCTTTATGGGTTTTTTGAAAATGCACACAGGAATAGTTATTTCTAATGAAGGAAAGCTGTGTCATTTTCCTCTTTCAGTGCACATTGTCTTCTTTCCAAGAGTACGTTAGGGAAAATCTATTTAAGTTTGCATAACTCTTGGCTCCGGTTCCAAACCTGTCTCGTTTTCTGTAAGTCACAGTCTTGCTGGTTTGTAAGGCGTTCCCGAGTATTACGTAAATGCAGGATGCCCCTCGTAAGGAAAGGAGCTCAGTGACTAATCTAGATGTCTCAGCTGATTTATATGGGAAGAGAAAAAATGAGAGACAGAAGCAGGTAAAAGTCTACAAACAGAAAAGTTTATATAGAGAAAATGCCAAATGCTTTCTAACATTAAAAGTTAAAAAAAAGAGTCCGTGCAATATTTCCAACACCCCCAAAATCTAATTGTGGAACGTAAGAACTCTGAAACCTCTGAAAATCTGAAACCTCTTCACTCCCTCCCTATAAGTACCTCAAGGGAGGGAGTGAAGAGGATGGTGCTGGTCTCTTTTCAGTGGTGGCCACTGACAGAACTAGAGGTAATGGCCACAAGCTGAAGCACCAAAAGTTCCACAGAAACTTAAGGAAAGATTTTTTGACACTGAGGGTGGCAGAGCACTGGAACAGGCTGCCCAGAGAGGTTGTGGAGTCTCCTTCTCTGGAGATCTCCAAAACCTGCTTGGACGCAGCCCTGTGCCACGTGCTCTAGGTGACCCTGCGTGTGCAGGGGGTTGGACTAGATGAGCTCTAGAGGTCCCTTCCAACCTTAAGTATTCTATGATTCTATGAAAAAGATCTGTCTTTTATTAATAATAACGTGTTGCATTGAGACCTAAATCGTGTGTTCATTAGATGGATTGCTTGTACTGTAAGATTGGTTCCCATTTTATTGTTTCTTAACTCATTCCAAGGACTGACAGGACATTATTTAGTGTTTTGGGCCTTAATGTTTTGGTCCTAAGGGTGCCTCAACCCTGGGCTCTCCTGATTTGTTTTTGGGGAAGGCCATGTAAGCTTTAAACAGCACCTCTTTCATAAGAAAACACTGAGCCAACACTTCACACAAACACACAGAGCTGACAGTACCACGTACAAATCTAATGCGGGTGTAATGCACAGGCGTGTATGGTTGTGCAAACAGTTCTCATTTGTGTACAGCAAGAAAATACGGACCCTGGCTGTAAAGGGGAGAAGTCTGTATGGGGCCTTGATCCTACAGAGGCCTTTGAATGTGGGGCCTGCCCATGACCTGCCTTTCACGGTTATTCCTTTCATCACAGTTCAGCTGCTGCCCTGAAAGGCTGGTGGCGATGCCAGGGAGTGTCCCTGTGTTCAGCTGCAGCCAAAGCCCATGGCAAACAATCCGTGTTCCTTTGGATCAGACCTTCAAAGGAGGCCAACACAGGTAGTCTGTGCCCTGAGGAAAACTGCAGTGCTGGTGTTTCTACAGTAGAGTTTTGGGGGAAATGATCAAGAAGGACAAACTTCAAAGCCTCGGTAAGTAGATGTAACCTGCTAAAGATAGATTTCTATTGATACTAACACAGAAATACCTGTATTGCATTTGTATTTCCAATTTTAAAATGCATTTTTGCAGGACCACTAGTGTGTTTTTCTTGACAAGAACACCATTTGGAGAAACAGCCTGGGAAGAAGTCTGGGAAAATGTTGGAATCTCTCCTGGGTTACTTTGTTCTGTAGCCAGCAAGAAGGAGCCTGCCAGACTTCTTCCCACTTAGCTGGGGTTGCTCTCCTATTCATTATTTGTTTATTGCACAAAGAAAAGTATTGTGCACGGAGTGTAAAACAGGCTGGCAAGAAGGATGATATCATTTCTGCAGCCCATCCAGAAAAAATAAAGTGTATCCAGAAAACGAACTAGGTGATAAAGCAGCTCACAAGACAGCAGTCAGGGTGCAAAGGCCAGCGGGAAGGTGACCAGCATGACGGGAGCAGCGCAATTGCCCCCCTCAAAGCGCCACTGGGCACTAATTGTGCCTGAGCTGCTGCCCTGGCCCTTGTCACACTCCTCTGCCAGAGGAGAGAGACTGGCAAAGTGGAGGGAGCAGCAGCTCCTCTGCCTCACCCTCATCTCGGGCAAAGGGCGGAGTACAGGACCTCCTGATGGATAAAGTGCTAAAACTCCCTTCTCACAATGGTTCTGGCTGTGGTGGTGTAGCCTGAGCTCTGTTTCTCCAGGCTGGGACTTTACTATCAATTACCTTGTCCAGGAAAGTCATGATCCATTAAAAAAAAAAAAAATGTTTATTACTGTTCATCCAGCACAACAAACCTGGGTGCATTTTGCATCCATTCTTTCTGTCCGTTACTTGCTGTTAAGTTTGAATTGAATTAGAGAAAATCGATATAATCCAACTCAAATTGGTTTGAGATTATTTGCATGAGGTTTTCTACCTGCTTAGCGATCTTTCAAGAAGTTCGTTTTCCCAGACCACACAGAGGCTTGTTCAGCGCTGGCCCCGTGCACACACGGCCCCGTACAGCTAAGGGCTGCCTGACTGAGCCTTAGCCAAACAAACAGCTCCGTTGGTGCAAAGGTCTCAGCGCTGCGCAGTGGAGCTTTATAGGGTCGTTGCACAAGGAGAAATGGTCTTTCTGGTGTCGAAACTGCTGGGCCTTTAATTGCTGTGACATTTAATAAGTAGATCTAAAAAATCAACAACTGTTACTAGTTAATATGCAAATGATTCATTTTCTACTTAGAGGCTAATGTTCAAAAGTGTTAAACATGCAGTCGCTTTTATTACTCTCAATAGGACATTGGGATGCTGTATTAAAGGCTGGAGATTTCGGAATTTCCCTTTAAAATAGAATACAATAGGAAGTCTTGAAGTGTGTATTCGCAGTTCCTCTTTCTCTGGTGTCTATTTAGACTTTGAAGCAATACTAAAGAAATTCTGGGGCCAACCTCTTTTCAGCAGAGGCCAGTAATAGGATAAGACAAAACGGCCACAAACCAAAGCACCAGAAGTTCCACAGGAACTTAAGGAAAAATTTCTTAACAGTGAGGGTGACAGAGCGCTGGAACAGGCTGCCCAGAGAGGTTGTGGAGTCTCCTTCTCTGGAGATCTTCCAAACCCGGTTGGACGCAGCCCTGTGCCACGTGCTCTAGGTGACCCTGCGTGTGCAGGGGGGTTGGACTAGATGAGCTCTAGAGGTCCCTTCCAACCTTAACAATTCTATGAAATTGCTTTTTCTACTGTTGTGTGAACAGGAAAACCAAAGTGTGGCATTTTGTTTCACAGTCGTGGATACATTTCTCAAATAACATGGGGATTTCCTTTAGTTTCTGTTTTATTTTCCTGTTTAAGAATTTACAAGAACACCAGCTATCTGGGTAAGAAATGGTTTTTACTCACACCTGTTGTCTAAATCTGACAGGCACCCAGTCGAGTAGCAACTTGTTAGATTTCATTACACGCCTTGGAAAAATTACTATCACCCATTAAGTAGAGCACAACTTCCCCTCCAGCATCGGTACCTCCTGAGCTCGATTCCCTTGGGATGGATGCAGCAAAACCTCAGTAACCTTCTCTCTGCGGGATCATCGCTGGTGGAGATAATGGCCTGGAAAGAATCCAAGTTGGGTGTCAGGCATTAGCATGAGCTTGCAGGTGGTGAAACTGGTCTATTGAGTAACGTTCAATCCTCCTGTAAAGTACAACTGTAAGTGTGTGTGTGCATAGCAATGTATGCATGTATGCCAGAAGGTGTATGTTCCATTTAAAACAAGTAGATTATTTCCTCCATGCTGATGGCATGTGCTGCTTTGGTTCAAGGTCAAAGTAGTAAATTATATTAATGATTTCCAGCTGAAGCAGTTGATAGGTTATTCCAAACAGCAGGAGGGATAACCTGTCCCTACGTAGGGCTTGCTAAAGAAGTCAGTCATCCTAGACTGCCAACTTCCCTCAGTAATGAACGGTATCAAACTTTTCTCAGCTCCTTCCCATAGCTCTGTACGTACAGGTGTGAAGGAAATAGCTGCTTTAGTTTTTGCAGTGATCTTAACTGCAACACAGTTCTGTGTAAGTGCCATTAACCTGATCTAGTGCTATTTTACATGTAAGAAAGGCAGCAAAGTCTCTTCTTACTGATCTGCATAGCACATCGTAATTGTGCACTTACACATGTACAGAGAGGCCCTTCTGAAACATGCCTCAACTTGGGAGCAATAATGTGAAGCAAAGGAATGGAGTCTGGAGTATGCACAGACTCACTCCCATAAGAATATGCAAACCCAGTGCCAAATGTCCACACCCAAATATCTGAGATGTTACTAATTTGATAAGAGCTCTTTTCCTGTTTTTGACTAGTATGTGCAGTTTCTCAAGTTATCTGTGTTCAGTTCTCAAAAATAAAGCATTCCTAGCGACACAGGTCATGTCTACAGGGCAAAATGAGGGTGTAATTGAGCATAGGTAGGTGAAACTGCAGTAGAAAAGGTAGTCACAGCCATGCACGTGTGGAAAATGGGATAGCAACCAGGTTGCACCTATAGCTGGATGAGTGTTTGTTGCAAAGAGATGCTGAGAAACACTTGCTCCTGACAATATTCATCAGTAAGAAGCCACGCTGGTGCTTCAAATATTGTTACGTGTAGGCACGCAGTGTGGGGATGGCACCAGAACCTGGCACTTCAGGACTGCAGAATGCAGCCATCTGGCCAGCTTGTCTCCCAAGTAGGTCAGCAGCACGCATTAAGAGTTCTCCCTGTCACGTTTCTTGGGCTATAGCTGTCTGAGGCTTGGTCACTTTGTTGAGCTCTGTATTTTGGAGAAAGGGGTGGAGAGGGGTATTTAATCACCTAATTGTAAGGAGCTCCTCCTAGGGAAAGCTGAAAAGCTTGACGGGAGCCGTAAGTGTGTGTGCTCTGTAATCTTTGGGCATTTGATACTTTCTGATCAATATGCTTAATCCTTTAGGTATTTTGCACCTGCCTTGCTTCATTTCTTTCTAAATGCATTTCAAGTCAAAAGATACGCTTGGAAACACCAAAGGTGCTGATGCTGCCTGCTGCCTATGCCTTTATGTGGCTACACAAGACACTGTTTGCTGTGATATACTGCACCCCTTCCCACTGAGCAGGGAGTAAAGCTCGAGAGCGTAAAAAGGTCAGACGTATTCACTGACTCTAATGATAAATATAAAGCCATCCTCAGGGACCAAACTGTTTAGTCCTCTGGGCTCAATTTTCTATCATAAGGGGTTGTTGTCTGAAGAAAAAGTTCAGGGGAAAAAAAAAAAAAGGAAATAATTTTGCATTTTTTTTCTTTACACTGATGTATTTCCCAAATGCTCCTTCGTTTAGCCAGTGACAGTTATTTTTTCTCTGAGTCCCAGAAGGTTTAAAGTAGGCCCCAAGTTAAAAGTATGAGAAATCACCACTGCGAAAATGGTATTTAAAACTAATGTTTCTGCAAAGAAGAAAAAGAAACGTGTGTGCCCTTTGGCTGGTCTGTAACCGGAGCGTGGTCTTTTCAGCATTCCTTCTCCTGACACGCCATACACTTTCTAAACTCCCATCCTGTTGTTTCTAGGAACTGTGTCAGGCTGGATGCAAGTCATAAAGAAAAGGAAGTAACCATGTGGCACAATAAAACTCTCTCGTTTTCTATTATATCGAAAGTAAACAACTCCGAGGTGACACCTCCCAGGCACAGGCAAATAAATAAATGGAGGAGTCACATCCCTTTTACAGTACGTGTAAAGAAAGGGCCACCTCGCGGCTGGGACACAGTCACAGCACAACCGTGTCACTGAACCGATTGCTGCAGGATTAGTGCTCTTGTGTGGTGTAGAAAAAACGTTTAATGTTTAACTAAACTCAAGAAGATTTAAGATTTATAAAAATCAGGTGTCTGACTTCTGAATTATGGTTCAAACAGAGCTGATTAGAAGCATATTGATTTCAGTGTCTAAAGACACTCTTAGGTGTCAGAGTCACCTAACATTTTAATGCTACTTAGTGTCCTCATCCAGACATCTTAAATGTTTTGAGTTATCTTCCTGAAAACCCTTTCTGGGCTAGGCTGTTGAGCGGACAATTTAATCACCCGATTTGTGTTTTTTTTTTAAAAAAAAAAAGTCAGCGAAGACCTCTATCTTAAAGTAAAACTGTAAGTACACCCCCTTTTGCACACCTTTTGGGAAGGGTGGTTGCTTTTTGGCTGGATCTAGCACAGAACTTTATCGGTGCGCGCTGGGGAGGCTAGTGCTGTTACTGTCAGGGCACTGTAATCGTGCAGGTGTTACCTTGATGAGCAAATAACAACCCCGGGGACCTGCCCCGTAGTGTATCTGGGGAAGGCGTCTGTTCCAAAGGACTGAGGCTCCCAGGAGAGATCGCGCTGCAGTGAAACCCTCTCTTTTGCTGAGAACTGGTTAAATAAATAAAGCTTCTTACTGCCATCTACTGTACGAAGGTGTCAAGCCAAATGGAAATAAAAGTTCGTCTCTTAGTTCTCAAAAAAACAAAAATGCTCCGAAAAGGGAGAAATTAGAGCTGTATTTCTGTCTAGATCTATTGCTCGCCTTATTTGTCTTATTTTCAAAATCAGAAATAATTAGTATAAAGCAATCTTTTACTGAGGGCAGAAACATCAGTTGTCATCAAATGAATATTATCACTTTATTCTTTGCATCTTCCATTAACATCAGCTTCCTCTATATTTATGTATACAGATATACCTGGATGTGAATATAAAAAGCATTACAACTGCTGCCTTCATTTTTGAGGTCCTCATTTGGCACAGATATAAATCATGTTCTTTTTTGACAGTTTTACCTTCTGCCTGTTAAGTGTTTTCTGATAGACTTTTTTTTTTTAGATCTAGAAATTAGTTGTTCCTTTTTAAGTCCTTAGATAAGTTACAGTCTCAAAGATTAATGAAACATTTAATAAGTTCAAAATAAACCAAAGCAAAAGAGTAGCTGTAGTTCTATTTTTAAGGGGTCATACTTCAGGCTCTATTAATGTAGCCTCATATTCTGAAAGTATCCAGTGTTTCCAGACTCGGCAGACACCAGAGTGCAGTGCATTAGCAGAATTAGGACTTTACACCTTTGAGAGTGGGGACCAGCAGTGCAGGACAATATTAAAGTTAACCCTATAAAAGATAACTAGGAGGATGCACCCGTGTTTTGTTTCCAAGTCTCATGTTCCTGAGCCTCCAGAGTTTGTCTCACTCAAAGACCAAGAAGCCTAAAAGAATCCTGGATCGTGCAGATCAGAGGTGGCCTGTGCGGACACAGGAGGCGAGCGCAGCCCTGCGAGAGCTGCTGGGTGAAACTGCCACGCCGTGTCCTCACCGCCGCCGTTCGCAAATTCACCAGGCTCCTCAACCCGCTGGGAACCGCTTGGCAGGGAGGCAGGGCACAGGAATTCAGCTGGTTTAGTGCTAAACCATGTGGAGTTTTTCTGCTATGCCAAAGGGATCTCCAGGTGGCCTTTTCTGTCTGAGTTACATAAGGAAGCCGGATTACAGCTGGGAATCTGTCCCTGTGTTTTTAAGTGACTGATGTACCTAGATAGAAGAAAACCTTTTTTTTTTTTTTTTGAGTAGGGGGATAAATTCAGAGTAAGTCTAGTGCTTGCAGTTCTCAGTTTCTATTGCTATCGGTGGGAAAGCGATTTCTCGGCAGCTCATACAGCCTAGCAACACACCTCTATGTTCAACAGAAACGGTTGTTTTGAGGAAGGTGCAGCTTAGAACTGCAGGTCACTCTTTGCTACCGCATTTAATACAAAGCTCTTCATTAAAGAGAATCAGAGAAAAATGGCAGGATGTATTATGTAAGCATACTCAAAAATGTGATGCCAAAGAGGGTTTAAGAAAGCAGAGAACCCTCCTGCTGCAAAACCCTTCCTGGGACAGTTTAACACATTTCAAATGAGCTCTTAGAAAGTACATATTGCATCTTGTACCAGTTGGGTATTAATTTGTAGTGTTATAAACAACTGGGTTTTATTGAGAAAATAGTAATGAGAAATAAATGCCTGTAGTAAAACGTGTATCATCTGGTCTGCATTTGAGTTCACACATGAAAGCTATTTGGCCTGGCTTGCTGCCCAAGCCTGCAGCTTTGGAGCTCGTCAGGCAGGAAGAAGGACACTGAATTCCCTAGGTCAGCAGCTCAGGCTTTCTTTACGCAGGGTTCTGGAAGGACAGACTCCCTCCTTGTGCTGCGTTATGGCTGTATTTGCTCTATTTTTTAAGCTGCAGTTTTCTCCATCAACGTTACAACATTTGCTGAGTGGCCATTATTAGGGGTCACTAACTGTCGTACAAGATTCCTTCCATGTGTTTACATCTGCTTTAAGTTGTTGTCCAAATACCCCTGAAAAGCCCCAGTAAAGGAAGGGCAGCCCCCTGTACTGCACTGTGCAATCCACCAGACTGACCCTGGGGGCTCCCTGCATGAGGGGGATTTTTGCATCATGCTGCAATGATGCATCCCGGTCACCCTGTGTGTGATTCATAGGATCTAGGGCTCTGGAAGAGGGACATTCTTTAAGGCATCGCCTCATGGAGACATCTGACTTTGGATGGTTGAAAACCAAGGGACAAGGATCATGTCTAACGCGTTTGTACATCATTGCACTTTCCATTCCCCTCTTAAACTTGATGAGTTAGTTGAAACCCAAAAGAACAGAACTGTTGATAAAAAAAAAAACTGAAAATGAAGCTTAGCAGTGAATTTTTAACATTCTTTGAGCTACGAGCCGAGGCAGAAGGCAATGCTGGGCTCCCCATGCAAAACGGGAGATTTTCCCTGATACTGGGCCAAGTGGGGCTGTATTTAAAAGTCTTCTTTTTAA
Source organism: Tinamus guttatus (assembly GCF_059628265.1). NCBI lineage: Eukaryota > Metazoa > Chordata > Aves > Tinamiformes > Tinamidae > Tinamus > Tinamus guttatus. The sequence continues at coordinate 16,471,247 of NW_028288538.1, forward strand.
GCTGGGGGAGAAGAACTCATGATAAAGCGATTAATCCTAAGGGGCCAAATACGGCCCGTGGGCGATGGACGCATGAGGATGCTCCGGGTGTCGCCAGTAGCAGCCCCGGCGGAGGGCGCCTCTCGGCTGCGTCGCCGCGAGGAGGCGCTGAGGAGAGCGGGGGCCGCAGGCCCTGTGGCGAGGAGCGCCAAGAACCGCGCCACGGCGGCGACCCCGGGGCCGGGCGAGCCCCGCCGCGCGCGGGCGAGCGGCGCCGTCACCGCGGCCCCTGGCGCCGCCTCGGCGGCCGTTTAACGGCCGGGCGGCGCCAGGAGCGGGGCCGCTCGATGCGCTCGGAGCGCGACTGGGGCTGCCTGGCGGGCGGCCGTTGGTAGCGGCCGTTGGCGGCGCCGCCATGAACGGGCTGGCGCGGGCCCTGCGCCGGACGGCGGCTCTCGGGCGGGCCGGGCGGCTGCCGGGCGGGAGCGGCGGCCCCGGCGCGCGGCGCTGGGGCTGGGGGGTGGCGCTGGGGCTGGCGCTGGGCGTGCAGGCGCCGCCGGGCTGCGAGGTGGATGTGCCGCCCGCGCCGGCGCCGCGGGACTTCGGTGGCGCCATCGAGAGGAGCCGGGACCTGCTGCGCAGGGTCAAGGTGCCGCGCGGGGCTCGCTGCTTTCTGTAGTTCATCATTTCTGTGTTCTGCGTTATATTCTGATAGCCGTGAGGGCTGCTCGTGCTCCGGGTAGCGCCGCAGAGCGGGGCGAGCGCAAGTGCAGGGGGTGGTGGAAGATGTGGAGAGGGAGGGAAGAGGCGGTGGGCGAAGCCGGAGTGGTGGTGGCTTGGGAATGCTGAAGCGCTTCAGATTCTCTTAGCTACCGTGCGGTGCTCTGCACGTACTACACCTTGACTCTCAAAAACACTTTGACTATATTGTTTTTGCATTGCTGGCTTTGTAGTTTTGATACTTGTATTGAATTTGCCTGTGTTTTTCAGAGCAGTTTATATCAGTTCATTCCAACTAATACAAAATAATTTCAGTTATAATTTGGCAACAGTTTGCAAGAATTTTTTAAATGGAGGGTTGATTTAGCTTCTTTAAGGTTTTGAGTTTTTGTTTTGTTTAACTTGCTAAAATGCCTCCTCTCTCTCCTTTGATAGGATGAAGCAGGAATCCCGGGTATAGTGGTTGGAGTTTCTGTAGATGGAAAGGAAATCTGGTCAGAAGGTTTGTATAAAGGAATGTTAGCTCTGTAGTTGGAAAGTAATGAGCTCTTCTTAAAAGTTAACTATTTACTTCAGTCACAAGTTTTGTTAAATTTTTAAGCTGACTTCAACTTCTGCCTATATTGTATGGATTAAGGGTTCATAACTGCCTAGTCGCTTCAAATGAGGTAAAGAAACTATTAGAGAGGTTTCTTAGAACCAAGACTCATCAATATAAGGCTCCAAAGGTTCTTCTGTCTCTTGATTAGTCCAACATGCCTGTTATTAAACTGTACTGTATTCTTTATTAATTTTATTCACATTGATGTGTCTTACAGCTGAGTATTTTGTACATACTCGTTAGGACAGGGTGTGGGGCTGACCTTAATGGCATGTGTCTTCTGCCATAATAAGTGAAACCGTGCTCGGTGTGGCAGTTGAATTAAGATATATGTGATTTTTAGCTGAAATATTTCTGACTAGTTATTTTAGTTTGGTAAGGATTTTTCATCAATATTTTTGAAGAAATCTTAGAGGAAATTTTTTACCAACTCATATGCGGGAAATTCTTCAAAGAGTTTTTTCCTGGCCCAAGTCTAAGCCATTGTGATTGACCATTGTTCTTTATACCACTTATTTTCCAAATGCTTCCTGTTTGAAAAATCATTGTACAAAATACTTAACGAATTTTGTTTTGTTAGTGGATCAACAGAAAGCTATGTGGTGGCCCTACTGATCAAAATAGAATTTCATCCACTTGGACTCAGGACTGTTGCCAAAAACAGGTGCCCAGGGAATTATGGTGATACCATCTCTGGTTCACTTACCTTCAGCAAGTGAAAACTTAGTAACTTCCTGAGCCTGCTAGTATATCTCAACCATTATGTTTAAGTACATTAATGTAAGAACATTCTTCCATTAATTAGATCAGTCTTTGTGTATACTTCTACTTGAGGCATGCAGCTGTGCTGTAGTCTGGTAGAACTACATGTGAGAAACAAAGAAATGTTCTCTCTCAGGAGATTCCATAACTTTCATAAAGAAAGAATCCACCTCCCATTTGTGGGCTGAGATGTAGATTCTTACAGGAAAGGTACAGAGGACCTGTACCACTGTACCACTTTAACCACTGTTATCCTTCTAATAATTGCAAGTTAATTCTTCTGGTTATTTGTGTTATTTTTTAAATACAGTCTGTCAATGCTGTTCATATCTTTTAATATTATGTAGGCATTTGATGTTTATTTTAAACAAACACTGTATACTTTCAGAAACACTTTGATAAGTATGTGGGTTATTTTTATGGAAGATAAAAGTAGTACATAGCAACATATTTCATTAAAGTGAAGTTACAGAATTTGAAATATTTTTAACTACCTTTATCCTGTGTTTTCATATGGAGTTTTCATTTCATATAATGTATTCGTTTTGCTTGCAGGTTTGGGTTATGCTGACGTAGAGAATCGTGTGGTGTGTAAACCAGAGACAATCATGCGAATTGCCAGTATTAGCAAGTGTCTTACCATGCTGGCTGTTGCTAAATTGTGGGAAGAGGGAAAACTGGATTTGGATGCTCCAGTGCAGAAATATGTCCCTGAATTTCCAGAAAAAACCTATGAGGGTGAAAAGGTATGTGGTAGTTTATTACTAACACTTGTTTGGGTTTTAACACTTGATTTGAATCCTGCCATTGTCCAGCTATGTGTGTTTGTACCTGGATCTATTAATGGAAAACACCAGAGGTCCCTTAGACTTGTGCTTATGCTCACTGCTTGAAAAAGCAACATAGGAATTTCAGATCTTCAGTTTTATGTTAAGTGTGTATATACAGTTAAATATGTATGTGTATATATTTCAAACCATTTTAATATATAGCATGTAAAAGGTTCTGTATCTTTTGGTTGTGTTCTTTTGGTTGATTCAGTATGCTTCATGTCTTTAGTTACAAGGACTTATCTTTTGCTGTTGTCCTTTCTGCCTAGGTTGTTATTACTACGAGACTGTTAGTTTCACACTTGAGTGGCATTCGTCACTATGAAAAAGATATTACGAAAGTAAAGGAAGAGAAGGAAAAGGCAAACAGAGCATTTAAACTAGCAAAATCTAACCAGGAGAAGGAGCTAAAAGAAAAAGAAGCTAAAAGCCTTGAAAAGACTGATTCTGTCAAAGCTAAGAAAGAACATGAAGATGAGGTAAAAAGCCGAAATTCAAAACCTGGCAGGAGAGAAAAGGAATTTGAACAAGAAGAATATTATTTGAAGGAAAAATTTGAAAGTGTGATTGAATCACTGAAGATATTTAAAAATGACCCCTTATTTTTTAAACCAGGTGAATTTCTATTTCTTTCGATTTAAGAATTAATTCTTTCTATTTAAGTTAGTTTAGCCCAGTAAAGCAGGCTTTTGTTTATTTTTCCCATGTTCCATTAAAAGCTCAAAGGAGAGATGTGTTCAGGCTGTTCTATAGGAACTGTCCTGTAATTATCTTACATTTGATTTAACTTTTAATGACCAAAATAATCATTAGAACTTCATCAAGACAAAGCAATGCAGTAAGGATATTTTAAGCTTTAAAATACTTGTACAGTAGAGTATGTTCCTTGTACAGAGAGATCTCCATTATCTGTTACACTACTACTGTTTGTAACCATTTGTTCGGTTTCCTTGCTGCTTCAGCTACAACAATTAGGCTTCATTTAATTGTTTTTAATCTTCACATTGTGGAGGAGGGACAGTTGGTTAATGAAATACCAGTATACCAAACCTTGAGGATGCTGAAATTATTTAATTCCAGTGATTTGAAGAGTTTCAGATATAAATTCTAAATGAGTTGGGTTAGGAGGCAAACGATGCTCACTGCCAATAAACAACCGCAAGTAATGAACGTGTAAGGGGAAATGGATATGAAGAGGAAGCAGTCAACCATTTTTCCACCTTGGAGAGTTCTAAGTTAACTGAACTGTTTCAAGTAAGGGATCTGTCTTTGACTGTAGGTTGTTCAATGAAAACTTCTGCTTGGTAAACTGGTATTTCATAAAAAGTGTCAACACAAGAAGCAAGGAGGTTAAAAACACAAAGCATCATCTAAAATTCTATTAGGGTTACTGTTCATGTGATGTTAAAAGATGTTCTAGAACTAAAAAGGCTAAAACATGAACATAACAGTGACTGAGGAGCTTAGAAGAACTTGAACCAAAACTACCCCCTACCACTACGGTCTATACATAAACCTTATGTATAAACCATACCTTATAAACCATATACATAAACAAATCACAGTGGTCCAGCTTCTCTTAGGAAATGATTTCATGGTTCACTTTATCTGCTCTAAATCCAGATATCCTTGTTAGAACTAGTATGATAAATCTTGAAGAAAGGATATTAAAGTGTTTTTCTTGTGTCTCAGCATGAAACCTGTCTGTAAATGTTAATTCTTGAAAGTACTTCAATGCTGTTGTCATAACTTTGTGCACTCAATGAGCATCCCTGTCGCCTCAGTACCGTAATTCATAGGGAACAGTATCTTGAATGCTAATTTTCCCAAATTGTAATATGTAGACATATGTAATTACTTGAACTGATTGTTCATTGCTGTACATAGTTTTAGTCTTATTTCCTATGTGATTACTGAAATTTATCCCTCAAGATTTTCATTTAAGCATCATGCAGCTAACTTTTTTTGTTATTTTTCCTCCCTTTTTTACATTCCCTTAAGGTAGTCAGTTCTTGTATTCAACGTTTGGCTTTACACTCTTAAGTGCTGTTGTGGAAAGAGTTTCTGGGCAAAAATTTACAGATTATATGCTAAAATTGTTTCGGGACCTGGATATGCTGTCAACTGTGCAGGATGACAATGAGGCAATGATATATAACAGAGCAAGGTAAACAAGAATGAATTTTTACTCTACCTTTTCTACACTAATTGTTTTTTCTATCTTTTGAGCCTACTAAGTTTGTTCGTTTGTTAGTTTTTGATAGGTGTTTAGATGAAGTGGTTCAGATTATTCATGTTATTATTTCACACTTGAATTTTATATCAGCATTGTGGTATTGATGCTGTAATTAGCATGTGAAATTACAGAATAGAAAATAAGTGTTATAAGGGAATATATATTTAGATACATATACAGATACATATATGTTTAGAGAAAGAGGTGGTAAGGGATAATTTTCAAGTTTCATTTAGCTTGGTTGCAAATAAGTCAATAATTGTGGATAGAGCAAAACGAAGGGGTAACTGGGTGGCCATCATACAATGTGTAGTTACCTCAGTTTACATATTGACTTCCAAAGTTTGATTAAAATAATGAAATTATAGTATCAATTTTAACCAGGATTAAAATCATGCTTAACACAAAACTTATTTCACTATTTCATACCTTTTTAAGATTTTTTTTAAAAAAATTATGTAACTAGATAACTATTTGAATTTAATAAGGATTGTGCTTGTACTCTTTTGTTCTCTCCAATCTTATTTTGCTCAGCTGCCTTTGACTTCTTTGTTTGTTGACTCAGTTCTTAAATTTTGACACAATAGGAGAATTCTAAGTGCATCATATACGCTTGTAGAAAAAGTCTCATAAAACCACAGCTTGGCTTCTAAAAAACTCTTAATGAAAATGGTAATAGACATACTGAATCCAATCATATTTACATATAAGTGTGTACTTAAAATCCGTATGTATACAGAAAGCAGTCCCTGACTTCTTAGGGATAGTTTTAATGCCATCTGCTAAGAATCTGTGCTTGAAAATTTTGAAAGGCTTTTCTGACCATGTGGAGAATCTCCCTGATAACCACAAGGGCAGTACTTGGATTCCTTTCTCTTGAAACTCTTTAAAGGTACTACACAGATTGAAGAAAGGTCCTGTGCTGGCTGATCTACAGAGTCCTTCCATGTCTTCTGTATTGCCTTGACCCTTAGTATATCCTATAAGTAAGAAGACAGATCAGTGTTTTATTGAAATGAAGTTTCTGACCTAAAAGGTCTCACTTATTTTTCTCACTTGAATTTCTTTATAATTTGTTTTTCTGAAAAAATATATATATTTGCTATTTATATTTTAAAAAGATAATTCTAAAGTTTCTTGAGAACAGGAGTAAGGCATTTTAAGATAGTTTTGCATAATAGTTGAGAATGATGAGTTAAATTTTCTTGAATTCTAGGTATTACGTTTACAACAAAAAGGGACGGCTGGCAAACGCACCATATGTGGACAACTCTTACAAGTGGGCTGGTGGTGGCTTTTTGTCCTCAGTGGGTGATCTTCTGAAATTTGGAAATGCCTTGTTGTACAGTTACCAAGTTGGACAATTTAAAAACATCAATGGCAAACTTCTTCCTGGATACCTCAAACCAGATACAGTCACAATGATGTGGACCCCAGTGCCAAAAACTGAAGTATCGTGGGACAGGGAAGGTAAATACGCCATGGCTTGGTCTGTAGCAGAGAAGAAACAACAGTACGGCTGCTGCAGACAGCAGAGACATTACGCTTCCCATACAGGTAGTGCGGTGGGCGCCAGCAGTGTCCTGCTCATTCTTCCCGAAGAGCTGGGCTCCGAAGCCATGGAAAACAGGCTCGTGGCACCACCTAGAGGAGTAATTGTTACTATTATCTGTAATATGCAATCGGTTTCCCTCAGCAACACTGCCTTAAAGATTGCAAGGGAATTTGATAAAGGAAAAGGGGTGCAATATGTAGATTAAAAACAAAACAAAAAAGAAACCTGCAGTTTTGAATAACTGAAGTACTATAGTGAAACGTGGAAAAAAAAAATCGAGAGAGGTACAGTTAAAGTCAGATATTACTAAGAACACATAATAAAAGTATCAGAAATTCCCCTAATCAACTTCTGTTAGTGGTGCTACATTTTCATGTAACTGGATTCATCTCTCAGGGAAGTACTTAACTTATAAAAGAGAATGTAAAAGTTGAATTTGACTTCCTGTGTTATCCATTTAAATTATCATCATGTTAATGGTTCTTGATTTTTATTTTTGTCCTCCTCCCATCCAGTCAGACATTTAACCAAGCTTAAAATTAGATTAGTATTGGTCTCTCGTACTGAGAAGTGCAGCAACAAATCTGAAATAAATATGGAAAAACTTTTCACATCTTGACTTAAGCACACAAAGGCACTTTTCCTACCCCCACACACAATTCAGGTCTGCCAAAACTATTCAGTATTATTTAAATGGCTTTTTTTTTTTTTTTAACAGTGGTTTTCTTATTTGTTTAAAAAAACCAAGCAGCAAATACTGAAGTTACCTCCAGAAGGCAGTACCTTTTTTTTTCCTTTCTTTCTTTTTTTTTTTTTTTTATTCAGAGATGTCGATTGTTGAAGAATTCAAAAATAATAAAGCTAGAGTACTGTGAGTAAAAGCCTTTTCATTACATAGTCGCCTGGGCTTCCGTTTTGATTGGGCAAAGAGAATATGTGAAACTTTTTCTTAACTGTGAAATAAGTATATTATTTCACAGTCGAATATACCAGAATAGCACAACAAGGAAAGCCATCAAAGCATCTCATTGTTAGCTTTCCTTCAAGAGAAATCAGCCACAATGTGTGTGTCCTGACTTTGGTAGTGGAAGTTGTAGCTAATAGCCAGAAATAACACTGTATTCTGGTATGTAGATAGACATTTAGATAAACAAATTAATAGAACTCAACTTCAATAAAATTTAAACACCATTCTTGAAGATACTAGTAGAAGATGGATTTTTTTAAAATATATATTTAAATGTCCTTTTTCCAATTCTGGAGACCTGTTGTAAGGAGTTGCCTTTGCACAAAGTGAGTAAGAAATGATTGTGATCATTTTGAAATAATTTCATCAAGAAATGATTTCAAAAAAAGCTGTATCTAAGTTTCATTTTTATTATAGGAGTATGATAACAGCTGAATATTGTGAATTTTATATATTCCATAATGACATCTCCATTTTCTGAAGAGGGGGGGCAAAAGGCTGTTTACTGCTTGGTCATCCGTTTACTGATCTGTGTTTTTTCTCAGTCCACTTTTGTTCAAGATGGGTTTTAAGTCTCCCAGTATAACAATTTCTTATGTACTTTGGAGTGGGGAGGGGCCTGTTATTCTATTGTCCACATGCCCTAACTGAAAAGGGTTGCAATTACTGCCTTTTCTTGGTGTCAGACTATTTTAGAAAGTGTGCCATAGCTCTTAAGAGCTTGTGGACTGTTTCTGATAGAAAATAATAACATTTCTGTCCCCAGCATTAGATTTGGAATACTGGAAGTGTTGGAGTCTTCTTTTCATTTTTAAAATTGGTAGCAAATTTTCATACTAGCTGTATCACAGTCTCTGGAACTTCTTACGTGTTTAGAGTGAGGCAGCTCAGACTGAACTGTTTTAATGTGTTCTTCGTTGGTAACTCCTTAACTTATCCCTTTCACATATATTTTTTGGTTACGTTTGTCATCAGGAAATCTGTCTTCAGGAGAATTCTCACGTGTTTCTTGCACAGTGCTGACCATTATGCCAGTCCTCAAATAGCCAGGAGGGGTGCGCGTGTCTGCGTGCATATTTATCTTTTTTTCTGTGGTACTTTTGAATTAGATGAGAAGTTGGTACAAATTCAGCCTGATGAGGCCGCACAGATACTGCATAGTGCAGGAGTCACCAGTTCCAGTTAGCAGTGTTCCAGGGAGTGCACTAATTCTTGAGGGAACTAGCACATGTAAACCAAGAGTGAAGATAGTGCGCTGACGAAAGAGGGTTTGTTTTCATCTATTGTAAGCCCAAATCAGTGTTAACAGGACTGGATTTTAGAAAACAAATTTTAGATGTTTTTGTATTATCAGGCCTTACCTGCCTCTTCCTCAAGTTAGTGCTTCTCATGTTAAGTTCATAATTGATACCTGTTGCGTGGTGAAATAAAAATGTTAGTTTTGTTCCCACTATGCCCAGTTATTTACAGTTAGATTACAGTTATGCCTGGCAAGCCACAAAATGTACTTTTATGAGGTGCCAGTGTTTTGTCAAGACTTTTAATTCAAAATGGTATGACAGTGAGGGTGACAGAGCTCTGGCACAGGCTGCCCAAAGAGGTTGTGGAGTCTCCTTTTCTGGAGATCTTCCAAACCCGCTTGGATGCCACCCTGTGCCACGTGCTCTAGGTGTCCCTGCTGGAGCAGGGGGTTGGACTAGACGATCTCTAGAGGTCCCTCCCAACCTCAACCATTCTGTGATTCTGTGTGATTCTGTGACTGACTGTTGTAGCACTTTTCATGATTATGTGCCTTAAAGCAATAAAAATGTACTTTTTGCTTGGGTTTTATAGCCCACCTACATATATATTATATATATATATTTAATTCATTAACAATAGGTTGTCTCAATAGCTCAAAAATATCAAGCCAGTAGAGAGAATATAGGTATGAAAATCCTTCTGAACAAAATGTTCATTTGGTCAAGCAATAAATTCATCTATTTTTTTTTCCTTGAACTCTTGAGTAATAGCTGATAATTCCAATGCAGAAATACTGAAGATGAGCATCTTCTCCAATGGCAACAGGTTTTCAGTCTTAAGCTCCTAGAAACTAGTAGGCAAGCAACAACAGAAGTCTTTACTCGGACAGGGAACAATGATTTGTTCCTAACTGTTCTCACGTTGAAGGGTACATTAACACAAATTGACCAAATACAATGTTTAAAATACGGAAACCCTGAAAAAGTTGCTACTGTAAGATGTATAGTCTGTTTTTGTTGTGTGATAATTTGATTTTTTAGGTGTTTTGTGTGTGTGTGTGTGTGTAATTGTTCTTTAAAAAAAAATAGCATACTTTAGGAAAAAAGAAAGAAAAAATCATTCAGTGACTGTTGTGCCTAGGCTTAGAGATTCAGCATGTAAGAAATTTACCTGTGTGCTTGTCTACACATGGCCAAATATGCATCATGAATGAATATTTGATGTACATGGGAAAGCAAATAATGGCCAGAAGTATCTAAGACATTTTTAACACTAAGCTATTAATTACAGTATCTCACTTGACAAACAGAATGGTTAACCATTAACTTTATATGCAGAAACATAATTCTTTATACTGTCTCACTGGTAACTTAAGGATTTTGAAAAAAATAGCGTTCAAATGTCACTGTCACTAGCCTATTGCTGTGTGTGCACTATTGGAGACATTAACAATGTTTACATTTCACCTAGCACCTGTATCAAAGGAAGTCAATGACACATTTTGCTATGGTAATTCTTACTTAATCATGAGTTTTATGTACTCATCTGTTGCAGGCTAGGGAGAAAAAGCAGTGATATGGAAGAGTAGGACTCAGTCTAGTTGCAGCGCATATATTCAGGTCACAGATGAATTCATATTGTTACTCAGATTTATTCTGAAACCAGTTATTTGATGGACTGGCATTAAGTGTGGGCTACTGTCTGGTCAGTCAAGAGCAACTCCAGTGATAGAAAACCCAGTATGGGCGTGACTTAGGACTACTTTCCTTAGAAGGTATGTATGCGAACTGTTGTATCTGTTTCTCTGTCGAACACTTGCTTTTTGCATCTGATAATTATCAGTGTTCACTGAATTAACTGAAATAAAACATATCTTGCAAATGCATTGAATTATAGTATCAGTTTTTTTATTGACTAGGCACTGACAAACTTGCAAAAAGGCAAATAAATTCCCAACAACAATCAGCTCACCAAGACAGCTGGTATTTTGGAAGACACATTGACATGTAAAGGAATATAGTATTTAATATAATAAGATGCATATAAGGTTACATTGCTTGACTGGATTATCATGATTAAAACAACCTTTCAATTCTAAAGATCTTGGACAACCATTTAGAAAGGGGTATCTTTTTAAAAATTAATCTAATAATTGCTTTTGTCATTCAAAAAGGTAATCATATTGAATATTAGAAAACATGCATGGGTTTGCCATTAGTTTTTTTATGACATGCTGTCATTCTCATCTCTTGATCTACATAGATCGGTAACTTATACCATATACTTTGCCTGTACAGAATGCTTTTGTTTTGCAAAATATTTGTTTTGTAATCAATCCAACATAGGAGCTCTACAGGAGTTTCCAGGCTAGAGGAGGGGATGATCACCTGTCCTTGAATAACAGCTGAACATAAGCAGATCATTTCAATTTGAGAAATAAATTGAGAGCCTATCAGCATATTCACCAACATGGTAAAGCAACGCTGAAAGCAAAACGGTTGCATGCCTCTTAAATCTGCCTAGCCTTTATTATCCTTACATTAGAGCAGCTATACTGATAGAGCACACAAAATGCATTCCTGCAGGGGTCTGTGTCACCGCGTGCGCTACACTGCCAGAGTTGGTACTAAGTTGGTACTAACAAGGGGAAGGGTGCATGCAGCAAGCGTGAGGTTCACATTCTTGCATTAAATGCCACTAGCCAATTGTAATACATTGTTTAGAAGTAAAACTACACAAACAAAGCTGAGCTGTCTGAGAATTTGCAGGAAAAAATTGCACTTTGAACCATTTATTGAAAAGATTCCAGCTTATTAGTCACTTGTGGTATATAATTTTTACAAAATCAACTGTAATTATATTGTTATATTAACAGGCATTTTTTTAAACAGATAAGGCTTCCAGGAACATGGATCCAAGTCAGCATGCTGAAGAGACTTTTCAGTGTTGCTTTCTTCTGAACGAACAGCCTGTAAAGAAATCACAGGGGTAAATGAATAGTCCTTAGATTGTTAGACTGTCATGAAAAATTGCTCAGCCAAATTCTGCTATTGAGCATCCCTAATAAATTTAAACTTTGTATATCACAAATGGTGAAGCGCTAGCAGCCCTGTCAGATAATCAGTCCTCCCATAAGCTACATATGTATAGTAGTACATGATGCAAGCACCACTCTACTGAATTCACATATGTTTACCTTTTAAACAAGAAGTATTAGTGAAAGGTGGATTCATTCTTTAATTTAAACTCTCAAGTGTTTCCAGCGTTTTAAGTGATTTGACCCTCTAGAGTTCGTTCAGAACTAAAATAGACCATATATTTATTATAGTTAGACTAAAGGAAGTTAAAAGTCAAAGCATCTAAAATTAAGTGTGATGAAAACAATCGCTCCTCTGCTTAGCTGATTAGCATGTCCGTATAGCTATTAAAAACAAGAAAAACAAAACCCTTCAGAGAAATGGGGCCCACTAACAATGTTTTTAGTAATCAACTCAAAACAGACGGAGTTTTTTTTTTTTTTCAATATCTGTTTTCAAAATCAAAGCTTAAGTATTTGCAAACTTAAATGCAATATTTGTGCTGTATTTGTACTGTTAAACGTTGCCCCTTACCTTCTGTGAGCCTAGCCTTTCCCCCAGTAGGCTGGCACAGGACAGTTGAGCATCCAACACACAGAACTACTGTCTGGGCATGGCTGAATACTGTAGTGATCTTGTAGCATCCTGGAAAACATATTAGTAACCTCTCCGTCAAGTGTGGGTTTTTTCTTTTTTTAAATGTCATAAAGGTAGTTCTTAAATACTACTTCAACTTGCGACTTTTCACAGACGGAATGGGCGTTATCTTAATCTACCATTATCTTAACCTACACAAGAGTTCAAGTAGCCCACAGCATTATTTGATACACATCACATAATACTATTTGCCATTATGAAATGTGCTGTATTATCAGTGTTGTTTTTCCTCTTTTCAAACTACTGGTCAGACTAAGATGGCATTGAGAGGGGCATTTTATTTGTTCAGCTACTATACAGTTTTAGAGAGAAAGAAAAAAAGAATAAGTCATCCAGGTCTATTAAAATTGAAAAAATTCAAATTATTTACTGCATGGGTAACTGAATCAGCCTGTACTTTACAGCATACTAAATAAACAAAGTATTGTTCCTATGAAGTACATGCTTTTACTAATACGCATTTAAAAGTGACAGCCAATTAACTGAAATTGTTATGACTGTTTATATGAGAATCATCGACAAAACTTGACAAATTCATCTGCAGGATGTCTCCTGTGAACAGGTAGCATCTTATAGCTTTTCTTTATGGCTCTCAAAAACTATTCAGGGATTTATCCTGCTGCTTGCTAAAGGTGTTCCATGGTATTTGTACTTTCTTAATGCATGGGGGAAAAGACATCTTTCTTGTCCAGAGCTTGAAAGGGGTACAGCAGCAGGAGGTTTTATAGATACAGGCTAGGGTATCTGCTAACAGATCTTTGAGATGCTTGTGTTGATTTGTCCTCTGTGTTTTATTTTTTTATAAAGCCAACAGGTATGAAAGTAGAACCTGTCACCTACTAGACAATCTTCAGACCTTCAAAACAATTTTATTTCTTAATGACATTAGGTCAGAAGACTCATAATATGCAGGACAAAACATTTTGTAACTAGAACTCAGGTCAGACTGCAGTAATGCATCCCAATTCTCCTAACAGCAGCCTGCCATTTCAGACCTCTGCTTTTCTGATGTGAAGTCTTGATTCTGGACTTTCTCCCCCGAATACAAGAATCCATCTACCTGGAAAACAGGTAATTTGCTGTGGTACAGTACTGCTGTTGACAAGGTTTGGCAGCTGTGAATATAAACATTACTGTTCTGTTTCATAAGTGGTACATATGCTTGGTGGTATTCTAAGCTTGTGACATGTTTACAACAGAAGGCTCACTCTGTTCCAGATCCAAAAATAAACACTTTGTGGATAACATCTGAACTGCATTAATTAAGAAAGCAAAAATGGAACCGTTCTCATACATGGCTTAGACAAAGGACTTTTTTGCAACTTTGCTTTTAATTAGTCAAGAGGAATTGGAAGAGGAGGTTTTTGGAGATTAAAATATTTATAGCAGATTTCAATCTAGGTGTGAATATCATAAAGACAATACAAAATAGAATATCAGATGTGAGAAAAGTCTCTAAAACTTCAGAAAAAAAAAATCTGACAAGGAAGCTGGAAGGCTAAGAGAATTCCTATGAGAAAAGATGGCAACTTTCTACTTTGTTTAAACCAAAAATAGCTGCTGCCAAATCTTTGTTTGGAAGAAGAATGAAATAAAAATGTTTAAAAAAAGAAGGAAAAAAAACCCTACTACCTTAAAACTTAAAAATTGTAAGTGTTGTTTTCCCCCACAAATTTGAAGTTTAAAATTGATGAGATTTTATTTTGAGTTTTGTAAGAAAATGAGCCCAGTAATTTCAACAACTATTTAGCATCTTCAGCAACAGTGGATGATACAAAAGGCAGCCTGATGTCATGAGCAGTGCCTCAATGAGCACCATTGTTGAAACTCTCCCCCTTTGCTATATACAACCCTCAAACTCCATAACCAATTAATCCAACAGCTATGAATGTAACAGATGACCTATGGGCCTAAATTGGCATTTCTAGCTTAGTGTGTGTGTATACGAATGCTTGTTTGAACCAAGTTAAATGTTTCAAAGTAAATGGCGCTAACTATTTTTAATAATCACACTTTTCCTTCAAACAGTTTTAATGAATTTATAGCAACTTTAGATGGAAAACAATGCTTCAGACCATCCTAGAAATTTAAACCATTAAGAAACTTACCCTGCTAAGAAAAAAATGGATAATAACAAATACAAGGAAAATAACACATTAATGTTCACTACGCTGGTTTGTGTCAGGATGATCACTTTTCTAAGTAAGTCCATGTGTTTTCTTACTGCTTTAATCTTTAATTTTAGTTTAAGATACAGTTCATAGACACTCTTATAGTATCAGAAGACTAAGAGACAAGTTACAACATTTGACAATTTCTGTGCCTCAGTATGAACACAGCTGTGCTGATCAAAGAAGCTGGGCACTGGTAGAGCATCCTCCTATAACTGTGCTAGAAAGTGTTATGTTTTAGCATACACAGGAGAAGTTGTACAGGTGTTTCTAAGTCAGAATAATTAGAATCTGGGAAAAGTGGACATAGCCAATACCTTAAGTATGTCCTGTATGTATGGGTTGGATGTCTTAATAGAAATATGCAAAAGAGAAAGTGGTGTATTTCTTTTCTTTATATATATTTTCTGAGAGTTCTTCACCCAACTTAAGAGAAAAAAATAGCATTATTTTCAATTTGAAGGTTCTGCAATGGATGTTTTAAAACATCCCTTTCATTTCAGTTCTTACACATGGAAATATTGGCACCTGTTTTTTCCCAATCTCTCAGGATTAAGAAAGAAAAAACAAACAAACAAACAAAAAGCCAACATAGTATAGTTTCAAGCATCCACAAAATAAAGACCTGACATTTTACATCAACTCTTTAAAAAAATGGTGGTGCACTTTATTACAAAGAAAACAAAAATTTACAACCATATTTTTTAAATCTACAGAACACACAAACTACAGTAAGGTAATTTTTTTTTTCAAGAGACCTTTTATGAAGCTGAACTGCATACTAAACCAGTTTATTTTTTTAAGGCATAAAACACTTTAAGTATTTACCTGGACATTTTACATCCATAAAGTAGGAG
Organism: Tinamus guttatus; assembly: GCF_059628265.1. Lineage (NCBI taxonomy): Eukaryota > Metazoa > Chordata > Aves > Tinamiformes > Tinamidae > Tinamus > Tinamus guttatus. The sequence continues at coordinate 16,486,901 of NW_028288538.1, forward strand.
TTTGGGCTCTGCACAAGACGTTTCTTTTTGTGCTTTTTCTTCTCATCCTCTAAAGAGGGATGTACTAAATCTCTAGCCAACTGAATGGGGAAAAAATCAGCAAATGTTAAATTATGTTCAGTCTAGTTAAATAAAGAGTGTATTATGAACCGTATTCTGCTGCCTGTAGTCTGTTCCTAGACATAGTGGCAGCGCTACGGTTAACCTACCTGCATAACCACTTACATAATGTACATTACCATTATTGACTACTTCTGTTACCTGAATCCCAGAATAGAAAATGCAGTATACTAGCAAAAATGCTGTTGTTCCTGCCCTAGAGCGGGGCAGCACTGCTAATACACACATTTCTCTTGTATGAGAGGGTTGAAGCACAGAGGAATAATCGCCCATTGCCCTCCCCACCCCCCCCCCAAAAAAAAAATCACAAACGTTTCTAGGTACTCGCTGAGTATCTTGATCCCTGAAATGAATCCCTATAAAAGCAAGCATGGAGGTATCACTAGAAAGGAGGGGTAGCAAAACTAAATAAAAAAGAAAAATAAGAGAGATTGAGCGAGAGGAGGAGAGGCGTTTAAATGCTCACGCCCGGCTCCGAGGAGAACAGCCCTCGGGAGCCCTCAGGTGACTAGCGGGGCTGATAAGCGCCAGGGCCGCCTCGGGAGGCGACGGGCGCTGCCCCCGCGCGAGGAGGCCCGAGGGCCGCCGTCCGCTGCCCCCCGGGGCCCGGCTCCCATCGCCCTCGCCCTCCCTGGCCGCGGCCGCCCCGCCGGGCTGTGCCCCGGGCGCCGGTAAACAACTCACGGGCATGTTCCCCCGCGGAGCCGCACACGAGCCGCCGCGGCCGCCCCTTCCCTCGCCGCTTCCGGGAGGGCGGGCAGCGCACGCCGCCACGGGCCGTGCCCGCGGGGCGGCCGCCGACAGGCCCCGCCCCAACGGCCGTAACGGCCCCGGCCAACGGTGCCCTCGGCGCGGCGGCGCCGGCACGGACGGCCTCGAAGCCGGCCCCGCGAGCGCGCCGCGGTGCCACAGCCCTCGGGGGACAGGGAAGGAAACGCAGCCCAGCACGGAGCTCATTTTCAGTACCGGGAAAATAGCAGTGTAATTTCCTTGCATGTTATGGAGTTAATTACCGCCCCTCTGCTCCCCCTTTTTTTTCCCCTAGCAAATTACGGTAGCGATTACGTGTTAAATAGCCTTCTCGATGATGGATCTAATGTTTTATCACAGGTAAGATGCAATTTAGAAAAAGCGGACAATCTTTTTTAAGGTACAGCCCTGTGGTAAACGCCATAATGAGCCCCTGGCTATAACAGCCAACTGAGCGCAGTTACAGCAGAGGTTCCTTGGCTTTTTTTTTTTTTTTTTTTAAATACACTTGCATTTTCTTTTTATGATTGAGCATGTAACGTGGAAAAACAAAAATCCCGTTTTACAAATATTTTTCTTACATGTTGGAGTCTCATAAAAACAACTCGCCAGCCTGCAGGTCTGTAGTGCTCTTTTTGGCAAGGCCCTTTCACATGTTCATTGGTCAAGAGCTCAAGGTCTCAGCTTGAATTTGCGGATCTTAAATGGAGTTTAGAAGGCCTTGTACTTTTATACTAGATTTTGACTATAATGGGACTCAATGTTTATGTCAAATGATACCTTACTTCAAGCTGTACGTATGTATATACTCTCTTGGAGTTTCCCACCCAAAGGAAAACAAATACAGAAGAGTTTGCATATTAGTTACTATTTATACCTTTAATTTAGAAAACCTATGAGAAATTTAGAAAATGCTCACAGTAGGAAAGAAAAAGTAACCCTTAGTTTTGTTATTAAGAGGTAGTTTTTATGAGTAATAATTTTGAGTATAATTTGTAAGATCATTGGGTTTAACTGAAACAAGCCCCAAACTGCATTTTAAAAGTGTAATTCACTGAAGGTCCAGTAAGTGGCACAAATAGACCTTATAAAAATCACTTCTAAGAAAAATTTTCCAGAAATGTAAAGCAGGCAGGATGCCAAGCCACATCCTTTTTTGCAGGAAGAACTGTTGCATTTACCAAAAAAAAAAAAAATCAAAGAAATAGATGTTCAAAATAGTTTAACCAGACATAAAGGAATTCTCTATTCACCTTCTCTGAACTACTTTGTCAGTAACTGAATTTGTGGTATTAGACTTTAGCATCTAAATTACATAATGCAGATTAACACAATTTACAGTTGTATATTTGTTAATATGTTATTTATGCTAATATGTTATTTTGTTAATAACGTTATCATGGATTTGTTATGGTCTTGTAATATTGCATGAGTATGAAAGCTTTTTTTTTAAGAAAATCCATTATTGAAGTTTTTGGGGTTTTTTTCTGAGAATTGTTGTAACTTCTCTTACAATACAGAGCTAGGATTTCCTGCGATTTCTTCCTCCAGGGTTTTAAAAAATTGTGTGTGCAGAAATGCAGATGTAAGATTTCATAGGGATACATCTGTCTGAGGACAGTCTTGCCAAAGCTGAGACAGCATCTCCAGTGCTGCCAGCCTACCAAGCCACCAAGCTTTCAAAATATGTTCTCCCTCTCACAAAACCCCACATTATTCTGCAAGAAGAGAGCCACGTGGTGAAGTGCTTCAAGCCTTATATTGTTTTGTCTCGTCTCTCAGTCAGAGCCTGCCTGTAATGCCAACTTAGCATTTTTCCTTATGCTGAGGAGAGATGATGACACACGACAAGGGTGTTTTGCAAGTCCTTTTCATTACAGGGACTTGGCAAGGCACTGGCTCATGCTCTGCCTGCTGTCCTGTGCAGTTAGCAGCATGTGCTTGTTATCAGCACGGAGCAGATGGCTTGAGTTCTTGCTTCTTAACTGGTTTTACTGCCTTTCGGTCTTTTCCAAATGTATGGTATTTACCTGCAAGCAGAAAGGAAAGAATCTATTAAGGCTGGTGATTCAGAATCTAGGAAAGATTTTTATTTTTATTTGATTATCATAGTACTTTTACAAGATAACAAAGCAAAACGAAAAAAAAAACATTTCAAATGCTGCCTACTTCTTCCTCCTAACTTTCCTTTCATAAACATTTTTCCTTCAAGGACCATACAGTGTCTGAGGAAAACGGTAGATTTGCAGTTTACATTAAAAGCAGGTTTCTATGGAAGAAGGGGCACACAGGATGATCTGAAAACAGGATGCGTTTGGGACACATCCCTCTATTTGGTTCTCTATTTTGGTTTTACTTAGAGATTCATTTCCTTTTCAAAGCAGCCTGTCGTTGACCTGCTAAAGGAGTCAGCTATAACTGATTACATTCAGTCTTATGACCTAAAACTTTTTTTTTTCAAGTACACTATTTAGAAAGCAGAAATGCAGCTCCGATCTTTATGTTGCAAGTTAACTAGGATAGAAATATAGCCTGTTTTTGCCAGGTTTGCACCACAGTGACATGGCTCACACAGTACACATACAAGTCCCAGAGAAATTACTTCCCCTTTCCAACTTTCCCTCAGCAAAAAAAAAAAAGAAAACTTCAATCTCATTTCAGAAAAAGAACAAGAAACAATCTGCTAGAACAACTAAAGAACATTTCCAGAAGCTGGAAATAATGACAGTTTTTTCTACATAATGAGTGGAAATCTTTTGCTGTTTCAGAGCCGAAGCTCTCTGATGACACGCATAGCACTTGGTGACGTGGGAGGCCGCGCTGGAGCACCCGCTTGCACCCGGTATTACTGTGTTCTCTTCCTTTCCTAGCCTTCTGTGGGAGGGTTGGTAGGATTTGCTGTGTGCTGTTGGCAGAACACAGGGGCGTTTACTACAGGACATCTTTCAAACAGAGCACGGTCTCCAAGGAGATGTATACTGGCTCTTCTGAAAATAAGAATTCACCCTAATAATGCTTCTTGTGATACATAAAGTGTGGGTAGGTGTCTCTGTAGTATTATCATTAAAACTACTTAGATTTCCATGTATTCACCAACTTGAAACTGCGCTCAGAACTAGTTTCAAGTTCTGCCTGTGGTTTTGTTCATACTGGTGAAGTATGAAGTGTAGTAATTTTTAGGTGAAGTATGAAGTGTAGTAATTTTTAATTGGATGTACGTTTATGGTAGAAACTCTGGGAGGTGTTCAGTGGGTTTAAATATGGCTTATGCTTGGATAGTTCAGATTCATAAGGGAATTTAAGCAGCTCTCCTTTTATCATTAATCTTAACTTGCTAACAAACCTTGAACTTCATGGAACTTACAGATAAGAATCTGATAGTGCTTGTCCTTTCTGGAATTGAGGGAGACCAAACTGTACATACTCTGTAGCTTTTCTTGTTAATGCTTGACTTAATCTGTTTGATATAAAGTTCTGCCGCATACACACATATATATACCCACATACGAAGAATTCTGACATTTAGCACATATTGAATGCACTGAGACAACGTGTAGAACAAGCATAGAAGTATCCACCTGCAGATAGGTGTGTTTACCAGAACTGGCAATAAAGTGGCAGTTATTTAAAGGAGTATCACATGACAGCCAAATGGTAATAAATTTCAGCGGCATCTGCCAAAATCAGGGTTGTTAAGGTTATACATAAAAACTAATATTATATTAATTAGCAAAAGTCCAAAAGTTAAGGAGCAGAGCTCATGTCGAAGACTTGGACCTGTAGACTCCAACTAGTGCCAGAATAACAGGATCTTGGATCTGTGAATGTTTCAGATAATTATATTGTTTTCTAAAGCCTTGTGTTTAGACAATTAAGACTTAGAAATTCCTACAATTTCATACATGCTGAATGAGAACTTTTTAAAGAAGGTTTGTCACCCAGTATGTGTTCTGTAGGGGATCTTTTATACTTAGCTATTCTTCTATTTGAGGAGAGGGAAGAGAAAGATTTTTGAAAGCTGAAGTAACATGTCGGTCTTTCCTTTGAGACAAGTAGAAATGAGAATGAGAATTAAGGAGCAAGGCTATAGTCTATTATATTCCTACAAATATAGATGTCAGTAAACTCATCACAAGTATTTTTTAATGTGTATGTAAAGATTGTTATATTTACTGCATTAGAATCATGGGAGTAATTACGTTTTGCTACTCATGTTAGTGCCTTTCTTGACAAGATCTCAGTGTTTTAACAGATTCACTTACATTTCAATGACTAAGGGAGTTTTGCGGTATCTTGGTTGGGACTCAACATCTGTTTACGGGATGAGTTTCAACTGTGATATTCAGGAAAACTGTTAGTTGAAATTGAACTTGGATTTTTATTTGGGGGTTTTAAAAGGCTTTAAAGTGCTACTTTTTTTTTAATGTACAAATCAGCATCATAGCAAACATTTACACAACATTGTTATGGTGCTGTCCCCATTTATATAGTGACAAGGTAAACTCTGTCAACCATTCTGAACTTCCCACACATTCAATATTCCCCTCAGTGGTGTCAGGAACAAATAAAATATTCATTCTTAGTTGATCTATTTGACTCCAGTATGGCAAAAACAAATCTGTCTTTTTCAATTTAAGTGCTAACACAGAGACTGGGTTTCAAAGTATTTTCATAGGCCAAATATCATCCTGGTTTAAGTATTAAGCCCTAAGAGTGTTGACTGTGCAATTGTACAGTTACAGCTTTTACATGAGGTGCATATACATTATATATATATACACATATATCTTTCTGTCTTTACATCTTGTTTTCAAAGTAACTTTTAAAGTTGGTGGTTAAGTAAACATCTGTCCCCTGAGCCTGGCAAACTGGCGCTTTTCCAAATCAGAACAGAACTCAATATTGCAAAGCACCAGTGTAATTAAAGAGGGAAGTAATTTGCATTATTTTTCTATAAAACTACTCTTGAGTAACAGATGGCAGTCACAAACACACTGCTCCAAAGACATATGGAAACCTATTTGTTCGATAAATCTCAGAGTGAATATTAACCCCCAAATTACTCTCTTCATTGCTGAAAGAAGATGATGCAGTAATCTTCAGAAGGGCCCTAATTACAGTACATAGCAATTTGTGTCTCTGAAAATACAGATATATGGAAATGTTTCAGAGATTATTTTTTTCATTTGCAGTTTCCTATAATCTGATTATTCATGCTAGTCTGAGTAACTAATCTTTTTGGTTTTAGTGCTTTAATGCCAGATTGTCATTATCATACGTAAATTTAAATCTTATAATAAGTACTTGAGCAGCCCAACTTAGCATGTAAACAGCCTAATTGCCAATAACACAGTACAAAAATGAACTAAGCATGACCTAAACCATGTTTCCAAGTGCCCAAAAACCCAAGTAGGGCTGAACTCTGAAAGTGTGTTAATACCAAACCAGCAAACCCCAAATCTTTGTTTTGCCACCTTGGCTCCCCTCTATCAGACAATATCCGGATCTGCCACACATCTTAATCAAACAAACAGTGACATTTTCACTTGAATCACCAACACAGCATCTACATTATGAATTTAGATTTTAATACAATTAACTGTAAGTTTGATTAGCCTTTATGATGAGCTTTTATTGAACCCAGCTTGTGCAGCTTTACATCAGATTTAGTACTGGATCTTTTCTCATGATTTGTAACACAAACATATGTTGGTCAGGAACACCACCAAACTGAGTAATACACAATTAAGAACATAATAGCCCTTGTTTTCTCAAGGTTTATCATGAATTGAGAATCTTGCACACAGGGAAAGCAGGGCAGCTGCTGAGATGAAGTGTCAGGGGCTGTTCCAGTGTCAGAAGCTGCCACAGGGCGATCTGGCACAGCGGTGAGGGAGAACCAAAAGGCAGCTGAAAAAAACATTGCCATTTCAGGCCTTGCAGGATGGCAAGTTCCTTAATGAATAATTCGGGGTAAACTGCTGCTTTTCCTTGGTTTTCCTAAGAGGGAAGTAAGTATTGTTGTAGTGACTTACACAGGGAGATTTTCTCTTTACAGCTTGTTTAGAGGCACATTACAGTGTAAAAAAGTTAAAGCAATAGATCTTTGCTGTCATAGAATCAGAGAATCGTTAAGGTTGGAAGGGACGTCTAGAGATCATCTGGCTTGGGCTCCCTCCACGTGCAGGGTTACCTAGAGCACGTGGCACAGGGCTGCGTCCAAGCGGGTTTTGAAGATCTCCAGAGAGGGATATTCCACAACCTCTCTGGGCAGCCTGTTCCAGTGCTCTGTCACCCTCACTGTCAAGAATTTTTTTCTTAAGTTCCTGTGAAACTTTTGATGCTTCAGTTTCTGGCCGTTTCCTCTAGTTCTTTTGGTGGCCACCACTGAAAAGAGGCCAGCCCGATCCTTCCCACTCCCTCCCTTGAGGTACTTATAGACACTGCTCAGGTCTCCTCTCAGCCTTCTCTTCTCCAGGCTGAACAGGCCCAGCTCCCTCAGCCTCTCCTCATAGGGCAGATGTTCCAGGCCCCTGATCATCCTTGTAGCCCTGCGCTGGACTCTCTCCAGCAGCTCCACATCCCTCTTGTACTGTGGAGCCCAGAACTGGACACAGTACTCCAGATGCGGCCTCACCAGGGCTGAGTAGAGGGGCAGGATCCCCTCCCTCGACCTGCTGGAGACGCTCTTCTTAATGCAGCCCAGGATCAATTTGGCCTTCTTGGCCATGAGGGCAACTGCTGCCTCATGGTCACCTTGCTGTCCACCATGACCCCCAGGTCTTTCTCCGCAGAGCTGCTCTCCAGAAGGTCAGTCCCCAGCCTGTACTGGTGTCTGGGGTTATTCCTCCCCAGGTGCAGGACCTTGCACTTGCCCTTGTTGAACTTCGTGAGGTTTCTAACTGACCAGTTGTCCAGTCTGTCACTTTGTTTCAGAAATGTTATTTATTTTTATAGCAGCTTGTGACATCTTGTAAGGAACACAGCATAAAAATATACGATAAGGCTCCCTCACACTAAGAGGTAATTAGCAGTAGAAAAAGATGGGAAAATAACTTTATTCAGATGCTGTAAAATACCCTCACACTGCTCTAGAATATCCACATTTATAGCTTGACTTGATATTAGGTGAAAATAATTTTCTGTGTTGCATGAATTAGTTTATTCTCCCAAATCAACACTTTGAGGCCACCTGCTCATCCACTTTTCCCCTTCTACTTGCTAATGATGTACATGTAACTGAAGAGCAGTATAATGCCATTAGTTATGGTGTCACTTCAGATAAATACATGACTCTAGTTTATAAATGTAGGTTGGCATCCACAGAGAATTTAGCCCAATCCCTTACAGAGTGTGACCACCTGATTGCTCAGGGCTAGCGCTTCTCCCAGTGCCATTAAATCCAGAAAGCACCCGCTTCTGTGTGGAAGGCACCCAGGCCTTGGCGCGTTTTGAGGGGGAGACCTCGGCCGTGCGTGCACGGTTTTAGCTTTGCGCTTGGCCGGGAGACGCCGGGGAGCCGCTGCTGAGCGCCGCGCTCGCGCCAGGCCTCGCTCCTCCGGGCGCGAGGACTACAGCTCCCGTGGTGCCCTGCGGCGCTTCCGGCGCGGCGCCCCCGCCGTGCGCGCGGCCGGGCCGGGGCGGGGCCGCGCCTCCCTCCCGCCCTCGCTCGCTCCCGCTGCGGGTGGCGGCAGCCGGAGGCCGAGCGAAGATGGCGAAGACCTACGACTATCTCTTCAAGCTGCTGCTCATCGGCGACTCCGGAGTGGGCAAGACCTGCCTGCTGTTCCGCTTCAGCGAGGACGCCTTCAACACCACCTTCATCTCCACCATCGGTGAGCGGGGCGCGGGGCTCGCGGCGCTGTCCCGGGAGAAGAACGGGGCTTCCCGGTGGCCGTTACGGGCCGCCGCTCCCCGCCTGCCCTCGCCGCGGCCGTTGCGGCGCCGCGCGGCGGAGCGGGGCACGATGCCCGCCCGGCCGGGCGGGAGCGGCCTCCCGCGGGCCGCGGCCGGGCCCAGGGCTGGAAGAGGGGGCGGCAGCGGCCCCTGCCCGGCAGCCGCGGCCGCCGCAGCCTGTCAGCGGCCCGGGCGGCGCCTCGCGGCTGCCCCGCCGCCGCCGGGCCCGGCCCGTGTCTGCCTCGTCTCAACAGTTGTTGCCTCTTCCCCGTTGTGCCGATTCCTCGCTTTCCTTTCCGTGGAAATTCGCGTTATGTTGCAGCCCTTTAGTTTATGTCTTTATTTTCCTCTCAAAAATGCTGTTTACAGAAGCGTCTCAATAATGAGTCACATAAAATCCAGATGCAAGCGGGTGGTCGCCCTGTAGCTCTGCTTCTTCCAATCCCACTGTTGTCCCTTTCGTGTTTGCACCCAAGTTTTCAGAAAATGGAAGATGGGTCGAGCGTCACGCTGGGCATTGCACTGGGCTAAGCTACATCCCCGCAGTCAGCAAATGCCTCCCCACACGTCCTTGGCAAATCTCTTGTGTTAACTTCTCTAAATGTGCCCCGGTGTATTTACGTATGCACAGCTCCAATCTGGGGGGTGAAGTAGTTCTGCTTAAGGACTGTGTAGAAATGCCCTAGTGATTAATAGAGGAACTTCCTTGGTAAAAGCTGAGTTTGGTTAATAGACTTGATGGGGAAAAGAAGTACTTCTAAAACTCAACTAACCTGTTTTAATGAGATCTAGCTTATTAAAACAGAGTACTGTGGTTTAAGTTTTTGTAAGACTTGTTTTAAAAGATGTGCTTGTGTAGCTTAGTGGAAACTATTTTTCCTTTTTTGAGTCCTTTACTGAGCTATTTAGTTGAAATCTGCATAAGTGGAGCTATAGTATTAACTATTTGTAATTGGGACCAGTTAAAAAAATGAGTATGCTCTGTTCGTGAAGAAGGGGTAAATTCCTGGGGCAATTGCTAGTATTTAGGAGAGCAAAATTAACATTGGCTTTGAAGAAGAATATTAAGAGAGTGAGGAGGCTCCCTTAGTTTTAAGGAAATTGATTTAGACATGTGATGAAATAAAACATGACTTCGTCATAGCCTTTTTAGGCATCTTACTGTGCTGAACACTTACTGCACAGGGAAGAAGTGAATTTAAGCAGATGTCAGTGACTGAACTGAATATCGCCGGCAGTTCTAAGATTTAAAAAGAAAGCCTACAACTCTTCTGCCTTAAAAAAGAGCATTTTTACAAAATTAAGTATCTGTGTTCCTTTTCCCTCCACTTGCTCTTTTCAGCCATTTTTTTGAATACTGCATCAGTGACACCAACTGCTTAAGACCTTAGTAGCTGTTATCAAAACAACATTTTGTTGTACGTGTAGTGCAATAAAAGGCTTGATAGGTATTATTAAATGCTGTGTGTTTTTTTTCAAAAAAATCCTAATTTTGTAATGCTCTACTAAATACAAAATTAACAAGATGGTTAACATAGCAATGCATCCATTTATTTCTTCTAATCATCTTTTATCGCGATGCTTCTTGAACTGCTTAGTCCCTTGATGTTTCCTTTTGTACGCTGATTCACTTTGAAGCTTGAGGATGCTGCAGGTGGTGTTGTCTTTTCTTACCTCAGTCAGTGAATATAAGATTTTATTATCTTATTTCCTTCCCTTATATTTACTTTTATTAGGGCACTAATATACTAATTTCACGGGTCAACTTAAAGAAAGTTACCAACAATTGAGACATATTTCTGATTCGTCAAGCAGTATTTGTGGTTTCACAATCACATTTTCCTATTTGTATGATTTATCTTCCAGTCTCTTTCTATTTTTAGCGAAGGACCTACAAAGAGGAAAGTTGACAGCACAGGAAACAGTGAAGTTGTTCGTATAAAGTGCTGACAGATGCTTAAATATAATACCCTTTTTTTCAGTCTTTCTCGTGTATTGGTTGTATTGTAAGTTACTTGTGCAGATCTAAGCCATATGTTCTTGCAAATGCTCTTTCTTTAAAAAAAAACAAACAAACAAAAAAACAAGTACAGTGAGTGCACACTGACTGCTCGGTCAGTATTAGAATCATAACTAATAGTGTCTGATGAGCTTACAGAAAGTCAGTATTTAGTACCTCTGAATTTGTTCCTCCGCTGGTAATGTATAATGTTGGCATGTAGGGAAACTCAGAAATCCAGTGCTTTTCCCTTGGCCAGTTGAAATGAATTTTTAAGGTCCTTGGATTCACATTCTTGGTTGAGTACACTGAGTCTTCCAGAGGTATAAACTTCCAGGCTGCCTTGTTTATACGTTCTCCAAAAAGAGGCTTCTTTCAATAGTGATATATACTGTTGCAATGTGTCTCACAGTCATTTTAATTAGTACTCACTATGTTATGTGCCCTGAGTGCCATCCTAGGAGGGAAAAAAAAAAAGTTTTTTTTTTCCCTCATTATTATAGAATTATTCTCATTATTCTCATTTTTTTTCTCATTATTATAGAATATTCACATTATTTATACTTAATGTTCGTATTATAGAAATAAGTCAGTAATGAGTTGTTGTATTTGTTCCATTTTCTTAACAACGTGCTTGTGTCATTGAGCTAAAGCACTTGTTTTGCTGTTTGCTTTCTCGTCTGCTGCCACATAAACCATGCCTGTAAGGTTAAATCCTGATAGTTTCTTTGGAGGTTTGCAAGCGACCCCTTGGCTTTTCTCTGCAAGTTGGTGTCCGTGCTTCAATTGTGGCTGTACTGGTTCAGACTCCACCTAGCCCAGTATCCTGTTGCCAACAGGTGCAAGGTGAAAGTGCAGTGCCCGCGTGCTTAATCAGAGTATTTCTGAGTGAGCCTTGGCTCTGGGGCTTTTCTGTCTTTGCCTTGGCTACCTGGAATAACTAATGCAGTCAGCAAACTTCACCATCCACCAAGAAAAGTGAACTAACTATCTGAGGGAGTGTTTTTCAGCTTGTGGTCTGCAGGTTTTTGGGCTGCAGCAACCCTAAATCTCTTACATGTATTTCTCAAGTTTCTGAAGAGATTGATGAGCCGAAAAAGAAAAAATCCATCACTGCTGTGATTACTAGTAAGGATCAGCTTTTCATTTTTAAGATAAGAGGAAACTGTTTTACAGTGGAAATTCATTATGTAAGGTTGTGTTGTTCAGTTTGCTTCCCGAGTAGAGACTGCTCCTTTCACAGATCTACATGGAAAGTAAAAAGTCTTCAAATATCTAGCTTGCTGTTCAAGTAGTTCTGTCTGGTAAAACTGGATGGGGTTTATCATTCCAAACAGTAAGACTGAGTCTTTGCATTCCTTCCAACTTTTTGTATAAACTGGTTTCTATGAGTGTAAAGTCATATTTTTCAGTTGAGAGCATTTCTGACTTGGTATGAAGACTTTCTGACTGTAAAACAAAACTTACAATATTTTATTTTTAATCCAAGATGATACCAGCATTGGGCAGGAAGTTGGCCACACGAGGCAGTGCTCGATCTGTGAGCTGAAACAATTTGTTGATTTTTACAGAAGTTAGCTTTTCCTCCTCCATCATCTTGCAAAATAGGCCGCTATTCCAGCAGTCTAGCACATGTGTGCTGACCTTTGAACACACTAATGAAAACCCTTTGACAAGCAAAATTACCAACTTCCCTTTTGCAGCGAAACTTCTATGTCTGTAATTTGTAATGGAAATTGTTTCAGTCCACTCAAATTATGTGTCACTGAATATTGCTACTCTTGTCCCTGCAGTTACTTGTATTATAGAGGAGAAGTAGCTGATGAGAGGCATATTCCTCTTCAGAAGGACAGGGACACACTGACACTTGATGAGAGGAAACAAAGCCTGTTTCGGACTTCTGTACATGATGGAAGCTGTAGAAGAAAACAAGCATCGTGAGCTTGGGGAAGGAAGAGTCAGGAATGAGTTACTGGTAGCACGTTATAAATGGTCAGCATATTTTAAGGGAATCGTAAATTGAATCGTGAAAGCTGTGAGAGTAGTAGAAACTGTCTTGGATGGTGCTGTTATCCTATATGCACTTCCATTCTGCAGGGGCAAGGTTTGTAAAATCTGGGTCTTGGGCCTCTCTGTGAGGAGGAGGCCAAGGGTTTAAGTAAGAAAGGGGGAAAACGGTGTTTGCGAGGTACATATGAAACTGGGGAAGGATTCAGTCCTCAAGGCATGTTATGGGAGGTCACCAAGATGCTAATCAGAAAGGATTGATTTTAAAGATATCATAGACTTAAAAGTTTGTCTCTCTTGATGCTAAAACTGACGCACACGGAAGGTAACAAAAGACACCTTGGATTTTGATTTCCAAAGAGATCCTGTTGCCCTTTTGTGTTCTATAAGGGGCCAAAGTGAGTGACATTGTTCGGCTTTAGTTAAAAATGCATTTACAGCTTCCTTGCTGCTTGCTACTTTGAAACAGCATGACAGATGTCAAACTCTTTCTTAATTGGCAGATGGAGCTCATCTTGGCTGTGTGTTATCTCGTCCTTTAACTGACAGGAGGGCAGCTCTGAGCAGCTTTGTGACTTGCTGTGAATACACGTTTAGGAACGCAGAGCAGCCTTGAATGAATGTAGGAAATAATGTATAATTTAATTGATTGATACAGACCTTGAGAAAGGTATTGAAAGCACATAGCCTCTGAGTTGCTTGTTTCTGTTTCGTGGGACTACTCAGTGCTTCTGTGATAGGGCTAAAAGCTCGCTTTCTAACAGAAGTACTTCTTGAACTGACTCCTTTCAAAACTTAGCTATAGTTCCTAATACTTGGTGAAGAATGGGTGCAGTGTTTGTTTATAGTGATACTTCGTTTCAATTTTATGATTGCATTACAAACATCTGATTTCCAAGAATATTACATTGCTTTTTGGCATTAATCGAATCTTGTGGTAGTTTAAATGAAGGTCGCTCTAGATGCATGAAATGTGGACCTTGCCCTTTTCTAATGTGAATAATCTATGAATAGTACTAAATTCGATGGAGCTGCACTGTATAAAGCTATACACGAGCAGAGTCGATCCGGAGGCATTTAGTTGCCTGACTCGTAACTCATAACTTGTTGATCTAAGTAGTTGACCAAATCAACCCTTCTTCCCCCATGTCCTTTGCTTCCCAAATAAAAACAAAACAAAAACTTGCATAATAATCCGCCCTTTAAGACAAGAGTTTAAAAATCCCTTCTGTAAAAAATGGTGTTGCCAAAGTCTATTCAGAGAGCCATCTATTAAAGTAACTTCAGTGACTTTGTGTTGTGCTTTGACATTTGGCTTCACTATGTTGGATCATCAGGAACTTTTCACATCCTGAAACATTACCATATTTCAGACTCTAACTGAAAGTCTTAGATTAGATAAAGAGTATCTTTAAGATTAATCATTGCATGAGACATTTGCTGCTTCATATATAACCAAAATCCTTTTGGGTTCCACTATTAGAAAGCTGAGAACAGTCCCATTACCATGATCAGTTATCAATGCTTTTTTTTTTTTTTTTCCTTGCATTTTTGTCTCTATTTATGTTTCTGGGAATACCCATGTTCTGTGCATTTCCCCGACAGCCTATGGTGGGTCTGGACCCATTTCCTGTGTTTCCAGTCATCTGCTGAGTAATGAATGAGTGAGGCATTCCTGTGTTCCTATTAAACTTTCAGAAAACTTAATGTCTGCTCATCTTTTTAAATTGTTTCTAGCTTTATAGAAGGGATTTGTAATTTACGTTTGCTCTGTCCAGCACTCCCCAATTCAGTGTTTCTTTTCCTCTGCGCGGTACCTGAGAACCTCTCAAGGTGCTGCTTGGCAATGCAGCTGTTATGTCGTAGCAAAGCTGTGCAGACTCCCTGTTCCATTTGTCATTCCACTTGTCTTAAATCTGCAGCTGACAGGATCTGTATGTGGCCTATCATACCTACTGCTGCAATAGGCGCATAAATAGTAATAAAGGAGGCATTTTTTGGACTACGTAAGTTTTTATATTTCTAAGCGATCAATGATTTAGTTTCATGCATTCTAGGACCCTATGCATGAATGTTTTTATATGGCGGCTCTTCCATTATAAACTGACAACAGTATGGGCTGAAAAGTCCTTTATTTCTTCACTCCGAATCAGTTTCTTCATTTCATTATATACATCGAGGTCAAGTGAAGCCCTAAAATTTTAAGAGGCTTTAAAAGTAAGTAAATAAATGAAAAGCACAGTCATATAGGCTTATCTGGACCAGAAATTACTGAACAAAAATGAACTTAAGTTCTTTGTCCAGTTCTCATCAGCGCAGCTGAAGTGTGGAATACAAATAGGTGAGGGACAGTGAGAAGGAGAGGGTTGATTATTTAGCATCTCTTTAATAAGTCTTTTTTTTTTTTCTCTCAATCTTTTGGATGTTTAGTATGCTTGTATTTTGGGTGAGCTACTTTGCTTACAGAGACGTTTAGTCCTTAAGAGTTATTTTGCTTAAAGTATATTCTGTGTTTTCAGTGTCTACAAGCTTGTCTGGTTTACAGGCAGGAGCTTCAAGTAAGTGTGACTGTACACCAGATCATTTTATATCTTTTTTTTTTTTTTGCCTTTTTTTTGGTCATGCTTATTGTGAATTGCATCTTATCCTTAAGTTCTGGATTCTGACAGAATCACGAAATACTTGTATTCTTAAGCCACCTTTTAAATGGGAAAATGTAGCTTACCTCTTAAATGTGGCCAAGTTTTGATGCAGTGGGATACCATATACTGCATGTCCTAGAGACCTGAGGGAAAGAGCAGCTTCGGGTTGATGCCAGATGCCCAGATCTCCCTTGCTGTGTGCCAGGACAAGTGCGTGTGGAGCTGGGCTCATGGGACAGCACTGCAGATGCTTTTGGCTGGTGTATAGCCATAGATGGAGGTTCAAATACAGAAGAGGTGCTGAACAAGCACGGAGCTGCTGCTGGTCAGGTCAAATCCTGCCATCAGAGCTGTCCGCAACTGCTTGTGAGCTATTTGGTGGCCACCTTCAGTGTGTGTTAGTGAGGACTTCAGTTTCATTGTTGATTGAACCTAATCTGGGGTCAGCATCTTAGAGGGGGAGAACTGTAACTGTGTGTGTTAGTTCTCTGCTGTGCCCCCAGTAGTGCTTGCAGGTAACACTAAGCTGAATTTGCTTGCTCATCCAGCTGAGGATTAACCTGACCAAAAAGAGAGCATGATTCAGTTACCAGTGTTCAGCGGCTGCCTGCGCCTACCTGAGTTTGAGCTCGCTGTGAAACTGGAGCCTCAACTCAATTCAAGTCTGGATGATTTTAATACTCAGTTGTACATTGGCTTGAAAGGAATATGTTTTCCAAGCATGTAAGTTAGTGCATTCCTCTTAAGAGACAGTCAGTCTATAAATAATCCCTAAAATAAGCAAAACGTTATCTGTATCAGTAGTGCAATTTTAATGTATTCCAGAAAAATTTTAGACAAAACTAAGTTTTCAGTGAATGTTACTTATGTTATATTCAAAGTAGAATGAGCGATAGAAATAGGCTAGTTTCTCTTTATTATGCACTTTCTAGTGCTGTAATATCTAGGTTGTGCATTCTAAAGGACGTGCTACAGAGACTCGACCCCTTCAAAGCTGTTGCTGAAATCAGTTATTTTAGTCATGTCAAGTAGCCTTAAGTTCTACTATTCTTCTATCTTGCAGTCTTTAATTGTGGGTCAAGAATTACATTATTTAAAAGTCAAAGATACAAGGGTAATTATTCAAAGGAGTTTGTAAATTTTAAATTCAGAATTTTGAGAGGAGGCCACCGGAGCAGGCCCCGCAACCTCCAGGGCAGTGCCCGAGTGTCCGCAGCACTGCCATGTGCAGGTGACGGACGTGTGGGAGAGCCCTGGCTTCAGATGTTAGTTTGATAATGGGATTACACTATAGGTCATCGAGCTGTCCAAAATCCGAATGTTTCAAAGCGGAGCTGGTCTAATTCTGATAACTGAGTTGTTTTGAATCTCTGTGTTTTTAAATGGTGAGTAATTTATCTTGGGAACCAGAGGAATCTTAGTGTGGTGTTTGTACCGTGGCTGGACAGATAAGTACTGTTGGAAGCTGCATTTTGCTTAACGTTATTACGAGCATTGATCTGATCTGGCTCACAAATGCAGAGTGCTTGTGAGCAGAAAACCACCTTATGCATACGTGGCACTTGCATCTTTTATTGCCTTACCTACTTTAGCCAGTTGTATCTATTTTTATTTTGCCACCGGTAGTAACTTTCCTTCAAGAAGCGGGCCGTGTCTGTAACGTTGAAGGTGCGAGATGCTGCTGTTGTCGCCGCAGTTACAGGGAGCCAATACTAGGCCCTTTGTACAACTGAAGAATGAGATGAAGGAGAGCCAGCTTGCTCTCAAGAAGCCCATTCAGCCCATTTTGATTTAAGTCATGTTTCGTAGATTCTTATTGCGTGTCCATATTGAATACAGCTTTGTCCTGTTAAGTCATAAAAGGATGAATAAATGCAGTTGTACTTGTGTATAACTCTAAAATAAATGCATCTTGCAACTTTTAAAAAATGTTGACCTTCACCCCAGTGTGTTGCTTAATGTTAATCTGTCATATTATTTAGTGGTTGCAATAAAGACTACTGCATCTTTAATTTACATACTGATACAAATGTTGCTGAGATCATCTACAAATGCCTTGCAGATGTTAGTAAGAACTAAAGCCAAATGTTCAAGTTCAAAATGATTAGACTTTGCTCTTTTGCGTTAGGCACTGCATGACACAGTAGAATGTTGCAAGTGTTCCCCACCCTGCCTCTTATACTCTGATCTTGTTTCCTTTTTGGTCATTTTCTTATTTTTACTGAAATATTTAAAGAAGGATCTAATAAATAGGCATCTTTCTGAGGCTTCATTTATCAGTCTTTATAGAGAAGAATGATGTAGGTAGAATAAAAGATTCCATTAAAAAACAAACAAACAACAAAAAAAAAAACGTTGTGTATGTAGCCAGCAGTGCCTACTTGGAGAACAAAACGTAATGATTCCTGGCTAAGCTTGAAGGAAAATATACAAGAGCAGATCCATATAGCAGAGAACAAGTTTCTGGAAGGAAGGTTGTCCTGGAGGTCTGTCAATGCTTGGTGTGTGCCGGGGAGCTGTTGAAACCTTCAGCTGTCCCCATCAAGCACCCCCAGGGCTGAGGTCAGTGCAGGCATCCGCATGAGCTGGTCATCCTCAGTGAGAGGGATGTGCAAACAAGCACATCTATGGGTTTTGGGGCTAACTGCTGCAGCTCTGCAAAGCAAAGTTAAAGCCGTTGGTTCCAACATGTTGCAGTGTCTGGGAGACTGGGGGCTGTGACATCTCTGTGGGATCCAAACCTGCCCTTTGGGGATGTGCTGTTACGGCAGGCTGCAGCCAGACACCACGGCATGCTCCGCAATGCAGCGAGGCACTCGCTGTCGGCAGGGAGCACAACCTACAGTGCCAAAGCTGTTGCAGGTTATTCCCTCCCAGAATTCACCAAACCAAAGGTGAAGCCCATTGCTTTGCAGTCATGTGCTTAGTCTTGCTTCCTGTTTCTGAAAGTAGCTTGCAAATTTGCTTGCTTAAAGTTGCTCTTAATTCAGCCTTACTCTGAGTGACTGCAGGAAGCTTAATTTATTTTTGCTTTTGCATATCTCTAAAATATGAACATTGTTTCTTGCAGTTAAGTAGTGTGAAATTTCCCTTCCCCCTCTATCTCTGGCCATTTAAAAAGTCAAAAAATATAAAAATAAAACAATCAAACAAAAAAACCCAAAAAACAAAACCATGAACACAGTGAGATAGGAAGGACCAAAGCTGTGAAGTTGAAGCAAGCTCAGCTTAAAAGCTGATACATGAATTCCAGACATTTTGATGCCCTAGTGCTTCAAAGGGGAAGGAGACTTTGTATCTTGACTCCTTTTCCAAACTTGTAGTGAATTCCTGTGTTCTGTGGGAATAAACTCCAGTGTTTCTGTTTATCAGAGAATGTCCCTGGAAAAAACTTTACTCCTTGATTTTGACTCCTTCCACTCCTAGTTCAAAAGAGTAGGATGGTTAGATAAGAGGGAGATTACTGGCTTAGAAGGGTGGGGTTTTATTGTATTCAGGTCATGCAAAACAGCGCTCTCAGTTTTTAGTTTGATAAATAAGATTTAATACTGTGATGTCTTTGATATTATTCAACTCTTTCTAGCAAGCAACACAGGCATTAATTTTTTTACTCCTCTATTCAGATCGCTAGTGTTGAGTCACCTGATTTTCCTCTCATAACTTGGAGGAGAGAAAACCACAGAGCTTCAAAGTGGTACTGCACTGGGTGCTATACATGTTGTAATTTTATTTTTCTCTCTCTATATATATTTATATATATTTATATTTGTAAAGTATATCTTGCATTACTAGCAACAGAGAAATACTGCTCTGTGAAGGGTACATGGACTAGTGTACACCAACAGAGTGAAGTTTATTTGCATCCTGCAAGGATTTGCATCCCACAAGGATTTTGTTTACGGGCTGCACACTACAACTGCACAAAAGAAAATATATAGAAATATATTGTTAAGTGTAGACACTCTACAGGCTAAGTGCAATAGTCATTAAAGGGGTTTATGTGGCATAATTTGAGCGGAACTGTGTACCCGAAGCGTTGCTCAGCCGTCGCCGTGCGCGGCTTGCAGCAGGAAGTGGTAGCCGTGCCGCCAGGCTTGCTCACCGGTGTGTGCCGCTCACCGCTTCCTGTTGCTGAAGTGAAAGAGCAAAAGGAACATCAGCTTGTGCTTCGTTTCAGCCTCTAAAAAGTTGCAGTTGCATTTGCTAAACCTCTTTGCATTGTAATAGAGAGGTTTTCCACTGCATATTGTTCTTTTTAGCTTTCGATTTCATCTTTATTCAACAAAACTGTTTGGTGGAGTCCATGCAAGAAATCTGAAGTTTGGAGAAGCTGCTTTGTGTGCAGATCCTGAGCTTCGAGTGTGCTCAAAGGAATGGTTGTAGAAACTCTTCTGGGTGCCGTAAGGGAAATGACTAACCACAAGAAACCAGTCTGTGCAAGGCATGGGCTGGTGCACCTAATATCTAACTGCAGTGTGAGCTCACTTGGAGCTCACTTTCTTGGGAAGCCATCCCAGAAGGAGCCTTGCACTCTTTGTGTTGATGTCTTAGTTTCCTTAGTTTGCGGTACCTTAAAGAATTATCTTTAAACTACAGTAGTTTCTTAACCCTTTTTCCTGGTAGAGTTATTATATTTAATCCTAAGATTTCAGGCCTAGACATAAAGAAACTTCTAAAACTGATTTAATTTGCTGTAGTCCGGAGCAAAACAGCCCTTTCAGTAATATCTGTATTTGTGCTTTTGGAATCTGTGAGATTAACAAAAGTTGAGAGTCAAGGTAATTTGTTTGCAGGCATGAACACGATGGAATGGGACTTAAAGTGTTACGACTAGTTACTAGAAAATCCAGTGGATTTTCCACTAGATTTCCACAGCAAGGTGGACACGAAGTCCTACCAATGCAGAATGGAAACACTTCTGTAACTTTTGCTATGTATAATATTTTTATTGTAATTAACGTCATCCTTATATCACTTCAGAGAAAATCAAGTCAGTAATAGAGCTTTTTGCCTTTAAATCTTGAGGGATTTTAGGAATTTATGGCTGTAATGGTACTCCTAGCGTTTTAAAATAATACAGATAATTTCCTACAGTATGAAAAGTGCTGATAGTATGTATTTTTTCTAACTAGTATGCTAAACTATGTGTGCTTATTGCATCCATATTAAATGGCTGAGACTTGATGTTTTTATTCAATTAAAATTTTATGCCCTCTGTGAGAAGAGTGAAAGGCAAGTTGTTAATTAATATCTATATTTCATTTTCAAATATTGTTTTGGTGTGTATATATAAAAAATAGCTTGTTTCCCATGATTCCTGTTTAAGCTGTGGATGAACTAACAAAGCTAGAGACAGGATTTTCCCAGTGAAGATACCCTTTGACAATGGTTGCTTAAAGTCCAACTGAGGAAGAGAGGCAGGAAAAAAAAGATATGACTAAGAAAAAATAAAAAGTAACCTTTAAGATTCAGAAAAAGGAAAATGGGGCAACAGCCTTAAAATGGACCAATTTGGGGAGGCTGTTCTGAGATTCACATAACAGGAGTTCAGTGGTCTTGCAAATTTGAGCTGTATTACAATATATAGGTTAGAAATGCAAAACTTTGAATACCCAGCCTGCTGGGTTATTTGGAAGTCTTGGACCAGATTCATAGATCCTTTTGACCTTAACGGATTTTACCAGGCTCTTCTGAATTTATTCTTTTTTTTTTTTTTTTTTTAACCCCTGGTTTAAAATCTGCTTTTAGAGACACAGTAGGTGTGAGGGAATAGCTGGGGGAGGAAGGAGGGAGGCATTTTCTCACTGTCTTTTGGAGCTTTCCAGAAAATTAGAGTTGCTCCTAAACTGGTGTTCTTGGAACACCATCTGTGTATGGTCGTCTTCAGTCACCCTTAGTAACCAACTGTGTGTATCTCACATCCTATGATCCTTTTCCCTATACCACTATGTCTGATAAGACTGTTAACTCTGAATATTAAAAAGTGAACACTAGTTCTGAAAAGCAACTTAGCAGCCATAGGATGCAACTTTACTGCAGGAGTTGATTCAGTAGAGGTCCTAGGGAACTGATTTGAATTTCAGGGGATAGTCTAAAGATCAGAAAAAAAGGCAGTTTAAAGTAGTGACCTTATTGGTATGAACTGGAAGAATTTTGAGATTAATTCTTTTCAAAATTTTAACTAATTCTGGTAATGAATCTGAATTTGTTCTGTTTTCATAGAGCAGAATAATTTCTGCTTGATAATCTTTGTGCATCCTCACCATTTCCTAGTGCCTGGAAAGAGTGACAGCATCAGAATAATTATCTTTTCCCAAATACTACTCTTACCAAATCATTAAAAGGAAACTGAAGACATCCTTTTCATTTGTTGCAAAACTTATGTATCTCTTTCTCTGGCAGGAATTGACTTTAAGATCAGAACAATAGAACTAGATGGAAAGAAAATCAAACTACAAATATGGTAAGTTTTCAGCACATACTGGACGGATTTTTGAGTGGGAGCACCTCATAGCTTTGAGCCTGGATGTACTAGAAGTCCAACCTCTTTTCCCTGGCAGTCCAGCTTCTGCTTTCTCTTAGTTTGTTCTGGAGTAGCACAGGAAATAGGCCATTTGCTTTCTAATGTTAAAGCAATTTCTCATTTTATTGAAAGCTGTCATCTTAAATGCGATTTTGGATATTCCATGTGGAACAGAAGTATTAATTATGTAGCAGTCGACTAAAATATAAGCCCTAATGGCTTTTAAAAATGCTATCTGAATTCTCAGATACTTGGGTGCCCAGGTGTAATCACAAATGGACGGACCGTAATGCTGCCTCTATGCTGCATAGTAGAGACTGAGCTCCTGGTAGCAGCAGATGAGCAGTTGTAGAGTAGCCTTACTGCATGTGCCAAGCTCTTAAAATGCTACTGGTGA
Source organism: Tinamus guttatus (assembly GCF_059628265.1). NCBI lineage: Eukaryota > Metazoa > Chordata > Aves > Tinamiformes > Tinamidae > Tinamus > Tinamus guttatus. The sequence goes on from NW_028288538.1 coordinate 16,509,235, forward strand.
ATGTGGGGATATTGCTCAGAAGTCTTAGAAGAGAAATTTTGACTTCAGGATTAATGAATGAATCCTTGTGACAAAGGAAGTGAAGTTCTAGATGTGGTTGGGACAAATTTTATTCCTCTGATATCAAAGAAAGCTGTTAGGTTTTTCGTTTTGTTTTGTTTTTCCTCCAGTTTTGGGGAGTTCAGCCTCCTGTAGGTGTAACTAGTATCCAAACACTTTGGTCCTCCTGTTTACTCACAGATGCTACTTTGAAGTCATCCAGGATAAAATAGCAGCATGCTAAGTTATAGTGGCTGATTTTAATAGCTAATTGTACAGGAAAACACAGTATTCTAAAAATATTTTACTGCTGCATGTGCTATTTCTTGTCTAATGCTGGATTTGGAGGCATCAGAGCTGCCTTTGTTAGTTATTCTAGGGAAGGCTGTGTAGCTCTGCGTTTTCATTGTTTGCATGAAAATGCAAATGCTTAAACACAATCTTTACGGTGCTTCTAGTGTAAACAGCCACTGGTGTAGCTTTGATAGCTGAGGGGGAAGAGTGTTGAGGGCTGAAGAAATTTTTGCAGATAGATTCTAATTCTACTTAATAAGTATCAATGTGCTTTTTCTATTTAAAAACACATCTGTTCAGTACAGAAGAGTTTGAAGAAGGTCTTCAATGGGTATTTGTTTTCACTGAATTTTAGGGATACAGCAGGCCAGGAGAGATTCCGCACAATTACAACAGCTTACTACAGAGGAGCCATGGTGAGTGCTTTTCTTTCCAAAAATTTATCTACAACTATTTGTAACTGGTTTGGTAACTAGTATAACTCTTAAGGTTACACCATGCAAGAGTTTTTGATTGGTGGATTGGAGAATTGTGGCTTGTGATATGGGGAATAAAGAATAAAGTGGTGGGAATTTTTTTGGTTTTGTTTGATTCCTTTTTTTAGCTTGCTGGTGCTATGCTTAATGCTGTCTTCTGTGATGAAACTTTGAGCCCATTTGTCTTTTTTAATGTAGCTGTAATCTGTTCAGATAGAATAAGAAAATACATCGCTAAGCTTTATTTTCATAATTTTTTAAAATGCAGTCAACCATTTTAATATATTTTAAGTGTCCGATAAATAGGTAATGAACGATTTTAATATTAAGAATGTATTTCACTGAGTTGCTTTTCCTGCTGCTCTTTCTTACCTTGAGCTGATCAAGAATGCAAAGTCTGCATTCAGTAGAAATGAGATGGCATGTGGTTCCTAAATGCCAGGATTGAAGATACTTTAGTTTGCAATACAAGTAACTGCCATTTGCTGATTATTACCTGTGCCAATACTATGGTTGATGACACAGAGAGAGTGACAAAAGATGAGTTGCTTTCGCAGTCTGATTGTATGTCCCAGTAACCTCAACTTTATGGGAGAAATAGTTGCGGTCACGGTCCCGTATCAGAACATTAAACACTTGAGGGTTTCGCAGTGACAGGGTCTTCTCCTGACCTCACAGTGTACAGCCAAAGACCTTACTTGTTCTTATGAAGGATGACTGAAGAGGCAGTAAGAAATGGAGTTGCATTCTTGGCAAAGTGTACCTGTTGGGTCATTTCTTGAGGGTCCTTGCGGGTATATGTGTACAGCTGCGTGCAAGAGCTAAAGCTTCTGCGAGGCTGTCAGCTTAGATGTAAAATATTTAGTGGCCCCAGCAGGTCAGATCTCATGGGACTGTCATCTTTTGACTGTGTGAAGCTGCCACTTCTAAACTTGACTTTAACAATAGGATCCTAGTCTCTGTTGTAGTAGAATTTGTAAACTCTTCCTGGTCATAGGCTAATGAGTTAAGAATTCATGCTAGTAGTGTGTTCAAACTCTGCTGAACAGTGCCAGGAGATATAAATAGTATTCTTCTGTAAACTCTTAGCAAAGGTGTAATGCTTAAGAAAGGATTGCTGATTGTAAGGGCGTCTTATCTATATTAAATTTGCTGCAAAGTATAATCAAACCAACAGCACACACCAAAAGTAAAACAACAGTACTTGCTTATCTAACCAGAATTTCTGTATTTTATTTAGGGAATTATGTTGGTGTATGATATCACAAATGAAAAGTCTTTTGACAACATAAAAAACTGGATAAGAAACATTGAGGAGGTAGGTGCTTTGTAACAGGAGACTTTGGAAAGGAGCTCTTACTATTTGCACTTTATGATTTCTCTGGGAAAAATAATAAGCAATGATTTACTTTAAATATAGCAGCCAACATATATGACCACTTTTAGACACTGCAGTGAATGAAGCAGTGCTCACCAATGGAAAGAATATCTATAAATGAGATATGTCTTGTTTGTCTAGGCACAGAAAGTAGGAAACTGAGGTTTAAGTAACAAGCGTAAAATAAGTGTTTCAAAACTGCTCTTTCTGTATAATTTTCATTGTTCTTTTTTTGCTTTTGGGTTTGTCTAAGGAACAGGAAGGAGAAAGATCGTGGGGTAATGACAGACCTGTCTGATTTCAGTTACTATTTTGAGTTGTGTGTTTGCCCATTTAAATGTTTGTGTCCTTTTCATTTGATCTTGGCTAAGCTACCTCCTAACCTCTTGTAAATTATTTAACATGAAATACTGTCAATTGAGGAGGTCTGTATGAAGTTGCAGGGGAAGACCAAAATTAATATCTAATGAAGCTGTAATTAGGTAACAGTCTTACTGTGTTTTTTGTTTTGTTTTGTTTTTTCTCCTCTCTAAAATAAAATCCCCAAGCTTTTCTTTATTACTGTTCATCTGACTCTCTAAGCAAAATTTCCATATTGGTGATCAGTTTAATGTGATGGTGACTGGACAAAAAGGTGTGCTTCAGTGTTCATGCTCAATTAATACGTCCTTTATTAACGACCTGTCTTAAAAATGCAAATGTGTTGCATGATACCTCAACCAAATACTCTGGATATAATGGTACTCACTCTACTTCCAACTGGTACACAAGTACATCCTAAATAGCCAAACGCTTGCACATATATGCAACCTGGTACAGAGCTAGTGCTGCTGTAGTAAGTTTGTAGTGTCATTCAGGCAAACTTGATGAGGGAATCTTTATCCAAAACTATTTTAATACTTAGTTATTGGATTGTCTGTTTCAAACAACAGTTCCTTTCTCAGTAATGTCCTCTTTTTAAAAGAAAGTATTCATTTGTGGATGAGTCTGGCATATGAAGAATTCTTCTAAATAATGCTATGATTTGTTTCTGAGAGTTTGTTTTTTCCCCTTTAGCATGCCTCTTCAGATGTAGAAAGAATGATCCTTGGTAATAAATGTGATATGAATGAAAAAAGACAAGTTTCAAAAGAAAAAGGGGAGAAGGTAAACTTTTTTATTTTGACTTGTCTTGCTTAGAAGACTATTTTTTCTTTTTTTCATGATTCTGGTTATTGATACTTGATTTATTTTAAGTATCTGAGAGATAATGGTCCTCAAACAGTTTCAGAACTTTTTGTATATTATAGAATGTCGGGTTTTTGTAATAACACGTGACCATATTCAAGTTTGACTAATTCAGTGTTACTGTTGTCTTGAGGATGAGATCCTGTAAAGAACATCGAACCTCCTTATAACATCGTGTTATAAATCTTAATATACAGCTTTGTATATAGTTTGATCATATTGCATACAATTCAGCATGGTGATTACTGATGCTTCTCGTAAGTATTGTTGTTAAAGCTGAAGCAATTTGTTCAGAAATTTTAACAAGCAAAATCACAATATATCACAGCAAAGTAGTATAGTCACTAGTAACAAAGTTATTGGGATGGTTATACATAGTTACGCTGTCAACAAAGCCAAATCTGTGAAGATACTATCTTTACTTTTTTGGATATGAAAAAAGTCATTCTGTGAGACTTTTTTTTTTTTTTTTTTCAAGTTTTGAATTTCCATGAGGGTTTGCCTAATTGGTCAGTAACAATGTTTTTGTGAGAGAAAGCAGACAAATGAAGCTTTTTTGTTGTTTTTTTTCTTAAGCATTATAGAGTCTCTGTTCTGTTACGAACTTGTGTAAACATGCCTTTTGCAGTGGAACTGTTAAATACACTCAAAACTTTAACCTCTCTTCCAGTTAGCAATTGATTATGGAATCAAATTTTTGGAGACAAGTGCAAAATCCAGCATAAATGTGGAAGAGGTAAGTGATGGATGTTACACTCGGTTGTGTTTCTTGAAGGACTACTATGGAGGCACATGTGTGATCTGTAATTGCTGGACTTTCTGACCTGATCCAAAACCCGAAGTGACAACTTCAATCCTGTTCTGTTTAGATAGCTATTGTGAAACCCAGGACAGCCTGTTTTCTGGTAGTATCTGGAAGGCTTGCTAGGTAGGCGGTAAGCATGGTTTGTTATTACTATAGCAAAGAGTTTCTTTAAGCTGTTGTCTTGCCTCTTAAATGCTAAGTGCTTTTGGACAAGGAGTAGGTATAATGTTAGAACAGTGCTTCAGGCAGGAAACTGGATTCAAGATTTTTTGTTTTGTGAATAGCATGTTTCCGTGTCAAGGAGACTTCAGGTTACTACTAAATATGTCCTTGCAGATGAGACTTGACATTTGCATTTTAAACTGGAACATCAGTACAGACTCTCATAAATCTATGTCAGAGGCGGAAGAAAGCTTATAATACTGTCTGTAGACTTGTGATCCTTTTTCCTGCAAATAAACTTTGTGCAAAAAAATGCCAGGTCCTATTTATGAGAGCATAAGGAAATGGAATCGGAAGGAAGAGTGGCTCAGCTCAAGCCTGTCTTTCCATGAATTGCTATTGTAGTCTTAGAGGAGGGGAAAGGATGTTAATTTTATGAAAAAGGTGGACAGTAAAACATGATACCAAAAGGCAGTTAGATTAAGAAGCCCTCAAAGGATCAAAGATATATTTTTTTAGTACATTCAAAATCTTGTGAATGTACTAAATAATTACGGAGGAGATGTTAATCTTAGAAATATATGCCATAATAGTATTAATGCTGGGGCTATACAGTGCAGAAATGCAGTTCAGTTCATTCAAATAAGGCAGTGTTTCTGAAGCTAACGATCCGAACGCTTTTCCAAGCATATTGTTGGGATACTTTCTAGAAGTCCTCCAGATGCATACTGAATGCAGATTGTGCAGTTAATATATTAACTAGAAATCAAGAAATTGTTACTGTAGAATAGCATGAGTAGAACTGTGTCCGCTAAGATGACACATAGCCTTTTACCTGTTCGCAAAAGAGTTGTAACAGAATAATAGTTAGGGTGAATTCAAATTTTGAGTTCAGTAGTGTTTGACCTCTTTTGCATGATATGCCTGTGATTCTTAGAGCAGGCAATGGAAATGTGAACATCAGCACTAATACCAATGATGGATAGCAATAGATTCCCAATGCCAGGTGCAGACCATCTTAGTTCCTATAGATGATTGACTTGCTGCCGCATGACATGCCCTGCACTTTCACTGCAACTCCTGTAGGTCATTAAATGCACAAAATTAATTCATTCCTATTCTAAAACATTTGGCTGCCTGACTATGGTTTAAAAATTGTCACATGAATTGGGAAGAATATGTAGAAAGAATGCAGCTAGTGTAGGTACTCTGCCAGTAATGATTTAATCTTATTTCCACCAAATGCTTAACTTGTGTGTAATACAATCATGACCCTTTCTCTCCCCTCCACTTCGGATATATTCAACATGCAGTGAGAGGGGGAAAATGCTTACCATTTTCCATACTATTTTCCATTCTGGAACTGGTCTTCAAGTATTGGTATCTTCAGATATCCCTAAGATCTTGTTTCAGGTATCCCTAAAATCTTGTTTTTCCCTGCTTCTAGAGAACTGCAGCATTTTCTTCCTACAGAAACTTTTCTGCTTCTTTTTGCTGTGAAGTTGGAGATGATGAATGATTTTAAGACTGTTAGAAAACTGGCAGGTTGTAGTTAGCCCAAGTGCAAAGGCAGAAAGAAATTGCTGATCTTGATGAGAATTCCCAGACATGCCAGCCTGAAAGCTCTCCACACGTTTTTTTAGCTGCAGTGCACAATATATAATTTGGTCAAAAAAAAAAAAAAAAAAGTGAATATATGCTGCATATTTGAATCACAATGCTGAATAAACAGCCTTCCATTCAGCAGTTTTTTTTTTTTTTTTTTTTTTTTTGTTCAAGAGTTAGACAATGGCAAAGGCCATTCATTTTCTGCGAAGTTTGGAGAGGAGACTAAAACAGGCTAATGCTTATTGCAGTGTAAATAACTGTTGTACACAGTGCCTTGCGACTACAAAATACAGTAATGTTCATGTGTCCGACTACTCCGAATCTGGCTTCTCTAGTGTGTTTTATGACTGATCTTTTTTTTTCTCTGCCCTTCTCCCCCCTTGCCAGGCATTCTTCACACTTGCACGGGACATAATGACAAAGCTCAACAGAAAAATGGTTTGTATTTCCTACTGGCATATGATCTATGTTAAATGAAATGATCGGGAATAAGAACGAGCTGAGTAATGGTCCTAGCTAAGAGCTTGTAGGACTACAGTGGCTGCCAGTTTAGATTTGAGTGAACAGTTTGCTTGTTGGGTTTTTTATCATTGAAAAAAAATGTTAATGGCATACGGGGCTACATTAAAACACCCTGTACTCTCCGAGCAAAGGAAGTAGTTGCCTCCCTCTTCTTGTTGCTGCTGGGCTACCGCATCCTACTGGATGGAACTCTAGCTGACCTGATCTACTGCTAGTGGTAAAGTCATAAGTGAGAGGTTGAACTTGATGCTATCCTTTGATTTGAACATATCTGTGATTCTGTGATGTGCTTTATCTGTCTTGAAGTCATTATATAACCTGTAGCTTTGATTTAATGAGGCCATTCTTAAGCATGTATGGTTACATATGTGGGAAGGATAGCTGCTCTTAACAGTCGTTAGCTAGCTCTAGAAGAGGTTTGGAGACTGCCTTCATTTAATTTGTTTGTTTGTTTGTTTGAAGGAGCGACAAAATGCAGTTGGTGCCAAATGTGGTTATTAATTTCTTAAGCACTTGTGCAAGCATTTGGCTGACTAATTGACTGGCGTAATCATGGAAGTTGCTATTACTAGTGAACAAGAATTAAGTGACACAAATCTTATTAGGCAGATGCGCTTGCAACTTTCAAGTAAAAGGACCTTCAAAAAAACCCCACTAGATTTTGTGGTTGAGCCATTTGGTGGGGTAGATGCTAGAACCTCTGCTTTTATTCATATCCTAAGCAGAGTGGTGTACAGCTCTTCTCCACTTAAATGGGTACTTTAATACAAACACACATTTGCAGGTAATTTTTCTTTATTTTGTGAACAGTAAATGTAGCGCAACCTGAAATCAGTGTATTCTTTCTTAGCTGGGTGATCCTTATTTGGTTAGACTTCAGCACAGTCACTCCTTGAGTTAATTCTTGATATTTGGATTGCTGGATAAGTTATTTTTCAGGTAGGCAGTTTTATCATGGGATTAGCAGAGTCTGGGTAACTGAGGACCTCAAGTTAGAGCAAACACTTCTGGTTATTGCTTTGCAAGGGAGAGGATGTTGAGGGAAACTAGCTACTTTTCAGCATTTTGTGATGGTGATGTTAATGTTCTTTTCTTTTTCAGAATGACAACAGTTCATCAGGGGCAGGTGGGCCAGTAAAAATAACTGAAAATCGATCTAAGAAGAGCAGCTTCTTTCGATGCACGCTACTTTGATGAACTTCTAATGATAGACTGCAGCACACTTAGAACCTTTTCTGCTTCTTTGAAAGCACAGGGTCACACAGCCTCAGAAATAATACCACCAAGCTGCTGCTGAGAGCTCCATTGAACGTAGACTGCGATACACAAAATACCAAGTGGATTTTGCTCACTAAAGCCTATTGACCTGTCAGGCTCCTCTTTCTCAGATATGGAAGCTATGAAGTGGAGACACAAATGCAAGAGTTAACTTGTTTTCCTTTTTTACTTTCTGTTTTATTGCCTGTTGCAAAAGCTGCTATGTTTCTTTTAACTTTGCACATCCATATTAGCCTCCTATTGCCTGTTACAGCACAATCTTACATTTGTATTTGCACAGTTTGACTTGTAAGAAAGATTCTTAACAGATTTGTGCAGATTTTCTCTTTTAAACAAATTTATTACTATAGCAGAAGAGCCAGGGAACAGATCAAGTCTTATTTCCACTAGTTTCTTTGCTGTATGCATGTGGCCATGACCACAGTATGGATTTTGATATTCTAGTCATGAGTGTTATATTAACAATTGGCATTTAACAATTTCTACATATTTTTGTTTTAGATGCACAAATCTGTTTATTAAGAAGCTGTGGCTTCTGCTCTGAATGTAGTATTTTGCTTTTCTTTCTTTACCCAGCTTAGCAAAGTTATTTTCTGAATTGCCAGTCACTGTCTGATTCACGGATGCACCTATCAGTTATTTGAATAAACACGGTGTCTTTCCTCACTGAACTTCCCTCTGTTAGCTCAAGCTGTCTGCACCATTTTTTGTTTCTGATGAGAAAGCACACTCTGGAGTCGAAATCGTCATCACAAATTGGCCTCATCGCTAGCACTTAAGTGGCTTGTGGAAATTGAATGCATGAGTGTTGAGTAACCTCATTGTGGATTCATTTGTTCAGAAATGACTGCTTCTAAAGGTGACTTCCATTTCTACTGTAATGCTAAGGATAGTCCATTCATGTCTGTAAGCATGGACCCTTGACAACCGAGGCATACAAAAACTGCAGTTGCTAACGTTTATCGAGTTCTGCCATCAAGCAAAGGATCGCACAAGGGTTATAATGTAGTATTTGTTCTGCAGCTCATCTTGAATGTGTGAAGCCCTCTTTGGTCTGCTCATGCCGTTAAATTATTTTATCATCAAAAACTGGTACAGTGACCTAGTGTTTAGAAGCAGAGTTGAAACTTAGTTGCCTTCTCACTCAATTGAGCATTGTATAACCTAATCTTTGTTTTACCACTTTTTAATGTGTTCTGAAAATTTTCCGGAGCAATTAAAGCAGGTGCTTTAGTTTCTGTTGATGTGCCAAACTTGGACCATTGTAAGCTTTACCCACAGGTTTGTGTCCCGCTTGTTTTTCAGTAGAGGGTAGGGGGATTCTGTCACTGTCAACGTAAGGTCTCGGATGTGCTTGCTTTTGCTCCACTCCGTTGTTTAGAGCGGTGTCAGCGAGTGGCTTGTTACCATGGAGTAGTGGCGTGAGGGACTGAACTTATCATCTCTGAGTCTGCTGTAAATATTCTGAAGGAGAATGGGCCACTAGCAGTAAATTTAAAGACTTTCGATTTTAAAAGCTTTACTAGAAACAGGTTTAGCAAAGTTATAATGTTTTAAGTGGCTTTCTATCAACCTGTCCCCACATACAGCTTAATTGAAGTGGCTGTTGTAACTAGATTGTGAATGTGACAACTTGCTGTTGCTGTACTAAAATAGAAAAATCTTCATGGCAACAAGGTTTAGTGGAAAAACAAAGCAACCCTAACTGCTCTGTTGTCTGTCCTTGATGGTTTTTTTGGACAGGCTAAAGCAGTTTTTTTCTGTATGGTTTTTAAAAAAAAAAGTGCTTTCTATACAGAAAGTGTTGTGACACCAATTATGAATGTTGTTCATTTTCAGTAATTTACCTCTGACTTATTTGGTGTCGTAATACTTTGATTTTTATCTCAGGGGCTGTTTGCAAACCAAAACTGACATGTTCTGCGTTTGGCAACGTTTACAGAGTGCTTTGTATTGTTTTTCCTGTCCTATCTGTGTAGTTAAATGTACATTCAATATTAGTCTCCATGAACTTCCCTTTGAAAGAGCCTGTAAGTAGTAGAGTCTATGAAGTGCTTCTTGAAGCAGCAGCGAACGGGGGTATCTGCTCTGTATTTAAAACAAACAACAAAAAAACCTTGCTATTTTCTTACATTTAGCTATGCTAAACTGTACATAAATGTGAGGTAAGACCATAGGAAATTCACTTTATGCATGATAAAATAATGCAGTCGGTATTTCCCTTTGCTTAATATTCATGTAAAGTTAATCTTTTTCTGTTGGTAGAAGAATTTAGTGCAATTTTGTTGTCCCCTGCTGAAACTGAAGAAATCTAATTTCATGTCTTACAGATAAGGTAAAATGCAGATTTCTCTCTCTCGCTCTCTTGTTTTGTCCTGTTTTGCTCCCACCCATGTTCTCCGCAGTATTAAATGGCTGAGTGGCTGCACTTTACCAGTGTGCTAATTTTTGGTCAGTATAGACCTCTTCCTGTGTACAGTCTGGATTTTCAGGCATTGAAAAATGTGCTGTATCTTAGCGTGCAAATCAATTGTATGTTTTACTGGGAACTTTTTTTTTTTAGCTATTCTGCTTTATGCAAGTGGAAGATGATAAATGGTATGTTCAGCCTAGGCATCAGATACTGGGTACTGCAGGCTTTTCTAATATCAATATGATTGTTTTGTGCAGTCTTTGTTGCAGCTTTGCTCAATACTATATAATCTGAACTTTGAAGGACTCTTAACTATACCTCAGTGAACTAGTTACTATTCTAATGTCCATTAGAATGAAAGTCATGCAATTATTATTCATTAAGCAGCCAATGTAATTGCAGTTATTATTCATAAAGCAGCAAATGTATTTCTGTCTTACTTCAAAAATTGTCATAAACTTTTTAGGAAAGACAGACTTTCAGATTTTTTTCGTGGATTTTGATGAAACAGAACTGCTGTTTATGCTGTTGATTTTTATTTTTTATGAAACCTTTCCTTCTGCACCATGTCTGTGCAATGTATCTTGACCAAGTTTTTTTCCTAAATGGTTTAAAGAAAAAAAAAAAAAAAAGAAAAGAAAAAAGCTCTTGGGGCTTCTCAACTGTAGCTTTTAGTCTCTGCTCAGCAAAACATGCACAAAGTGTTTTTGTTGAGTAGATATAGAATATTTGATTTGGTTAGTAATTGTCCTGAAGTTCTATTATTGTTAAAACTTAAACCACTCATGGAGGCTAACACAGCTCATTATGAGGGGGGTGGGAGAGGGTTGTTCTCAAGAATGATGATTAGTTTTTCAGAATTGCAGGATTTTTTTTTTCTGAAGTTTTCCTTGGTAAAATGTATTTCCCATCATAAGCATATTTTCCCTCCTGGTCTGCTAAAGTCGAGTGAATCAAGTCAGTCATTTTTGCAATTGAAAATAGGAGTCTTAAATACACATATTGCATTAAAAATTGTGAATGGATAATGATTTGAAAGCTATGTGAATAACATGTAAAATGCATAAATGTGTTATTTGTGGAAATGCATCTGTTATCTGTATAAATGTAACTGAAATTTTGCAAAGTTACCCTTCCTAAGGGTTAGCTTGTAGACGATAGGTCTTTTTCCGTTCACTGAACTGCTTGTGCCACTCTTGTTCTTATAAATAAAACTTGTATTTCTCCCTGCCACCAAAGCAGGATTTCCATTAATTTTTCTTTCTGGTGAATTTAAGTATTTTAGTGTATTCCTATGGCCTTACAAACATTTTTTTTTTCAAATAAAACTTCAATTACAATTATTTTAATGTTATATAGCTACTAAATTCAGAGTAAAAGTATAGCCCTTGGAAAAAATACTTAATTTTGAAACAGGATGGTTTTACCATGTGTGTTTAAGCACATTTTAGCTCTGCTCTAAAGGTGTAATATGAAAAGCTCCTGCAGGTAGAGTGAACTGGTTATGTCGTTAACTTGTAAACTTAATCGTTAATTGTGTATTGATAATATGCATAGACAAGAATATCCCAAGCTCCCCCAAAACAACAAACTCAGTGGTTTTATTATTCCATGCAAACTTTTTTACAACAATGTGTCTCAAATAAAAGTTACATAATGAAAAGTATTTGGAGTATTTGTATGAAATATTCCATGTATTTTTATACAGTTAACATTTCTAGTACCTCTGTTGTGGAAAGGCATCCAGGTGAATTGCATCAGTAAAGCTTTGCATACCTTCAGTGGCCAGTTACAGCAGTGGTTTTGAAGGGTTTTGTTTATTCCTAAATATGACTTTTTCAGAGTCTTCCTGAAATATTCTGTACTCCTGTAGCGATTACTTAGCCTGCAGCTGAGATCTAAGTATTTTATTCAGATGACCTTAGGCTTTGTAAAGATAGTGAGACACAGTCTCCAGTTTGTCTAAGAATTATCTAGTCACTTAAGTTGTTAGCCCTTCTTTAAAAGAAGAAAAAAAAACCCCAAAGAACAGTGATGGGTAAGATCTTAATGATTTCGAGTAACTGGAGGCCTGAGTATAATGAACTAATACAGCAAATAACTGTTTGCAAAGCCTTCTAGGGGGAGGGATTTGACTGAAATAGTTGTTGGCGGTCACACTAACAGTTGTTGACTTATCAGCTAGTGAGTAGTGAGGTTTGGCGGTAACTGAGATGACCCAGTGTAAAAAGAAAAAAAAAAGAAAAGGAGAGAGAGAAAAAGAAACGAAGGAAAGGCTTGCTCTACTCAAGGCAAAAGCAGCTGAATGCTTGCAATACTGAAATGGATTTGTAGTCTCTTTACCTTAATTAAGAGCAAGCTGGAGCTACATTAGTGTTCTCTACCGCTTGTGTGTGTGTGTGTGTGTGTAGTTTTTCCAGGTTGCTGTTTTAGATCAGTTAACTTGCAGCTCATTGTGATCTGAATTGGTTTTAGGTTTTAGGTAAATTCAGTTTTCAGAGAAGCTAGTGTCATGCATTTGCACTAATAACATCTTAGCTATATTTATATTCCTCATGTATCAAACAGAATATTTATGGTGCTAAAAATGATTTATTAAAGTTCCTTGATCAATGTTTTTGCTGCAGACAAGGTATTATTATAAGAATAGTGCTAGCACATTTGCAGACAAGAAACAAATTACTGTACAGAACCTGTCCAGCTTTTGCAACCTGGCGAATTGCCTTTTTCTTAATTCCTTTCCTTTTCCAGGTTAGTTGACTTAGTGTGTTTTAGGCTTCTTGAGCTATACCAAGGCCACTAATATCATGTAAGATTTCAAAATAATCTATCTGTAGAAACAACTCTAATCTTCAAGAGATACATAAATGAAGTTTTTCCAAGCTTCATAATGCTGGTCTTGCTGTTTAGGGATTTGGAGAAAGGGCAGGCAATGCAAAATTTTATCATCTGCTGAAGAGACGATTTCTTGGTGTTCTAGATGTTGCAGTTTCTTACTGATTTTTTTTTTTTTTCCCTGCTATCTTCAGCAGAGCACATCAGCATTAAGCTTTGGGTCTGGTCAGGTGTTGCATGAATTCCCATGGGCACAAGTTTAGTAAATAATTACTGTTGTTTCAATCTGTGAAATAGTGAGCTGGGCTGCACTCATGTTGCTCACCTGGGGAGCTGGCATGCCCCAAAGGGGCTGCGGGGGGCACATGCAGCTTGTGAACTCCTCTCCTGGGCGCAGTGTGTCACTTCCAAGGTGAAGAAAGGTTTTATGAGCCTCCTTGAGTGTTCAGAAGTTTCCCCCTATTGAGTCTTAAGCAGCTTTTCAGTTCAGGCAGTTCTGAGAGGGCCTTTTGCAATCGCAACTTTTATGAAAAATGGGCAGTGAGCTAGCAAAATACCTCGTACCAGGCAGTGGTCTCTGAGACAGAGTTAGTAAGTTGGGTGAACTTGCCTTTTTTTTTTTTTTTTTTTCTGGAGGACCTCAGTATTGTGGTCGCTAACCCTTCCAACTCGGCCTAACAGGTTAGCAGCAGAGAGGCCACAACCGTGAACCTCCGTCGTGAGCAGAAAGGGACGCTCCAGGCTTCGCGCGCCGCCACGCGCACCGCGCCGGGCGCCTGCAGCGATGTTCGTGCACACAACTTCTTTGGCTGGACTCAGCTGTGAGGGGAAGCTGCCATCTTTACCTAGTCGAGGACTTCCACTTCACTCGTAGTGGGGTCAGAAACCTGGATGTTTAATTATTTTTCAAGGCTGTTTTCTTTTTTTTCTAATTTTTTTTTCAGGCTACAGAGCAACTACCTAACTCTGGTCCCTGTTTCTGATGGAGGATGGAGCTGCTCCAAGGCACCTAAGCACCTTCTAGCCATGGATTTACTGCCCAGCGCTTCTGCACGCTGCTTCCACACAGGCAATGCAACGACTCTGTATGCTTCATTTGTGCTCTGAACCAATAAAAGAGAGGGAGAAAAGGCAGCCATATGTGTCTTAAAGCGTGTTTGTAAGTAGTTTTCCAAAACGGCACTGACAGGAGCACTTGATGTTGTGCCTATCCAGCTGTCGCTGGAGGGACAGAGATGGGGTGTTCTTTAAAAATATTCTTCAAGTTTGGTTTAGCAGAACTGCTCCCTTATGTTTCGGCTCTTGTACCCATTTAAAGGAAAAAATATCAGTGTTCATAGAGCGTGGGGTAAAACTCTAGCTCCATTAAACCCACTCTGCTGCGGTTGTTTCGGGCACGAAAACGCGCCGTTTCCCAGAAAAACAGGGAGCCGCGCGCCGCCTCACGAGGCGCCGAGGGGGACGGGGCGCTGCGGGCCGCCGCGGAGCCTCCCTGCGCGCCCGGCTGCTGGCGCAGGGCGGGGGCGCCTCCTTCGCCGCCATGAGCAGCCGCTGCGGCCGTGAGGGGGCGTCGCGCCTGGCGGCGGTGGCCGTTGGGAGAGCCGTTGGAGCGGCCGTTGGAGCAGCTGCTGGGGGAGCCGTTGGAGCGGCCGTTGGAGCAGCTGCTCCGGGAGCCGTTAACTTCCCGCGCAGCCCCCGCGATGCCGCCGCGGCGGCCCCGGCCCCGGGGCGCTCATGGCGCTCATGTGGGGCTGCTCCTGGCAGCTGGCTCTGGCGGGCAGCAGGAGGTCGCCACTGCCCCTGCTGGCTGGCACTGGGAGAGACCCTGCGCCTTTGAGGGAAGGACCCTGGTCCTTCCTCACACTGCGGTGCCTCATCACGCCATGGCCCTTCTTCACACTATGGTGCCTCCTCGCGAAATGGTGTCTCCTTGTGCCATGGCCCTTCCTCATACCGTGTTCTCCTCACAGGCTTGGCCTGGTTCTGCTTCCGATATTTGCACCTGCTCTTGTTTTATCCATACACATGTTAAAATCTGTTTCAGCTCGCTGTTGCCTCATTTTCAGTGCCTGGCATTTGTTCTCAAGCTCCTCAGGTACCGCAGGAAGCAGGTGTTGCCAGAGGCTGGTTTTGCTCCTCTGTAGCCAGGCTGGTTTGTCCTCTTTCTGCAATAACTAAGTTTATGTGGGTAAGTAGGGTTCTTTAATGTTTTTGAACCGCCCAGTCCACATCAGAAATAAAATTGTTAGTCAAATTATTCTTAAAAAGCAGTTTCTTTCTATGGGAAAAGCAGTCTTCTGTAGAATTTATTTTTGTTGTGGTATCTACTCTCCTACTCCCTAACTGATATATTTGCCTCATGGAGATCCTATCAGAAATTTAAGATAGTAATGGCAAATACAGTATGAATAACAGTTGCCTCTTTTTCGTCTTTGATTCCAGATCCTTCTGCTGCCTGCTCTCATGCTGCTTTCTTCCTCTGTGCGACTTGGTGCAGCACAAATTGTCAGTAGCCATAATGCATCAGTCCAGAAAAATGTGTTTGTCTCTGGAGTGCTGTTTTGTCTTCTGCTTCCAGAATTATCCCAGGTTGCCTACTAGAGACTTTTAAAGTAAGTCATGTGGTATGTTCCAATTCCTGGAGATTTCTTAATTATGGAGTCATATTGGACAGATAGATAACAGTATTCAAGATCAGCAGTTCTCTTAGGGCAACCTACTTGCTCAAATGTTGGGTTTAGTAATAGAAAACACGACGATTGCAGCCTTAAAGCAACTAATAGAATTCCAAAATGCTTTTTGGCATTTGAATCTATTTTGCAATTTGGACATAAATTACAATGAGTAGGGTTAACAAAAGGATCAACTCATGAACTTGTATCTCCCATGAAAAGGCCAATTCTGGGAAAGAAAGACAAGCTAGAATTAAATAGCTTGGATTATGGCTCTTCATTAAAACAAATTTAGTTAGTGAAAGCTCTGTTTTAATCATATGTATTGATGTTTTAGTGATTTATTGTTTTTACTGCTTGTCAGTTTAATATTGGACATCGTAGCACTTTCTAGAAATATTAAGCTGATTAAGTGCTAATAAACTTTTCAAACTACGTCTTAAAGATATGGAATCAAACATTTACTTTGAACTTTTAAAATATTTTTCTCCTTTATTTAAATAGTATCTAAATGAGAACACAAAGTTGACAGTCCGTAAGTTGCTGAGAAGAGGATTGCAGTATCATATGGTTCTCTCATATCATGATCAGTTGTCTTGTGACAGCCATATAGAATGTCAGGTGAGTGAATACAGTCGAGTGCAAAAGCAACAGCTTTCGTGACTGACCTGAGATTACACGCACAGTTTAGGCCCATCCCACTCTGTGATAGTAACTTTATCATGTAATTAGCACTTAATGAGAGTTAAATGTTATACTCTTCATGGTTTCTGGTTTCAAGTAGTAAATAATTTCTATGAAGAATTTTATTACTTTCATAATGTAAGATCATTTTAATTTTCTCCTAGCTTGTGTCCTTATTAATAATTTTTGCTGATTTGAGCTTTCTTTTAACTTCATATATGCGAAGACATATACACACATGTGTGTGTACGTATGTATGTGTATGTATGTATATTTTAATCATAGAAGCTTTGAGAAGGGTGATTGCGCACTGACTTATTTTTCTAAGTTTAAATGTAGATTTGAGAAAGGATTCTTATTAAAATTTTATGCTAACTTAAGTCAAGATGAGTTCCTCTCAAACCTTAGTTTTCATGTGAAACTTTGAGCTACTTTTGCCTCAAGGCATGTAGGGTCCTAAAAGTTACCTGAGTGAATTAACTGCAAGTGAATCCCTTATTACTAGGCATTAAGTGGTAGAAATTATCCTTTTATTTTCAGGGAGGGGTTTAATGTAGCTTTCTGTAATTATAAAACTAATTTGAAGGATAAACATTTAGTTTGTCAAAAGTTTAATGCAACTCAAAGAAAAAAATATGATGACGTTCTTAAAAAGGCGTATTTGTGCATGTATTCTCTTGTAACTATTTACATGCCTTTTCCTGCAGGGTATTCATATACATTTTTTAGAATCTGAAAATACTCCTAACATAAAGTAGAGCTTTTTACCATCTCTGTTTTCCAGAATTTACTGTTTTTGTGACCAGAAACATTTGCTCCTTTAGTCCTATGACTGTCAAATGTGCATCTTTAGCTCACATTGGGCTAAGAAAAAGATACCCTTTTGAATGGGAGTGTATAGATTTACCCTGTTTTTTTTTTTTTTCCGTGTTATTTAAAGCAACTGACATTCTTATGTTATAAATAATACATAGGCATATGCAAATAAGTTTTCATACATTTTCTTGTAAAAGTTACTAGTGAGCTTTCCTTGTGTTTGCAACAGACACATGAGGACGAGAGGGCTGTTGTACCTGATGTCAGCTCTAGACCATTCCTGCCGACAGCATTTTCACCCTGAACTGAAATCAGACTGGGAAGAGGAAGGACAGTCTCTGGAAACATATGGCTGTTTTTGTGCTTTTCTAAAGCTAAAATAGGTATCTGTGTGGGGAGCTGATTTGTAGAAATAGAGAAATGTTTTGTTCTGGGCCAGCTGCATGCACTATTGTGGATAAAATGAAGTAGCTTAACCCAGTGCAGTACTAACCAGAAAAGATTTTATTCAAAAGTTCATGCAATATTATCCATGTTGGGAGTGGCTTGGTAGTAGCTGACTCTCCTGTGATTTCCCTGTGTATGGGAGCAACAGCCAAGAACTGTGGCAGTTGCAAATGCAAATTCTCCTGCATATTGCTTTTCTTACTGGCTTTTGATGCTGTCACAGGAGTGACAGTGTCCACAGTTTGTCCTTATTTATCTTTCTTTTTGTTAGAAATAGATAGTATCCCTTGCCCTGCTGTGGAATAATCTGTTATCCTTGGAGGAATAAATAAATGAACAGAGCTGCAAGGAGCGTATTAGAGTATTGAGTGCAAGGTTCACTCTCAGTACATAAAAACAGATAGTTCTCTGGTGCTGTAAATTCAACCTGTCCCTCTTTTTACTTTATACTTTTTTTTTTTGGTTGCTACAAGCTTAACTTAGCTTGCAAAGCAAGAAACTTGTCTTTGTTTTCTGTGTGTATTTAATAAACTCAATAAAAGACAAAAAACTTTAGTGAAAAAATTCCTCAAGGTTATAAAATCTCTTATTCACGCTTTCTCTTTTTGTACAGCAATTTCTAAAGGAAAAACCCTCTTTTATAATACTTCAGAGGGCATTTGACTTTGAGAAAAAAGCAATTCAGTCACCTCATAGACTAAGTTTTAAGGGTTTTTTTTTCAGCACATTTGTTTAGGAAAAGCACAGACAATTTTTTTTTAATCTATAGTTTGCTTGTGAATGAGTTTCTTGAAGACTTTTTAAAAAAGCCTGCAATGTCTATGGAATCATTAAATTGTGGTTCTATAAAAACCGCTTAGAAAAAGGTTTCCACTGGCAGCTTTATAGCAGTGTGCTGGAAATGTGAATCTGTGGACATGTACTTTGGGATCATAGTGCCTGTGCTAATATGATGTGTTACTAGTTGAAAAGAAGGGGCTTGGCTTGCGTATTTCAGTGGAGAGTTACATGCATCCAAAGTTACCCAGGTTTTATTCCTTATTTTGGGCTCCTATGTATGTTAACGTTAACTGTTGGATAACTTCATAATTAGCTGTTGTTGCCACATCTTAAAAAGCATTTGGCTTTCCTAGGAAAACATTTGAGTCAGTAGTATGTACAGAGACTATTAAATTTATAATTCTTTTGCCTTCCAAAACATTACAGAGTACAAAGAATTACAAATACTTAATTCTTTAAAACAGTAGCCTTTGAGATAATAACTTAGCTTTCAATTCCTTTTTCCAAAATAAGTGTTTGAGAATTCGTGTTTATTTTTACATTTCCTTTTGCTATTGTTTCCAAATTTGAATGGTATTGAGGAAGTAAAAGAAGTAGCAACATTTCTGGCTTTATTTTCTGATTGTTAGACACTAGATGGTGCCATTTGACCTCTTTCGAATTAAAAATAGTTGGCCTTGCATGTTATTTTTAATAGAAGTTATTAATTATGTTCTAAAAGAAAACAAAAGAATTACATTTTTAGGGTTTTTTTGTGACCCTCAATTTTTATTTTTTCTGCTACCCTCACTTTTTTCTGCAAAGCTAACATATTCTGTTAAAAGTAAAATAGTGTATTAATGAAAATGTGCAAATTTTCTTTGTTCTTGTAAGCTGTCTTAAGTTTTTAGTTCACACTAGCTTACGTGTATTTTACTGAATTTGATAAAACTGTAGATTTTTTATGTAGAATTATTTGAGGGTGCTTTTCTGTTTATTTTTTATTTTTTTTATTTTTTTTTATTTTTTTCCCCTGAGATCTGAGTAAGTATTCTCAGCTAATTATGATATGAATTGCTTCGGTGGAGTTATAGCAGTTTTCATCCACTGGTAATTGCACTGTGGTTCTCTTTGACTGTATGAACAGTTGTAGAGAACAGGGTTAACAATAGCATATTTATAAATCCAGCCCTAGTCATAGGGTACCACAGAAATGACTTTGCACAATATAATGCAAAGGGAATAAAGGTGACCAGGACACTTTTGCTTCATACTTTCACATTAAAAAGTTATGTGGTAATTTAATCTGTAGTTGCGTACTGATTAAGAATTGGGTATAAGTTGTTGGTATTATTTTCAAATTTAATTACTTTCCTGTTTATTTGGGCAGAAATAGGAAGGATTACAAAACCAATTTTGCAAAATGGTTTTGATGCTTTTCTAATACTCGAGCAGAGAGAGTGTCAAAATAGGACTTCACATTTACATGGATGGTTTTCATTATTAAAAAAAATTATTTTGAATGATGTAAGGGACCCTAGTACTCAGCTCTTGATTGCAGGCCAACAGTTGCCACAGAGTGTGAAACAATATCCTGATACTGTCACATTATGGTAGGAAGTTTTTCTTTTTATGTGAGTGGCCAAGTTAGGTTAACAGGTTTCAGAAAAGGTAGTAAATAAATAAGTTGTCCAAAGCTGCGCAGTTACTGTTGTGAGTTATAATGTGAGCAGGCCTTGACCCTCTGGGAAGGTTGAGAAAGGCTTGCAATGTAATTAAACAATCTAGAACTGGCACCACCGAACTATATAATTGGTTAGGTGAGCAGCTTGCTTCCCCGAGGCTTTCAAGACACCATTGCACCATTGTTGTAAATGAAAGGATAAAAATGTACAACGTGAATTTTCCAGTTTTGTTTTAAAGGTAGCATTATTTCATGATTCATGATCAGCATGATCCAGAAGCATAATAACTAGAGAAAAAATGGATTTCTGCTGTGATATAGCTGAAGGGAAAAATAGCTTGTTTTTTCAGCTGATATTAAGCTGTGGTCTTGTTTTCACTCTCAATATCAAGGGGCAGGTGTTAGTACAACCAATTGGTAATATGTCCAGCAGCAGGGAGGTGACCTGTGGTAGTGCTGGACCTGCATTTGCGGCTTCAGCCATACAAATGGTTCACATCTCCGCATGGCTAATGAAGTTCAGTTTTTGATAAAGGAATGAATTAGTTGAAATGCATGTGCCAGAAATGGATTTAGCTTTGCACACTGAAAGGTTAGTTGCTGCAGTGTATCATATTCTGTGAATGCATATGTTCTTTGTTTTGTAAGCATTAGGATTTGTACATACATGGAAACATCTGTGCAAACTGGTGCACTTAGTGAAGCTCATCAAGGTTCATTGTTGACAAAAAGGCTTTTTTTCCTCCTTAAAGGTTGGAAAATAAAGTCAATTAGAGCAGTACAGGCCTGTTTACTTTTAAAACTGGTTTAGGCCCTCAGCTGATGCCTGATGTGCATCACTAGAGTTTATGCAAAACATCTGATCTTTTTGTTGTCCAGTGTACATGAGAGAAAATTGAGATTGGATTGAGTTGTTGCAGCCTGAATGGGTGTGCTGGGACCATTTTCACCATGCTTCCTGTAAGAACCCAGTATCAGTCTGGTAATTGCCCTTCCATGTCATCTGGACATTCCTGATTTGTGATTCTGGGGAGAGAGGATGGTGTTGGCTGATAGCTCATCCTTCTTTTTCCAGAACTTCTCAGCTGCAGCTTTACATTTTTTTTTCCACTTGCTCTAATACACATTTTATGTGTCCATTCTATTACACTGAAAAATGTTAGTCAATAATTATTTTGCATGCTGAAATTGAAAGGAGAAAACACATATAATCACCATTTTTTATTTAAAATCACAAATATGATGGTGTTGCTACTGAGGGAGCCATAAATGTGGATGGAAAATGGATGTAAGTGTAAAATTCAGATGGAAATTTCCCCAGAAATCGGTGTGTAGTGGCATTCAAACTCGCAATTAATCAGATGTATCCCTGCCTTGAATCACATCCTGCGTGTCTACCCGAGCGCAGGCATTTCCGTGCCTCCCTTCAGACAGGCTATTCCAGAGGGATTCCACATAGGTGTGGTGCAGGACTGGCTGACCCTGCTCTTTCTCGGGGCAGGAATGTTTTACATTGTCTTCAGTGCAAGCAGAGTTAGCTTCTTGCTTTCAAAAAATGCATGATGAGATCCCGAGTATCTAGTTTATGAGATTTGAAGTGACAATTTTAATTACCTTCTAATAATTGAACTACTGAATTCAGAGAACTAAATCAGCAACCTCTACTGTGTAACTGCATTTATAGTATATGCTGTAAAACCGATGAAGATTTAATGATTAAATAGAAATTTTTCTGCTTAAAAGTAGCAGCAACTACCTTATCCCAGCATCACTCAGGCACACTACAAATAAGATCAGGATAATAAGACACAATGAAAGGCTGGCAAGATGCCTCTGCAGTTCCAGTGCCGGGGCTGCAGATGCAGAGGCATTCTGATGACTGACCTCCATGACAGAGCTGCGAGGCTGTACAATAACTGGGAAGTGGGTCATTCCTCAAGCAGTAGATCTTTGTTTTCAGCACTGAGTCTTTGTACTGGACCCCTTTAACGTCCATGTGGATCTCCCTGCATTTTCACTTACCTTTTCCTCTAGTATTTCTGAGTGTCGCAAATCCACTGGTGGATTTGAATGCCATCATTTGCTGTGATTTAAAACAGCAGATCAGCCTGGTTCAAATATTGATCTTGCAGTAACTCAGATTAGGCCTTTACCTTTTCTATATTCCTGATGCTGTTCCAGGGTTCTCCTCCCTGTATGTAGTAGGGAAGAGTGCCTGTAGCTTGATGAGCATCTTCAGGTTTGAATACTTGTGAGAAAATCTGTGCTAAACTAACCATAAAATTGGAGCTTAGAGTTAACTGTAAAATAAATTAAAAGACCCAGCAGACTGCTAACATGAAAAGAAAGTGGGGAGGAATTCACTCCCAGGAGTATTCACAGATCATATCTTCCTGAAAAGCAGAGAACAAGAGCTACCCAAAATGTTTTGGCTGTTTTTTTTTTTTTTTAAGAGTCTTGAAGTTTATCATCAGCCAGGAGCACGGGATGTTTTTCCCAATGCAAAATTTTGTCAGTGCTCTGAGCGAAAAGGCGCTTTTTTGACAAAGAAGTATCTCATGCTTCGGAGATATCTTCTTCCTTGTGCCTGCCTGGCTTATAGATGACTCCTGTATTGTCTTCTCCCCTTTTGCAGCTGAAACGAAAACAATGTATTAAGATATTTGAAACTACAATGAAGGAAAAGCACCATTGACTATTTAAAATATCTGTTACTCATGCATTAAGTTTTATTTCTCTGTGTTGGGGAAACCGTCACAGTAAATTACTGTTACAAATATTTTAGGATAACACATTTTGATGTGATCAACACAAAGTTGATGCTGATTTGAAAGGCATATGAACATGCTATAGGAAATTTGGTTGAAAATTTGGTAGGAAAGATTAATAGTCTTTCTTCCAGAATGTGACTTTGATGGAAACATTCTGGCTAAATTATCTGTCAGCGCATGTTTCTTTCCTTTAAATGGCGTGACCTTCAGAAGGGGTTTTCTTTAGAAATTAATTCCCTTCTTGTTTCACTTACTGTTCCAGGAAAAAATTAAAGAATTCAAAGAGCACTTAAAAGCAGCAAGTCTTGCAAAAAAAGAGCAGGAAAAAGAACAAATGGTAGTTGAGAGCTGGAAAAATCAGATAAATCTATTACCTAGCTAGCATGCTTGTCCCATTTAGTCTGGAAAGGGACTCTTATTTCCTAGCTTTTGCTTGTGGGAGCAGTGGGTAACTAAAGTGTGACGTGTTCTTGTCTTCTCTGGGTCGTTCCATACTCTTCTCTGTTTCTTGGCATTTTATGTTTTAAGGTTTTACATGGACATTGTTAAGGTAATTATCTTTAAGGTCAAAGCAATCAGGGGACTAATGTTATTAAATGGCAGAAGGATGGCCATTGTGGCACAAAAGTCACTGCAAAAATAAACCCTCTAGCCATTTTTTAGCCCTTTTTTTCTGGCAGTGAGATAGGATTAGTTTGGAGCATATGATACAGGAGAAAGAGCATCTACCATGGCAACAACAAATCAAAGCTTATAGGAAGAGATTGTATCTCTCCTAAAATATCCACCATTTCCATTGTAAAAATATGCTGAAGTTTTAAGACACACAGGCGCTTCCTCATGTCAGAACAAGGATTTCGTTTGACTTATTTTTCCCTGATGTGACTAGAAGGGTGTCTTACCTTTTCCTTTGGAATAGCCAGAAGGCTACTGCAAGAATGATGACAGCTCCCACAGTGGAAGCTATCACAACAGAAACAACAATACCTAGGAGAAGATGGAAAACATACGGAACAGTTAATTTCATTTACTTTAGAGGACAAGGTTGGTCTCTAGTCAGTCTTAATGTTTTAGTTCTGTGCTGCTGTGTATGAAGGCCCTGTAGTGGATAGCTTCGCACAGATACATATTGTAAGATCCTAATCCCAAAACTGGATTTGCAGTTTACAGTTCTGTGAATGTAGAGCTCCACTGATGTCACCAAGCCATAGCGGATCAAAAACTCCTTGTACGCTATAATATATACAAGAGCATAAGCGAATTCAGCAACTATGTCCTGGCATGTGAAGATGTCAAGTTTGATGCCCGTGTTTTTTTTTTTAATTTTTCCTTTCATGGCAGAACATCATCACTGAGGGGTGGCTGCTAGAGCGGTGTGTTTGAGAACGGTGCTTGAAGAAGGCAAAGAAGGTAAGAATGAATTCAAGATATAAACAGTTGATCTTACCTTTGCATTGAGGTGTTAAGTATTAACATTGTAATACCATCTTTAATAATGATCTTCAGATATGTTCTTGACAATGAAGTATTTTGACTTGTTTTGACCTTGCCAAAGAACCTGAAGGTAGGCAATCTTTTCTTAGCTCCATTTTTATAATTAATTTACACACACTTTATTAAGTTTTATCAAATGACTGCTTCTAAGCATTATGAGATCCCTTTCATTTATTGCATTTAAATATTTTCTCATATTAAATAAGCTGTGGAGAAAACAGAAATGCAAAGCCTGGAGCTTATCCTTAACCCACAGGGTGCTTATATTGAGTCTTAGTAACTGGAAACTTGTGATGCGTGGATTTTAAGAAGAACTGTGCTATAGATGGGAAAGGGAAGTTTCAGAAAAGTAAGAGTTTCCAGTAGACATCAAAACATAATTAGAAAAAGTTTGTGATTTAAAGAGAAAGGGTAGGGACAAGTTTCGGGCCTTAAATAGCTGTGTGATGGGGGCAAGAGTAAGCATAATTCCATTCAGTATAGTCCTGTTATTCAAAACTAGATGCCAGTTGCCATGTAGCTGGTGGGCGTTGGAAGGCATGAGCATTGTAATGAATTTCAGCTGCATGTGAAACTGCTTTGATTGGAATATTTGGCAGGCAAAATACAGTATAAACATATTTGAGTGTTGCTGAGCAATCCTTTATTGTTTGAGACGCTTTGAAATGTAGTACTTCTTAATAGTTAACATGAAGTTAGTTTTTATTTATCAGTGCCAAAACGTAGCTGGCCAAGGGCTTCAGTCATTTATATTGTATGTACAAAGCAGAGCTCAACAGCCCCATCTTGCGGCTTGTACCCTCAGCTGGAGAGGGCAGCCCTTAGCTTTGACACTGGAAGTCAGGGAAGTTGCCCCGAAGGAAGAGCTGCTTTGGTAGTAGAGTCCTGGAGCCTGCAGGAGGCTTTGTCTCACAAATCTCTGTGGTCACCTGGCCCAAGACATAGTTGTGTGTCTCCTGCCTTTCCTAATAAACACCAGCTGCTGGTACTTGCGCACAGCTGGCTGTGTCAGGCTGTGTGCTTGCAGCTGGCAGGCAGCTGCACTGCACTTGGGCTTGGGCAGGACCCTTCCTCCTCTGAGGTGAGGAGCTGCACCTGCGAGGCAGCCTTTGTGACAGGGGCAGGTGGGATGCACTTGAATGCAGCGTGGGAGATTGCAGGCATGATGAATACCTTTCCTGAAATGGGTAGAGCATTTTACTCTGGTTCACTGATAGAGTCAATGAGCTTTTGTAATTAAATGTACTTAGCCTGAATGGGGTTTCTATTAAAGGAGCACTGAGCAATGTCTTCCGTAGCCATAGTGACCACTTTTTGGGCGAGAACAGCAGCATGGGCAATAACCAACACAATTCAGCTGCAGTAAGTCATGCTAGCTTTAAAGATTCGTTGGAAATGCCTTTATAGCTGGTGTCACCTCTGTATGAGAGCCAAATGATGTGGCTTAATAGAGGGAGAGCCAAATATTATTCTTGGCTTTGGCACTGCTTCACAGAAACAGTTTTGAGAAAGTCACATCTGGGTCAAATTTTCCCCCACAGATAGAAATAATAATACTTACAGTATTCCTGTGAAGTGTTTAGGGATTCCTGGATGAAAAGCATGCTGTCTGATTTCCGATTACTGGGATCACAGATTGTAACTAAATATCATTTAACTATGGAGTGTGATTTACAGAGAAAACTAGACAGGTGCTGAAAGGTCAGGTTACAACACAGATGGAAAATCGCATTTCTCATTTCTGCATGACCATTATTCGGATCAGAAAAATCACTGTTACACAGATGCTGTTAGCAAGCCAACAACAATACACATGGCTAGCCAGGCTAGCTCAAACTGTTAAACTGACCGAAAGGCTTCAGCTGTACAGAACAGGTTAGTGTTTGGAATGACAGGAGGTGGTTGTTCTACTGGGCATGACAAAGGCTAGCATGGTCTTCCTTCTCCTATGGCCTTCCCTTTGATCAAAACACAAGGGATACATGGAATTGGCTTCCCTCAAACCCCTTGTGAAGAAAAGGCAACAAATCCAACTGCAGGAAAGAGACTGCTATGATTTTGTAGCAGTGAAGGGTAGTGGCCACTTCAGTACTACACAAATGATGGTGCGTTGTTTCTTTATATGGAAGCACTCATGCAACTTACCTTCTTGGAAGGAGATGAAAACCAGTCTTTCATCAAACTTCTGTACGTGGCGAAAATTATCAACCATTTCTAAGGGTTCTGGGTCGTCACTCTCTGTGCAATACATGGCTGTTTCCAGTGCCCGTAACTACAAAGGGAAACACCCATTCAACTCTCAGAACACAGGAAGATCAAGCTCACAAAGGATGAGTATTTGAAATCAGAGGAAGTCAAAGGGAAGGAAGTAATTCTTAAATTTTTCTTATGGCCCGTCAGCCCAAATACTGAATAATGTGTACACAGTGTGACATCTCCAAATGCATACCTATATTTTGTTGTCATTCTGATTAAATTAACCCTCAGTAGTCATTGGCTTCTAGGAAAATCAGATGGGGAGAGAAAACATGGTGGGTCTGTGCTACATGTTCTGCCTAACAGTCTAAATCCCAAGCAGAATTAAAAGCTACTTCATTAAAGGACTCTCTATTTTAGTAAAGATGTGATCTGGCAGAATGAACAAGGTTAAAAACTTTCATAACAAGGAGCACATATTAATTTGTCAGATATTTTGGTATTGATTTTCACCTTCATGTTTATAATCAGGTAAATCAGAAGACAGTGTTTGGGAGTCTATAGCCTATATAATTATCAGTTGGTGACCATGTAAGGATTAAAAAAACGGAAAAGCAGAGAAACAAGTGTTGGAGAAAAGCCGGGGATTTGGACTTGACAAGAAGCTTTTTCAAGCTTTTAGAAACTAACATCTACCCAACCTACCAACCCTATGGCAGTCATGATCCAGAAGCACTTAAAGGCTTGATGGATACAGTTCAGCCATGAAACTTGAGCCAAAATAATCTGATAGTGACTCATGGGGCGATTCAAAGCAGCAGGCAAGTGTGTAGTGAAAACAGAAAAGAATCTCCCTTTACTGTGATTTTTTTTCAAGTTGATACAATACTAATATGTATTGGAACATAAGAGAAATCCAGGAAATTAGAATATGTATTTACTGGTCCTTAGTAAACATCAATCAGAAATATGCATGGTATATTTAAACTTGCCTGTTCTTGAGAAATTTTAACAGGGTGTCGGAAAACAGTCCAGAGAACACTAGGGTAGCAAGGAGGAGTTGTCAGGGATCCTTCATACCGATAATATTCATCCAGCCTGTCGGGAAGCAGTTCCTGAATATTGAAACCAGGAACTTGGACCATCTGATCTAAAAAGAGGATTTGTGTTAAATGTTGTGTCATTATTGCACAGATTTCAGATTCTGATTAAGTGATTTTGTTTTTTCGGTAAGCATGGTATTTTCAGTCATATCACTAAGAAAATAAAACACATTTTAAAAGGTGTTATTCCAACAAAACAAGGAAATAGAGCTTTTTAGGTTTCCTGTACAAACCTTGACTAGATATCAGAGTTCTGTAAAATGAACTGTGAGTATGTCAACCAAATAACATTGTATGTGAGAAATAAGGGCCAGTCAGAAACACATTGTGTTAAGTGTTTGTCTCATGCTAACAATACTGAAAGTCACAGAAATGCACTGAATTTTAAGTCTTCTGGGGTTTATAATAGAGGTTTGCTTACAATTCCTGGACTGTTTATTCAGTCCCTTTCGGGGTGATACCGGATGCTCTTAGTCCCTCTCAATCCATAGCCAGTTTATAGCCACTCACCCTTGTATTTCACATTCCGGAAGTGCTTGAAGATCTTTTCATATGTTGGGTTGAAAGGTCCGATCTGTAACGAGCAGAGCGTTAGCAGCTGTGCAACCCGCCACAGGCCGAGTACAGAGCTTTGCTTCTGCATGCAGCAGGTAGCAGTGAGCAACTCTACCACGAGGGAAATGTTTCCCAGTCCGGACACGCATGTACTAGCTTGGCCTAATTCCTCTTTTTACCCAAAACGTTAGTAGTATTTCCAGAATCCTAGCAATGTTCTTACTGCTCTGGAGGATATTACTGCTGCTTTAATGTGTTGCTGTAGCACATTGTGCCTTAACGATCACAGCAGAGACCTCTGGAGACCGGCTGCCTCTGAGTGTTCAGCACTCTGCACGCCTGGAGAAAAGCCTTTTCCTTAAGAGCCTTGTAGACCTATGCTCTCTGCCCGCAGGCTTCACAGGTCATCCGCTGCTTACTAGTCAAAG
Organism: Tinamus guttatus; assembly: GCF_059628265.1. Classification (NCBI taxonomy): domain Eukaryota; kingdom Metazoa; phylum Chordata; class Aves; order Tinamiformes; family Tinamidae; genus Tinamus; species Tinamus guttatus. The sequence continues at coordinate 16,537,881 of NW_028288538.1, forward strand.
CCACAGTTTTCCACCCACAAATGATTTTTTACTCTGCTGCTCCTCACACTTCCAGCAGGTAAAGAATGACACTATTGGGCACCACAGGGCCTCGACTCTTTTTTCAACCTCTCCCAGCAGCTTTTGGGTTTAATAATCAATGCCTTTTTATATGAATATTCTGGAGTTGGTGTTTAGCAACTCCCCTGACAACCGAGCATAGTAAAAGAGTGTCCTTAAATCAACTCTAAAATACACCAGCTGCCTGAAAGTTTTTAGCAGAGACCTAATCTCCAGGCTTAGCAACTTTCTCTTAGTTGGATTTTAAACACTAACAGTTAGTGGGGGAAAAGAGCAACCTAAAATCTTAATGTTCTCGCCTAGAATAATATGCAATTCTCTGAAACTTTTCACAGTTCCAACTTCCAAAAGAGCTAAAATATGACACAAAATAGTTGTCAGAGCCTTAGGGGTGGCCTAGGAGGTGGACTTGGGTGATACCCATTTGCAGTGGGACTCGGTTGGCGAGCTGGGATGTTTGTCCCCTGCCCGGAAGCTGGGCCTGGCAGTGCAGTTCACAGCCAACACTGAGAAAGCCCCTGTCTTGGTGTGGTGCGTTGCACAAGATAGAGCTGCTTTCTTACATTTATTCCTTTTGCTTATGTTTGAGGAGCTGTTTGAGACCAGAATGCTTGTTCTGTGCTCGCCCTCTCTGAGCTAGAGCTGTATGTAGTAGGCTCTATGTAGCAGGCTGCCACTGATTGCTTCCTGCCTGACTAACTTTAGAGGAGGGTTCCAAAAAGAAATCTGTCCCCTTTTTAGAAAAGGGATCAAAGAATTATAGAGAAAAGCACATTTTTCTTCTATTTGCTGACCATCTCCGCTGTGTTAAACTGCTTCATCTGCAGTTTTAAATACAGGAGCTTTAAATTCACTGTCAACTATTATTTCATAAAATCTACCAATCCTTAGTTTGTAAATTAATTTAAAAGTGGATTCAGCATATCTGAAGTTAATTTGCTGAAAAATACAAGGAAATATTCAGAATCATTCCTTTCCTGTGTACCCATTTATGTATGTTTTGATGGAGTCTGGCCATTTTTTGTGAAATAGCAAAGGAAGTACATGTGTTCAGGATCACCACTTTTCATTAATCTAGGTATTTTTATGCTTTAAAGAGCTCTGATGCTTTACTTAATGATCAAAAGTGTATTAAAAATAAGAAAGTCCTACATCCTACCTCAAGGAGAATAGCCAGAACCGCCAGTCCATCCGCTTTGTCCATTGCTGCTGTTATATCCGGATATTTCTCAGAGTTGTAATGTACAATATGCAGCTACGAAGAAGGAGATGGAGATAGGATATTGTGGTAGCACTGCTCTTTCACTGACTGATAAAAACCAGTGCCATCTTAAGCCAGGACAATACCCTTTTTTTTTTAATGTTTTCCAGGCAGTAGTAGCAAAATACCTTCCAGAGGAAAGTGGCATATGCTGGAAGTCCCTCTGCTAGCCCCTGTCTAGCTGGTTTTTCCTTCCTCTCCCTGTGATGGAGAGGGAAGAGGATCACTTTAGTTCGAAGTCGTCTTGATTGTATTGCCAGGGCTGGTCAATGTTTCTGAAACAGAAGCACCTTGGTACTCTCAGGGCTCACTGATGTTTGGAAAAACTGATGTTAAATGTAACTGGAGAAGCAGCAGATTCCTGAGAGGTTTTATGCAATCAGATTATTTTGACTGATTTAGTTTCTTGTTTAATAATTTGGCTTATGCATCCAATAGATGCTGCTATTCCTAATCTGTTCCTAAATCCTTGACATAGGGTTAGAAAAAAAAAAAAAACAGAAATGAAAAGATCTGTGAAATAGTTCTTTGCTGGATAGAAGAAAGTGAATAAAGACACAGGGAAAACATTTCAACATGTCATTTAAGCCCACTGGAGCCAGTGTTGTGTTCTGTTTACAGAGAAGAAGCAAGGGGTCAGAATTTAGCAATTTGCTTGAAACTGTTCAGTGACCCTTTGCCAGCCCTAGGTTTAAAACCTAGCTTCTGACTCCCTGAAAGTTTGTGAAAACTCATGGAAGTACAAGGCAGCCGTCCTTCCCTGAGAACACTGCAAGTTTTTAGCATATATCCAACTTATGGGTACTTTGACAAGGATCTTGCAGCCTTTTACAGTCATATACCTAAAGTAAAGATCCCACGTGGAAATGGAGAGACTCGCCCACCCTTCTCAGTGCATTTCGCTGACGCGCACTCCCCTCACCTCGGCTGCGAAGTGCTTCCCGCCCACGGTGTGCTCCGAGCCTTCCGACTTGTTGCTGTTGCCCCAGTGCAGGTGAAGCTGAGACGCTGTATATTCGAATGGGAGGTTTCTGATGTACATAGTGGGTGACAGATACATTTTCACTGTAAGGACATCAAAACCAGATGGCAGGAGATGACACCACCACTTTCAAGCACTGGCTCCACAGAACTACTGTCTAGTTGTATTATATATAGGAAAGAATAAACTGTTAGATTCCTTACTTGGAATCCATCTCAATGTGCAGTTGAAGATAAATATTTTCGTTGTCTTTAAGCCTTTCTAGGCAATTCAGGAGAGTTGAAGAGTGTTCCCTTCTTTTGTTTCCTTTAACTAACGGAATTAAGCATGAGAGTTGCTGCTAATGGAATTCTTTCTCTTCCCTGAAGAATGCAAAATTACTTGAGTCTCATTAAAGAGAGTTATCATAAAAGTACTGAAGCAGAACTGAGGCTAACGTGCCTTCTTTTGTGTAGAAATTGCAGTAGGAAAAAATCTGAGTTGTTCTCTTTTCACTGTTAGTCTGGTACTTCATAAAGCAACAGCTTATATAAAGAATAGATCAATCTCGTAGTAATTTATCTTTACTGGTTTCCAGGGTGAATATATTTCATTTCTGGAATGTGCCAGGCAGGGGAGAGCAAGACTTTACAGGGGAAATGGGGTTCAAAACCTTAATAAAGGAGCAACTGCTGGCATATGTATTCTTCAGCTAGTATTATAGAGCTTTTTTTGAGCTCTGCTGTTCTCAGTCTAGCTGAAGTGGGTAATTGTAGCTGGCTGTGAGGCCATTACATTCTTTGTATATAGGAATGCCTGATAGCACAGTACTAGATGTCCTGCTGATTTCCTCTCTAGCTGTAAGGGAAGATAACAGCAAATGGTGTAATGATCACTCCAACAGAACCAGTGCTTATTACTCAGAGCAATCAAGCAATCGGATCTGAGAGAGTGTTCTGGTTAAGAGTGGGCCACATGTTCCCTGCCTCCCAGCAGGACACTCATCTGAGAAGCAAATTCCCATTTTAGGAAGTTGGATTTTCTGGGGGTGGATCTATTTTTTAAGAGGAAATGCTAGAATTTGTGGTATTAGGGACAAAATCTGAATATCTTCATGATCTAGACTCTGAGAGGAATGTGTTTTTCCCGTGTGGTTGTATCACAAGGGACAGGCTCTCAGTGTTGTGCTGTTGTTTCCACCTACTTTTTCGTACCTTTAAAGGCCGTGGTGATGATGCTTCCAGCTCTGCCTTGCAGTGGCCTAATGCATTCAGCTTTGACAGTACAATCTTTCACTAAGCACTCAGACTCTTAGGAAAAAGAAATTCCCGAATTCTGTGTTCTAGACCTTCCATTTTTTTCAGTACTACTAGTCCAAAGCGACTCAGTTTTGGTGGAGAAATTAGTTAAGATGAGGAAAACCAGGAACCATGCTCTAAGAAATAGGTCTTTACCTGACAAATGGACTCATGATGTTGTACAGAGCAGGTTTACCCCACTGAAAGAGTAAGGAAAGAAAGTTTGCCTGTCGAGCATCTTCTGGCAAGGCATGCGAGGGAGAGGCAGGGGCTGTGTGATAGAGGAGGATACACAGGAGGAGAACCTTGTACCTGTTCTTAATTGGAGGTCCTCGTATGTTTCAAGAAGAAAAAAATGGTGCTGCTAGCTTATTGGTATGTTATGTTGATGCATTATCTAGTTAGACCTTTATGTGATTGCCTCCTCTTTACTTTTATCTCCTATTCTGGACACTTTGATTTGATACTGCAGTGGAGGGTGTGGTTGTAAGCTGTTTCTAATTATTTTTGTATCTTTTTGATCTATCTGTCTTATCCTTCATTATAGGAGGTTTCGGCTTTAAGTCAAAGGAACAGAATGATACTCCTATCTGCATTTTATTTTTGCCCTAAATTCAACTGAGGCACTCTGATTAGACTAGAGTATCAAAGAGCCATTGCATATATATTTTATCAGTTTATCTCTTCCTAAACAAAACTACAAAGGCAGGTTCTGTTTTTGAGTGCTTGAATCAAAGGGACAAGAAAAGCTTTCAAAGACTCAGGAATTAATTTTGTGACCTGCCTAGAATTCATTTAAAAATCACAGTTTTTCAGTTCTGCTTATGACAGGTCCATTTGTATTTAGTACATATCCAGATTTAACCTGTTCTTTTGGGTGCATATATGCTGATGCAAAGGCTTCACCTATCTCAGTTTAATTTCAATGGGTAACCAAAGTCGTTCACCCATGAAATATAAAATTATGAACTCCAGTGACACTTTCCTTCACAATCTTTTACTGTTATTAAGTTTCCTTACCTGAATGACCATTATTGGTCAATGTAAACTGGTCAGTGGAAGACACATTATAGCCTATAAATTCTAAAGGCAAGAGCTTAGAGTCGTAGTGGAGAATATCTTTGTGAAAATCTATTGGTGACTGGAATACTCCTCCACAAAATGGGTATTTCCTTGGCCAGGCTTTCTCTCCATCAGGACCTGTGCAAATTAACAGAGAGACAGGTTTGTCAAGCTTTGGTGTTGTCTGAATCTTCCCTGAGAAACAGTAAAAAACAGATAAGCATGAGCTCTTACAATCAATCTAAAAAGTCCTGTGTTTGAGCCTTTATCTAGAATTTGGAAAAAGAGTCTTTTCTAAATCTTGAAGATTTTTTTCTACCGCTCTGCTTTTCACAGTTTCATGCTTCCAGTATCTCACTAGGTAGAAAAGGGCTAGATTACTGTAATAAGATGCGTTTGCTGCCTGAGAAAGTGTCACCAAAAATCTTACAAAGAGACACTTTATATCAAATTTCTAGACAGTTTTCTGACCTTTAATTTCCCAGTTTGTTGGCAATTACTTATTACCAAACCACGAAGTGTGGAAATGATGTGGCAGAGTTTATTGCATTTTGGTGGTTGGAAATGGAGTTCAGGCATGATAATGCTGTTTTCTTTGGGGTGCAAAAGATGCAGGTATTTATGAAACCCCAAATTATCCTTTAAATTCCATTTCATTATTCACCTACTGAACCTTGATTTTTTTGACAATCGCAGCTGCTTTCTGGGTTGTACTCTTTGGGAACTCAGAAATGATAAGTATGGTAATTTGACCTGCGGTAGCTTGCTGAAACCCTTGTGAAACTTCTCTTCATCTTAGTCTTTTGCCCCAGCTAGACTCTACAAAGAAGAGATAATATCGAGAAACTGTTCATTGTGCCTTTGATTTAATTACACATTAATAGCTAGCAGCTGTGCTTAAGCTGTAAGCTGAGACCACTGAGATTTAAATGTCAAAAGAGGTACTTGCAAGTTGTGTTTCTCCCAGACATCGAAGATTCATTGTGATTCTTTCTAAGGTCTTTCGGGGTCACCTGGTCTGGTCTGTACAACACAGGCTATTGGGCCCCCTTGGATTGATTTCTGCTTTAATGAGGCTGTATCTTAAGTCAGGGAAAAAAAATTAAATCTTGTTTTAAGTACTGCAGGTAAAAGATACTGCTTAACTGCATGGGGTAATTGCTGCTCTTGGCAGCTGGCCTTTTAGTGTGAGTTTGACTAGCTTTGACTTTTAGTTAGTGTCTGCTTTTAATCCTTGCTTAGTAATTGAAGAGCATCCTGTTACCATGTTTGTTCTCCTCATGGAAGTACTTACAACATAATCTCTGTTATAAGTACTTACTTCTCCTAAGCTAAACAGAGTTCTTTGTGTCTTTTGTTAGAAGGCTTCTTTTCCAGATCTGTAATATTTTTTGTGTCTTTTTTGAAGTCTCTTCAGTATGTTAACATCTTCCTTGAAATGTCAGGATCTCATGTTCCATCAGGTAGATGGCAAAGCAAGTTCAGAGCTTTTCTGAAGGGGAATTAATGATCAGGTGAACATTAATGGAACTTACTTTTGATGTGACAGAGTTTCCAAGGATGTCAGTAAAGGGAGAGAATCTGATTTAAATGTAGTACATATGACAAAAATTATAAGTTCAGTTTTGGTGTTCAAAGACCACCAAATTTACTTGCTCGTGAAAGCTCTTTAAGTTTATTCAAGACACAGGTTAGCCCATGATGTTGTTTGCAGTGTGGATGCACAGACTCAGTCAGTGCTTTTCAGTATAAATAGGCTCTTATTGTTACTGTAACTTAAGTGCTTGGATACAGTTGACTGATAATCACTGCAATTTCTCTCCTCTTTGATCTTCACAGTACTTACTATCTTATTTACTACCTTAGTTATTTAAATTCTTTTTAAAAGCTAATAAGTACTGTGCTGACATTAACTTTATGATCATCAAAGCATTTATAACACAATATGTTATCACTTGTGCAAGCTGCGAGGTCCATGGCATAGTGCTGCAGTAGCAAAATAGTTTATTAGAGAGACCAGTAGTATCAAGAAAAATAGCTGAAAAGCCTTTACTGTAATAAGATTCCAGTAATTTTGTAAGGGTCTCTTTTTACGTCCACTGATGAGGTAGTGGGTTTCCAGAAAGACTTTCAAGGTGTATCGTAGGTTTGGACACTTGATAATTCAGTAGGTAATTTTTAATTGATGAATAAGATAGAAGCCTAGTCCAGCTGATGGAAGCCACCTCATGAAGTATAATGCCCTTGTCAGTACTATTTTTGGTGCAATGCATATCTTCAGGAGTTGGCAGGATAATACTTCTTACCAACATCCGCAGTTCAGAAGGGAAACTTCTGCAACTTCACAATAAAGTGATGTAGTTACTGCAGTCTTAACGCACCATAATCTCAAGTAGCTGTCATCCTTTCCTTGATACACACGCACAAATCCACCTTCAGCCCACTCAGCTGTGGCAGTTCTTGCTCGTTTCCCACTTCTGCTCAAGCAACCCAACTTTTTTTTTTTTTTTGTACTAAACCAGTTTTTCTAGAAATTCAGCCTTTTTGTCATGTAGTGTTGCTCATTTTAGTGCCTCAAAACTCTTGTCTCAAAGCGCTGAGCTCAATGCAGCTTGTGTTTGCATATATGAAATTAGGATTTCCATGGTACATAAACCACACAGCTGGAAGGGATCTCTGAGCCAGCTCTCCTGAAAACAAATGATTGATTGTGAACCAGATTTTCCTTCTTCTGTGCCAGTACATTTAGAGAAATTCAGTGGAATTCACATTTTGTTTACAAAAGCTCTGTCTGATCACTATTGAATGAAGAATAATATGTGGATACACTCAGATTGGCCTGTATTTCAAGTCCCATAAGGTATTTACATGAAGGGTATTGCAAAAACATCTTAATATTTCATTTCTTCTTTTTGTGTCAACAGTTATGACAAAGGGGAAGGCCCAGGCCTCTCAGATGATGTTTTCTTCCCTGAGGATCCTGCCAGGACTGCGTCAGCAGAGTGTAACTGTGCCAGGGGCCTGTCCCACCCATCCAACACGTATTCAGCTCTTGCACTGAGTGATTAAGGCACAGAGATGCCAGTATGGGTGGATGCCGGGAGGCATATCCTGGCTGGATAAAAGAAGGAAAAGGCAGGTCTGTATAATGCCATTATTACAAAGAGGCTTTTGCACTGATGACTAGTTAATATTCATGTTGCTTGAGTTTCTGGTGGGGCATCCAAGATCTCTTAGGCTGAAGTAAGCTGTGCTGTAAAATGCACAGGGTCAGTGAGACCGGGAATGCCTGTGTGGTATTTTGTGGCCCTGCAGAGCACTCTGTCCCAGGTTCCAGCCAGCTGGAAGCTGTGTAGCTGCAGTGAGCTTAGGGCCGAAGCTGAGTTAGCAATGAAGGCTGAGAGACTGGGCTGTGTGCCACAGTAACGTGGCCATGTGTTGTCTGTTTGGCTCACAGCGCAGGCAGAGCTCCCTTCTTTCTACATGCACATAGCCAATATGCATAGATCGTCCACATATCTGTGCAGAGAACAGCTTGAAATGTAGAGGAATTGGCAAGTGCTGTAGATGTTGCTGCTACTCCATTACAAAATTGTACAGGTGCTGTACCAGAATCTGGGGGATGTTCTAGGGTGTTTGCTAAAGCTGGCATTTCCTAAAAAAAAAAAAAAAAAAAAAGGGCGGCAGGTGCTCTGCATCTCACTGCATTGAAGCTGAGCACCTGGCAACAATAAAACTAAAGAGTTTGCAGCTTTAATTAGGCTGTTAACAGCAGTCCTGGTAGTGTCTAGGTTACAGATATCATCTCCTCACATGCTAAAGCACATTATTAATTCTGCTGCTTCTATTACTTTTAACTTGTCTATAAAACTAGGCAATGTCCTAGCTGTTCTCTAACTGGAGCTAGAAACTCTTTTCTTGGGATACTTCTCAGTCTTATGCTGTTTCTCTGACTTTCACCAGAATAAGCCTGGTCCTGAAGCAGAGCTGCTTTCATTAGCATTCATTTTTGAGGTCAGACTTTGTAGCACAATGCCCTGTAATTTTGAGGCTGATCCTGTTTTTGTCTATCCTCAGTGCTGTATGGAATGGTGCCCCCGGTAGAAGCTCACACGGAGGCAGGAACTTGCAGAGTGCCAGACCTGCTGCAGCTCACTGCTACCAGCATTACACACTATGTATGACACACCTTATTCCTTACCTACCCATGTATTAGCAGTAGTAGTAGTAGGTAACAGTAATGGTGATTGGAGACAGAGGCCCCCTTTCCAAAAACACTTTCTGTGTTTCGTCCATGCTACAGAAGGTGAAGCTGCCCACCAAAGGACTCAGAGCAAGCCCATCTCATGGGCCCGGCACCAAGCCCACTGCTTCTCCCAGGCACACGTACAGGAACACTGAAGTCAGCAGAACAAATGGCATAACTACACTTTGGCTAAGGAAGAGGCAAGCAGATAAAGGTAGCCTTTTTGTTTATTGTAGCTAATGCAGTAGTTTCCATTGTAGCCAAGCCAAATACCCAGTTCTTTACAAAGTTTGTTCTGAAAAGATAGCTGTGCTATATCAACATTCAGCTCTGCATATTGTCTTACTGAGCAAATAGGCCTCTCATTAACAAGGGATGTTTCAATTTCTCCTCCACCCTGTACCTTGACCCTCATCTTGATATCAGTGCTGTGCTGTAAAGGCTTCACCTCCTCTCTCTTCTATTGCCTTCATTTTAGTGGGTGGCACCACAGAGTGCTGCAGGAGTAAAGGTAATGGGTGGGAGATGTAGGCTGTCCTGATGAACCATGATCAGCAGGAGAACAAGAGGAGCAGCCCTTCTCTGGTGTTAAGGACAATCTGTCTGATTTCTGTTTCTCTCCATGCAACATTTTACCTGCTCTTTATTCCAGATGTTTGCAAAGAAGAGTTTTATGTGATTCAGTGCCACTTTAGTCTTTTGAGGTTGTTTTTATCTGGATATTTTTTTAAAAAAGTATTTGAGAGAAAAAAAAAAAAGTGGTCTGTGAACCTTTCCTTCATCCTGCAGTATGTGCCAGAAATCAGACTGCAGCATAGAAATGCTTAACATTTCAAATGTCAGAGAGGGGATCTTCAGGGAGCAGAGTCTCCAGTGCCGTGATCCAGGTGACACTGAAATGTCGGGTTGACAGGGGGAGCGATGCTCTTTGCAGAGCTAGGCTGGACTGTGCTACTGCTCTCTGACTGGTGAGGAATCAGAGGGCTGCAGGGAGCCTCCAAGTTGTGGGGCTCCTCTGGGAGCTCCTCAGTCCTCTGAGGTTCCTGTCATTCTGCAGGGCAGCGGAGAGCCCGCTGGCTGCCTCCCGCTCCTCCAGGCATTTAGCTCTGGCAGATAAATAGCAGATTTGAAGACAACCGATTGAAACCTGGCTAAAGATCCTGAACCCTCTGGGTTCTCATCAAGATAAATTTGGCAATTAAAATACAAAACAAAGCCACGACCTATGTATGAATTAGTTACTACTTACCGATATAAGACCATTTTGATCCTGTGGAAAACAAAAGGAATATTACTGTGAATATTTGAAATCGAGCTTGCTGTATTGACATTAAAAAAAAAGCCACTTAAGCCCATCTATTAATTTTTGCAATACTTGACTCTCTAGTCCATATTGAGCAGAAACATGAAAGTTTTCACAAGTTATGAACCTTTCTAACCAAAATGCTGGCTATAATTATCCCTGTGCTCCTGCCTCTAGGGTTTGACACTTTTGTGGACACTTAAATGATGCGGACAAACTTCTGTGGGTCAAATTTCTTTTTTGGGATTGCCACAAACATGATTTTGTAGGTATCACTGATTTTCTCTGGTTGGGAAAATGAGAAATATAAGCAGGGTGTAGTTATCACCACCCGAACAAACCTAGCTGGGGAATTTTCAACACACCAGTAGTTTGCTGGCTGAGAAATGATGGACAGTCCTTGCTGCACACAGGCTCTGGGATTTGCTATATGAAACATGTAGGAAATGCCTGGACTTTGAAAAAAAGGGAATATGGTGTGTGACCCCACATAGGTCATGAGAATCGTGGGAACTGTAGTGAGTGTTACAGTGACTAATGATCAGCGTGCCTTGATTGCCTTAGGAATTGGGTCATTGTCTTTGCATGCTCTTGGAAGTGCCATGCTTTACTGAAATATTCTTATTTATTTATTTATTGGTCCTGGAAATGTACTTACAGTCATTCAGCTTGCTGAAGAATTACAGGCACTTGCTCTAACTGACCTGAATGTTTTTGATTTTCAGAGTAACACAAATCTTTGCTTTTCCCAAATTGGATGTTGTTTCCACCCAGAAAATAATCCTGACTTCTGAGCCTGCAAACATGCTGCGTGCAGGCGTATGCGTGCAGCCGTGCAGGCATTTCTGTAGCCTCAGACACACATTTGTTTGGTACATGGTATTTGGCTACGTTTCCTGGACTCTGAAATGTAGTCCCAAGTAAGGCTCTTCACTACGGAATGCAGTGAGAAATATTTGGGGTGAATCTGTGGGGCTGTGCAAAGCAGCTGCACTTTGCTCTTCTGTGTCGAACAGGGCTGGGAGCATGAAGCTCCCTGGCTGCGGTTTGTCAGGACCAGTGAGCCCTGCTCTTTGTGAATTATCAGACAAGCTTTGTGTAATCATCCTGGCTGAACGCCCTGTGTGGCTGTGTAGGAGAATTCATGCTCTGTCTTGGATTTCAACATGAGAAACCCCATTCTCCATTCCCTCTTTTATCTCTTGCTGATGTCTTTGGATGTTCTATGGTCAGCACTTTCTGTAGGTATGACTTCGATAAAAGAGGGCAACCCACTGTCAGCAAGTTTTAGAAGTCCCACATCCTCATCTAAGCAGGCTTTGAAGAAATGTTGGTTTAACTACTGTTAACTACACTCATGCTCTTATTTCGCACTGAAATATATACAAACTGTCAAAACTATCCTTTTTTTTTATAATCTAGAACAACCTTAAAGAAATTTCAAAGATTTTCACTGTTTGGGGCTTTTATCCCAATTGGAACAAAAATACACAGAAGCTTAAAGTCTTTTGTGAAATTACATTTTCTTCAGCCCGTGATGATCCGTAATTCGCCATTTTGCCTTTACCGCAGAGCACAGCAGTCACGAGCAGTGTAGGCTGAGTCACTCAGCACTGCGTCCTCTGGGGCGCAGAGGGCAGAATCTTTTGGCTCTGTATGAGCACATCAGATCTGCAAGAGTGATTTGCTGCAATCCTAAGGCTGTGGGCAGCTTGACACAGTCCCCCAGGGCTGGATCTGATTCATATGTTGTAACAGTCTGTGCTTTTGTTACTTCTCTGGCTTGCAAAGAAGTCTAAGACAGGTGGATGCTGTAGCTCTTACAGCTTCTTGTTACCAGGAGTCTAAATCTAAACCAGGAATTGTCCAGCTTTCCCTTCCGAATGTGTCATAAGAGAGGTCTTTTCTACAGGCACTTTCTTTTACAAACCTGCGTGTTGTCAGAGAGGTTATTCTGGGAATCACCAAGCCTCTGGGAGGCTGTCCCTCAGCTGGGAGATGCTGCTGGAGAATGCAGGCATTTCTCAGAAGAAAGAGTCCTGAAATAAGCTGGCCTAAAAAGTTTGAATTCTGCCTCTTGTTAGCTGGTGCTGAAAACCTGGTGTAATGCTTGTCTTGGCAGGGCTGCTTATGACACTGACTGCTCTGGATTATTCCTGAGCCTTCAGGATTTTCTTCCCATGAATATAGGTGCCGAGTAGGTCCTCTCTCACACAGTGATTCTGCCTCACATCCTATAATCACACTGGCTGGATTATAATCATCCTGAATGGGTAAAAATTGATTATAATCAGCTCGAATGGATGAAATTAACTCCTATGAGAAGAGTGAGGGCCGCCCTCCTGAAACAGCTCCTGTTTAAATACAAAACAAGGAGGTTGAGTAGATGAGAAATGTGGCACCTCACAGTGCTTCTCTTTAAAACTAGCCTCAAAACTAGGCAGGGTGGAGGGGAAGGGTGATGCTCCCCCGAGCTCCGAGAAGGGCCAGACTGTGCTTCACTCTACAAGAAGCACACAGACCACACAGCCAGACATACCAAGCGTGCAGGGAGCCTATGAGCTAGATCACAGGACAGATTTGTTGGTGTTTTTTTTTTTCCCTGCATATATCAGAATACCTGTTCTGAAAAGCTGGAAAAAAAAAAAAAACCCTCCAAACAGCTGCAAACTGCAATGATGTACAACTATGAGCATGCTGTAGAAATAATAATAAAAACTCTCCCCCAGTCTTCTGCTTACATTAGCACCCCTAAGTTAGGAATGACAGTAAAAAAGAAAGCTGAAAGACTTTACCATTCAACGGCGCTTGCACTGACAGTTGTATCTTTAGGAAGAAAATAAGCACAGCAGCAGCAGTGACTATATTGAAGCTCTTGGCTGACATCTCAAGGAAAGACTTATAATATCCCAGCCACAGGTTGCTCTGCACTCTGAAGAAATTCCCTTGTAGATAGCTGGCAAAGAGAAGACACAGAGAGGAGCTGCTAATGAGTTATTGCCCTTCTTTCTCCTTCTTTTTAGCCCTGCTTTTTATAAAGCTTCTCAGACTCAACCCAAAACAAATGATGTAACCAGACCTGCCCCTAGGTCAGAGCACCCTCAGCAAACTGGTCCCCGCCTGCGTTTACCCCCATTCTGTGAGTCCTGGCAGGGCAGGCTCTGCTGAGCTGAGATGTGGCGCTTCAGAAAGTCTTCAACAGAGACACAAATGCTTAAAAAATGTGTCCATGCTCTTCTGGGCCATACCACAGAAGTGGTTTTCTAGCCTGGTCAGAGGAGCCACTGTTGTTCCATGTGATTTAGCATAGTGGACCACTATGGGGCCTGGAGGGAGAGGGGCCAAGGGAGGCTGTGGGGGCCACCCTGGGTGCTTCCCACAAACATCCACCCAGCTGGACAGGAAGGGATTTTTTTTTTAATTCAAAAGCACCTGAATCAGAGTGTATGACGCAAGGAAAACTGGCAAATCATGAAAAAAAAATGGCCCCAGAGGCTAATGTTGTGAAAAGTATGTGTATGGAAAGGGGAAAAGATGAAATGGAGAGAGGGAAGGGATATATGTGATGCCCTGTAAAAAACTCTGAAATCCAAAGGTACTGTGAAGGGCTGGAGAAGAGAGGGTGTCATTGGAGAGGCTGGTGGTAGTTTCAGCTCAGGGCCTCACTGTTCATAACTGTGACTAACTGCTTGCTACATCTCAGTAACAGCTATGCAGCATGTATTAGTTTTAATTGGTCAAACTTCATTATTTTATAGCATCACCATTTATTAAGTGATGTTTGTTTAGTATGACCAGCTTTATTTCTTCTTGCTTGTGAGCAGTGAGGGTCTGTTAAAGGGGCTGCTGCCTGTCTCGCTTCTGCCTGGAGCCCCGTGGGGACCTGCTGCAGAGCACGGTTGGGCTCTTCCTAGCCATGCAGGCAGGGCACAGCAGCTGCCCCTGGGGTCTCGTGGCATTTTGGAAAGTCTCCAAGTAGAGTTCCTCTCACGTACTTCTCTGTATTTTGTCAACAGAGATTGTAACAGTTGATCCTGCTTGGTTTGGTTCAGCCAGATGTAATCTAGAGGGAGAGAGTGTGAGTTCTGTGGAAATGCTTTTAACACCTTTATTCCGTTCTCTGGCTGTTGGCTTTTTAGATGCCATTTTCCAGAAGAGAGGGACACTAAAGAGCATCTGTCTGCCCTCTTTGTACAGAGGGGCATGCTGAGTGTGTTGAGGCTGTGGTGAGGCCATCGGCACAGAATTAATTGCTGCTTCATGTAGGACTCCTCCTGACTGGCCTTACACTCTTGTGTAGGTTTCTGTAGAGGAAGTGGTTTTCTCATCGGCCTTCACCCAAGTGGCAGCTTGTGTGACACGCTACTGCAGCTTTTGTCAGTTCATATCTCGTTCCTACCTCTTTTCTGCCCACGTGCTTGAAAAGTTACGCAGTCGCTCTCCTGCCTGGTTACTGCTCAGTTTGGCTTGACAACCCCAGGGCAATTCTGGGCAGCACTTGTGCTTTCAAGGCTGGATGGGTAGAAAGATCTTTGCCTGCAACGTGCAAGCACAGGAAAACAAGCAGACTTTGCCTGAAACAGTTACCTGCCTGTATTCTGCACACAGGATTTGTCATTTTATTCTCCCTTTATGAAATGTTATTTTGCAGCTGATTTTCATCTCAGCATGAGCCTGAGCTGAAGACAGAGGACAGTTCACAGCTCCCCAGAATGTGAGTGATTTTCCAGGACATTTGGTGTTTTCACTTACGAAGTTTGCCATGGTTTGGCTATCTATCACCATTCCCTCTTCTTGGGGAATTTAGTTTCAAATGTGAAGTTGAAATGAAATGGGAGAGAAAGCCTTGATGTGAGCAGTGTCGAAGTTAAGGAGGGTGCTGGCCCTCATGGCTACTTTGCTATAGAGAATAATGTAGCAAACATTGGGGTAAATGGTGATACTTGCAGAGGCTTAATGAAGTTCTGTGCTTACTGTAAACAGAGAGCAAATAGCAAGGCAGCTGGAGCCAAACCAAGGAATTCCTTTGAGGTCCGCAGTCGCTCCGAGGGGCCTGGGTCACGGTGCCACGTGGCGTCTCCCCTCGACAAGGCTGGGCTGATGGCTGGCACTGGGGTCCTGTGAGGACAGGGGACACCAGGTGCCACTGCAGCCCCATTGACATCAGCCTGTGTGTCAGCGAATGGCCTCAAGCTGCGTGAGGAGGCCACAGACACAGCATTGGCACAGAGATCCAGTTGCCTCAGGGGCTTGAGGGGGTATCAGGTAAGTTGCAGCAACCTTTAACCTGAGTCTTGTTTTCATGTTTGAACTCTGCCAGAATAAAAACTTTTTGAGGCCTGTGTTTGAACTGCTTGTGCACCCCATCTTCTCAGAGTGTTTAGCCGTATAGATAAAAGAGATTGTTCAGAGCTTCAGTGCTGCCTTCTTCTTTACACTGGCTTTCCTGGAAAGGTCAGTCCACTGTTGAACTGGCTCTTTCCAGATTATGGGATTTTATGGGCAAGGACTTCCTTTTAACTCAAGGAAGTTCCTTATTCCCTTGACATGATTTTCCTTCAGGTCTTTCAGTCTTTCATCATCTCGAAAACTACGTTTATGAATTCTTATGCAATGCAAGAAATTATTTAATATCTTTTTTTCATATCATATCTACCCTACAGAAGATCACATGCTTTCAGTTAGATGCTTGACAAGCAGCTAAAGCTGGTAGCAGTTAATCCTTGTAGCTGCAGCTTGCACAGTGCTGCCTCTCTGCAACAGCCTCCCGCAGCGTTGCACGCCGGCAGAGTGGAACCATGTGCTTGTCCTTGGGACTGTCTTGCACCACTCGGCTCCAGTCACAGGGCTGCAGCTGATCAAAGACCAGCAGAAACAAGTTCTGATGGTATCTCTTTTGTGAAAATACCAGCAAATGCAGAATCATTCAATAGTTTTTAATGTAGTTTGGATGTATGAAGCAATATCTAAGGATTAATGAGTAAGTTAGAGAGAGGAGTAGAATTCATAAATGTAATAATAAAAGTGCTGGACTGCATTTCATAAATGGGCAGGTTTAGAATTCCCGGGTCCACCCTCAGTCCTTTCCCAGTGTGAAGGCTTGAATGCCCCATATGTCTGTCTGGCCATATTCTGACTAGGAAAGGAGCTTATCTGGGACAGCTAGAGAGGCTTATGATCCATTAAATTCAGGAGAGACTAACCCAAAACCCTGGATCGAGGTGCCTCTACACTTGAGGATCTGAATCCTGGTTGGAGTTGGGAGGACACAGCCAGCCAGGGACAAAGGAGTCAGGCACAGGAGGAACTCTGGGGTAGCTGCTTTGGAAGTCAGCTCTGGTGAGATCATTGCCCCTGTTTCCAGGGCTGTCACGCTGTCCCCGGGCATTAAGCACTCCCTTAATTCTCATGTTAGCTAAACACAGTGGTGAATTTGATGTGACATGCAAATATCAACAACTTAAGCTTTTGTAGGACTAAAGATACGTTAATGACACAAAATATAGATTAATGACTCAGTATTTCAAAGGACACAGCCAGGTAACTGCTGGGGGGTATTGAATGTTAGATTCACTTGCTCTTTGGATTCACTGCATAATAAAAAAATCAAGTTGTTAAAAACATACATAATTTCTTACCATTGCATGCATCAGTGCATGTTGCAAACAGTGAGATTATTCATACTGTCAGTTATTTTTCTGGTTTTATTCCTGCCTTACAGTGTATGAGAAATGAATGTGTTGCTGATGAGCTGTGGGATTAGAAGGCTCCCTTTTCCATCCCTGTGCCCAGCACCTGGATGGCCTAGATGCCCGGCTGCTTTAGGGCCAGAAATGGGGAGCTGGGATGACCTTCCGGCCTGTAACATTTCTTAGGACAATACTGAGAGCTGGTGGACCTGGGCAAAGGATGATCACTGCAGTGTAAGAAAAGTTGCCAAGCAAGCTGAGAGGAGGATGTTAATGTGGGGTAGCAGCTAGCAATGGCTGTAAGATGCTCTACTTGTCACTCTTGGAGTGACTTGAATGCTCATCAGCTGTTCTCTGCCCTTAGAGCAAGGCTATTTACTATTGCCTTGCACTGTAGCAAAAACTGGATAGCAGAGAAGAATTTCTTAAGAGTTTTTTTTTTAAAAAAAAAAAAAAAAACAGGCTGTTTATTGCACATACAAAGCCATACTGCTGTTTGTGCAATTTAAAGAAGCAAGCTCCAGATGCAATTTGGGGCCACTGTGTGTTGCTCTATGTGTGATTCTTTGCTTTCTGTTAAACCTATTTTTCCCAGTTGCATTATGCAGCATAACTATTTGTCTGCATTCTTCTTTCAGTCAGGCTTCCTATATAAGCTATCAAAAGTCATAGGAATACAGCTCTGTGATACATCCTGATTTCTAGACAATATGAAACTAGTCTGTTTGCATGGCAAGCTGTTAGGGTTAACTGAGTAGAAATGGATGCAGCTGTCGAGGGAGCTCCAATACTTGTCACCGCTTCCTATTTTCCTATGTCCTTCGTGTCAGTGGTCTTTAATTTCAGCACTCCAACACTGTGCATGCTCCCCATGCCATTCACTGTGGTTATGTACTCTGTGATATACAGCAATTGGTTGAGCTCAATGTAAACTTCCCAGCGAGAAAGATGAGGACTTTTGTGCTCATAACAGTTCGAGGTTCAATGAGATGAGGAGCCCTAAAGCTTCTAATGGGCACAAAAAGGCAGTCTGGTACAGAGGAACGTACCCTCCTGGTGAGCCACAGCAGAGTCCTTCCCTGCCCGCCCTTGGGTCCTGACTTTAGGAAACTGCTCAGTTGCGTGGTGAGGTTTCACTGTGTGCTGGGTTTTACTGACTTTTGTCAGCTGGATAGATAAAGCAGCTTGCTTGTAAGCTGGACTCTTCACCCGCGTGCTGAGACTTGCTGTTCCTCACCCGTAAAGCTCCTGGATTGAGGTGGAGTGCCAGCTGTGTCTTGGGGAGGATTGCTGCTTCCAGACTTTCCCCTGGTATTTTACATCAGAGCAGCATAACTGACTGGAATACCTTAATTCATGAATGCACTTTTAGGGGTTCTCTTCAGTGTTCTTGAATTGCTGGGTTGATTACAAACTGTTACAGTACAGTGTTTAAACAGTAGACTAAACTGTTTTGCTTAGAATAGGTTAAGGAGCACCCATAAAAGCAAACTGGATACCATATTTACAGTGGCTGTAACTATAAGTAGTTAGAAATAGTTCTGATTTTAGCATATATGTGAGTAAGAAGTCCAAATATACTGACAGTTAATTTCAAGCCATTACATTCTGCTTCTGTGAAATTGGCCATGGTGTCTGGGTGTCTAGATAGCAACAGCTTGCATGGGGGAGTATGTGCCATGAGTAAGAAACTGAGTACATGTCAGGCTGAACACTAGCCTTCATGGTGCTAACAGCTCACACGAACTAACAGAGATCATCAGTCACCTGCGTTTCTTAGATGTAATAGGACAGTGATGAGGTAGACGTGCTGCTTTAAAATGAGCTGTAGGTGTAAAGATTGGCCTTGCTCACTGGGTTCTCTGCAAGGGAGAACACGGGGCATGGCTTTTTCTGTATAATTTCTAGGACATGAGAATCACCTTATGAGCAGACTCTAGCAGTTCATTCAGAGTGCGACTAGCATTAATCACAGATGCTGCATTCACTGGAACAGTAGAATTGTGCAATGAAGCTGTGGAAAGTTCTTCTAAATTTGTGAAAAATTGCTGCTGTCTTACCTTCAGCAGACAGTAGTTGGAATTTCTTTTTGCTAAATCAAGTAGGTGGGGAAAGGTGGGGACAGAAGTAGGTCACTTACTTCAGTCAGCTTAAATTTCACCATGGCCCATTCCTAACCTGGACCTCACCAGCGACCTGGTGAGGGCCCTGGGTTTTGAAGATACGGTCTGGAAAACAGCACTCTACACAGGGTGTGAGGAGAAGAGGAGAACAATTAGTGTTAACTTTCTTCATCTGTTGTGTTTATCTAAGTATTGACACTTCCCCTGTAGAGAAGGATCTCTCAGGCTTGATTTGTCAGCCTGTCCTAGATCACACTTTATCAGGACTCAAACCTTTCCCCTCCATTAGAGTGGGGCTGAGGATCCAAGTTTTCACTGAATGGTCAAATGGAAGAGAAGTGGTGAATGAATGTGCAACAATAATTGGTATCAAAAATAGGCTCTGACCAATTTCCTTGCTGCCTGCCAGGTTGGTGGCCTCTGCCACCACATGAAAAGTGTAAATGGTAGCCTGCATTATGAAGGGTTACCTGCTAAAGTTGTGTGAAATAATAAAAGAATCTCAAAGGCAAGACCTTCTCTGTGGTCACAGCTGTGACTAACAGGCTTTCTCGGTGCTCATTTAGATGTGTGTTGAGAATATATTTGGGAGCAGGGGGGGTTGAGAAATGATGCCTGCATGGTGGTAACAGCCCAGAGCAGATTTCCAGGGGAAACTTCCAGCAGATCTGAAACATGAATTCATAACACTCTCAGGTGGGCTTTATATAACAACTAAATAATAGGTATATGCTGGTGAGTCACTATATTTGTCCTGTCTACACACACTGGAAAGCCCAGAAGTCTGGTTAAAAAAAAAGGTCAAACAAACAAGAAGCAGAGTACACTAAGGAGGCATCTGCAGAAGAGGGAACACGGCATTCTGCTCTGTGCTCTGCCCTCCTGCTGGGGCCTGCCATAAATACGCCTCAGAATAACAGGGCCATTTTGTTGCTGGCATTGCCATCAGCAGCTCTGCTCCGGCTGCTAAATTCAGCACATGGTGTTGGCTCAAGAGTTGATTCCGTGTTGAACGTGAGACACTGGAGTAGCCAGAAAAAGATCCTGCTGTAGGGAAGACAGAGACCTTCGGTACTTACACTGATTCACACTTAGGACTTTCTAGAGTTTCAGGGTGCTGAGGGACAGGCAGAGATAAGGGGCACAAAGCGAGGAGGGCTCCGTGCCGAGGGTACATACTTGAGGTGCAGACGAGGAAGCCGGGCTGTGAAAGAAAGGTAAAAATGGCTGTTAAGCATATGGATTGTAATGCCTTTACAGTGAACAGCTTTTAACGACACCTGGTGGGTGTAAGTTGTGAAAGGTTATGAGACAGGTACGGTTTGGGTGGTGGAGGCCAGACTTCACCTCAGTGCTTACTAAGCCCAGAATCTGCAGAGGTTTGGGCTGCTGAGGTTGTTACTAGGGTTCTACCCTATTCTACCCTTTGACACTGGGTATCTTCTGTGCCACCTACAGCATTTAGAGGCTCACATGTTCATGAAAATGCCTCTGGAGAGCTCTGTAGTTCCTCAGTTCTGGCCTTGCCTAAGTAGTGAGCTAGCAGAGGAGAAGGGAGTCTCTGTCCTCACTGCTCTATTTCCTGCTTCCACTGGTGAAGTTGGGCACAGAGGCTCACAGCAGTGCATGCTGCTGAACAGGCAATGAATGCAAAGTCCCCTTGTCACCTTGTCACTGCTCCTTGAGTGTCATCAACACAGGCTGGCTAGAGGCACTCCACAAGTCCTTGAATTTCTCTCAAAGTGGCTGCAGGGCTTAGGGAAGTTATGTATTCATTAACTTCTACACAACTCTCCAGTTCTCCTTCTATTACCAAATCAAGGGAAAAAAAAAAAAAAAGAAAAAAAGCAAAAAACCCAACAAACTAAGCCAAGTCTCCAAGTCTACTTGTGACAGAAAAATAAAGGAAAAAAAAGCAACAAACAAGCACACTTAAAAACTCACTTTACAACTTTTTCCAAAATATCTTTGAGCTGTCTGGAATGACTCAGTAGTGTCTGCTACCCATCAGGAGACCTAAAAGTGTATTTTAACATATAAGTGGAGAGATGAATATTAACTCTTCTTCAGCCTCAACTCCAGATGTATTTATGGCTTAGTATTCTGGGTTGGGACTGTTCTAAATCAACAGGAGAACCTATGCTTAAGCTACTGCAGGATTTTTAAAATAGCCACCCCATCATGTTGGACTTGCAGAGTGATCTCTGCTGGTACAGAAACTCAAAGCAAGCTGCACTCCAAGCAGTAATTTAGTAGCTTGGGGGACATAAAAAGCTTGCTTGGTTTGTCTTGCTGGTAAACATTTTGCCAATCATATGTTGGCTGTAAAAGCCAACATGAGAAAAGTTCATGTTAGAATAACAGCAAAGGCCAGGGAGCTGGGAGTGGAGAGAAAGGGAGAATGAAATGGGGGACAGTTCTTTGCATGAAGACATGAAAAATAGGTGTTTTTGAGATAAGGTAACTCTGCTTATATTTTAATAATATGTCCCAAAATCTTTGAAAACAAGTGTCTTCCAACAATGTCAGAGTCCACATCTTCTGGCCCTTACTCCCGGGGGAAGGCAGTGCAGTGGTGATGCCATTGCTGGTTTGAAGCTCTTCGCAAGGGGATCTTAGAAGCAGCCGCAGGCACATGTGGCTGCTTGAGTTCTTCCACCAGCGTATTTACTCCAGAAGTCTTGTGTCTGTAACGGCAATGAGACATTTCATACATAGCTATAAACACATTATTGTAGCAAATAGGATGAAAGGGAACCAGCATAAACTAGCACGGCATATTGTAAATATTCGTACCTCTCTTCTATGCTTACAGAACCATGGACTGCTGCAGAGCATTTGCCTACGGAGATGCTGCTGGGAGAGGAAACAACTGCTTTCCTGAGAGGCAATGCATGAAGATACTTTCCACATTAGCTGGACAAATCTATCCAGATGATGGTGAGTCAGATTAGTGTTTAATTTCACTCCTCAGCCCTTAGTGAAGCACTTTCACAATTCCAGATGACTTGTAGCTAGCTAAATAATTATGAATGTGCTATAAATATGAATCATTAGAACTGTGAAATATAGGCCCCTCTGCAAAAAGAACAACTTGCATCAATTACAAGCAGCATATGCCAGCAACACATCCTGAAAGTACACAATGCACAGACTTGCAGGAAAAAAAGGAAATTCTGCAGATAGCCCTGAGTCTTACCCTCATCGTACATAGGTAAGTGGTGGTTTCACACTGCTGATGGTTTTACAGCACTGTCAACAATATCTACGTGCTCCCATGTTTCAAGGTGAAGTACCAGTTCCCTTTTTGTGGTCACCATTCAGAGCTGAGTTTAGACTTAGCTAAGTAGCTGCTTGGGACAGTAGGCTGCTGTCAGCAAAAATGTCTGTGCCACAGCCCTGGGCAGCCAGGTGGGTCTGGAGGAAGGGGACACGATGGATGTGGCAAAGCTTGGAGTCAGCCTGGCTGACAGCAGCTGTAGTTGCTGTCCCCCACTTTTTTCTTCCCTTCCTATCCTCATGGCAGGAGTGCCCCTTTTACTGTAGGCATGGCAAATGCAGTGGTGCTTATGCTGCTGGAAAGCCTTAGTGAGACTTTAGCCTGCCTAACCTCCATTTCCTTAGGAAAGACAGTACCATAGAGCTTGACCTTCTTGCAGAAATACTGAGGGCAATGGGGTAAAGCTTAAGCCCAGAATTTGGGAGCCAGACTGATGATGACAGGGCAGGCCTATAAGCACTTAAGTACTCTGGCTACTAAATCAGCCTTTTGATCTACTACTGCTGCTGCATTTACCCATCAAAAGAAAAATATCCTTTCCACAGCAAACTTCTCTTGACTATTTTGTTCTTCAAAGTTCTGGCCCTTAGGTACTTCGTAAACTTCTGGTTGAAAGATGCTGAGCTAGAAGAGCTGCTTAGCTATCTTTATGTGACCAGTGACGGGGCAGTGAGGGACCACAAAATGTGGCAGGTCTTACCAAGCTTATTCATTTACTGGCTAGAACATCTATTCTGGTCACTCTTACTAGAGCACGCTTAACAAATGGGAATCATTGTAATTATAGGGTTTCCTTCAGTTATGTGTCACCTTGGATTGTTTTAGACACACAGATCTCAGAACATACAGAAATGCATACTAACCAGATACAGTGTCACTGGGAATTGGGGATGTTTGCAGTATGTGAGCATGGATGAGTTACTAAGTACTTCCCGAGGGAGTGCCAGTAAATCTCTTTTCATGGTGCCTGGTAAATTCCTACCTGTACAGGTATTACAGAAATCAACCTGATTAAGTACAGAGTTTAGCAGGTAGAGGAATAATAATGTCGTCCTGCAGTTATTCTTAAGTGGGTGCCTTAGCCTCTAATTGAACAGGACACTGAGTGAAAGAGATAATAATTATTGCAGATGTAAAATTCCATAAAAGTACTTCAAATACTCAAATGTGATTTTTATAAGTTATAAAAAATCATTTTTACCAGTGATTTCCTGATCCTCTCTGCTTCCCCCCAGCAAAATTCCATGTGTTTAAATGTCTAAAAATATATTTTGGTGTTGACCTTGTTTAGTGTGAAGCAAGCCAAAATCCCAGTAAAGGAAGACTGCCTAATATGGTAAAAAAATACGTCTGTGCTGATTTGACTCCAAATCTCCTCTGTAAGCTAGCTATATTTCTGTTCCTCAAAATTCAGGGCTGTTTGTGTCCGCAGTCCATAGAGGCCCTTTGATCAAGGCACTGAACAGCTGCTGGCACAGTCACATTTTGCTACAGTGAGTAAATCAGTGCAGTGTTCGGAGCTTAGCAGGACCACTTGGAAAGCTCCGACAGTTCCGCGGGGAGCTCCATGGATTCTTGTTTCAGAACAAGCTGTGCAGCTCCTTCGTGCTCTACTTTACTGTCTCAGTTTCAAGATTCAACTAAAAAAGAAAAATTTCAGAAGTACTGAATGAGGATTCAGTTCTTGAATTAGATGTCAGGGTAAAGGAGTGAGGAAATCTGAACTAATGGTCTCCTTTTTATAATTCAGATTGCTAGTGAAGATTATAAATAAATGCGCCTGAAGAATAACATAATAAGAAATAACATATTCCTAGTAATATGGTAAGAAAATTTGTATTTCCCTGGTCCAACGAGCTGGCCTCCAGACAAGATAAAATGCTGCCATTAGTGGTCTAACAGAAACCTCATTCAACGTGGTTGTCAGCTGTGCATATGCACAGTCTTTGTGTACAGTGACAGGTTTTTCCCAGTGATACTTTGCTCTGGAGTCAAAAGTCTTCAGAATCAAGATGCTCTCAGACACCAGCACGTTTATGTTAGTATCTACAGCACACGGTGGTCAGTAAAACGGGACCAAGATCCAATGCATCCCAGTACGGTATGAGAAATAGTAGAAATACTGGACACTATTAGTAGAAATAGTAGAAACATCCAGTACAGTATGAGAAATAGTAGGCTGCAGTATTCTTCAAGCAAAACTAGAATCGAGTGCATGCAGCAGAGAGGCAGGTAGGATCTTTTGTAGCTTACAGCAAACAAAGAAGTGAAAATAGCTTGTTGAGTATTTTGGCTATCAACAGTCTTGTTTAGTGTAGAGGGAAGAGTGGTACAGTTTGTGTACAGTCACAGTGCACAGACATACACAATACTTTTACTGGAATAGTATTCTACACAGAAATTGCAGATGTCAGAAGTGGAAAAATCCTATTAGTTTGTCCTGGCTCTTCCCCTACAGAACATTCTAAAATGTTAGGCATAGAATTACTCAAATTTGGGCAGTTTCCCATTCCTAGATTGAATGGACTAGCTAATCTCAAGTATCACGTTCCCCACATAGGGGGAACTCAGGTCTTCTTGTAACAGACTGCTTGGAGAGCCCTGAGTTCTTCACTGCCCTCCCAGACACCATCTAAACTGAGCTCCTACATCCTTTTTAAATATGCACGTGATGATGTCACTTGTCTAAAATTAGTGTGCCGGCCTTGTTCAGCTTTGATGGAGAGAAATTAGTTAACACTGGCCATAGAGTATTCTGGTTCCATTTAGGATGCAATAAAGCCTCATGATCATAAAAGTAGCTAAGCCCAAGCATGCGATCGTGATTATATATCACCGTTGTCTTTCCATCTGGAAAGATTGGCATAGGAAAATTACACAGCTGATTACAGGAAAAGCTGGGGAACCGAAAGGCCGGTGACATGCAGGTCACCCCGCTGGTGTCACCCTGATGCGCCTGTGTTATTGCACTGGCTCTGAAAGACAAAGCAGTAACTCATGAAGCTGCTGTTGAAAGCTGCATGACATGTGAGAACTTTCAGGCATATTTTTAAGCACGAATTTAAAATCATGCCTTGTTTTACAAATAATACCTTAAGAAAACAATGCAGAGAGTTTAAAAGCAATTCAGTTTATTCACATCATTTATTTTTTACATGTTTCTGGTTTGTTAAAAAACACAACAGAACAGTCACATTCACCTTTATTTATACCATGCAGCAAGATCAAGCCGTGACAGGGCAGAGGAAGCAAGGTTTGGATCAGAGGCATGACAGGAAAATGTTGCCTTTGTTCAGTAGGTTGCCTCTGGAATGTTTGCTATAAAATTAGCATTTACTCTCAGAAATCCCCCATAGCTCTGGAAGATTATCTGAATATCTGTTGTTTTCCATGAAAACAAGAATTCTAGTAAAAAAGATGGCAGCTTTTTGCTTATCTGTTGCCCTATTCCCTTCCTCTCTCTACTACTCTCTTTTCTGCAGCTACAGAGAGCTAGAGAGAGGCCTTCAGGATTTCAGTGCCTTTATCTAGCATCTCAGGTTGCAAAAGATTTCTCACTTTTTGCATTTATACTGGCATTCTGAACATGCTGCTGCAATCTACAGAGTTATTTTGGAGGGCTCTTTAATGCTAAGGTACTGTTTGTTTCTGCAGAGGAGTACCCCTTCTAGAGGGCTGTGTCACCTCAAACAGCCTTTTGAAATGTGCCTTTTCAGGGACTGAGCTTTGCCGGTGTGCTCAGCAATGGGATAGTAAAATCTGTTCCAAGAGACACCATGGAATACTGTGCTGTCAGGCAAGGAAAATGCTCCATCTCTCCGGGCGAATATAAATCATGAGAGAGGACATGTGTTTTCTGATAGTTGCACACGAACAAATTGTGCCTTCAGCCCACTCTGAATCATTGGCATGGAGAGAAGCAACCTTTTATGTCATTTAAAAGAAATATATGAAGACAGCTTGTCAGCTGGGTGAACACAATTTAAGTTAACTGGAACAACTCCAGTTTACACCAACTGGGGAATCTGACCCGTAATCTGATGTACACGATTCAGCCCACATGATCCAACAGTACGCAACTGCTTTGGCCAGTTTCCTCCTTTTCTCTGTGATTTAGGGAACACAGCTGTTCTGCAGATTTCCTTTATGTATCTGAATTTGACATCAGAAAAAACAATCTTCTGCTCCAATGGAATCTTTAAACAGCCTAATACAATTATACTGCTACAGTGAATGTTATTCTGCACAAGAAGCAACTTATTTACAATAATGGATCCTTCCTTAGTGTTGGAGAGAACCACTAACCTCCTGGAAGTAGAAGCTCAGGCAGTTCCTTGCAGTGCTGGCATAAGCAGGAGGCAATGGAGATGGTCCCCGCTTTGGCACTACCTGGTACCTTCGCACAACGCTTGTATCATACCGCCCCCTCAAGGTACGTGCGCAGAAGTGCCACGGGCACGATGCTCCTACCGAGCAGGTCATCCCCAGCTCTTCATCTGCTTTAATCTGACAGTCTGAATATCATCACAGATGTTTGTTCTAGGCATTTGCCTAATTTTAACTTCTGTCCTTCATCTAGTCCATCTTGCCTTCTAGAGAAAAATCTTCAGCGATGTATAGGGAGCTACTTGCTGTGGTGTTTTGATCAAACAACTGAAAGAGTGTGACCTTTATTTCAGAGAATGTGCAGGAAATGGAAATAGATTTGTTAATGAGACAACATGCTGCCGGAAACGTGCTTGTGGCATGCAGCGTGCTGGACTTCATTCTCATACACAGATGCATGCACCTAAGCTCCTGGGCACGGTGCGCAGAGTGTGTCGCAGAGCTATGCGGGCAGCCTCCAGAAAAGGTTGCAGTAAGCTAAGACCTTCTCTTAAACTTACCCATATTCTGCTAGTTTCTCTTGGTAATTTGCATGCCAGTTGTTACTTCAGAGTTGCATGCTGAACTGCGCTGACTAAAGAATTCATTTTCCTGTGGTTTTCTGCATACTCCCCACAGCTGTCATAACTGAGCCACCACCATCATATCTGAACGTTTCACTTTTACACTGCTGGGAAAAAGGGAACTATTTGCTAATTGGATCTGATTCACAGAGGGGAAAGGCCGAACTAGCAAGTTTCTGCAAGGTCTGGACAGGCATGTGTTGTTTTCCAGAGTATTCACTGCATTATGCATTCAGAGTAAGCCACTTGCTGATACCCTTTTCAGTTGAGAGTGCACCTGTCAATCTCATTCCACATATTCTGAGTTCGCCATCTAGAAAAGCAGCAGCATGACATGGGAGAGAGTATTCTTTCTATCTTTAATTTAGTCCAGAAGTTCAAGGTAGATTCTAGCCATAGAGAGAGGCTAGACAGATCTCCTTAGTAAAAACTTCAGTTTAAATAACTTGCCCAGTGACTTGCAGGAATTGTGTGGCAAAGAGCGAGTTAGATTCTAGTTCTTTAGGTTAGCACTCATTCTACTCCTCCAGCATGCTCTCTTCCTCGTGCCATGCTCTCCAGCTTCCACAGCAAATGGAAATGCTCACCCACAGGCTGCTCCACTTGATCCACTGTGATGTTCATCTAGCGCCTTCAAGGAAGCCAAGATCACATGGAAAAATCTGCTCTCGTATCGGTAGGCTACAGCACACCATGCATACGCAAGGGAGGCGACCTAATGCTGCCCTGCTAATGCTTTTGAGTACTTAAGATCTCAGATTTTATTCTGAGAAGTAAACAGAGCTGAAGAACCCTGTGGGTAAACTTGGTGTAAATACTAAGAATACACACAGGGTACCAATTTAGGGCCAAATTCTAAGTTCTCAGATGGAGCCTATGGCATAGATGGATGGCTACATACATTTCATGGGGGGATAGTGTGAAGTACCTTTATTTAAGTAGAGATGATATGCTATAATATCAAATGGATATATGTAATTTATAATGCTAATTCATAGCCTCCTATACAATGATTTGCATTCATGATGAGCATATGTGCAGGATTTACCTTAGCTATCAACTAAATTAGACTGCTCTGAGGAAGGATAGGAGCAAGAAATGGGACTCCAGTTCCAAATCAAGTGTTTTGTTCCCATGAAATCTTACTCAGAAGGCAAACAGAAAAGGAAAATTGTAAACTGAATTCTTCATCATGGATATCCAGAGCTTTTACCCCAGTTTTCCCTTGCATTCAGCATGTATTCCCCAGGTCAAGTCACATAAAACTACCCTCCTTCTGGTAGTGCTTTTGAAATCCAGATGCCTGTAGAACTGGCTATTGGTTATTTTTCATTAGGCAAATAGGTTGCATTACAAATACATTTATTCTTCTTCAGAAATGTCCTTGATGCAGTTTCGTAAATGCAGTAACTGCTCTGCACCATCGCTTTCTGATAGATAGAAATAGCTTTAAGTATTTATCTTGGCAATTAAAGCAAAAGAAAGAAAAAGACCTTTGCTATAGGCATCACAGATAAAATGGAGATACATGCAAATATTTGGCAAAGTTACACTGTTTAAAGTGCTTTACTAAATGGGTGTCAAGATGCATATGAAAGGAGGAGTTAAGCTCCATTAATTATCTTGCATAGGAACAAGGTGTCACAGCGTATATGGATTTTAGCTCTTAAATGTGAAATCTCAGGGAGGAAGATGCAGAACCTGCCTTTGGTAAACTGACACCTTTTTATTTAGTAGTTCTTCACAACTAACTGCTTTCTGGAGAAGTTTTGACTCTGGTGTCTTTCAAGCTAAGAGCTGCTGTGCTGAGCCGAGCTTTGTAGTCCCCACCGTCTCCCTGTGACTTCCCCCTGCCTTGTGCTCTTTTCTTATGGAGATCTTCATAGCTCCGCAGCAGGGGGGAAGGGAGATTTTTCTTTGTGCATCACATTGCAAGCTGAGGAGTCACATCCTAAAATTAAGGTCATAGATGATGGTCAAAGGGCTCTTAAATGAAACAAAAGATGTGTGTTTTTTTTTCTCTCAAAACTTCCTAGCCTTCTGGAATAGAAAACCGCAGAGAAAGCAGAATACAATCCTTGTATCTGTAAACTTTTTTGTAGCTGTCTCTTCAGTTGCCCATGCCCATTACAATTTTGCTGCCATGGATCCCCATGCCTGTTGATCTTTGAAACCTTTCTTTTCAGAAATAGCAGCACTCTCAACTATTCATCCTATTTTTCTGTTAAATCCACTGGTTCATGGGGAAACAAGATGAAATATTAGGTCACAACCTAGCCCCCGCTGTGTGATTCCTACCTCAGATTTTGGGTTGGCCCAGGACAAAAGAGTCATTTGGGAATGCTGTTTCCTTTCCGTAGCCAAAGGAAGGGAACAATTTTCTACTCAGACTGTGCAACAGGACCAACTGTGTTGTCACTTACTGTGATAATGCCATTGTTGCCCTGATCATGATTTGGATGGTTCCAGTTCAGCACAGGCCTGCCTAAAAGTGCCCAAATACTACAGTATAGGGCACTAGGTGCCTAGTAAGGAACCAGTGGAAAACCTTTCTGTTTCAAAGTCCTGTTGACCATGTCAGCCCATTAATGGAGTTGTTGCACAGACAGCTTTTGGCAACATCTGGGAACAGCAGTGGGCAGTTTTTCCAAACACTGGCTCTTCCGTGCCCCTCTATGAGAAGAAATGTAAATATACTAGGAGTATCTTCTCTCCAGCTCCCCTTGTGCTAACATGGGCTTGTTATGTGGTGACACTGTGGGATATGCTGCAGCTCCATGTCGTTTTTCACCAGCCACTTTCCTCCTTTGGAAAAGATCAAAGACAGTGTAATGCAAGTGGCTGGGAGAAGGGAGACATCCAGTGGGCAAAACCTGTTGAGAATGAGTCTCATGGAGGCACAAATTGGCACGTGTTGTACAAAATGTCTAAAATACTTTAGTCAAACTGATGAAGGTATTATATTAGCCAGAATAATATTACAATGAGCTTTCAACTGGTATTTAAAAATACAAATTGAGATAAACTTGCCCTTTTTCTTACTCTCAGGGGCGGCAGAAAGGAGGCTCTATCGGTACCTTGCCAGAAGCTACTCTGCCAGCATGGCCGTGTCCACAGAAGCTCCCCCAAGGTGAGGAATCCCAACCCTGCCCATGTCAGTGCGCTGGCTCCGAAGGGGCCAGGCCGTCACCCCGCTGCGTGTGCGGCGGTGCTGGCACGCGGGCTGCGGTGCCGCTCTCTGCAGGCAGGCCCCGCTTTTGTTTGCTTATGAGAGGAGCTGGGTTATATCAACTGCAAAAAAAAAAAAAAAAAAAAAAAAAAAAAAACCCACGAAGGGGAGTGGTAACGTGAAAGGGAGCTCAGAAGTACGTAAGCAAGTTTATTCCGCCATGTGTGCGCCTTGTGGGTGGGTTCCTTCTGCCCAGGCGGCGGAGGGCGCGAGCCCCGCGCGGCGCGGGACGGGCCCTCGGGCTGCGGCGCGGCCCGGAGCTCTCGGCATAGCGAAACCCGGCGCGGATCCGCACGGACGGGGGCGCCGCGCCGCGGCAGCGGGCGGTTGGGCCGCCCCGCCCCGCCCCGCGTGACGGTGCGCGCGGCCACCCGCAAGGCGCGGCGCGCGGATCGGCGGACGGGAAGGCGGCTTCTCGGAAAGCCCGGCGAGCGGGAGGAGGGCGGGCGGAAGGGCAGCGGGAGCCGCGTGGGCGCGGACGGGAGGGCGGCTGCCTGCAAAGCCCGGCGCACGGATCGTGCGGATCCCGCCGGTGGCCCTAAGATGGCTGTTGTGCGCGGGGCGCTGCTGTTGTAGCGCCGCGAGGAGCCGCCCGCCCGGCGCTGTCGCCATGGAGTGTCCGCACCTCGGCTCCAGCGTCTGCATCGCCCCCGACTCGGCCAAGTTCCCGCAGGGCTCGCCCTCCTCGTGGTGCTGCAGCGGTGAGTGCGCCCGCCGCGGCCTACGCGGCGCCGGGCGGCCGGGCCGGGGGGGAAAGCGGCTCCCGGCGCGGCCCGGCCGCTCCTTTGTTCCCCGCGCCCCCCCCAGCCCCTTTTGTTCAGCGCCAGGCGCCGCCGCTCCCGGCCTGCCGGGGAGGGCCCGGCCAGGACGGCTCCCACCGCCGCCCCCTCCTCCTCCCCGCCCCGGGTCCGGCCCGGCTGCGGGGCCGTCGCGCGGAGCACCGCGTGGCTGCGCGCACTGACCCCCGGCGGCCGACGTCGCTGTCGGGCGCCCCGGGGAGACCCCACCGCGCTCAAAAAATTCTTCTTTTGTTGTTGTTTTGTGTTTGTTTGCTCTTATTTTATTGCGTATTTTTAAAGTGAAGGCAGTTAAGGCAGTTGCCCTTTGTCTTCGGCGTGGGGCCCTCCCTGTGGGGAAGCCGCAGCCACCGGGGCCGTTGTTCCCTGATGGCGGCTTCCCGGAGCCGAGGTGCGGCGGTGCCGCCGCTTCCCCGGGCCGGACTCCTGTTCGGCTCTGCGCTGCAGCGCGGGGCTGCGCGAAAACTTATTTTCTTGGCGCGTTCCTTTTCCGAGGAAAACTTCTGACCGGGAGCCCAAGTCCGCGGGCCATCTGTTATCTGCAGGGTGTCTGGGGTAAGCAAAGCCGTCAAGCAGAGACGAGTGGCAGCGGGGAACCACCCCCCCGAGAGCTTTAGGAAGATAAAATTAGCAAAACAGAAAATACGTGCTCGAGTACTAACATTAACTCTTCGAAAACAAGTCGGTTCACGGGAAAGTAGGAGACTGTTAACATTGCAGAAAACCTTTTAAACGGGGGGGGGCTGTTAGGCCTCTAGAGAAAGAAGATCGGTGCTGCAATGAATTTTCCTTTGTCAGTCAGAGGCGTTTCTTCTACAGCAGCACTTGCAGGGAGAGACAGTTGCTGGGTGTCCAGCTGATTTATTGCAGTTGAGAGGCTCAGAGAAAGAGCCTGGCCCTTTGAGGAACTGAAGAGATTAATAACGATGCCACGTCTGGGAGCCTCTGCTATTGTTTCTAATAAAATTGCGATAAGAAATCTGTCAAGTATTTGAATAGATAAATACTGAATTCTTAACTACTTAAGGTAAATGTATGTACACTGAATTTAAAGCATGCCACAGAACAAATGGAAGGTTGTTGGCAATTAAAAGCAAACGACATTTTTCGTAACTTTTTACAAATGAGTTTTTGCATTCCTATCAGTCTAATATAATGTAGCGCCTCCCTCCTCAATTAGACCTGCTAATACATGATTGTTATGTAAGCTTCATGATGTGATTTTATTAAAAAAAAAGTTTTTTATTTCCTCATCTGCGCTTATTAGAGAGGTTTTTTTTAAAAAAAGTGTGTGATATCTGTTAACTCACAAGAAATACCATTTCTGTCCTTTGATTTGGTTGCAAGTTGGTATTGTGCAATTAAAGGAAATCACATTTTAAGTTCATATGTTGATTACACTTCATGCATTTTCTGTTGCTTTTGATGCTGCTTTCTAAGGTGCAGTGATCTTAGTTTCTTGTTGTTGTTGCCCAAGTTGGAGGAAAAATTATAGATACCTTATAACTGCATAAGATACCTTATAACTGCATACTGCAAAAACTTAGTGCCTAAATAATCTCCTGTACTGTCTTAAAATACTCCACGTTTGTGGTTTGTCCTGCTCGGAGCTAGAGCTGACCTTTCCAGAAAAGGAGAATAAGTGAAGACACCGATACAGGAAGCATCCTGGCTGTCACGTGACCTGCCAGCGATAACCACACGCTGATAACCAAACCCTGCCGAATACCTCTGAGCGAGAGCTCTGCCTTCAACTGCCAGGCTATTTTTATCACTATCTTGGGTATCTGTGATTTGAGGGCCTGGAAGTGTCGTGCTGAGTGATGCATATTGATTAAGTGCTTTTTCTCCTCTTCTCTCCCCGCAAAATACTCTAAATTGTAGCAGCAACTTCATAAGGTAGCACGGAGGCCCTTTGGAATATTTTTGGGAGATGCATTGCATTGTGTCATAGAAGTGTGTTGTATTTGAGGCTAGTGTTTGAAAGTTAGTTTGAAAGATTTGAGTAGAGGAGCTTGTGCCCCAGCCCACATTGCTGATCTGGCCTAACTTCCACTTGAAGATCTTAGAATATTTATAGGGTTGTGTGATGAAAGAAGACTCTTAAAAGCAATAAGAGGAAGCAGTGATGACAAATGACTGCTCGAATATCAACACTTGGCTCCAAGTTACAGAGTAATAGTGTATGTTCATGGTGAGATGCTTCTAGAACTTCTGCCGTTGCTAGCTTATGTTTTAGAGGTCTGAGAATTGAAACACTTCTCTTCAGAGGGTGGCTTGCTTTCCCCTGAGGACTTAATCCTGTTAAGTGTGCTTTCTACAGTAAGTGATGCTAAAAGCTGCACATGTTTGATTTGAGGAGCTTCAAAGCTGTCAAGAAGAGCACAGAAATACCCATGTGGGGGGTCCAACTTTTTTTTTTTTTTTAACGTTGTTATTGTTGTAATTAGGCATTTGAGAGGAGGTAAGTATGTGAAGGAGAAATTGCACAAGAACTGACAATGCTGATTAAAAGGAATTTTTACGTGAAATACTCCATGCAGATGTCTGCTACTTCCAGCTAGAGTGCAGTGGTTCCGTGTGCTTTAATTTCTGTAACTTCTGAAGTTGGAAGTAGACTAGCTGGAGGTGTTGGCAGGAGTGCAAAGTGTCACAGCCTGGGTCGGTTAACTTGTGTGATGTGCCACACCTTGGGTGCTGTTGTGCAAATCACGTAATTATGAGAAGTGCTCTGGAACAGCTCAGATGGGGTATTTCCCAACAGTTTTTCATAGACTCATGAAACCATGGGGAGCCTTGCCTCACCTAAATAGGATTGCAGTCTTGTGAGCACACCTGTGTAAGCCTAAGGAGTCTTGCCAACTTTTTTTTTTCTGCATGGTTGAGGTGAATTAATTGATTCGATTCAATGTAGAATTTAAATCTATTGTTTTTTTTTTAGAAAAACAAACGTACTGACAGGACTGTGTCTGCTGAGAGGGAGTGGTGCTTTTTTGCTTGTGGAGTGGTGCTTTTTTGTTTGTTTTTTAGAAATCATTCTTCCAAATTAAACTTTAAACTTCTGTGTTTCAGGTCATTGACTGTTCAATGTATGTGTGTATATATATATATATATATATATATATATATGTATTTCTTAAATAGTATTGTTTTGTTAGGTATTGTAGAACTGTTTTAGCTGCAGAGTGGTATTTTCTGCAAAAGCTAAATATATCTGCCTGGCATCTGTTTCTTCCATTCTAACTTCTGTTGAATAAGAGCTCTGATTTCACAGTTGGTCGGAAATGTACATTGTGGTGTTTGCAAATGACCCTGACTCCATAAAAAAGGATAAGGAGAGCACCAGGAAGCTTTTTCTGTTTAAAGTAATTTACCAAATGGCATTGCTAGTTTGGAATTGCCCAGAATGTCACCAAATGTTTTATTTATATGTGAGAGCAAATATTGTGGGCTGAGTGGGGGGCACTTGAAGGGTGAGACTGGTTTTGGTGCTTTCACCGCCCCTCAGATAAACGCCTTGCACTGTTCTGTATTCATTCAGAGAGCTAACAGCATTCTGCCATGGTGTGCTCTTTGGCACTGCAGTGTTGGGCTGTTGCAATCAGTGCCAAAATACACAGTATTGCACAGGTACACAGGCTTCAGCTTTTTCAGCTTCCCTTTTCATCTCAGCTCTTCATTCCTCTTTTCCACCTTCATGAGTATTTGTCCTTCCTCTTGCTTGTTCTCTTGGGCTAGCAGAGGTTCTCATTTCCTCTCGCCTTTCATTCCTTACCATAAGGAGAAGGAGGGAGACCTCGCTGAAGCAGGAGAGGAAGCCAGGACCCGCTCGCTGTGAGCAGCTCTGTCCGCCACCCCTAGAGACAGAGTGAGCTCATCGACAGCATGTGGGTGCAACGGTTTCTGTGGGTAAACGTTGTTTGTTGCCCTTTATCTGGAAAATTGAGTTTTCCTGGTAATTACTATGTTTATTCTGAAATTAAAGGAGAAAATGAATATATAAAAGTTACTTCATTTTTTTTTTTTAGTCACATAAATTAAATCTTGAAGTAGAGTTGTCTTTCATGTGTTGCTCTGGGTCATTGCAGTGCAGGAATGCTTGTTAATAACTTTTCAGACTTTACAGGTTGTTATATCTCCTTAAACTCTTTCCACAGCTGTCTTTAAGTAAAACCTGTTCAATTTGTTTTGTTTGAGACCTAGTCCTCTTTTCATTAGCACTGTTCTTTTTTTTTTCTCTGCCATTTGAATCAATTATGATATATGAACTAAGCATGTTGGTAAAAGTTATTTCCGCCCATGTGATAGGCAGAGGAAAGTGCAAGTATTCTTTTGAAAAATGTGTTTATATTCTCTCTCTCTCTCTCTGCTCGACAAAATCACACTCCATCACTAAACTAGAAACTCAGCTAAAGGAAGAGGCAGCTTTAAAGGAAGGTAGTCAAACATTTAATACATGGACTTTGCTTAGAAACTAGATCTGAATATTCATGGCAATTTTAAAGAACAAAAGATGACAGAGGATAAGTTTTGCTACTGACTGATTGAAGTTAACTATGAAAAGCTAGAAGTTATTTTCATAATCTAATAAAAACATCAGTGGTTTGAAATGGCTCTTGAAAACGCCCTGTGCGCCCGGAGACGGGACAATCAGAGGCATTGTGGAAGGGAGATACTGAAGGCATGCGGGGGTGCAGGGCAGGCTCTTAACTTACCCATTCAAGCACAGTGACTCTGACACAGATTTAGCTCAAATCTCATTACAGCTGGTTTAACTGTAATCAGGATAATAATGTTCACCTGCTTTTCCCAAGCCCTTCCATATCCACATGTGGTAAAACTGAAGTTCAGTGCCTTGTGCTTAGTCTTTATTTATTTATTTATTGCGCTTTTCTAGTTTACTTTTACTTTACTAATGGCAGTAGAGCTAGATTAGCTAATTAGTGTCTGAGGTTCATGGGGTGAAAGTTTCAGACCCCATGTTTGGATGGAGCAAGCTTCTAGCCATTTAAGGTTTGGTCTGTGCCTCTCCTTTTCTTTGATAAGCTGCTAATGCTTTGTTTTTAAGAGGCCTATTTGTTATCTAGGGAAAGAGTATTAGAGGCAACACATAATTACAGTTGGTTGGAAAGTGCAGTCTAAAAAAATTAGATCTGGGAACTAGTTAGAATTTTCCTTTTTTGTGAGATTATTGGAGGAAATAGTTTTATCATGAGTTATGGTCATATCTGATAAAATACTCGTTGCTTTATGGTGCTCATATTATTGAGGCAGGGTAAAATTTTATGTATTTATTTGTTTCCTGTGTTCTGAGAAGGCTTTTTAAACTGTAGATGGCATTGTGGATACACATAGATTCAGAAATCTTAATTGGTTTGTCAAAACAGTCTTTTTCTTATTTACTTCCTTTTGTAGTATCTGTTCAGTTTGGGGTCTTGTAAATGTAATTTGAGATTTCTTAGACAGATTTTATTGACCATTTGAATCTAGTCACACTACCCACAGGCAGCTTAGCTAAGGAAGGTGATTTTTCTGGACCGTATTCTTTTTGTTGTTTATTTTTTTTCCCTCTAAACGACTGCAAGTAGACACTTGTTTCACTTTAAAGCAAGATAATACTCTCAGGCTTGGGGTGGGCAGGGTGCCTCATCAAAACTAGAGACACATACTGCTTTTCTATACGAGTTGCATGTAAATCATTTAGGATTATGTTTCCAGGTAGGTGTTTGCATGCCAATGTTAAACTGCAGGTATATTTTCTTGGCATGATTTTCTTATTTTTTGAAGCAAGAGTTAAAAATCATATAAATGTATATAGTAATTAGCAAAATAGCTGATGGGCTAAAATTTATTTTTTGAGTGTAAAGGAGCAGTAAAGGAGAGGTTTTTTTAAAATCTCATTTTGCTCATGTTGTCCAGCCCAATACTGTTTTATTTTGTATTGGTGAATAACACATGTTTTCTCGCTATTACTTTTAATTAGTGTGTGCCTTATGTGGAATATACTGACCTTTGTTGACCTCAGATTTGATTTGGCAGGGTATCTTACCATGTAGAAAGAGGGAATTGCCTAAAAATCCAGTTTGTCTGTCTAGTGAGAACTATCCTTGTGCTTTTGTTGTTGTTGAGAAGGTATAAATGGCTGTGATGAGTAGTGCTGAGTGACCTTTTAGTGTGACAGAAGAGGCTTGATGTGCTGTGTGTTGTCTTGCTGCTACATCTGAGTTTGCTTTCTCTATTTATTTAATCTTCTGAATTCGTTTAACCACTTCCTCAGGAAGTGATGCTTCTGTTTACACTGATTGAAAGAAGCTTTCCCACTTACCTGTCTATTTTCCAGTACAGGATTAAGAATATAGGCAGATACAAGGCCTGTGTTTTTCAGCTTCTGAATGTTTCACTGTGAAATGTAACCAAGATCCTGGACTGAGCCAATGTGGTCCAGCTTAATTTGGGAGGTGAATTGCACATGGATGAAGCTGATCACATTGTTCTCTGAGGAACTTTTGTCAGTGTCAGATATGTTTTGAAAACCTCAGTGACCTTATTTGTTCTGTGGAAAATTGTTTACCCTATTTTACTAAACAATACCTGAATAAGAATGTAAAAGTATGTCTGAATTAAATGTTTTTCCATTGTAGTGAAGTGGTTGAATGCAACTATCTGTGAAAGATCCTATATGAGACTGAGCAATGCTTTGTTTACTGACAAAGAGCAGGAAATACCAAATAAGTATCATTATGCAGGAGCACAAATGTTGGTTGATTTCATAAGTTTGCAGACAGTCAGAAAATTGCTTGGGCTATTTGGTTTCCTCACTGAGAACTTAGTCATTCTGGTTTTGGCTGATAGCTAATGACTATCAGTATTTATGATGTGAAGCAGTAGTTAGTTGTTTATCCTATGGCTTTAGGTTGAGCATATGGGTTTTCTTGGTGTTTTGTTTGTTTTTGCTTTGGAGTCTCATTTTCTTACATTTGGATGTTATTTCAGTCAGGCTAAGATTTGATACTAGTGTGACTTTTCTTCATCATGCATCTCTTAAAAGAGTACGCAGCACAAAGAATTGTTGGCGTTTTTCTACTGTTACTAATGCCAACCAGGAAATTTGCTTCCTTGTAAATTTTTTTTTCCTTGATAATTTAAATATTTTTCTTATGTTTTCCTTCCGTACATGGATATTAGCTGATATAAAAACAAAACATTTTAAGCAGTCTAATTAAAAATCATTTCCCTTTCTGTCTGGTTTCGTTTTGACTGGAATGCTGCCTTCAAATAGGCAACAAAGGAAGCTTATGTAAATGATTGCTAAAGAGAACGTATTTTTAAGTGACTAGTATCAGCTAGATCAAAACAAGCTGAGTTCATTTATGACATTTTGTAATGGGGTAAGGGTGGGATAGAAAGAGCTGTCTGCAAAGTTTAATCACAAATTGAAATACTCTCTAAATCCTAAACACTGAAACAAGTCTGGAACATGCTTCTCATTTTCACAACCTTTTTTTTTTTTTTTTTCCCTCCTCACTGCATTCTTAATGCCTGGAATGGAGATTTAGCTGAATTCCTACTTAAAATATTCTTGTGACACTTTCTTCCTTTTTCAGTCACTTGTTCTTCAGAACAGTTTCTCCTCTGTAGTTGACTAGGTTTCAAGTTTTAAAATTCAAAGCAGACTCTTAACAGATTTGCATGCCATTTAACATCCTTCCCTACCCCAAAAGCTAATCATTTAGCTCAGTATTTACATTCTAGAGCCTATCCCTAGATTGTAAAAATAATTAA
This sequence comes from Tinamus guttatus, assembly GCF_059628265.1. Lineage (NCBI taxonomy): Eukaryota > Metazoa > Chordata > Aves > Tinamiformes > Tinamidae > Tinamus > Tinamus guttatus. The sequence goes on from NW_028288538.1 coordinate 16,576,921, forward strand.
CATTTTTGCGTGACTGAGTGAACTTGTGTATATTAATGCCTTATGATTTTACCAATGCGTGTATCCGAGATGCTATTTCAGTTATCACTGACTCTCTGTGTGTGTAAACAGAGCATAGGCTGAGAGGCAAAGCTCGTTGCACGTGCGTGGTGTGTGCCTGTTCCTTGCAAAGCATGCCAAGTCGCAAAATGCATAATGGAGTAAGCCATATTAATATGTCCTTGGTCATAAGTAGCTTATGTTACCTGTTACGGATTTGTATATGCTGTCTATAAAAATCCTGCCTAACCTTGGAACATGCACTCTTTGGTAGGTGTCTTAGATTCCACTAATAAGATGTTTCTGTGATGGCAAAATGTCCCATTCTTGGTGTATCCAGAAATGCCTGGGTGTTGATGGATGCCCTGTGGTGGTTGGTGCTCCGAGTTTTTGCCCTGAGAAGCCCTTGCACTGTGTGTGCTGCCTTAGAAACCGGTTCGTGGCCGGGGAGCAATGGGACACGTGGCTCTGTGATGTGGCAGTTGGACAGTTCATTGTAGGTGGAGAATCCCAAGTTCCAGGCTTGGTTCTCTTGACCAAACGTTTTACTTGCTTTTTAGATATAGATGTGGTTGCTCATTGCTGCCTGAGACTGCAACGGGGCTAAAACCTCTAAGTGCCAGCCTTGAGGAGAGCTGCCTTCCTTCTTGCTTTGTCCCAGTGAACAAGGAATTGTTGCTTATTCCATGCCAGTGACATCTTTAGCAGTGAGAATGAACAGTCCTCTGTCAGCTCTCGGGAGTAGTCTGGAGGGGAGATGCCCTGGGTGGCAGGTGGAATTCCTGCTGGCAAAAGAGGGAATTAAACCTGAGGCGTTCACATCTTGCATCAGGAGGGGCTGTGCAGAAAAAGCTCCTCAGCTCATCTACTCAGCCTTTGAAAAGACGTTGTGTCTGCCCCCTAGAAGAAAGTCAAAGAAAGATGTAAATTCCAGTGGTGGGCAGTGCATTTTTGCATACCAGCTTTTAAGGCCAGAGGAGGGATGAAGCCCAGCACGCTCTTTTTCGTGCTGGCTCTCGGCGGCCAAAAACTTGGGCAAGTGCCTGTTCAAAACGCTGGCTTTCAGAGGTCTCTCTCCTGGGTGCCTGGCGCTGCTTTTGCGCAGTGCACGGGGAGCGGCAGGCGCTAGTTCAGAGGTGTTTGCGCAGGCCGCCGCGGCTTGCTGTGCAGTGCTGACTTTGGGGATGTGCTGCCATTGCCCAACAGTGCCATGGCACAGAGGCCCAAGGTGCGAGCACTAGTACAGCCAATTCTGGCCTACGGTGATAAGCTTAAAAATGATTGTTTTGGCAAATTATTTGTTCTTTCCTGCCTTCTCCCAATTCTCCATTCTATAAAATGGAGTTGGGCTCTCTGAGGAGTGTTCTGAATCCTGTGCCTGAAAACCTTTGCAGTTGAGGTATGAGTAATAGAGCGACTTGCATAATTTCCTTTAAACTTCTGTGCAGAGTTTTGTATTCCCACTGCTGCTGATCATTTTCCAGAATTTTTGGCTTATGTGCTCCTCTCATCTCTGCTTTCAGATCTTTGGAGGAGAAAGCTTTTGGTCTGGTTTCTTAGGCCTGACATGTCGTAGACTAAAACATCATGTTTCAAATTTTATGTGAGCAGTTGCTATGTTTTTTTCTTCAAATGCTGTAAGTGGAGACAGCCTAGTTCTTTTTGCTGCGTTTGTCAGCTTCTTTTTTGGAGCAGAACATAGAATAACATTGCCTTGCTACCAAGTATTAATAAAATGGAACAGTGAGGGACTATGAGGTTACAGGTATATTCTAGCCATGTAATTTTCTTTGGCTATGTGTGTTTATATCATATATGTATTTGTTAGCAAGTGCTTTTTTTTTTTTTTTTTTTTTTTTTTTTAACTATTTGCTTGGTGTAATGTCACTATATCAGTAAGACCAAAACTATATAAATACTACTCCTTTTTTAGGTACTTATTGGAATATAGCCAACCTTTTTTGATTTAAGTTACCTCAGTGTAGCCGACCTGTTATGTCAGTATAGACGGCATTGAAAAAAAGATCACTTAGCCCAAAGACGTTTCTCTGTGGATCATTATGCTAGTGTAATTTAACCGTATAATTATATGTGTAAAATGGTAGTGCTGGTAGAGCGGCTTTTGAGAGCAAAGTCCATGTTGTTTTGTAGAGGATGTGGAGAGCGCTGGCGACAGCTTAATGACCCCCATCTCCTTTCTCCTCTGCATGCTTTTAGCAGAGTAAAGTATTGCTCTTCCTGTGCCAATATTCTGTGGCCTTTTCCTCAGCAATGTCATAGAGGACTGGATTAAGATTTCGGTGCAGACACAGCTCCACTAGCCATGGCCTTGGGGCCTCCACCGCTCCTGTCCTGGGCCCAGCAGCCATGCGAGTTGGGCCCGAACACCCCGGCCCGCAGGTTTCTCAACTTGGCCGCCTTGCAAAAGCTGCTTCCTGTTTGTCTCCTCCTCTTCCTGCTGCTTTTTTCTTTTGCCAGTTCCTAAATTATGTAGTGTGCTATTTAAACAAAACTATTCGTTTCAGGGGTTGTTTATATTCTTTACATAGTTGTAACTTTCCTGCTGTGGAAATGTGCAGCTTTGTTCTGTGAGGGGAGCAGCGCTTGCCAGGAGCCTTTTGCCTCCCTCCCGCGGCTGTGCCGCGAGGCAGTTTTCAGAAGGGGGGAAAGTGGTGGGATTCAGAAGCCCTTGTTGGAGTGATGATGAGGGTAGGCTGGGGCAGGGGCCTTGTGGTGTGCGGGTCGTGTCTTGGTCATTCGGCTTTACATAACTTGGTGATTGTTCAGGGTGAGTTGCAGAAAGGGGAAATTCGGGAGGGAGGTTTTGGGGGCTCCCATGCTTATGTGCAGGTCTGTACATGCACTGTCTGACTCTTGGCTCTCGAGGGGGATGGATTGATACCCCCGCTGCTTCGTTTACAGAGGGCTTTACAGGCTGCCTAACAAATGGGTTTGGATCTTGCTTACAGAGAGTGTTCTGCAAAGGATGCAGAGGTACTTTCCCTTCCTGTTACATGATTAAATAATACGGTTTCTCTGCCTCGGAGCAAGCTGATACTGATGTAAAATGGCAAATGACTCACTGTTTCACACAGTATAGTGACTCTGTACATTTGTTTTCATTTTTTTTTTCCTTAAAGATGCTTATATATCCTTGCCCAGTTGCTGGAGGCAACTCTGAAAATACAGTCAAATGGGCCAGTTGATGACTTCAGCAGTAGCCACTTAATTCAAGTTGAAAAAAGCAGCTGGCATTTCTTAGTTTGTATAATAAATAATATGAAGTTTTGAGATCTTTTTGGTAATAGCTTCCTTCCAGACTGAGAAGGGGGAGAATTAATGCAATCCCATCCCATCTAGTGCTTTTTAAATAGCACTAGAAAGAAAGAAAAAAAACAAAAACACCCCCCACATCCTGGCAGGAATACTGATTATTGAGGGAAGTTTGGATGTGAGTACCTGTACAGGCAGGTCTGAGGGTCATTTCCTCACGATTATGTGTAATTATCTGCCCCGAGAGGCCCCGAACACTGCAGCCTGTGTTGCAGGCAGGTTGCTGGAGCCCTGTAACGTGCTTGGAATTGAGAAGGGATTTGCCACAGATGTGTGTGTCTCTTCCTGATCCGTTCTTAAGCCTAATGTCTTCATGTCTGTACTGCATCTGAAAGGAGTAGGCTGTACTTTCTGGACAACTTAAACCAAGCTGTCCATCTGTAGTTTAGACTGTGATTAGCTTAGGGCAGTGACTGTGGTTTTGCAGTGTGTCCCACAGTGCCTTTCTCCTTATAGCCCTGATGCCTGGACTCTCCCAATCTAGTTTAATTATCACTAGTAAATAGCTGACATAAACTGCTTCAAGAGCTGGGTGCAGGAAGACCTCGAAAGCTGAGCTTCAACGCAGGTGTCCCCTGAGCCAGCCTCAGTGCAAGACAGAACACGGTCTTCAGCAACCTTTTTTAAAAAAAGGGGTTGTGCAAGAATTGTGTCTTGGAACAGAGCAGCTGCAGGTCGCACGTTTAATCCTGGCCTCTATTTAATCTTAGTGGGAGTCGCTAACATGTTGAGTCCTTTGTGGGAGGAGATGTTTGTGGAGAAGATAAACTATACAATGCTGATGTGATGCAATGGGAGCAAAGTTTTTCCTGAAAGTTAAATAAATAAACCCATCTTTTACTGTTCTGTGATCTGGAAGATGGAAAACTATGATTGTGCAGACTTACTTGCTGGGTTTGCGCAGCACTCCTAAACACGGTATGAACTTGGGAGAATGAGACCTGCTTCAGTGTGGTTTAACTCTGAATGCACGCAGTAACCAACGAGTACCAGTATTTAAAATACCTGAATGTGAGGTTGTAATGATTTAGTGGGAGGTAAGAAGAGTAGATTACATTCTAATTCTTTAAATTACTGGCTGAGTTAGTTTTGTCTACAAATTACAATGTAGCGAAATCAAAAATGTTATTTAGAAACAGTAGACTTCTGCCAGAATTTTAAAGCCAGCAACTGTTTCAAGTCTCTAGCAACGGAAGTGTAGGATAAAGGTAGTTGTTTGTTCACACAGCACGTGGGCAGCTCTTAGATATGCCTGTGTTTACATGTGTTTTGGCTTCTGTTTTCTTCGAGTGACTTTTTTACCTTTTAGTTTGCGTAGTTCAGGGAAATAAAATTGTATCAGATTAGACTAGTGGTCCGTATTTGACTGATAACATCCATTTCATATCTTTCCTTATTCTTTCTTCTCTGTCAATATTAAAAAAAAAAATTGCACTTTTCTAAATTGAAATGCAAGTGAAAGCTACCTGGCTCTCCTGCATCTTTTGCAAGAGGACCATTCTGGTTGTGGGACAAACAGAAGGTTGGCACAACAGGAAAATGGCTATCTAAAGTAAAATTGTAACTGCATCAATTTAAGAAAGCAATTCTGGAGTCTTTACTAAGTAATTTAAAATAATTACTTAACATTTCTATTACATTTTACACTACACAGAACTATTTGTTTTTATTTTCTGGTGAACATAGAACATTTTTTAATTTTAAATAAGTACCTTACAGGCTCACTTCTCTGCTGATTAAAGACTGATCCTCTTTGTTCTTTTTAATTAGCAGTTGACATGTTAAGAAACACTTAATTTTTGTTAATTTTCTCTGATAGTCTTTTGACTTTAGCAGTCTGATACATACCGTGGTTTCCAAACTGTGTAGCTTGGTCAGTCTGTTTTTGAGTTTCTTTACAACTCTTAAGCATTATATGTCATAGCGTTATTATGGATCATATTCTTCACTGACATGGTCTAATTTGGATTTCCTCCAGAAATTAATCAATTTAGCTGTAATTCCAGTATTGTTAATATTGTTATTGCTTGTAAAGATGCATGCACTTTTTTTCATTTTAACTTGGTTGAACTCAATTGAGGTAGATTTTGGTCAATGTGCCCGTTTTTGTGTATTTTGCCGATATGGTTGAATTTTTTGATGGTTTTGTTTCTAATCTGAATTTTAGAGACTTGGCTGCTGGGTTTGGGGAGGAGTTAGAATTTTTTTTTTTTTTTTAATGACCCCACCCTGGTCTGACGCAGCATCATGAACTTGTTTTCTAGTATCTGCTGGCTTTTCCCGAACTCTTTGCTTACAAAATCCATGCTTAATTTTAGATTAAACACTACTTTCCTTCCATTTAATGTTTTTTTGGATATTTTGAATTGCCAATCTTGATTGAAAGAAGAAAATCTTTATGGATAAGACCTTTGCCAGCACTGTAGCATAAGAATATTTGTTGTATAAATGGTATGCATTATTGCGAGCTACACAATAGTTTATCTACTCCTTATCAGATTGTCAGGCTTTCTCTCAGTTTCTTCTTTAAAATGTCATCTTGTATAACAGGTTTTATGAGACAGACAACAAGTACTTTGGCTTTTTTCAGCCTTCTGCGGACTCTCTTGCTAAAAAACAAAGGAAGTGATTTTAAACTTCCTCATTGTTTTTGAAACTTTTGTTTGTGATATTTCAGTTGTATTTCAAAACCAAGTAGACCACATGTGCATCTTACAAAAACAAAACCTGGAGGTTTTTCAAGGAAAGTAACAGTTCAATCTGTAGCCTGTGGCAAGAACACAAAACACAGGAAGGCTGATGCACTTTAGTGACACAAGCACTTCAGTCCATAGTCTGGTACTCCCTGATACAGGTTACTGTGCATGAAGAGCTACTTCATGTATTTTATGTACCCGTGCTGCTGAGGTGGGAGTCAGAGCAGAGCTAGCACTCAATACGTGTTATATAGCTGAAATATATAGCAAATGCACTTTTTTTTTTTTTTTTTTTTAATAGTGTGCCGGTCAAATAAAAGTCCATGGGTCTGTCTGACGTGTTCAAGTGTCCACTGTGGAAGGTGAGTACAAAGTGTTAGTGTGAAAATTATTCAATAAACCCTTTATCTTTTTTTTTTTCCTTCTGAGGCTTGACTCTGAAGCAGCTCACTCCAGAATTTCGTTAATGCCTGGGAATTTCCTGATATTAACTTTCCATGATTTCATTTACCACTTTATACTGAACATACCTCACTGCTATCTTGCAGGAGTGCCATTATGCTTGGCATCCATTTCAAAAGAAATGTGAGTGGTGGCTGTGATTAGTCACCTCAGAAAGTGTCTGCAAAACTGCTAACTCTGTAAGAGATACTTATATTGTGAAAAGATTAAAAAAATAAGATTTCTTCAAAACCCACAAATCAAAATTTGGCCTAGCTTGTTTTGAGAAGATAGCAAGTGTCCTTGAAGATAGCAGTATTTTGAGTGTCAACTCAAAATATTTTCAATGCGTTATTTTGCTCCAGAACTATGCTATAATTGTAATGTATAAGGACTCTCTAATGCAAACATTTTGTCCATATTAGTTAACATAGGCCAAAAGAGTTTGTAGAGGGATGATACAGTCAACCATTATAAATATGTGAGGAAAACTGCTGGAAATTTTCTCCCAGGGGAATGTTTGAGATGCTCATATTTAAAGAGTATTTAGGTAATGTTTATGTTTGGACAGTATCTGAGATGTGAAAGTATTTCCTCTGTTGGGTAGCATCTGGTCTGATGTGTTTTTTATTCTGGAAAATAATAATTAAGCTTTGACTGTATCTTTTAAAGTGGGTTAGATAAACTTTTTTTTCCTTTCTTTCATCTGAACAGCAGTTAGTGTCACAGTTTTAATGTCATTCATCCAAAGTTTTCAGTACACCCTCCCCCCTTTTTCTCCCCACATTTTTATTCCTATTTATTCATTTATTTTACAATTTTATACTTCTCAGGAAAGAGCTACTGCATATTATATGACCGTGTGAAATGAGTAGTTTGGAATATTTTGCTTGTTCCATTTTTTTCCTTTTCTTTCTTTTTTTTTCTTTTTTTTTCTGTCCATAAGACCATTCTTGCATGAAGTTAGTAGATGTAGAGTCAAATATTTATGCAGTCTGATTACCAGATTGCTACCATACTTGAATAATGAAATTACTTGCATGAGAAAAATGTAATACACCTTGTAATAGGAGTGCTTTGATCTTGAAGCCACTAGAAGGTAAGCACGAGGCATGCAGTGCTCAGATAATGTTTGAAACCAAAGGAAGAGGAAGTGGAGCCTCTCAGGTCTTCATTTGCAGAACGTCCCCCGGGTTAGAGCCCCTGGAGCCCTGCGGGCTGTGCTAGAGCAACAAAGTGTGTCTAGTGGGCGCACAGCTCTGCGAGCTGCCGCTGTCACTGCTAGGCAGAAGAGCAGCTGCTGCGAGCACAGCTCTGGAGAGGCAGAGTTGGGACAGCAGCGTTGGTAACCGCACGCCGGTCTCCTGATGAGCACAGCGATGCTGGCAGAGTTGTTCACACTGAGAAACCAGAGAGGGTCCCGAGATCTCCACGTGGGGCACGTGCTGAGTTCCTAACCATTTGCGTGGCCATGTTCAGCCAGCAAGAAATGAGGAAATGTGCAATTATGAGCTCTGCCCATGCACTTCAGGACTTAATGAGTTAAGCTAAGTTTCGGCTTGCATTGCTAATGGCACTTTTTTTTTTTATGTTAGAGATGCTTAAATTTCAAGGTATGTGTCAAATTTGAGGTGTGAAAATGTTTACTGTGTTGGCAGAAGCACTGTACTGATTTTAGTCTCCTGTTCAGTTATATGATCCTAAGCCCTAGTGTGTTGTGAAATCCTGAACTTTATAAAAGCGTAGCATGCTCTAATACTAAATCAGCCTGTGGAATAGGAGAGCTTAAAATGGATATGCTTTCAAAGGGAGTCAGCACACTATTAAAGCAATCACAAAAATGATGAATGTTGGAATGGAAAAAAAGCAGAGCTGTAGGAAAAGAACATGGAGGGAGCAAGAGAGGAAACTAAATACAGATTACCAGTGTGGAGAAAAAAGGGGGGCTATAGACATCCCAGATCCAGTGGGATTCAGGATGGTGGTTTGTGGTTAGTGTGATGGATACCAACTTGGGCAACATTGGAGGTTAAAGGGAAAAGTTAAGAAACCTGACCAGTATTTTCACGCAGGGAAAAAATAGCCCTTTTTAATGCCTGAATGTCTTTATTTTAAATTTATATTAGGCTTTTCTCCTCTCTTTTTTTTTTTTTCTTCCCACTGCATGTTCATTAAATAATTAAAAACTATAAGATTTTTGGTTTTCATTTATTTCAGATATGTGAATGGCCATGCAAAAAAACATTATGAAGATGCACAGATTCCGATGACCAACCATAAGAAAACAGAAAAACAAGAGAAAGTTCAGCATACAGTGTGCATGGATTGCAGTAGTTACAGCACATACTGGTAAGGGTTTAAATACTGTAATTGGCAAAGCTGCCAACATTAGACTCTTGTGAAGCAGTATTACACACATTTTTGTGGACTTCATCTCTTTCATTTTCAGACCTGTCTGTTTAAGAACAATTTGTAAAATAGTCTTCTGCTTTTGGATGTGTATTGTAGCATTTATTGAGACTAAACTTCTGCATTTCCAGTGACTTAGCACAAATATTTTGATGCAAGTAGTACTGTGTTGAGAACCAAAGCTACTGTTTGGTTCCCTTTGCTCCTTTCATCAGATTGGTAAGTCTTTCTCATTTATCAGACCATCAGCAAGTAAAGTAATACTCAAGTTCCTGCCCAGGAGATGTGATCTTGAGGTATGCATGTGGATTTTCCTGTTTGTTCTTTTTCTCTTCCACTACTGATTCTGTTTTCTTTCCCCTGAAAATAAAGGCTTTTTTTCCATTTGTGATTTTGTATGATGTGTATGAGTTGGAGAGAGTACTGGATCTTATTTGGAAGCGGCGTGAAGGGAGATGATGTTCAGGAGGAAGAAAATGGCTTGGGCCGGTTTATGCTAGCAGTTCATTTTGCGTCAGAAACAGGCAGGGAAATTTAACAAATACGCAGGTAATAATCAGATTCCAAGTATTCTTGGAATTTTTCGGAGAGAGGAAAGACCAGAACTCTTCGGAAGCGATGCTTTTTGTACTCACGATCTTCCCTCCTCTCCCTTCTCAGCAAAAGTCTGATGGGTTTCTAGTGTCACTGAACATACAACTCCACTGATGGATTTTTATTTCAGGCAGATAATTGAGTATCTTAATGTAGTTCATAAGGGAAATAGCTGAAGTTTGGCTGCCTTGTTTTAAGAAGGATGGTTCTTCAACAAATGTTTTTATCCTCTGAAAGTGAAGTCACAGTTAAGTGGTTTCACCTAAAGAAATTTTTGTTTGGACTAACTCAGAGATTACTCAGATGGTATGTGCTGCAATGATGGATGCTGTGCACGTGTTAAGCATAGAAGAACATGATGTTTGAGTAGTTTGTGAAGTATGTAGCTTTTGCTTCTGTTTGCTTTATTTGAATGACCAAAGCCTTTTTGCCTGGCTCAGAGTTGAAGACATTATTAGAAAACCTGCAGTTTCCCAAGTAGGGAGTATGCAAATGTTGCCAGCATTGAAGCTGCTGTGGGAAGCTAATTCCAGTTTACCAGTCTGTTGTTTACAGCTGGGTTCTGTTGTTGTAGATTTTTTTTTCTCCTTTATAGATAAGATCTCTCTCTCAGTCACTTTGAAAGTAATAATATATGCAGGAATTCTAGCTGGGCATTTGAAATCTTGATTATATGGCCATTTACTGTAACAAATGAGATGCCTAGTCTACCAGAACTTGCTGAGGCTTGGTGAGTTGCAAAATGAGGATATCCAGGCTGAGGACTGCAGGACCTGTTGCTGAAGCCGAGCGTCTCTGTGAGCAGTAGGTGGACGAGCACTCGGGAGGCTGGCTGGTGTTTCACAACACCGTGTTTGCCGTAGGATGGGTGGGAAGCTGTCCAGCGTGTGATGTCTCCTGCTGTAAACGGAGTAGAGGTTGAGTCATCTTACGGATGAACTGGAACTAATTGTGGAGAGCTTTGCCTTAGGGAGTTCCTGGTGCATATATTTCACGAGCAAATTACAAGCCTTCTCTGCTATCGTGAAGCTGAACAAGTTTCAAAAGCAGACTATCTTTGTTTTCATTGGGATATTTCATTTTTTCCACTTGATACTCGGGGAAAGATGCTGGTGTTTGATATTTGCACTCCGTCTCTCAGTGGAAGTAACCTTACATAAATAAGACTAAAATAAAAAGCAATTTCTGCCCCTTTATATAAGTCAGTACAAAAGGGAGTGCTGTCAAGTCTTGCTTACCAGTTGAAGTAAATACTTGGATGAATTCCAGTCATAATTAGCTGGAATTGTGGAGATTGTATGTTAAAATTTTCTTCTGTAGCTATTTCAATGTAGACATAAATCTCGTAGGCACTGGGTGTAGTAATACTACTATTTATGCAACATTGTTACTTTCAAGTGAACATGTATTTAAGATTAATGTTTTATACAAGCAGTGTGGGCAGCCTTAATAATTTGAAAGTTAGCAAAATATCCTAACACATAATGAAATTTTGCTTCTACTATAAAAAATAACAGAGATAGCCTGCTGCAGTGTTGCCTTTAATATTTTGAAGTTACAAGATTTTGTTTACTATATATTTCAGTGGAAAACTCTTGTTCTGTTTTTATGCTATGGATTTCAAACTAGCTCATTCTTAAGCCTGCATAAAAGTAGCATCAAACAGGTCTGTATGGGCACTCTTCTAATCAGCAGGCATTTATTTTCTTCCTTTTCTTCAGCTGTGCCATATTAACATTCATTCAGTCATGAAAGCACAGTTTGATTTAGTTATTCTTGTCAGTCCAAGGGAAAGAAATGCTAGTTCGAACATAATTCTAACTACTGTGGTTTATTGTGATTTATTGAATTTTATTTCTAGTTTGCATGCTGTCTTACTGTAAAACAAAACCAGATCAAACAGTTTCCTGTAATAGCATTTCAGTGCAATGGAAGGCTGGGCATGTTGTTGGGTTTTTTTCTTTAATCGCACTTTCAAAATAACTTTGAGGACCTCTCAATTCTTGTAGAGCAGTGGGTATTTTTATTACTTTCTTAACACCTGAGAGAAAATGTTTATTGTACTTACAAATTTTATATTGCTTTGAAAAATACATTTTTGCAGGTTCATTAAGTTTTGGGGCATTACGGATTTGCTTTCCAGAGGTTTTCAGTTGTCTTTCTGACCTCCTATTCTCTTTTTCCCCACTTTACCAGTCTCCGCAGTGGGAAAGTTGAATGAATGTTAATCTTTTATTTATTACGGGAACAGGACTCTTGATTCTCTAGTCACACCTGAGCTGGCAGGTACTATACTGAATCCTTGTAGTGGGTTATGTTTGGGACCCTACCCCAAGGAAAGGAGATTCCTGAATCGTGCTGCTTGGCAGCTAATCGGCCTTTCAGTTAGTTCTGGGGCGCTGACCACAGTGGGCTCATGAGGAGTACGGGTCTTGTTTCCCTTCAGGGTATTGAATGATACTTTCTCTTCCTGTGCCTGTGCTTTCCTTTGTGCAAGAAGTAAAATGATATTTATAAGAAGCTTGCTTTCAGAAATACATTTTTCTTCTGAAAGAGGATTCTTGAAAATCTCTTTTCTCGGTTCTAGTGCATGGGCAGCTGGTTAGCGCAGAGGGAGAAAGGCTGCCCTGTTCCTGTGTTTGCATAATATCTTTCCCATGTTCATGTAATCCCGGATGCAATTGGTAGGTCAGGTTTCTGACCTCTTGCCTCCCTTGTTATCTCTTAAACAGACATGGTTATGTTAGCTTTCTCTTAATGTTTTTACTCAGGGTTGATGTAAGAATAGTTAACCAAGTGCCAAGGACTTTAAAAAAAATAATTTCCTTGTTCCCTGTGTGTATTTCTTTTCAAGCTCAGGTTTATTGTGCTAGCATGGAAGCATCAGAAATGCGAATGCTTAGACCATGATTTGGCATTCTGCAGTCAGTGGAAATTAAGAAGGTGAATAGGATTTATCAAGAAAATGAACTTGAGTTCTTAGTTTAGTTAGTTAAGGAAATGTAGAATTTCTTAATTATTCTTGTCCTATGCTTCTTTAATTGGGACTTCCAAGCATGCCGTGCAGGTCTGTAGTCTGCTGCAACGGCCAGCGGCAGCCTGACCGTTCCCCAGAGCAGTACGTATACTCCCTGGTTTACAGCCATCTCAGCAGTATAGGGGACCAGAGAAGCCTGCAGTTAGCAGAGGTGCTAAAAATAGAAAGTATATACAGAAGGAAAAGCTGTGCTAATCCATAAAGGGACGCTGCCTGTAGTGTAAAATTTGTTCAGTACAATCGCTGTTAAAAGCATATTGTAGAGCTAGTATACACCAAAAAGTATATAGTACTTAATTTGTGATCATCTTAATAATCACAGGTTAGATATGCTCCAAAGGTTGGCTACATATACAGGGGGCAATCTCTCAGTAGCTCACTTTTGTGATGTATTTGTTTAACAAGTTTTAAACTATCAAAATCTGAACTCCCTTCTCTGTTTTGGCTTTATTTAGAAACGTTTGGTGCAGATTTATTTCTGTACTTCTTATTTTCTGCTTTTCAGTGAAGTAGCACAAATAATGGTGCTGAATCCTCAGTGTTGCAAAGGATGTGGTTGTTAAAATGGCCATGAAAAATAGCAAAGACTTTTCTTGTTTTTAAGTGAATCTTAAGATCAGTTTGCCAGCATTGCAAAGACCCTGACATGAAGGAATGTTTTAATGATGTATTTGGTTTTATTCCATCTTGGGGAAAGTGCTAACTTGCAGTTTTATGCAAAGCTGCAACTGTTACAAGGGGCTAAAAATATGGCTAATGCTATGTTTAGGGAAAGGGAACATATATTAAGCCATCTTTCCTTGATATGTTTTTCCAGCTTTCAGCAGTAAGTTGGCTTAGAGACTTTCACTGCACTTAGATCTGCTTTTGTTGCCTGTCTGTAAAGCTGTGTTTGCCCCCTATCCAAGCCTTGCTCGCTGCACAGCTAGGGCAGCAGTGCAGTGGTGTGGCTGTTTGCAGGAGTGTGGGCATTATGGTATTCTGGAGGAGTCAAACTGCACTGCAGCCTCCTGCCCCCTGCTCCCCTCTGCTTGGCGCTGGCCCTGGAGCAGAGCCAGCTGCTGTGGTCGTCCTCGAGAGCTGTTGTGGCCTGTGAGAGTGGCAAAGGCAGGAGTACCTCGTTAGGCCACTGTGAGTGGCTGGAATAGGTCTGCTTCAAATGAAGGTGAGAAATTAGAGTTTGCAGACTGCCTTCCCCTCCAAAACCGGCGGTGTCTGTGGCATCTTTATGCAAAGAATAAAAGAAAGGGGGAATGGAATTCTTGTGCAGGCAATGGCTATTTTATAGACATCTATGTGTCATCTAGAAACTGTAACTGCTGCATTCAGAGTTTGGAAATACTGGGGGCTGCATTAAGATTCTCTTCCCAGAGGCAAAAATAATCAGAAATCCTGAACAGATTGATCTTGTAGACTCTTCTTGGTGGCAAGGGCCTTTACTTTCTCAGTTCTGTAATCTCTGCAATTCATTTTTTGAGCGAATGCTAGCATTATTGTTGTCTTGGACCACATCAGATTTGTGCAGCCAGCAGCACTGAAAATTCCAGTTGTGCCCCAGGTACTTGCATTAACCTACAGAGGATGGATCTGCTCAGAGGGGTAACCTGAGCTGATGAGGAGGTACTTCACATTTGAGTCAGTCCTGTACGAAAGGAGGAGGAGAGGAATGGCTAAAGTTTGGAATTTAAACATGTCCCGGGTAGGTTCAGCCCCTCCACGGGAGAGTTCTATTGTTTGCCAGAACTTTAAGGGTGCAGTCTGATGCTTTGCAGTACACACAGGGAGCATTAATGCTGCTCAAGTACTAGGTCATCTCTGTGGGATGTGAGGGAGGTTGTGACAAGTCACCATGACTCGTGATACTCCCGCTTTCCATCTGCTAATGCTGCTTTTGCTTACACAGTATCTTTGAGTTTTTATCGAACTGGAATTCTACTTTGGGATGAGAGGTACTTAATCCTATTGTTTCCCCCCTGTAAAGGGGAAGATGATAACCTTGAATTTAATGAAGTGTCATAATAGAGAACTGAGCCGGAAGTAAAAAAACACACAATAAGACATTAGCTGTAGCTTCTTGGGTAGCCTGCGGAGAGGAACAGACTCAGTAACAGGGTGTTCTTCTCCCCATCCTTGTTGCTGTCTCACTTCAGTGCTTCCTATGGATAAAATTGCTTGACTGTCAGGAACCAGGCTTTAAGATACTTCACTGAAATCCTTTGCACATTCTGATGAATATATGTGTGTGTGTGTGTGTGCATGTATATGTATATATATATTTTTTTTCTCCTGCAGTTATCGTTGTGATGATTTTGTCGTCAATGATACCAAGCTGGGCCTGGTACAGAAAGTCAGAGAGCATCTACAGAACTTGGAAAAGTAAGTAGTCTGTTTGCATCCAGACTCTTTTGGGCAGATTTATTAAAATTTTATAACACCGCACTATTCAAGCTGCTTCAGGTATTTCTGCTTTAATACTGGGAGTTGTTGTTTGGTTGTTTTTTTGGAGGGGGTATTAGTTCTTATATATGAATGATACTATGTATGTTTAAATATCTTTTCCATCACTGAGAAACCCAAAGCTAAGGGCTTTTTCTGACCTTATATGCTTTGTTTCTTAAAGGTGAATCTTGTAAAAGTGGAGTAAATTCTTGTATCATGTATGCAGGTGCCCCTTAAATTTCTTGCTTCTTACCCAGTAGTTACTGTGGTGGTGGTTGTTGGGGTTTTTTTAAAATTTGTTTTCATAGAAAGGGGCCACAGTTTTCACAAAAGCAACGTGGTTTGGCCAAAAGCAGAATAGGTTTCTGGAGCAGAGAAATCAAAGCTGAAATGGAGGTGGGAGGTTCATGTTAGTTATGTAGTTTGGTTTCCAGACAAAGATTATTCTTAATGCTTTGGCTTGTGAACTTAAAATTGTACAGAAGACATGTTTTTCCTGTGGCTCTATCTGGCGCCCTGCCACTGAAAAGTAAATATTATAATCTTTGTGATGCAGATGCTGTGGCCAGTTCTGGAGAGCGAATAATCTTTTCATTTTGCTTGGAAATGTTACACGCTACTAAGCAGAAGTATGTGTGCTTACAGTGCTCCCAAATGCACTCTAATGCCCCAGAGTTCAAGTACTGTTACTGCTGAGAAACTGCTGTCATGTTGCAAAGTCTCTGCTTCTTTGCAGAATAAGTGTGTCCCTGAGATTCTGAATCCTGTTGCCTGGCATCACCCCCAGATGCATGCCTTTTTGGCTTCTTTTAATGACTTTCTTTTCTGAACATAGCTACAATTTACTAGTGGTTTTGTCACTTCCCATTTGCTTTTTGGTGGGCTTGTGAAATACACAATGAGATGCTTACGATGCGCAAGGATAACAACAAATACATGTTAAGTGTATAGGAGATGAAACTCTTGCGGAGATAAATGCCACTTTGTGGACTTCCATGGTGTATGATTGACATTTTTGAATTCTTGGAGTTTGGCGTATTATTAAATAATAGAAAAGCAAAAACCAAACTGCTAGAACCCAGAACATGCGTTCATTTTGATACTAGATTAGAAGTAGTAGTGAACTGGAAGAATTGAGGTGTCAGTAATTTCTAGCAATATGAAAGAGAACAACTTGCTGCTCTTGTAACTTTGAATTGGCCTCATACAAATCTTTATAGCCTGCTGTATGAAGTTGTTGCATGAGTGCCGCCGAGTGGTGCAGAGTACCACTCGGATGCTTTTGGTCTTTGGTAACTTTGTCCTGGCTTTTGGAGTTGTCTTTATAAAGATCTAACATGACACTTCTGACAGATACTTCATGCACAGTTTTCCAAAGAAAGTATCGCCTCGATTAAGGAAAAAGATATTTAGATCAGAAGTAGTGGACTAGCAAGGTCAGGCTTCAGGGCAAGTACCGTAGCCTGCATAGCTTATTACAGTTAATTCAGACATTAGTATTGAAGATAGGATGTGCATCTGTAGTTGAAGGGAGGTGTAATAGTTTATTTCAAGGCTATAAAAAGCATATGATACAATTGGGAAGCTTTTTGCTGCCTTAATAATAATTGATGGCAGATGTAATTACTGTGTTAGACATTTTGATGATTATCTGTTGTTCTTTTCATGCCATCTTTTTTTTAAGTAGGTAACATGTTTCCATTACTTTCTTAACAGTTCAGCCTTTACATCAGACAGACATAGGAAAAGAAAACTATTGGAAAATTCATCTCTGAACAGCAAGTTATTAAAAGTAAATGTAAGTACAACAGCTCCAGTACAGTGAGTTTAGGGGATTTTGATAAACCTGTTCAGGCTAGTAGGACTAGATATAAAATGAGTTATCTGTTACCCAACTTTGATTTACTGCCTTTCTTATGTCTTTTATCACATGCCCAAAAGAGCCCTTTCTCATGAAAGATTTCTTGATATTCTTGAACTTGTGTTGCCCCAGCTTTTGAACTGCTCTGTACTTGGTGAGATCAGGGAAATAGGAAGCTGCTAATGGACTTAGAGCTAGATGTTATGGTTTTTTCTTTTGTTTTGTTTTTGTTTTCTGAGCAGACAAGTCATTCTTTTACAGTTCTGAAGGTTTGCTCTAAGTAATTGCTAGGAAAAGACAAAAAAAGTGTGAATACATTTTTAAAAGAGCTTAGTAAGAGTCACTTTCAAAAACAGCTGTGGAATTAAAGCTATACTCAGTCTCATCTGTCATCTTCCTGCTATTTTCACTTCATCTGCAAAATGGTACCCAGGAGAGCCTGGTCCAGCCCTGACTAGATAGCCCAAGGGCTATGTTGCTTCTTGCAGAGAAAGCCGCAAGCCAGGTCTCTCTGCTGTCCATGGCTTGGGCTGAGGGAGTTGCTGATCCTCCTTGGATTTAGGGAGGCACCGACTCAGCTCCGTGTCACTGCTCGTATTTACCCTAATCCTGAAGGAGGGATAGGAGCACTGAACGGTTTCTCCGTGGGGCTGCAGGACAGCAGCGCGGTAGGAATTAAGGGGAGTAATTGCTGTCTTCAGTTAGGTGAAGCACTTCACTGACTAGGAAGGGGAAAAGTCCTTGAAAGAAATATGAATGGAAGTAAGAAGGTGGTGATGGGAGCAAACCTCTGAATTCCCAACAGCTCCCAGGCTGGTTGTGTGCTCCTGGACCTCAGAGCAGCCAATGATGAACTGCTGGTTTTTAAATTCTGTTTATCAATAACTAAATTTCAGTTATTTTCAAAATGCACTACTTAGAGTCTGCTTAGGGTCTTCTGAATGCACTGCATATGTCTCTTGCACTGCCCCAATTTCAGGAGGATTGAGGTAGCCTGGAGAAACAATGGCTCCCCCCCCCCCCCCCCCCCCCCCGTATTATCTGGAGAACTCAATCTACTGAAAATCAAAAGGAAACGTTCAGATCACTGAGGAGAAGACAGCACAAACTAATGCTGTGTTTCTTAGTCTATGCTGTAGTTTTATTAATACTTGAAAATTGTCTGTGGCAACAGATAATCTTTTTATTGTTGGCGCATTAGATTATTATCTGCAAAGGACAGAACACAGCTGCTTGCATTAATGCCGTGCTATCTCACCATGAGAAACAGTGAGAAGAGGACATGCTAAGGACACTGTGGTGTTCATACTACGTGTGTGTTTTTTTGTTTTTTGTCTTTTTTCGCTTTTTTTGGAAAACAAGTCTCTTTAGGCCGAAGTTACTGAATTGCTAAATTGCTTGTGTAAATAATAATGGGTGGAGGGCTTGGACAACTTAATCACAAATATCCTGATGTCATTTGTTCTTAACCAGCAGTGTAGGCTGTGTTTGTGATAGAGCTAGAGAGAAAAAGCCTTTACTGGAACACTTAAACACATTTTGTCCCACACTGACAGTGTGCACTCTGCGGTGTCAAGTCTTATGTCCATTTTGAAGTAATACTACTATAAGATAGCTTTGCTTTTAAATTCTGCCAGAACAATGGAGAATATCCAAAAACTTGATGAACTTGCAGTTGTGTGTTTTTTTTTTTTTTTTTTTTTTTTTTAAGACAACAAAATGCCTACAGATGTTGTGGATAAATACAGCACTGTCAACATTTCTCTTCCCTCTCTTCCTGCATCCACCCACCCCCAGATCATTTGGAAAAAAGCTAACAGATCTGTGTATAATTTTGTGTTGCCTATACAAGTTCGTAGGTCATAAATGGCATGTATGTCAACTTCTCTCCAGAAATATCACTTTTTCTTCGTTTAGTCTTAATTTGAGTATTTCTTTCCCAAATGAATGTTCATGACTTTCTTTTAAACACTCCCCCCCACCAAGACAACAGGCCAGTGCTGGTGACTTAAAAAGTACAGATACACCATGTGTATTAGGTATGATGTAGACGGATAAGCAATTGTCCTTTCAAAGGCACTCGAGGGAGATTATCCCCCAGTTTCCATTTAACATTTTTGGAGTGCGAATATGTCACATGCACACAAATACTTTGCACTAAGTGTCTGTGATTAACTCTGTGATGTCTTTTTCTAGATTTATTTGAACAGGAAGAGATGTAGTATAGAAATAGTAAGTCTGTTTTTCTGTTGACTGTACTGAGTAAGAATCAGGTTTCATGTCAAGGTGGAGCATCAGTCATCAAGGCAGGCCAGGGGGCTGATGTGGTTGCCTTCTGCACACTCCACACAGTGCAGTTGTTTCTTTTTGTTTAAATCTATGCCGATACAAAGGTAGCAGGTCTGTGGGGAGGAAGTTGAGCAATAATGTGTCTATTTTAACTTAACTATCCTGATTCCCAGGGAAGCACCACTGCCCTTTGTGCCACAGGCCTCCGGAACCTGGGGAATACGTGTTTCATGAACGCCATCCTTCAGTCACTCAGGTACTTGCTGTGCAATATATTGTGAAGCCACTAAAGCTCTCCCTGTAGTTCTCTGTGAGCGGTTTTGTGCTGTAGCATTAGACAAGAGCATTTGGCAGGTACTTGCTGTCAGCGCCCCTGCGTTAGCAGGAAGGGGCAGTGCTGCACGTGCTGTGAGGCTCTCCCACGGCGAGGGACTTTGCGTGGTCCAGCAGTGTGGGGGGAGCCTGTCCTCTGAGCAGAGAGGAGGCTGCTCTGGCTGCTGACAAGATGAAATGTGTTGATGCTTACATGCTCTGTGAAGGCAGAGAACGCTGCTCTGAGGGATGGGGTCCCATAAAAGTGAGTGGAGGAAGAGTTTCTGAGGTGCTGAGTTATTAGACCTGAATGCATTGCTGCCAAGACCGCCACTCCTCTGTAGTTGTCCTTTTGTGTTTCTGTATTTACTTGCTTCATACTGGGGGACTGTTGAGTCAGACTGTATTGGAACTAACACTCTCCTTCACTCTGTTTTCCACCACTTGGGATTTGATCACAGGAGCTGAAGCACATGGTTATGCTCCATTAGAGGGGCTGCTGCACAGGGGGCAGAGTAGATGCTCACCTTGCTCTCTTGAGCAGCTGCAGTTTGGTTCGTGATGGAGTGCAGTCTGTTGTGGTACCTCTTAGTCAAAGCAGAGCCAAAATGTAGTTATTTCAGGTAGCTGAGGCGATGAGTCGTCTTACAGATTGCTCACTCATTTAGAGAATGGGAATAGTGTTCATCTTGCATGAAAATACTTGAAAACTACTCGTGATTGCCATGCTCTTGTCACTGTATGAAGTTGTGGTTATGCATGTCAAAGAACAGACTCCAGAATATGTAATCTGCTCTCCATCCTTTGCAGAGGAAAAAAAATGCATTAATTTTTTCCTATTTTTGTAGTAACATTCAGCAGTTTTGCTGTTACTTCAAAGAGTTGCCTGCTGTGGAGCTGCGGAATGGGAAGACAGCGGGCAGGCGAACTTACCACACCCGGAGCCAGGGGGATAACAATGTGTAAGTTGCATGTTCTTTGTCAGCACTGGACGTTAAGGAAAACAGCAAATGTGTGAGTAGTAAAGCCACTAAACACCACCAGTGTTGCAGAATCATAGGAAAAATGATTAATAGCAGGAAAGTAGAAAAATTATTTTCTATACAAAAAAAGAAACTTGTATTGCTGCCAGTGTGCTCACAGATATCTGGTGTTCCTGTGGGGGAAAACAGTCCTGAACATGAGAAAACACTGACATATAGTTGAATTTAAAATAAGGTTAAGTGCTAGTGACCTGTACTCCTTATGTATTTGCAAACAGACATATGAAAATTCCACAGTATGATTCAGTATCTGTAACTTGTTTGAGTAAATGTTAAAGGGACAACTTTAGCAGAGTTTATAGTATCATGGTGAAAGGGGGAGGTGAGTCCTCAATATCTGGTGCATGAACTTCCTATTCTATCTTTCTGCAAGTTTGTGGATTAGATTTTTGACTTAATAGACAAAATACTGGTCAAATTATTTACCCAATCATTGCAATTTCTAACCAAGGAGTTGGCTGTGATGCCTTTACCACTGAGTTAGTAAAGCCGTAAAGGTAATAGCACAGACACATATTCATCACCAGCTTTTACTTTCTTTCCAGTTCATTGGTGGAAGAATTCAGAAAGACGCTGTGTGCTTTATGGCAAGGAAGCCAAACTGCATTTAGTCCAGAGTCTTTATTTTATGTTGTTTGGAAAATCATGCCAAATTTTAGGTAAGTTTTGTAGAATTAGAACAATACCCTTGATTTTAACCCTGTACTGCTTATGTCCTAATCTAAAACTTGCTGCATCCAAGGGACGTGTTCTCTGCAACTTTCTCATATGCCCAGAAATATACTTATAGACTTAGTAATTTGTACAGATTTTGTGTTTATCAGTAGCACTTTTTTTCTTGCTCTCCTACCACATGCTACATTTAGCAGTGTCAGAGAGAACAAATATCTCAAAGTTTAAGAGTAGTAGTTGTACCTATGCCTGAACCAGTGCTTCGAGGGGTAGAAGAATTGGGACAGAGGTTTGTAGGTAAGTGCCGAGCACATGGTGTTGGCAGAACCAGAGCTTGGCTACGATGAGCAAATGATGTAGTCGGATTAAAAACGTTCAGGTACCACAGGCCTAAATGTGAACATCCTGGGTAAAACTTCCTTGATTCTCTCCAAATACTGTGGTCATCACCAGTGTGACGTGAAACAAGGGCTGTAAAGCAAAAGTTTATATGTAATAGGCATTTTGTGTCCATCCTCAACCCCCTGCCCCCTCTCCCCCCAAAAAAGAGACAATTTAAAAAAACAAACAAACAAAAAAAAACAAAAAAAAAGGAAAAAAGGTTACCCGAGTAAATCAAAGTATCGTTCCTCTCCAAGGTCTCCCTGTCCTGGTCCCCGAACCTCTTTCAAAGGAGCATTGAAACCTGTTAGGATATTTTGTGATGAAGGTAAGTTGCTCCATGTTCTCAGGTAGTAAAGATGTTATCTGTTACATCTCCAGCAGTGCTGAAAAGATGCTTTGAACACATCTGCTAGAGGAACAACCCAGATAACAAAAAGCTGTTTATTCCAGACTTCACGCTGCCTAATGTGTCTCACCTGGCTTATGAGAATCAAGGAAGTTTAGTACCCGTAGTTTCAAGCAAAGGTCAAAATATTATAGGCAAATGAACATTATCTTTAATGTCCTTGACCAGTGTCCTCATTGTAGTCCTCGCTGTAATTCCTCCTAGTCTAAGCAAGAAACCTGTTCATGAAGTTCCTCTAGCAAATTTTCAGCACTGTGGCTTCCATTGCAGCTTTTAAAAGGAAAAAATGCTGTTTCTTTTACTTACTCGTTCCCAGTTACGTGAGACATGTCTGTTATTCACTGGTAAGAGATCTCTTTTCCACTCCAGGACATATGAGTCTGTGTTTTATGATACAACTGTGGTATAATAAATTAAATGGAGAAAAGTGTCAGCTGCTCGCTAAATATGTCTCCGCTTTCCCATTTCTACACGATCTAGGGAGACAGATCTTGGAGTGTTTAACTGTACTATGCCATGAAGGTTAATAAAGCTGCTGTTCCAGTTCTGCCTTGTACACTCTTTGTGAGGCTGGGAGCGGGTGGCTGGAACCAAGTTGGAGCCAGCAGCATGTGAAGAGCAAACCAGCTGATTTGACTTATGTAGCCTGAAGTGACTCAGTGACGGGGGCACCTTTATGGAAACTTGATTTAATTGTTCTAGCCCATAGAGATTTGGCTTATTAAAGGCCTGTGCCTAAGGAGTTCATGTGCTGTTTTTCTTACAGGTTTTCCTATGTAGATTGTTACGAGGAGAGCAAAATGCTCTGTATGCTTTTTTTTTTTTTTTTTTTTTTGGCCCTCTGTCTTACAACACATACAGCAGGTAGAGAATATAGCCTATAGTCTTTTAATTTGTGCATTGTAAGCACAACTGGAGAACTGGTGTGGCTGTAAGCTGTAATGCTGCCGTGGAAGTCCTGATCTTTGACTGCGGTGCTGAGTCTGCTGCTGACTTCTGCTGCCTGCTGGGCTGGTTCTGCAGCCGCCCGCGGAGCTGCAGCCTGAATAGTTCGCTCTGTTTTCCTAGTAACTCCTCCTGTTTGTGTTCTGCCTTGCTGCCCGTAGGAGAAGGAATGTCAGAAATGGGCTTGAATCGAACTGGTTCGGGTACAGGGAGATCACTTTTATTACAAGAGCTGCCTGTTGAAGAAAGGCCTTCTTACTTGAAGGGCCTTTTGATCTTAACTTATTTTGAAGAGTTATATGGTCAGTAACATGGTGTTATTTTAAGATCTGCAGCTATATTTATGCTGTATAACAAATTCAAAAAAGTCTCATTTATGAGTATCGCATTTGTATGCACAGACAGACGGGCACGTGCATCAGGAACACAGGCACCCGTGTGCCATGGCACCGGGGGAGGTATTGTCACATTTGTTGCCGTGTTACTTCAAAGCTTTTCTCAGGAAGCTAATGTTAAAAAGAATAAGCATTCCTTTCTGGGGTCCGGGACAAAGCCTTTCCATACATTTCTTTTTTGGCTGTTCATTATGATTATCTAGATGTTCAAATCAAGAAACCAGTATTAAGTAAACTAAGCAAATCCTGTATGAACTCTGTGACTTCTGACTTAACCTTGTTGTGTTTACAGCTCACTCGTGCCTTCAAAGCAGATTTCTGCTTTACTGCTTTATTTCATGATAATGTACAATTGTATTGCAGCCTGGGGAGAACTGAGTCCTGCTTTGGGCTCTGCAGGCCTCTGGTCTGTTGAAACACATTGGTTTTTCTGTGCATCAGTTTTTCACGGGTGCAAATGAGGGTAGAGATATCAAGGTGTTTTCATGGTGCACAGAAGCAATGGGCTGTCCAGCAAGGGGGACTCTGGTAACATCTGTGCTTGGCAGCAGCTTTGTAGCTGTCTTCTAAAGTTGGTCCCCAACTAAGAAAGCATTTGCTAACTATCTGGGTCATGCAATAACTCTGTACTTTTGGAATATGTGCTTGATGGTGATTATAATAAATCTAAATCACTGTAGTGAAATACATAGGGAGAATCAGAATAGGAGTATTTTGTTTCCTTGGCCCTTCATGCAAGTGCCTTGCATCAGCAAACAAGAAGGAGCGCAGCGTAAGCGAGCAGAAAGGAGAGGTGGCTCCCTCCTTTCTGGGGATTTTTGTAACCAGGCCTGCAAAGACCTGTGAATATTCGTGTCACTGTTGCATGAGGCTTTTAATGTTTCATTGTGCATGTTTTCCTACTCTGGCTCATAGAGCTTTATGTGGCTCTTATGGCAAATGAATACTTACTGTTTCTGAAGTGCGACGCATGCTTTAGCGTGAGGAATTTTAAGGAGCTTCTGACCCTGATGGCTTTGGTGTTTCCCTGCCAGTAGCTTTCTTGGGGCGAGATAATGACGGCCATGCTGATGGACAGGGTGACCCAGCTGAGCCCGGGACCCTCCTGCCAAGTCCAACCCCGCGGGGATGCTCTGGCCCCTAGCCCCAGCACTTGGTGTGTGTCACGCAGCGGGGCAGGGCTCTAGAGCTCGCCTGAGAAGAGGGGAAAAAGCTCTCTTTCCTCTTAATTAGTTGGGAGTCTGTTGCTGCTGGAAGGACACAAGTCCCAGGGATAAAAGCCCTTCCTGGGTAGGCCA
Organism: Tinamus guttatus; assembly: GCF_059628265.1. Lineage (NCBI taxonomy): Eukaryota > Metazoa > Chordata > Aves > Tinamiformes > Tinamidae > Tinamus > Tinamus guttatus. The sequence goes on from NW_028288538.1 coordinate 16,601,514, forward strand.
GGGGTTAGCAGCCCAGGGAACACCGCCAGCTTGGAGACTTGAGGATGTTGAGCGGGGCTGTTGCGGTTTCAGCTGGGCTAGCAGGGTTGCTCTCAGCTGGAATCGCAACTGGTCATTCTGTGTGGATGCTGTCACGTGCAGTCAGTAACCAACAATGAAGAAGAGGAACTAGGATAGATGCTTGTGTGTTGTGTGGGTGAGGAGAGACCACTGCTGCCGTTGGGCTCATTTATTTATTTATGTGTATTGGAACTGGAATGTTACTGGCACAGGCAGCTTTTTCTGAGGCTGATAATGAGGCAACTACATTATTTAACAGGATGCGAGCAGTACCCTCTGCTGATTGCTGAAAAGTCTCTTGCTTTAAACTTTAAAAAAAACCCAACAAATAAAGTAAAAAAGGTCAAAAAGAGGAGTGCATAGTGGTAGATCTGCAAAGGACAGATCACTCGGCTTGTCTCGACAGGCTAATTGGAAAATATTTTTGATACAAACTAAACCTGTCTCTGTAAATTTGGCTCAATGTTACTATGGGAATGTTCCTCCATGTGTGTTCGGGAGGCTCCGGGTCGCAGCTGCAGCCTGTGCATGTGGTGACTGTTGTTGCTGTTTCCTTCTCCCCAGGGGCTACCAGCAGCAGGATGCCCACGAGTTCATGCGTTACCTTTTGGACCACCTGCACCTGGAACTCCAGGGGGGCTTCAACGGTGTTTCCCGTTCAGTCATCCTGCAGGAGAACTCTGGCCTGTCCGCAAGCAACAAATGCTGCATGTAAGAAAGGTTTCCAAATTCCTTGACATCCTAATGCCCCTGTGTGCGTTTGTGTGGTGTGGATGTGAAATTCTTAGTACGTGCATCCTTGTGTGTTTTTTTTTTTTTTCTTTAGTGCTTCCTTAACACGGCAAGTTAGAAAGCTGGTCTTAAATCAGTGTTTTACGTCTCAGTGCCATTGGACTTTAAGCCCATTATATAGTCTGCTACAGCACCTAAAGGACAGAGTAAAGCATAGAGAACAAGGATGATGCGTATACTACTTACTGTATCCCAGTGCAACCTGTCCAGTCATTGGAGGCAATTAATGGGAGAAGTGCAGACCCGTATTTTAGAAGTCAAGACTAGTTACAATAAAGCAGGGTGAAGATTCCTGGTAAAAATACCCTTGACCTACCTAAGATGGAAAAAAAAGAGTATTTAAAACTGCTTTTCAGAAACAGCTTTCATTATTGGGTTAAAATACTGTACCATATGGAAATGCTGGTGTGCAGTTTGGGGATAAATGAAGTGCCCAGGGCTGAACCTAAGTGAGTGTTGGTTAACTAGGCAGAGCAGTTTGGTCCGTACATAGAAGTGACTTGTTAGGAGTAAAGATGTACTAGGTATTAACTTCTGACTGCGTTTTCCTCTGTGGTTTGTCTAGAAATGGAGCTTCTACTGTTGTCACGGCAATTTTTGGAGGCATTCTTCAAAACGAAGTCAACTGCTTAATATGTGGGACTGAATCTAGAAAGTTTGACCCATTCCTAGGTAAGATGCTTTGTGTATTCAAATGTATTGGGTGAATTAAGGCAGAAATAAATCTGAAACTTGACGCATTTTTTGATGCTGCGTTATTGAACCAAGTCTTAGCCTGAAATGATAAAATATGAAGTTTGATTCTGCCCTAATACTTTTCTTTTTATTTGTTTTTCTAGACCTTTCACTAGATATTCCAAGTCAGTTCAGAAATAAACGTACTAAAAATCAAGAAAATGGACCAATGTGCACACTACGAGGTGAGAGTGACTAGAGAAGTGATATAATTAACAGGAGTACATGACATAGCTGTTAATGTCAGGAAAGCCAGGATTTAACCTAGGAGCTGACCTCTTGATAATTGTCTGTGCAGATTTTTTTTCCCCAGTCAGTGTGTACTGACAAACTGCTGCAGTGAACTGGGGTTGAGAGGTGCTCTGGGCTCCGGGTCAGCTAAATCCTGAGGAAGATGGAGCAGGGATTTCTTGTGATGAGACTATTTGTGATATGTTGCAGTCTTTCCAAAGCAATAGTTATGTGTGGGTTTTTGTGTAGCTGCAATTGTTCAGACTGTGTTTTGAAAACGTGCCCTATAGGCTTTTGCATGGCCTGCTTTTTAAAATGGTGTAAATACAGTGCAGGCCAGGTGGCTGCTGAAGCTTTTGACCTTGGTTTAATGGATGTTAATTTCTACAGATTTGTAAAGGTACTTGCTGAAAACTGTCAACTATTTAGTAGTGAAAAACTGTTTCTTCCCCCCCTCCCCCCCGTTTTGCTTTGTTTCCTGGAGGGAGGGAGAGAGAGAGAAGGGGGGGGGGGGCTTTAACAATAGTTGAATAGTCTTTTTTTAGCAAGTCATTTAGCTGCTTTTGCAAATTAATGCTTGTGCTCTGTATCAGATGGGATCCTGCTTGAAGAAGGAAGAGATTTTTTACTTTTGAACTGTTCATAGAATCAATATCATAGAACCATTATAGTTGGAAAGGACCTTCAAGATCATTGAGTCCAATTGTAGACTTGAAGTTCATAACTTCTAAAGGGTTTTAAGGAACAAGGAGCTCTGCATGCTACATCATGTTAATGTTTTACTGCATATTTAGAGCTGTTTTGCTGCACAAACATACAGTAACGTTAACCAGAATGACTGCAGCACATTTCTCTATTTTGCTACATTTCATGCTTCAGAAGTCATTTGAAGTCATCTTGAGTTAGGTTTATGTGTTTTTTAGACTGTCTTCGCAGTTTTACAGACCTGGAAGAACTTGATGAGACAGAGCTCTATATGTGCCATAAATGCAAAAAGAAGCAGAAATCCACCAAAAAATTTTGGATTCAGAAACTACCAAAGGTTTGTACATGCTTGAAAAGTCACAGCACGGGAATGTGTCAAGAGAAATGGTTGCCCAGCTGTTATTAGAAACCAGTGCATAACTGGTCCATTGGCTACTGCCGATGTTTGCTAATCAGTTCAACTTAGTCCTCTAACATACCTCTCTCTTTTCTCTCTCCTGTAGGTGCTATGCTTACACTTGAAACGATTTCACTGGACAGCATATCTAAGAAACAAGGTTGATACATATGTTGAGTTTCCATTACGAGGCCTGGACATGAAATGCTACTTATTAGAGGTATGAAGATGCTCACTGATATCTCCTGTAGAGGAATATTCCACTGCGTGTGGCTTTCTTTACTAACAAATTACAGTAGATGTCATTTCAAATCTGAAGTGTTTTTCTGTCTTTTTAACTGTAGCCAGAAAACAGCGGCCCAGAAAGCTGCCTGTACGACCTTGCAGCTGTGGTTGTGCATCATGGTTCAGGGTGAGTACACGGAGTGAGCCAGCTTGTGCGCAGAAACCTTCTTCCTACTGAAGTACATGCTGACACACTTTGGATTTTCTGTCTGTATTTTCACTAGTGGAAATAAGCAGCAATTTTTAAATTCAGATGGGAATGAGCTTAACTGCTCATTACTTAGGATAGAGTAAATTCTAGGAAGTCTCTACCGGCAGTCAGTCTTTGGGACCGAAAGGGGACATCTGATGAAAACTGTCCATCCCTGCATTAAAACCAACAGAGCTAGTGCTTCACTTTGACATTCCTAGTATACAGAAATAGTTTTTCTGCTGGTTCAGTTAAAAGGCACACAATGCTTATGTTGAAAAGTATGTTTGGACCAAATACAGAGAAATTAAGATGATCACAGTAAAAGCAATTAGCTTGCATTTACCTTCTTCCTACAGAAGTGGGACTTGCGGGAGCATAGTAGGCATAACCTTGGGGCATGCTAGTGTTTGTGGTTTTGGGAGTAGGGTCTTTTTCCTGTGTTGCTGAACTTTGCACTGATCCTTAAAGAGCAAGAGTAGGGACAAGATAACTTTTTCCTGAGCAGCTATGTAATCTAATCTTGCCATTTAGGAGCTCACTTTATGAAGGTGAAGCTGAGAAAAGGATTTTCTAAAGAAACTAAGTCATTAATCAAAACATTGTTCATTCCTTTGATGTAAGTCTAAGATATTTGTAAAAGTTCTTTCCAGAAAGCCATGCTTTTTGCTTTTTCTACAAGGAATGGGCTGAACTTCCAAAAGAAAGCCATACTATTTGACTTGAGGATTGAAGGAGCGCTTTGCAGCACGGTCGTGCATCTGTACTGGTGCCTCCAAGACCTAAGAAAATCAACTATGCAGAGAGTAAATGAAAGTTGGTCATAGTTGAAATGGAATTAGATGGCTGAAAGCATTCAGGCACTATGTTACAACCTATAAGAAAGTGGAAAGCAGGTCTTATGTGGCATAGTAATGAAAATTTGATTTAGGGCTCCAAAACCTCTCTCTGTTTAATATAAACTTTATTTTCTTTTTGCTTTTTTGGTCTTTGTCAATGGGCCTTTGATTATGTTAAGACTACAGGAATGCCTATAGTCTAAAGTGGGAAAGACTTTACAAAAATAAAACAGTAAAATTTGCAGAGCTAACACAAGTAACAGCTCATGGGTTTGTTTAATGTTTATATATAAGCATTATATATTTACTTTATATATAAATGAGTATATAAGCATCCCCTGCTTGGGTGCAAGGAAGGCTTTGTGCAACACAGAACTGTGGCATGTGAGTACAGATAGATACCTGTGGGCATAAACATGCATGGACACACACACACACAGAGGGGGAGAGAGAGAGAGAGACAGACTGACAGCCACGGCCTGACAGATGGCTGCAGCCTCACATCAGTTCAGCCGCATGGACACACACACACACACACGCACACACACACAGGCAGACAGCCAAGCTCCCACAGAGAGACACACAGCACCTCATAGCTGGGCCCAATGGCCCCTGTCCCAGCGTGCCCCACACGGACAGCAAGTGCCACACAGGCACTCAGACAGCCACCCCCACGGCCGGGCAGTGCCACAGACAGACGGACAGCCGGCCCAACAGTCCCCCCATCCCATCACAGGCAGATGGCCAAGCCTGTACCTTGCAGACACCCCCACAGCCTGCACCACCCTGACAGCCCAGCCACAGGCAGACAGCGCCCTCAGCCCTGCCTCACAGCCAGCTGGTGCCACAGAGGGCCAGTGCCACCCGCACAGATGGCCAGTGCCACCCAGCCAGGCAGCCCCGTGGTGCCACACAACTGGCCACCCCCCACAGCCAGACAGTGCCAGAGAGACTCAGAGATCTATGGACACGCAGACAGCCAAACAGACCACCTGCGCCACAGACAGTGTCACAGAGCCAGCCAGCCACTTCCCTACAGAGCTGGCCAGCCAGTTGATTAGACAGTGCCTCACAGCTGGCCTGTGCCACAGACAATGCCACAGCCGCCATTACAGCCAGAAAGCACCACACAGCCGCAACACCAGGCACACAGACAGCTACCCCACAGAGCGTGCATCACAGACCGCCATCCCCACAGCCAGCCATCCCCACAGGCAGGTAGACAGTGCCACACAGCCAGCGGAGCAGTCACCCACAGACAGGGACAGCACCACAGACGGTGCCACCCACACAGCTGAACAGTCAGTGCCACACAACTGGCCACCCCTATAGGTAGTCAGCATTATAGACGGACAGTGCCACAGACGGATGGATGGGAAGTCACCTAGTGCCACAACCACCATCACAGACAGTTACTCATGCAGCTGGTCAGCCTGTGACACCCACCTGCTCTGACAGCCCTCACAGCTGGCCACCCCACAGCCACACAGGTGGCCAGCAGCACAGACAGTGCCACCCACACAACCAGCCGGCCCGTGCCATGCAGCTAGCTGCCCCACACTCAGACAGCAGAGCACTGCTACAGACAGTGCCCCAGACAGATGGACATCCACAGAGCCAGACAGCACTGCGTAGGCAGCCACACAGAAGGCTGCCTCCACAGCCAGTCAGTGACCTTCCCCCACAGAGATTCAGTGCCACAGCCAGACAGACATCCCCACAGCCAGCCAAAGACAGACAAACACCCCCACAGCCAGCCTGCAACACAGACAGTGCCACCCCCACAGCCAGCCAGTGCCTCCCAGCCAGCCACAGAGACAGCCACACAGATACCCCTCCCCTCCCTGACCCCAACAGAGAGATGGTAACACAGACACACAGCACTAGGCAGCCAGCACTCCATAGACATGCTACATGGACAGATAGCGTCACACAGACAAGCAGTGCCACAGGCCGACAGCCACCCACCCATACAGCTGGCCAGCCAGTGCCCCACAGTCACACCACATGGACAGCTAGCCCCTTCCAGAGCTAGGCGGACAGCAACTCCTACAGACAGCCACACAGCCAGCCACACAAACCCCAGTGCCCCTCAGTGGGCCAGCCAGGCACAGAGACTGGCACCACCGCAGCCTGACAGCGATGCTGCTCCCTCCCCTGAAAGAGACAGACATCCACCAGCACAGACAGCTCCCCTGCCCACCAGCCACAGAGAGCTACTGCCACACAGTCAAGACAGACAGCTGTGCAGATGGCTAGCCAACCCCCAACTGGACAGCCACCCAGCCAGTGCCACACAGTTGGCCACCCCACAGACAGACAGATGGCAGAACAGACAAACAGTCTCCCCCCCCCCCCCATACACACAGACAACTACACAGATGGCACCCCTACAGACAGATAGCTGGACACTTCCACAGCCAGCCACAGAGACAGACCCCCCCCCCCCCCCCCCCCCCCAAAAAAAAAGCTGGCCATCCAGTGCTACACAGCCACCCTGTTAGCTCCTCACAGCCAAACAGCACCACAGATGGACAGGGCCACCCACACAGCTGCCCCCGCCAGCTGATGCCACAGAAACACAGTACCACAAATAGACAGACGGCCGCACTGTAGTGGGCACAGACAGTCTCTCTCACACACACGCAGCCAGCCATGTGAACAGACAGTCAGTGCCTCACAGCCAGTCGCACAGACTACCCCTCAGCTGGCTACCTCCCCCCCCACCCCAAACCTCCCCAAGACAGACAAACGGCCACCCCTACAGACAGGCACCACCCATGCATCTGTCCAGCCAGCGTCTCACAGCCGGCCACACAGGTGGCCAGCCCACAGCCAGACAGATGGTAGCACAGCCACAAAGAGAGAGGCACACAGCCCCTCCGCCCCCAGCTGGACAGACAGCCACTTCCACAGACAAGCAGTCACACAGACAGACACCCACACAGACAGACAGGGCCTCACAGCCAACCAGTGACTCACAGTCAGGCAGCAGGTGTGACACAGCTGGCCACTGCCACAGACAGGCTGACAGCCAACCACAGAGCCCCACGGCCACTGACACAGCTGGTCAGCCAGCACCACACAGCCAGGCACACGGATAGGCAAGCACACAGCCAGCCAGATGGCCAACCACCCCACACCCCCCCCACCATGGACAGGTGACCACCTCTACAGCTAGCCATACAGACAGCAGCACACAGACAAACAGCCTCCCATAGAACCACACAGCCATAGCCAGCCACACAGGAAAACAGAGCCACACAGGCATACATAGCCAGAGTCACAGAGGCAGACACAGTCACAGCCACACCGGTAGACACAGCCACACCAAGGCAAGTACAGGCACACAGGGACCAAAGCAGCCACAAAGGCACACACAAGTCATACAGGTGGACACTAGCTCACACAGGCAGATATATGCAGACACACACAGAGCTATTCAGGCAGCCACACAAACAGTCACTGCCACACACAGCCCCCACAGCTGGACCCTGCTGCACACAGGTAGACACAGTCACACAGGACAACATAGGTACACTGGCAGCCACGGAGGCAGTCACAGCCGCGCACGCACACACACACACACAGAAGCAGACACAGTCAGACATAGGCACACACAGCGAGACAGATACAGGCAGCCACTTAAGATAGCAACTCTGATAGCTCTGAATAGAAGCTTTAACGTGGAGCACCTGAGCCCCTCAGGAGAAGGATGTTGCCAGCTTTTGGAGTCCGTTAGTCCGTTACTGTTAGTAGGTTGATGCAGCAGTCACTGTAGCGCTGTATGTACCTCTTCCTGCCTGTCATCTCTTCTTTTCCCCCACTAATCTTTTCCTCCCTTCCCTTCTCGCTGGCAGTGTTGGCTCTGGACATTACACCGCCTATGCAACGCACGAAGGTCGTTGGTTCCACTTCAACGACAGTACTGTAACTCTGACCGACGAGGAGACTGTGGTAAAGGCCAAGGCCTACATCCTCTTCTACGTGGAACGGCAAGCCAAATCTGGATCAGATAAACTTTAATACCTCCTTCTAATTCTCACTTATCAAGTCCACCGGACAAAACATTTCCATTTCTCCATAAATACTTGATCCAAGACTATTAATTTCATTGTGCACTTTTCAATTTCCTCTTGTGGGTTTTAGTTTTGTTGTGTCAATGGTAGCATTTGACTTACTGAACTTGGACACAAACTAACTTTTTTTTTTTTTTTTTTTTAGTTATACCAGAAAACCTCAGCAGATTTTGATTTGCTGCTTTAGTTGTGATAACTCAATTTTTATATATATAGTTTAATGAAATAGTTATTTGACTTTTTTATATTAATGTTTTCAGTTCTCACTTTTTAAAGGCACATTTACATCAGAGAAGCTTTCTGTCCTATTTGCAAGCAAAATTAAATGTGCTCCTGATTATGAAGAGCAATACAACCTCATGCTGCTCTCACAGCTGTTAATGTAGATATGATTTAATCTCTTTAAATCAAAGAATTATTTGCACCTAGCCTTTTCTCTTGTGCAACAAAACGAAACAGTGACCTCTGAGCAATCATTCGTTGTCTGCAAAAGAGATGAGAAAACAGCATCATTAAATAGCCCAGGTAATTGCTGCTATTGGTATGTATTCTGGCTGTTGACTTTCAGGAATCATTGTAAATAAATAGTTGGTTCAGTTGTTCTGTACTGCAGATTAATTCAAGTGTTCCTCGCATAAGCTTTTCTCTCCCCCTTCAGTTTTTAAAAAAAATTACCTTAAAATATAAACATCTTGATTGTGTTGGCATATTTTTTTTTTTTTTTTTTACAAAAAAGAGCCTGACTTGCCAAAGGCTCCTCTGTTGTAGTTTTTGAGCCTGAAATTTGATCACAATTTTAAAACTTGCAAACTTCCTGCACTGGGACCCCACTCCTCTTTTGTGGTGCAGTGGGGGGGAACCTGCTTAAATCTACAGCAAAGTGCAGCCTGTGTTCAAACTGCAGGAGAGCGCGCGGACGTCAGGGTGCTTTGTGGGGCTCCTGCTGTGCCAGTTGCAATGCAGACTGTAAAGGGAAGATCCTCAGTTTCGTACTCGTAAGGATTTACAGCAGGTAGGTCTGATGGGAGAGGCGTAGCCAAAGCCTCTTGTTCAATGGTGCAGCAAAAGAGCTGCAATATTTACTCACTAGCCCAGTGTGGGTTTTTGTTTTATGTTCGTTGTTTTTGTTTTGAATAGTCTCCAGACTTAAATTAGGAGGACTGTTAGGATTTCTATAAACCGTGTTATGGAAAAAGCTTCAGCTTGCATCGAAATTTTACCCATACTGCTTATATTTTTGATAGTGGAAGTCAAACCCTCTTAGTCAATGGTATGTAAAAAGACAACTGATTTTGCAAAACCTGGGAGGCCAAAAAATATAGTTTGACAAAGAGAGCCATTTTCCGTGCGCCCTCCAACAGCCAGTGAGCGACTGGGTGCTCCCGCCCTCCCCAAGCTTGGGGATGAGAGTAGAATTTACTCAGACTCGTTAGAACCAAACAGCATCTCTCCGTTATGGTCACACCCGCAGCAGTTCTTGTTGGAAAGCAGACAATAATGAAGTTAAATGTGATTACCTTTCTAAGGACATACGTACTAAAAGCGGCCCTAAAAATTGTACCAAAGCTCAGGCTGATCCCCGCTTGCAGGGCTACCTGCAGTGTGACAGTGACAACTGCCAACAGGAATCCCTCGGATGGTTGTTAAATGGCAATCCTTGGGGCTTAAACCTGGGGAGAGACTGACCTTATGTAAATGTGCAGAAAATGGTCACCTTTATTAGCACTGCTAACTGTGTATGTGAACTAGCAAAAAAAAAAAAAAAAAAAAAAAAAAAAAAAAGTATAGTTATTTAGATATACATACACGGAAGGAAGGATATCTCCTTTTGTTTTTCCCCTGAGTTAATAGAACTATTCATTGTTTAAATTGTAGACAGGTCCTCACCTACTGTTTTCCAGTTTCCTGCAGCCAGGCAGCTCCTCTGATCTCTTGGGACATCAGCTGTTTTTTCTGCCTGCAGAAAAAGGTACCTGAGGGACTTAATTAGTGTGTGGGACAGGGGAGGGATGTTCATCACATTCATACTTTGAAGGGCAGCCCTACTGCTCACATCTGGGGCAGTTAAATATTTCCAGCTCTGCCTTCTGTCCACGTGCTGCTTCAGTTGGATTGCTTTAGAAGTTTAGTTTTTTGGTAGTACAAATATTAAAATGCACACCTAGTCACGGCCACAAGCAGTTTAACTTGCAGTAGGCAAGTGAACACAGGTCTTGCAAACCAGTGATGTAAATGTGCCTTTGTGTATGTTTAGGAACATAAATTTGTAAGCTTCATCAACATTCACTTATTTTAAGCAGCTTCTACTTCTCCAGTTATTTTTTTTCTCTTAATCAAATTAATGGTCTCACTTCAGTATTTTCTTTCAGTAATCGTTTCTCTGTAACATTGAGGTCTTGGGCAATGGCACCCAGCAATATGGGAACACGATGCAATCACGTCAGGCTTGTTCTTGCAGCAGGTGGTGATGGACTCAGCCATATGCTTTGCTGGAACAAGAACATTGTAAATCCTTTCCTAATTTAACTTTCTCCCACTGCAAACCCAGATGGACAGTATGAACAGTTTGTTGTGGCAACACAAATATTTCTCTTCCTTGGTGGAGAACTTTGCTTATCCACTGTATTCTATTCAGTGTGGTGTCAAAAAAAAATGTAACTGAGCACTGAACCAGTAACATATACTGCACCTGGCCTAGTATTACATTTTTAACCTTACTTGTATATCCTATATTTATCTACTAGCTTGTGGGAGGGGAGGGATATCTGATTTCATTTAAGCCAAATGTTTCTTTTCTACTTACTGCTGATCATAGTACACACTAACTGGCAAGAATTTTTTCTTGCTTGTGACTGCTCTGCAAGAAACAACTGCTCTTTACAGTTCAGACTTGCATATTTTTCACCAAACTTTTGCCTGATTGAAGGTTGTCCTTTTGTTAGTCCTTGTTCAGCCATGTATACAACTGGAGCCATGATTTCTGTAAAACAAAACTGCAAAAATTTCCAGCTCTCAGAATAGTGCTTTACTGCGTTGTATTCTGAGCATTTTAATGCACAATGATGCAAAGCTCTGCGGCACTAGGAAGGCAAGTGCCTCCTCGGAGCGTGGGCAGGGGCTTCTCCAAGTGCTTGTGGATGTCAGTGGGAGAGTTCAGAACTTGCACAGGTAGACAGGGAAAAGTGGACTTGTATCAGAAGCAGGAGGCCATTTCTAAGGATTTTGCTAAATCGATGGAAAGCATAACCCGTGTTTCCCCATCTATGTTGCATTACTGATGTGTCTGTGTCTTACTGATGAGGTAATCGGCACCTTGACAACTGATTCCAATGTGCTTTAGGATATCCTCAAGTACTGTAGTGCCATAGTTGTAATTGTTTACCATTAAAGTCTAGCGTGTACGTTTTGGTGAGGATCACTGACTGTGCTCATCTTGCGTGTGTTTAGAGCATTTCCAGGATGAATGCAAATAATCTCATTCACGCAGTGTGTTTATGGAAAATGTGCCATTAAAGTGTCTCCTTCCCTTACAGAATGAAACTCCTTTTGTCTTTGCACAGCTATCAAAATAATTCCCTGTACAGGGATGACTGTTCTAATTTGACTGGAGGGGGTGTGGGGAAGGGGACACCCAGAATCTAATCCACATGTTCCCACTATCCCAGCACTGGGAACCACTGCTCATTCACAAAGGGTGGGTGGGTCTGGAGCACTGCAGTGTTTGCTGCCCCCCTCAGCGTGCAGCTTGACTCTTCCCAGCTGTTGAAATGCAAAGGTGAGTTCTGAGAGTGGTGAAGGAACAGAAAGAATAAAGTTAGTCTCGGAACCCAGCAGCGCAAGTGCAGGTTCCTGCCTGTGGGAGTAGGAGATCCCTGCTGCTCTGGGCCCTCTCCCGGCTGCACCAGGGCTTGTGCTGCCTGAGCAGGAAGGAGGGAGGGAAACAGGGCCACCTCCTTATTTTGCGGGAAGTATTTAATGACAAAGGCCATGAAAACAAAGACTGACAGCCATTAAGCACACATCTGCAATAGAAAATTACCCTAAAGACCTAACACGCTCCTTACTTGTCTCTTCCTCTGAGTCACTGTGAAAATTCAGGTCTTGTTCTTTCGGAGTCCAGTTTCATCCTTCTTCCTGAGAGTGCACTTACCGAACTGCACTCCCTTTCACCCCTGTCCTAAACTGAAACAAACTCAATTCAAATGCAGAGGTAGAGGGAAGAATAAATAAAAATATATATTTTTCAAGTGTTAATACACATTTACTTATTTTTCTTATAGAAGCTACCATTTTATTTCATAAACATCAAAGTTGTAGAGCTGATCATGGTTACTTCTAGTTAGTTTTACTCCATTCGCTTTGTTTTTCCTTCCAGCATTGCTGCTACATTCTCTCCAACACTGGAAACAAAACATTCTTGTTCATAAACATCCATCCCTGTCTCCTTTTTCCCCTATAATAAAGGAACTAAAGCTACACCACCATAAGCAATAAAATTTGCAAAATTCAAGCTTACAAAGCTATTAAAAGCACATACAGTCCTACTGCACATGCCCATGTTCCTGTATAATCCTCCTTTCCTGGTGTAAAAGGTAGAGGGCCCTGGGAGCAGGGGCCAGGACCTGCCCCTACAGTTAAGGCCTGGTGCCGGTAACTGCAGCCTGTCTCGGCGCGGGCTTCAACACACCCAGGGAACCTCTGAAGTTCCAGCTGTCAGGGAGAGGGCATTAAACTCACCTCTCCTAACAGAGGACCCCGGTCCCTCAGTGTGACACAGAGAGCAGAGGGTCAAATACAGCCCTCTGTGCCCTCCCCGCCCCGGGTTGTGTTCTCCCCTCCCCGCTCCAGGCGCTGGCACCGCGGCTCCGGTGGCCCCGTGTGTGTCAGCCCCACACACGCGCTTGGCTAAGTAGCCGGATTGCCTAGAAGGAAAATAATCCCTTTTAAGGAAGCGTTCCATGGAAGTGGAGGGCTGCAGGTTCTCCACGCTCATTTCAAGCCCCTGCAGCAGCAGAGCAACTGTTCCATGCACACACAGTCCTTACCCGCTCCGTGCTGAGCTTCTGCTCCAGTGGGTGGCCAAAAATAACCACCGTTGCACATCCATATATGTGCAGCAGCTCCTGGGTGCCGCTGCCCCCGCTCCCACACGCACTCCCGGCCGCTGCAGCGCGGGGCCAGGCACCCGCCTGCTCCCCGAGCGCGCCGGCCAGCGATGCACATAACGCAGCTGAACCGCGAGTGCCTTTTACATCTGTTTTCTTTTCTGGACAAGAACAGCAGGAAAAGTTTGGCAAAAACATGTCACCAAATGCTAGAAGTGTTTCAAGATCCTTTACTGTGGTCACTGTTGAATTTTCATTCTCCGGGGGAGCTGAAGAAGGATAATTTTCTCCTGGGACCTGCTCTGAAGTACTTATCCATCTGCTGGCATTCGCAGCGAGTCAAGGTGTGCAATATCGAGGACTGGATGAAAAACACTTTCCAGAAAGACTTCTGTTACAAGCATGAAAATATTGTCAGTGATTTTCTACTGGAAGTTTGCAACAGGTATGTTCTCTGGGCAGGACACTGAACATCTAAGAAAAAGGTAACAGCTACCTCAAAATGAGAGCCCCAGGAACGCTCGGCCTAACTAGAGCAGTGAGTACACGCGTGCCTAAATGTTTTAATAGAGGTTATTGGGTTTAGTGGAAATAGTGAACCTTCAAATTGCTTTACTGAGATTCCTCAAGCATCATCTTTTATCTTTTTTTTTTTTTTTTTTTTTTAATAATTAGTCCCAGAAAGTGCAATACTAGCTACTAATGACATGCTCTTTAGCTGAACTGCACTGTTCTGGCAGCACGGTCCGGGTCGGGGGGAGGGTAAGCCTACGTCCTCACAAAACCGAGTTCATCAGCCACCTCGTTACTCATCACCAGCCTCTCTCCTCCACACGGTTTGCTGGCCAAGGCAGCGCTATCTACAGCACGACACCACTACATGTCTAAGACACAAACAGTGCTCTTGGGTTTAGCAACTCCTCTTACTACATTTAAGCTTTTAGTAAATTACAGTAGAGGGAGCGAAAGCAGTTTCATGCAACAACTGCAGGGCTGGGCAGCAGCCCTAAGACGCAAGCGGGAGGCGCAGAGCAGGCCGGGCCTGTCCTCGCGACGGCTGCGGCCCCAACCGGGTCCCTGCGCAGAGCGGGCGCCCGCTCGGGCTGCGCCGGGGCACGAAGCACCGCTGGAGCCACCAGCATTCACAGACCTGACACGCTGCCCGTGACAGGGCACGGGCTGGGGCTGGGCCCGGCTGCAGCGGAGCCTCAACCCAGACGAACGCAGGCTCAGAACAGGCCGCAGCGTCACTGCACAGAACTTCAAAAGCAGCTGGTCCACAGCAAGTGATTAGAGACGTCTGCTCAATTAGCAGGATAGCGTTAGGAAAGACCCCTTCCTGCAGAGGAAATGTTCCAACTTTGGTATTGCAATGGCCCCCAGGGGCCACACGCAATTATTCCAAGGCTTCAGGAGGAGGACGCAGCTCTGCAGAAGGCGCTCAGCGCGCGGCTGCCTTCCTGGGCAGCACCCCGAGCCAGCCCTGCGGGCAGCAAGGCCCCTCTCAGCCTGCAGGCCCGAGACAGCAACAGCTGCCTCAGCCTCAAACAGCTTCACTCGTGCTCATCAAAACGGGACTCTTACAAACAACGGCATAAACTGATACCCCCACCACCCCCCGAGCCATTCAGCCTTCCCAGGGTCCTGCGTATCCCAGTCATGCCAGCACAATGCAAAGCCCTGTGCTCTGAGCAAAGAAAAAGGCACATTAGAGGATGTTCAGCAGCTCAAATTCCCCGAGTTTAGAGTATTTTGCGCTGTGGATTGACTAGTCTAACTAACTTGCTAGGCCACTGTTTAACGGGAGGATTCCCACCTGTTCCAATGGCTTGAGGAAGGTTTAGGAGTTGAGGGGGGTACCAAGCACCAGTACTCCATGAGCGGCAGGCTGTACTCGGCAAAACCAAGGAGAGGCCTTGCTAATTCGCATAGATTGAGCAAGGGTGCCGCTCCTGCCCATGGCCTGCACATCTGCAGCCTCTTCATCACCCATCCTCACACCTACGAGCTCAGTTATCTTCAGCCCTGGGCTTGGAGAAGGGTGACCCTGGGTATCTCCTTAGGAGAAAAACAACGCAGTTGCAGCCTGAACAGGCACCACATTCCCTTCCTCCTGTGCCAACTGAGCTGCAGATGTTGTGGCCAAAACAGAAAAACTGAGGTTAAATCTTCAGATTAGTAGAACTGTGCAATAAGCTCTATAAAAGCCATTATTTAGTTCCCCCAACAGAAAACGTAATGTTTTCCTAACTTTGATTTCTATGATGACAGTGCTTGAAGATGCTATGCTCTCCAAACTCTAAATATTACTCATTTTTCTCCCCTCACCTCTAACGATCACCATGTTTCCAGATGTCCAAACCTGCTCTCTCTGACCCTCTCCGGATGCGGCCACGTTACAGACAACTGCATCTTGCTGCTTCTCAAGAACTGCCCCAACCTCGAGACGCTCAAACTGGAAAACTGTGTGCGGATCACTGACCTGACCCTGGAAGCCGTGACCCTCCACGGGAGGGCCCTGCGGACGCTGCACGTGGATTTCTGCCGGAACGTAACACGGGCTGGGCTAGAGAGGGTCAGGGAGAAACGTCCTTCGGTAACACTGAGCGCAGAGAGAAGCGCTAACATGATTCCAGACAGCAAGCCAGAAAAGAAGTTCATGCTTGAAAAAACATCAAGAAAACTGGTTCAGCTTTAACTGGAACAAGGTGCGTGAGGTCGGGCAGCGCGGCTCGTCTGCTTCCCCTCCACCTTCCTCCGCGGCTGCCGTCACCCCAGCTCCTTCGCTACACCCTGTGCTAGGCCCATACCCACGGCTGCTGCATCCTGTAGGGACTCCCCTGGAGAAAAAAAAAAAAAAAAAAAAGTGTATTTGTCTCCACCATAGCAGCCTGGAGACATCCTGTTCTGTTTAGTGAAACTGGAAAATTCTGCATTTCTGCCACAAGGTGGTAGAGCTGCGTAAGGCTACAGAACTGACCTTTGTGGGAGAGCGGAAGGGAGCAAAAGCACCTTGGGCGAGTCCACGCTCAAGCCCAGTTTCAGGGAAAGCCTGACTGAAAATCCTGCAAGGGAACATACAGCACACGGGGACAGTCCCCGCCACGGGGGATGGCCACAGGTCTCCGAGATCCTTCTGGCAACCACCCCTTCCTCGGGAATCACAACTGGCAGCTGATCTGTCAGGCTTACTTATTAAGTGAGGATACATATGGCAGTGCACAAACCACTATTTGACCCTCTGCATTTTGACAGGCTACACTTTAACTCATTTTTTTTCTAAAGCCGCATTAAAGCAAGCTACCTGACAGAAATGACCTACCTGAAAACACAGAAATTTACAACCTGTAAGTGATGCAACTTTAAATGCTGAATTAGGAAAATGCCATAGCTGAGAGATCTGTATTAACACCCGTTTATCACTGCAAGAGTAAAGCACCAGCTGCCTGCACCCAAACCACAAGGCTGGACTTTCCTGCAAGCTGCCCTGCCCCATGGAAATGGAATCCACCTTCTCAGGAAGGGCTGCTCCAGTGTGGTCTGCACCAAAATACCACACCAAAGGGTGGAACAGGTTTGCTCTGCTGTTTAAAATTTATCTCGATGCAGCACGTGGGGACTTGGTCATAGTGCTGAGCAGCTCCTACCAGCAACAAGAGGCGCCAAGGCCTCTACCCGATTCCACACACCTGGCCTGAAGGAAGGTGGACATTTCTGTGTGGCTGTTTCCTGTATTACACTGGCCCTTTACATGTCTCACCTGGGCAGTGTAAGTGCTTGCAGCAGCTCACAGCAAGGACTGCCTCAACGGCTTGCTGGCACCGCAGGTGCCTTCTGAAGGAGCACCATCTCACACTGCACCTCACCTACTTGCGAGCACATCCTCAAACCCGGCCTTCCATCGTTCCCATTCTGTGCAGCTAGTGACGTGTTGGATATGTCCAGGGCGTGACTTCTGGAGAGCACCAGGAAACCCCAACCTGCACTTTCATGGGGACTCTGCACCCAACCTTACACTTTCCTCTCTCATTCAACACAACTCACCAAAGAACTTGAAACCTACAGCCGTGACGGGCGGCTGGACCTGGCGGTTTTGCTTCTCCTGCAAGAGCAGGTATCAGCAAGGCTCTGACACGGAGCGTAGCCTCACACAGACCAGGCTAAGAAGCCCAAACAACCCAAGCCCAGCTTAAATCACAATGAAGGCAATAGCAGAAAGATATGGTTTTAAATAAAAGCCTGTAGAATGTAAGAATAGTCAAGTATTTAAATTCAGAAATATTAAGCTTTGGAAAATACTGTTCTGTCCCACTGAGTGAGCGTTTCTGTTCCATTTCACAACAGCTACTCACTTCACCACCAGAGTAAATCTGACTTTTGTTTACATGAGGTGCTGTGTATTGGTTGATAAGTACACGAACTGGAACTTGCATCACTGGAATTCAAATATACCAAGACTATCAGAGTTTAAAATATTTTTTTTTTAGCTTTGTTGCATTTTTACAGTTGTAAATGTGTCCACAGGTATAGCTCTGCAGATTTAGATTTTGTTAATTACTTGTCTGCATTTTAGTCTCTCTCGTATAACTGGAAGATTACAGGAGCTAATATTGCCTATAAGCAACACAATCTGTGATTTCTTAAGCTTGCTGTTGAACAAATTATTTAAGGTTACCATGAATATCCAACATGACATTCTTTTTTCTTAGAGAATGATGTGTACCTCTCTTAAAAGATATATGGAAAAACTGCTATTCAAATAAAGCAAATTTCTACCTTTCATTGGCATCTAAACTGTAGAAACAAGTTCAGAATTTAGAGTTATTTACAAATAATGGGTTTGATTTTCCAGTTTCTCACTGTATTAATTTTATAATATTACTGCACCTTTTATTAAAGTTATATGGAGAAGTATTGCTTTACGTATCACAATGTAGAACTCTAACTTGGCTCTGATGCCTCAGGTAGCCTTGAAATAAAAATTTATTTCAACTGATGTGTCATTTTTCCTTCACGTTTGAGCAGAAGGAAAAGGAACATGGTATCAAAAACCCACTTGAAGCCAATTCTTACTGCAAAAGTAGAATTGCAGAACTGTATTTCCAATTGTTTTCTCTAAGAAGATAAGTTTCAATCTCAGCAGAAATATTGTTATAAACTATATTCCTAGGGCTTATTATTTCCTCTGCAAGAACTGATTAGTTAGCTATGTACTCCTGAAATGTGGTGCAACAAAAATGGAAAGAGTATTTTACAGCTTTCCACATTAATGAATATACTTACTTTCCATCCTGGTTTATTGCTCCACAGATATCCTTTGGTACTCTTGTAATTTGGCTGAGCTACAAAATAAATCACAGCATTATCAAATCTTAGTGAAACAGACCTAAAATTCTAGAATAATATCCTGTCAGTACGAGTATCCATAAGAAACACTCACCCAGGGGAGGAATAAATAATTTATTATTAGTTATTATAATTTATTAACCTCACAACTTGGTGACCACACCAGTGTTCAGCGTCATGCTATTTTTCTCATTTTCCTAGAATTTAAGTAGTGCCCTTATGCACTAAAAACCAAGGAACAAAACTGAAAATATCCCTGAAAAAAAAAGGCAAAGAGCAGTCCTAAAGCAGCACCTGCACATTAGAAAGGAGAAGGCTACACTAAATAAACTGACTGCAATGGGGAAACTGTAATGCTTACACAAACCTCACCTTGAATATACTATTTGTGCCCGGAGAAAAGAACAGGTTTCACATATTGCTGCTAAGCCCAAGGAAGGTGTGAATTCTACAGTGGCCTGACATGCGCTGATGCCAGCTCTGTGATGACAGGTTCCTCCAGAAAGGTTAGATCTAACACCTAACAGGTTTTCAAGTAGCTACAAAATATGGAAGTGGAGCCAACTCTGCTGCTGCAACCCCTGAAAGGCAGAGGGCTCATCCGGCCCAAGTGCCGGGCTCATCCCTGGCCTGGCAGCCCTTCTTGGCCCCAGCGGCGCCTGCCTTCCCGTTCCAACGGGCTGGCTGGTGCTTGGGAGCCCTGGGGCTCGCAGAGAAGTGGATGCACTTCCAAGCAACAGGTCCCAGTGTAAAAACAGGGCAGAAAGTGGCTGGAAACACCGCAGGAAGTAAGAGAACTAAGTATCTAATCCCTGGGGAGGAATAGGACAAGAAATATAACAGAAGCATTTAATAAAAGCAATGTTTAACAACAGGTGCAGGGTTTTGGGATCACAGTGCTTTCCATGAAACACCTACCTAGAATGGTACTTCCCTGGCCTTTCAAGCTGTTTTTCTCTGAGTTACACTTCCAATTTAACACACTGTGCTTACAGAGGGTCTGAAACGGCTCTGCATAAACACGCTGCCTCCCCTGCACCTCTGACGTGCACCGCTACCACCGACCCCCGCTGCCTCTGCCACGTACCCACGTCCCAGCCGAGGTGGAAGGGGGGTGGAAGGGAACAGAGCTGCGATGCCGGGGGCACCGTGTCCACCTCTCCGAGGCTGTTTGCCTGGCGCAGCAGCTCTGCCACTCGAGGGTTGCTACAAGAGACCAACGGGGTGCGTTCCCTCCCCTCAAACCAGCGCACACGGGCCCTGCGCCTAAGGGATGCAGACACTTCCTTTCGGTACTGGAGGAGATTTGCACCTATCGAATACCCTTGAATGCCATAAATGCTGGAGCTTTGGCAGATGGTCTCCGACAGCAGGGCAGAATGAGCGCTGCAAATTCTTTGTCTGTCTGCAGGTCTGCGTAAGCAGCATTACACAAGAAACATGATTCCAGTCTCAGATGCCTGAGCAACAACAACAACAAAACAAAACCTGTGAGCAGAGCGAAAGGAATGTGTGCACAATATCGCTATGGTAAAAACAAAGAGAAGGGTAAAATAAAAAGAATTAAGCATTTGATAGATTTAATCATGCTAAGATAGAAAAATTCAAAGCAGCAGCAGAATAAGAAAGAAGTCTCAGTTAAAGAAGCTAAGCACAATCCTTTAATCAACATCAATATTTACCAGTATCAACATCTTATTACACTTTACTGTAAGCTGCCTCCAAAAATACCCTCGCTCTGCACAAACCAAACTGCACAGCCCATACAAAACTCATATTTTTTTCAGGAATTGCTCAGTTTTCTTCTGTGCCCAAGTGAAGCAGGCTGACAAATCAGTAACACTGGCTCAGACACATCCCTGAAGCCTAGGAGACAGAAATGCAGGATTTTAAACAGCAGTCTAGCCTTTTATTGGTAACTTTGTATTTTTCAGGTATAACAAATAAGATCTTTGATGAGGATGAGAAGATTCTCCCTGCCCTCTATGCCCCCACCTTGCAGTCTGGGTCTTGGTCAGAGCTCACGGGCCTTGGGCCTTCCTCAGTAGCCAACAGTGAGTTGTTACTGAGGAGACCTCTCTAGGTAAGACCTGGGTCTTCACATTTTTGATGATTTTAAAATCAGCCCTTTGACCACTGCCTGCTGGCAGCAGCACGACATTTTGGTCTCCTGACCAAACCTCCTCACGAACGCGTCCTCGCTGCCGCGCAGCCGCACGGAGGGCAGGGCAGGGCTCTGCAGACCCGGGTGGCACATCCTGTTCCGCGTGCCAGCGCCGGGGCCTCCTCGCCGCGGAGGCCGGCGCAAGGCAGGGGAGCCTCCCTGGCCAGGCCGCTGCAGCCCTGCCCAACCTGCTCCAAGCAGCGACGCCGGCAGAGCCGCTCAGGCCAGGCTTGCGATATCGCCGCCGAGGGGACTTCCCTGCTCTCCAGCGCTTCCCAGGGACACAGAACAGGAGATTTCTTTATATACCACACCACGTGCTAACCAACATCACTGCATAAAGCACACACATTGTAATACAATTACAACTCTACCAAAGACAGACCAAACACAGGCAATTCACCCAAATCAAAGGCATAAAGTGAAAGTGCTTCTAAGAGCCACCGCCTGCCCTACCTGTCGCTTTCATACGATCTGTCAGCAACGGCTGCTCTGGAGGAGAAAAATGCTTAAAGGAAAAGCAAAATGGAATCAAGTACAATTTTAACTTGTGTTTAAGTTGATAGATAATAAATTAAATTATTGATAAATAATAGTTTACCTGAAAAAGGCGGTACCTCAAACATACTGTGAGTGCAGGGCAGTGCTAGACATCAGGTTAACTGAAGATAAATGTTTTCGGATGTCCTGTCTAAACACTGCAATATTAAGATTTCCTGAGACATACAGTGCAGAAGTGTGAAGACTGGGTAAATCATTAACAGTTCACAAATGCATACAAGCAACCGATTCTTGAATTTGCTTTATTTTCTCTGCATAAGGAACCCTGCACAGGCAATTCAAATTAAAACAAAATAAATATGTGAATATTCATGTAAAACTGTCCTTGCTAATGAACAATTATACACAATGTACAACTCTTCATGTTCACTGAGAGGGCTTACAAATGTACTATTCCCAACAAAAATGCACCAAAATGTCTCCATGCAAACTTATCAAAAGTGACCAAAAAAGGAAAAAAAAATCTTACTGATCATACTTTTTTTTTGTTTCCTTTTTCTTTTTTTACAATCACAAAAAAAAATAAAAACATCTAATTTTTGTTACATTTAGAGTAACTAAAGTGTGGCCACTGTTTATTAACATGTCTTTATGCTCCTAAGACATCTATGGTTACCATAAAATTGTGTCAACAATGAATTGGACTTAGGGCACTATTTGTAGTAAAAGGAAGATGATTTTGTTCACAGAGTGTTAATAATCTGTGTCTGAGCCCTCTGCATTGTCCACATTTCTTGAGAGCATGTAATTGTCCATATCTATAGACCTGCAATTATTGATCGCATAGCGCAAACGCTCTGCCATGATTAGTTGACTGGAGTAAGGTGGGAGCCTCAGTTGAAAGAAACAAGTCTGTGAGGTAGGCAAGCTGTCGTAAGGCTGCAGAAATGGATAAAAGGTGGGACACCGTTAAGAAGATGAAGAAAAACAAATGCAGCATACTCTTATTTCATTTTTCCCTCCTTCCCAGTCCCTGCCATTCACCACTGTCTCATTTTAGTTCAACTGTCAGCAAACAAACCCTTTGAAGAAGCAGTATCACTCCTTTCATCCCTAAGAAAGGGCAAAGCCACTGCTACGTTGTCCTTTCTGCAAATCATTCCACCCACCACAGAAATGCAACCATTGGAGGAGCAGATCACAATACTATTTAGGAGCCCCCTGGAAGACACTAAGCAACACTCAAGCTACGCTCCATAGTGTGTCTTAACACAAGATAGTTTCACACAGCTAATAAAAGATGCCAGTCAAATCACCTTTACTTCATATTTGCCTTAATCTTTCATTCATATAGCTCACAGTGAACCTACTTTCACTGCACAAAACCCCCAGGTAACTCAAAAGAAATACACCCTATTTGTAAAGTAGTATCCTGCAAACTCCGTGGTTTTAAGGTTCATTAATGGTCACATGCTGCCACTTACTGAAAACTTTTAAAAAATACGAGTTAAAATTATCAAATGAAGGAGGGAATTGAAACAGAAAATGACTACACGTAAGTTACAACTGAAGAGGTTCTATTTCCTGTGCAAGGGCTCACCTTAACTTCCAATGACTTAATTATGCAGTGAACCCACCAAATGCATTAAGATGTAATTTGTGCAGTGTTACACATTCCTACTCAATTAAAAAAATCTTGCTTTTTAATAGCTTGTGGTTTATCCCATCATATGTTTTGCACATAAATCTACTATTGGGGAAACCTGGCTCCGATTGCCAAAGCACAGATTAAACTAGCCAACAACAAAACAAATGGAAACAGCTTACCCTATCAACCTTCATTATTTGGAATCGCTGAGAGATATCGGCTGTGTTGGCTGGCAGTCGAGATCTTCCTGACACAAACCTCATGAAAAGGACTCTCTCCTCATTTGAGAATTCTTCCAGGGTATGCCAGAACCACTGAACCAGCTGATGCTGCTCATCAACTTCCCTGTATCGCACAACTTTCTTCAGAACTTCAACTGATATTTCTGGCATTCCACAGACCATTTGCTCCAACTGCTTGGCAGTCAGAAGAGACAGCAAGGGAACTGGAACAATCCAAGACATTCCTTCTCTTACAGCAGCCACCTATTGCCCAAAAATAGAAGAGATACTTTTAAGTGTAATTATTTTAGCTTTGCCATGCACATGCAAAGCTGGCATAACCGCTGGTAAAAATGAGGAGAAAGAGAATTACAGGAAAGCTCTTAAATACAACCTTCCCCTCCACACACCCTTCTCTCAAAATCCTGAGGAATACTACAGGTATTATCTGCACATTAAAAGAAAAGACTTTGATAACGAGTAGAACTTTAAAAGGTACATGTTAGCACCTCAAATGATGATGGCTAAACCACAAAACTGTGCAGATACCCTGGATCTGAACTGGAACATTTGATACCTCCAACAAGTAACTGTTCTAATGACACTATCATCTATTTCCATCTTGGAAGAATAGAAAGTACTTTTCCTAGCATGCAATTTGTATACTGCTCTCACATGCTTCACCATCTGACAAAATACATGAACTCAGGCAAACAGGTAATCAGTACTTTTCAATGCATTTCATGTTCCATTTGTAGTCCCTATGCAGAAGCCAAAGAGAAGGAGTTTCAAGTTAAACAAATGTTAACAAATATTATGTACTTGAACTAGACTAAGTTTATCTAATGCCTAAAGACAGTGCACAGCATGCACAGTTGCAGGTTGGTTCCCCAAGCGGAGCTGCCAGTTGCACTAGGGTCTATTCTAGTGAAAAAGGTTCTGATTTCCCATGTTCTTCTGGCAACTGAGCAAATATGAAGAAAAATGCGATTGATTTAAAACAAAAGCATTTGTGGATAAAAATAGGGAGGCAGGCAACATGCAGAAAAACAAGCTTCTTTTTTCCCTAATATACTGTAATGGAAACATAAATAAATGAAAAATGCTGCTCATGCTATTAACATGTACAGAGTCATGATGAGACTCTCACCTGACGGTCCATTTCATGGAGTCTGTACTCGATTGCCCTCTCCACATACTCTTTCCTGTTTGAAAAGGTAAGTGGGATGCTGTTCCCTCCAGGGATTATGGGAACCATTTTACCATCAGCACTTTGGCCTACAAAAGAATCTAAAGGAATCATCTGTAATGCAGAACAGAAAGATTATGTTCATCGGAAGGCACTCGAGTTATTTCAATTTATTATTTTCTTATTAGTCCCTAGCTATAGTTCTAACAAGATCACAAACTGCTTGTATGTATCAAAGTGAATGATTTGTTTAATTATACAATAAAATAAATGCTGGAGTTAAGACGAATCTAATACAAGTAACCACTTCCAGAATAAACCAGAAGTTTCAACGTTACCTCATGGAAATTTTCTTCAGTAATCCCACTGTCTTCAATGTGAAGAATGCTGTTGAGGGTCTGCACATAGAGCAGATCTACCTCCTCCAAATCCTCCAAAATGAGTGGGATACAACAAAGTTGCTTCCAGACCATTGGAGCCAAATGAAGATCTAATGGCTTTTTTGTACGAATAGCTACACCCATGAGAATGCCTAAGAACTTAAACTGCATCAGATGCTCATCTAAGCATGCTGAAGGATTAAAGAGAAACCTAAAAGAACAAAAGAAACATTGTCAAGCTTCAGGAAGCATTTCTGTGCTACTTTGCCTTGTTAGAAGCAAAAGCCAAAACACTTCAAAGTGCAGCACAGTAACTGTCAACACAATTATCAGCACAGTGTGTCCAAATGAGAAGATTATTATCTTAACTCTCCAAATTAGGAATTAATTCTCTTGCGATGTGCTCAGGGCTCGTTCTGCCCAAAGACCTCAGTGATGTTACTCTAAATTCTCTCCAATTATAAAATTTATTTATTAAAATTAATTACCTCAAAGTAACGTGATAACTTGAGGCAAAAAATACACGAGGAACAACCAATGAGTTCTCACCACTTGGTTTAAAGTAGTTAGTACAAGACTTTTTCACCCACTTTGGCAATCAGATGAAGTCCTGACAGTCCTTACCTATCCCTATTGTAGCCCACTTCAGCTGTAGCATTTGGGGAAGGAATAAGCAGGTCTACTACTCCAGTTTCCAGTTCCTTAAAAAGCAACAACAAAAAGCCTTCTTAGGCCATGGGATAATAATTGCAATATTAATGACATTATAACATTACAAAACTGAATGAACTACGATAGCAATTAATACTTTTTTAAAATTAACTCGAATATTTAAGAAAAAGCAACACAGTAAATGTGATTTCTACTAACAAGAAATATGGTTATTTCACTACTTGTCTTTATATCAGATTATAATCATTATACTACTGTGTCTACTTTGTGATACACTCCTGGAGCCTTTCAGATATGAGCAGAAGCCTCATTACTATATGAAAATCATCAGGAAAAAAAAATCCATAAATTAAGTCTGAAGTCCTCATCAGATCAACCCTAACCTTGTCTTATAGTTACTCCATCAATACACTCTATTAATAAATGGAGTTCTTCAGTTTCTCCCATCTTGCATCCTAACTGTAACTTCAACTGCAGCTCCAGTGTTATCCACAACTGTTACCACATTCTGGATTAAGCAGATACACTATCATCTTTTGATAGCATTATTCCTCATTCTTTGGAATCTGGGACTCCTGGCAGTTATGGAAACAATCAAAGCTCTTCAGCAGTACTGTCTGAATCCTTATCCTGACTACAACCTTGGCTGTTCCCACACCTTAAAAATAACTCTTAGCAGTCCCCATTAGCACAGACCAGCTTTATCCTGCTCCTGCAGGTCTTTCCAAATTCCTCTGGAAACTGAGCTCTTCACACAGTGATGAGCTCAAAAACAGCCATCAAGTCAGTATAGAGCAGCAAAATCCCCCTGTATTTACTGTATTTATTGACCTCCTTCCTGGCACAGAGCCCGAGATGTGACATGTATCTTTGCACTGCAAAGATTCAAGGAATCAAGTGCAACTTCTCTTACAGAAAATGCTGGCTGGGCATAATAGGGCCCACACAATACTTCATAACATGGCATTTCTTTATCACAGTCTGAGGATTTTTTTCTCAAACACATTTGTAAGCACTCAGTTCTAATACTGTGGCTAAGCACTGAGGGTAGAAAGAGCTTGTTACACCGCATAAATAAAAACTGAAAATACAAGCAAACACTGGAAAAATGGCAAACTCATCCCATGCATTTTGAATTTTCATACCTGACACATTTCGGTAATAGTGTCATCAAACACTCCTCCTGCATCATCAGCTCCTTCTCCAACTAGTTTCACTTTCCAGGCACGGGAAGGCAGGCGAAGGTCTGATGCATTCAGCTTTACCACTTGTCTTGCTATCTGCACAAAAATGGGCTTGCATTTCCGACCTCTTCAAATTGAAGAAAAAAAAAAAAGGCCATATAATGTAACTCATAGAAGTGTTACCAATGACACTAGATTAATAAAGGCATACAGAGAGTACTCAGTGTGCCAAAATTATGAAATTTACGAATACCAGCATTGCTTTGATGCTTAATAATATGCCATTAAAAAAATACCGACCTGGTTGATATTCTCTTTACAGTAATCTGAGGCCCGTAGTTCTTTCCCTGAACCATGGTTTTTCCTATGGAGCGCACCATGGGCAGCGTGTACACCCGTGGTGCCAGCAACGGCCTTAGCTGTCCTTGCACTATTCCCCACGTTCCAGCATTGTAGTGAGATGTACTATTCTGCAATAGAGTTGGATGAAATTACGCGTTAAGATAATAAAGAATATTGGTTCTTTACAAAATTAATTCACAATTAATTACTATCACTTCAAGATTTTATGAAGCAATTTCATCTGTTTCCTTTATTGCTTTAAGGCTAGTAAGTTTTGGAAATGAATCCTGACACATCAGTATTAGGGTAAGTGAAAATACATAACAGTATTTTCCAGAAGGACTAGTTTAATCAGGATTTAAATATTTTATTTATTACCAAAATCGGATAGGCCCTATTACTAAGATCTGTCCTCATCTGTAATGACTTGGCACTACAAAACATTGCAAAGCTGTCTTTTCAGAAGGGATTTTACCTGGTTATTGGGACTGAGGTTTAGCAATCTCCATGAAGAGTACATGAGGTCTGAAAAATGGTACAAGAGCCTCAGCCTTGCCCTTACTGTGTGAATGCTCACTTCTTTCAGTGCCCCATACTGTGGTGGAATGGCATCAGGTAAACCCAGCTGTAAAGGCACTGAAACACCTATCACAGAAGAACAACATTAGCTCATAAAGGGTAGCAAACTAGGGTAATAACATACAATATGGACATACAAGCAAGCAAGCTTCATCCCAACTATTTGGAAGTTACCTGGAGCTCTTGGTGGCACAGGAGGAGCTGTCCAGGCAGCACTGTGGCAGCGTCCTGCTGAAATCTGTCGAATATTCTTTCCTTGCAGGACTGTTATTAGTGTTGGTTCTCTGACATGGTTGGTATGGCCCAGTCCAAGCTTGTAATTTATCATACATGTGAAAGGCACAAAGGAAAATGCAAAAGAGCAGATGATGCTTCTAAAACTCTTTAAGCAAAACTTCAGAGCAAATGGTAGGAATATTTGGTAGAGTTATCTCTGTAGCACACGCTGGGATAATAAAATGTGTGTAAGGTACGTTTTTGTTTTATGCTAGCATTAACTTTTTCTTTCAGATAGAATAACACATCCATACTTAAAGGGAATAACAGGTCTGGATGGAAAAGAGACTATAAAATAGCTAAAGATTTTGAGAGGTTTTGATCAGCCTTGTAAACTCTTTTGCAGGCTAAATGATCTACGCTGTGAAGGCATTTAAACTTTTTTTTTTTTTTTAAACACTTCATAAAAACACAAACTTTTTAAACCAAAGGGGAAATCATACAAAACAGATCTTCAAAACTAAGTTTCTCTACATCTTTTACACTAACAGCTTTTTCTCTTCCGCAAATACAAAGTAATTACCCTTACAAAAAGGGCCTTAATTTCAGAAATTCTCCCGAAAAACCCTACTCAGCAATTCAGTCCTAAAATACTAGATCACCAACTCTGTCTACTTCAGAACATCAACAGTCAGTATACTAAGAGGCTCTTTCTCACTGTTGCAGCATGCAAAAATTCCAAGTCCCTCAAAAAATTGATTTATACATGGGGCAGAGGAAGGTGATGAACTTTTAAGGGCAGTGATAAAATTAGCGTTCAAAAGAAACATTTACTAGCACTTTTTCTTCTGAATGTCTGTTTAAAAGACTGATGCATCTTTCTTTACTAAAAGATTCCAAAGAATTTACACATCTGATTATCAACCACCATAAATTTTACTATGTCTAGAAATAGATGATACCTCAGGAACCAGGTAAAATTTTATAAATCTTTTTCAAAAGCTTTACCTAGAATATTATTGGGTAGAATATTTTTGGTACTTTCTCAAACCATTGCCATGTAAGAGCACAGGAAATCAAAAAGAAGATAACAGAAAAAAAAGATATTACGGTTAAGACAGGATATGGACAATGACACCACCTTTCTTTTCCATGAAATGTGTTCCAAGCACATTTATAGAGCATAATTCGTTTTACAAATGTTAAAAATTAACAGAAAAATGTACATACCTGTCCTTCAGAGTTGCTACCCCAAGCATATACATCCCCTGTAGATGACAAGGCTAGTGTATGCTCTGCTCCTACAGCTATGTCTTCAATGAAGATTCCTGACAGTACTGGAACTTGTTGGGGTCTGTTGTGATTTCGAGCTCGTCCTTCCGGCAAACCTATGAGGCGATCTACAATTGCAAGGAAATATCGACATATGTAAAGACCTGTTCCCTTTAAAAAGTTAGCTTTACTTGCAAGTTGACAGCAGAGAGAGACTAAAGGCAGTAACTCTAGCATATATTTCATATAAAACTTTGCAACCACACTCATTAGTGTTGCTAAACTGTTACTACTTTCACTCTAAGACTTAAACAAGATGAAATTATATTAAAACAAGAGAACTAGATCTAAATCTATGGTTTTACAATGCAAATGAATTAAGAGATTAGAGAAGAGCAAGCATGTTTATCTCGGTACTCTTGGAAATTCACCTATCCAGACTTTTTGACAGGCTTGTTAAGTCTGCAGATGGATTCATAACTTGTGACATATACTTTTATTAGACAAACATTTAAGCCCAATGCTTTTGAGCTTGTGATATTCAAATTTTAAGAAAGTATTTAGAAACTAAAGTAATAAATTGAAAGGTTATCATGAGATCAAACTAGATGCAGTTATAAACTTGGATTTATATTAAAATTGCAGTGTTAAAATCCCAAAATTCATATAAGGTCAGTACAAATCTAAAAAGTAATATTAATTCATTATTATAGATATATCTTAATAATCTTCCATTCATTTTCAATACATAAAAAACTACAGCTGGAAAGGTTCAATTAATAGATTGTCTTACCTTGTCCAAAAGTATATACATGACCATCTTTTGTTAATGCAACAGAAAATTGGGTTCCACAGGCAACTTTCTTAATTCCAATTCCGCAAAGAATATCCACTTTCTAAGGGAATTAGTGAAGTGGAAAAGAGTGAAATTATGAGTATGTAAAAGAAGGAAAAAATACTTTCTTCTCTAACTTGCTTCTGAAAAGGGACTCGTCACTCTCATGATATAACACATATATTATAGTGTTACTCTAATTAGGGCTTGAAACTGAATACAGGAAGCCAATGCACATTTTTTTTTCTTTAATGAAACGAATAGCTTAATACATAAATAACAGGCATTCGGAATAATTGTATGTGGATGGAGGGGAGAGAAGTGCGTAAACAGCTTCCCTATTTCTTCCAAAATTCCAACTTCCCAAATTCCAAAATAATAAGCCTCTCTGATTTAAGCTTGCCTTAGAATTTTCACTTTTTTCATCATCACAGGCATAAGGTCACTACCATTTACATGAAATCCTTGAAGCATCAGGCTCAGCCTAACAAACCATGAGAAACATTTATGCTACTCTGTGTTGGGTATAGTATAGTAATTGGAATTAATGATTTAACTTCTGAAAACTACAATCTGAATGTAGCACAGCACATTTTACAGCATTGAAAATTTATGCAAAAAAGAATTTCTTTGTGAATTCTAACCTGCGGTGAGGATTTTGCTGTGGAATTTCCCAAACCAAGTTTACCATAATCTCCATCCCCAAAAGCCCACACCATTGAGCCGTCTGTTGACACAGCCACAGTATGATTGAGTCCACAGGCCACCTGACAGAGAGAAAAAGACTTTTATTACTTTTTGCTAACCTATTGCTAAGTACAAACATATCTTAGAAAAGTACAATTGTATTTTAAAACACTAGAATTATTTGAACCACATCGGAACTTCTATAATTTAATACTGTATTCCGAAGATATTCAGAAGCACATTAGCTTTTTGGATATTCGTATCTTTTCAGTTCCTAAAGTAAAAAACAGATTTATACTCATGCTCATGGTTTAAGGATACAAAATACATCATTAATTCAGGTTTTAAAATGTCCAAATATCAAAAGATGAAACAAGTAGGAAAAAAAAAAAGTTACATTAACATTATCATATAATGTCAATATATATGGGTAGTTTTGCAAAAACAGGATCAAAACATTCTGCAGTGTTAAAAAAAAAGTTAGAGAGAGAAATTCTGCCATTGTATTTAAAATAGAAGCCAACGTTCAAGTCACTTAAGCTGATGTTGTTATATTTTAAAGCAAAATATGCTGAAAACATCAGTTTTAAACAAAGATATATTGCTCGTTTTAGATAAGCCATACCTGTCCAATCTGGTAACCCTCCAGTGCTGTCACTCGTTCTGGAAGTTTCTTGTTTGAAGTATTTCCTAGCCCTAATCGACCATAATCGCCATTTCCAAATGTAAAAAGTTTGCCATCTGCTGTCACCACAGCTGAATGCTTAAAGCCACATGACATCTGGAAGCAAAATACATGCAGTTTATAGTTGGTACAAAGGTGCATTAGCTATTATATATTCAGGCTTTTCCTTTGCTGAACCGTATCTACTTTATAAAGAGATAAAATACACAAATTTTAGTACTAATGATTTGCTCCAATAACCTACCTCTCATTTTCTTCAGGATAATGTTAGGAGGAGCCCAGGTTAGTATTTGGGCAAGGAAAGACTTTTAGTTTCTTTTCTTATTTATTTCCACTAACTACTGCTGTCTGCAGTTGGCATAGAACAAAGATTGATTTTGCTTTTATCATAGGGATATTTTATATTTTGATAAAGAAAATTTCCATTTTTTGTATGTTTAATACAGCCTAAGTAGTTAAGAGGAGGGCTGGATAGTTAGTTAGATCAAAGATATCTGACAAAGATTAATGGGAATTTAAATTCTATATATGTTTGACAAACTTTTAATCGTCTCTCTCATCCCTACTTTCAAATCTGTAGTCCTCTCAAGCACCAGCTGTCAAGCACATCAGACAACAAGTTCTGTGATAGTAATACTCTTCGGATGGAAACTATCCACTTAGTTCAAAATGCTCAAGAGCTACCAAAAGTTTCATGTTTTTGTTTGCTTTAAGAATTCACACTTGCAAGATTGGCAATGGTTTGGGAACTTTTCTGTCACTATTTGCAGCAGTCACCCCAAGCCGATAATATTTCCAGTCCTAAGGTACCATACCTACAAGTTATGCAAGTAAAAAAAAGTATGTATTTGGAACCTGCACCACTTCTTCTCCTTGCAGAGCCTCTATTTGTCTAGGTCTGCGCTGTCTGTCACTGTTGCCATGTCCCAGTTTGCCATAATCTCCATCTCCCCAGCTAAAGACTTCCCCACTTTCCGTTAAAGCCATTGAATGTCCATCAGATCCACAGGAGGTCACCAGTTGTGTTACCACAAAGCCTTTAAAAAAAAAAAAAGAGAGAAAATTTAGAACAAACTACAACATGAAATTCTAAAATTGTTTTTCTCCAAGTATCCTTGATGGTAGAAAATTAAGTCTGGGGAAGTCAATCAACTACAAATACAGTTTTCTTGTGACAGAAATTTCTCTGCTTTTAAGAAAAATGCCATCTTCTCATGCACAATGTATGCTTCTGATCTGCCACTAATTCGGAAATGAAGCGTTTCTAATTTGGGCACTTTTTCCTGAAGTCATATTAAAAGTATGGAATTTTAAGATATCACTACTTAAAGTCTTGAGGAGAAAAATCACACCTAACATTTATTCACATTTTTAATTAGAGTACAAAATTTTAAAGTGTAAATCTGGAAAAAAGTGTGATTACAAATACCTATATTAAGTACTAAAATGGTTGTTTCTGTTCCATCAGAACAGAACTCAGTTCAAAGCCAACAGTTTTACCTTGTAGCGCTGAAATGACCGTTAACACATGAAGATCATCAGAATTTCCTTGTCCCAGTCTCCCATAGCTCCCTTCTCCGCAAGCCAAAACTGTGCCATTGGCTTGAATGACAAAAGTACAATTCTGACCACAAACAACCTGGTTAAGAAAGATGCACAGGAGTTTTAATGAGTTTAGTGTTTTAGCAATGCTGCACTAGAATGTGCAATTATTATTAAATTATATCAGTTAAGATGACAGACTGCTTTGTCACATGTCAAATTCTTTGGGGGAGAATCTTGTTTACATAATACTATTTTCCCATATTTTAGAGAGTTTTATTACCTAATCACATCACAATATTATTATTTAATTAAACTTGCTAATAGTTTCATGAGTGAATATACTTGTATCAAGGACTTGTATACAATACACTTGTATCAAGGACTTAGTTTTGACATTACATCTTGAATGACTGTTATTTGAGAAGATGAAATTGATGTATGTATTATGCTAGAGCTGCCCAACTATTTTCCAATTATGTCATATCAAATAGTTTTTGTTTTATCACATTTCAATGGTTTCTTAATGAGAATTTATGAAATGACTAATGTAAAAACTTTCTCTGAAGTAAAATGCATGATTTGAGCTTATTTTAACAACAAACTGAGAAGAGGTCTAGGGAAATATTCTGACAAACAAAACAAATGATACATGGTATCTTGTAAGAAAAAAAAAAAAAATCTTCAAGTGGTTACCTGCTGAGCCTGAGAGAATGAAGGTGCTGCTACCGGTATCATAACGTTTCTACCTGCTTCTGCTAACTGTCCGTGCCTTCCTGCTCCCCACAGGTACACATCACATTTACCTCCCAAGTGCCAATCCTACAGAACAGTATGAAAGACACTTTAGAACAAATTTACAATGAATAACAAACAAACAAAACAAAATAAAATGATTTTACTAACCTCTGGCCTTGATGTTGCCCAAGACATAATCTGCTCATCCATACCATTGATCCATTTACTATTATCCTACAAACCAAAAGGTACAGTTATATTCAGTGAAAGAGCTTCATATTATTTTGCTGTTTTTTAATAAAATTTACTTTGAAATAAGAACGATATTGACATTCAAATTATTTTAACAAGAAAAACAAGATGTGTAGTCTCACATTCTTGTATTTTGTCATTTCCTTAATACTACTAGCTACCAACTTATCCACGACTCACAAGTGCCTATGAAAGCAATGACAAAGAACTGCCATTAAGCATTGCAATGGAAAACTACATAGTGAATACACCTGCCAAAGAAAGAAGAGGATGCTGGAGAGAACCATGACTTCAAAATCAAATATAAAGCCTGTCTGACCATATCAGACCAATAACTTGCATCTTGCACTACCTATATGCTGACTCCCTAAGTTTAAAAACAAACAAACAAACAAGCAAGCCAGCAGCACTGTGTCCTTGAATTATGCAGAAGGGTGGAGGGGAGGCAAATTTTCTATTTCCCTCAGTAGCCATCAAAAGTATTTTAAAATTAATATTACATTCTGGAAAATAAGCATGAGGAAAAGGCCATGATGAAATTATCTTTTCCCTTTTACTGATGTTGATGGGTTTTTAACATTGTAAATGGAAATATTTGCTTTTGATGTTACAAGTTTGCTGATAAAAAAAAAATGGGAAGTCAAAAATTTCTGTTTTGGTTTACATGTCATAGCAACTAACATAAACAATTGGCACTACCAACAGAGCTCAAAGGAGGGTGCCAGAAAATTACTCTAAAAGTTAGTAAAGTGCAACATTTATTTCTATTATTACATAGGAAAACTACTGTTAAAGAGTATGTACTTTTGCATGCAAATGACTTTCATTTTGCATTTGTGACTAATTACACACACACAGGTGAACAATCTTTACCATATGTTCTAAACTAATTAGTTAAGAATACACTTTAGCACTTGTAGTGCTTATGTTAAACGAGGACAAATCTTTGCTGCTCAGGGATGTTATGCATCACAGCATACACGCAATACTAACATGCTTCCTTGTGGATATTTAATAAAGCAAATATTACCATTAGGAGGGTAAGCTCATCTTCTGGAACAGGCTCCAGGTCTGGAACAGTAAAGGATTCTGGAAATTGTGCTCCTTTGGCCAGGGCTTCAGCAGCTTTTATGGTGGTGGAGAAACACTCTAGCCAGGCCCACTCCGTGGGACTCCAGGCTGCGGGATCGGGGAGGCAGCTCTGGTGATGTGGTGGGACCGGGGGGCTGCACAAGAGCTGATCCAGGTGAAGGCCCACAGCAAGGGAGGCCAAGCACTGCATGTAAGGACTATGAACAAGCTGGTCTCCACACACGACGTGGGGCTAAAGGAGAGGGAAGTGGGAGAAAGAAATCGAACACACATAGTTAGAAATGTAATAGCCATCAATTCAGAAATCCCACCAAAGCTGCTCTTGTAGAAAAATATATTTTCCCCTGCTTATTCAAAGCTTTTCTAATATTTTAAAATATCCTCAAATTAGCAGAACATCAGTTTTGAGAATACTGAAAGACAACTTCAACAGGATGTACAGTCTAGAGCTCCAGAAAAGCCTTCCGTGTTCTGTGTCAAAAGACTGACATCAGTTGAGAGCCGAGTTACCTTAGTGTCAGGTGTGAATTTTAAGGGAACTCCTCTTACCTTTTCATAAGCATACTGCTCTTGAAGCATTATTGGCAAACGTTCCAAGAAAGCTCGCATGCAAGGAGCCATATTCAATCCTAGAACTCCTTGTTGTTTCAGTGCAGTCCTGCATGTTGCAAGAACGTGATTCGAAGATATCCACTCTGAGGTACAGTTCACTACCAACACATCCTGTTTAACAGCAGTCACAAGACATGTTAGGAATTAACATTTCATAAGCCAGAATTATTCAGTTTAAATGATTTATCACCATAATTTTAATTTATCAATTAATTTTCCATAGAGGCCAGAAAATGTGGAAGTTTGAACACTGTTGTCTCTGTTCATGAATAATCTGCTGGTAATGCTACATAGTAGCTAGCTCCAATTTCTCCTTCCTCATGTGTAACTCTCATGTTCCCAAGACAGTGTAATTATCACTCCAAAGAAGAAAGTAAACAAATACTAATAAGCAGAGTCCATTTCACTGAATGCTGGCAAAACTTTAGCTGGGGATTTGCCTTGTAACACAACCTTCAATTTTGGGGCTAAATTCAGAGGACTCTTCCAAAGAATGACAAAATATTTAGAAGTAAATGCAGCTTGACTCTACTAGCAGAAACCATAACCTGTATCATATTTACATCCTTTCACAGAAATACCACCTTTGGGGACCTAAGTCAGTAGGAACATTTTTTCTTTGTTTTTTTTTTTTATCCCCCAAGGATCTGGGAAACTCATGTAGGCTTATAAATATTGCCCAATTGAATTTACAGAACTACCCTTGAGATGCTAGTAGTTCTTGACACAGCAAGCCTTAAAAGCTTAATTTTACCGCTCCTTCAGATTAAATTAAATCCCTGAGCTGTCTAACTTACTGGAGAAAAGGAATCATTTCTTCAAAGTGCACAAGGGATAAAAACAAGTGTCCTTTTCCTATTTCCCCAACCCACTTACTACTGCTGCCTTTGAACAGAAAAGCAGATGTAATGAACATGCAGCAGCATTTGTAAGGAATTCCCCCTGCCCCAACAGCTTTTCTCAGAAGAAAAATCTGAAATTTAAGATGTAAAACTTAAAAGAAACAAACAAACCCTGTTCAGAGTCAGGCAAGAGTCAAGCAATGCATCCTGCAAAACCAGACTGACTGAGATTCCCAATTACCCTGGCTGCTTTGTAAACAAGCATTCTTGGATAACACAAAGTCAATACACAAAGATGACTGCTGATGTGCTGTTTTTGTTTTCTTGGAAGACGTTGACAAAAGGCATCTTGTTTTAATAAGATAATTCTCAATTACATAAAAATTTAAAACCAGTGCTATTTTGACACATAATATCACCTTTGATCTGTTAGAGCACGCTGCTACTCCAACTTCAGGTATCCACACCGCAGTCTGAATAGCTCCAGAGCCTATCACAACACTTTGCAGTACTGAACCATCCTAAGGAAGAAGTGATTGAATCAGTGTGTTTATAAAGCGACTTTTCTATTTTAATACACAAAATTAGATACACAAAGATGATACACTATATAAGGATGATATACTCCCAAGTTGCACAATAACTGTTTAAAAATGTCGATACTAAAAGCTAAATTTTATTTAGAATTTTTACTTAAACCTAAACAAATACTGCTCACTCTCTCATCTACAAAGAGAGAGTAATTTTCCAAGGTTTAACTAAAATGATCAAGACTACCCAATGAATTAGCGGTAGAATCATACTTAACACACCTATTTAAGCATCTTGTATGTATAATTTTCTACAATTATTTTAAATCATACTTTCTCTAATGTTTGTAACATATTGGAAAGTAACCCAAAGGTAGTCTGATACCTTTACCTTTTTGGATACTTAAACTAAAAAATCATGCTGCCTAAAAGACAAACTTACCCGTAAAGACCAGATATTCATGAGCCCTCCAAGTCCACCAGACACTAATGCCAGTCCATCAGGACTGAATGCAACAGTCCGAACAGGCGTAATATGTCCTCTCAGCTGAAATACACACTTGACTTCTTCTGCTCTTCTGTACCCATCCTGCAAATTAAGTCCGTTATAGAATATAACCAATATTTATGGAAAAATGAACAGAACAGCAGCTTTTATATTCTAATACTGATCAGTAAAGATGGCGCACGCCCAATAAGATAATAATAAAAGATTAGTACTGTAATTGTTTTTATAAATATACTGTTGTTACACTATTTTTTAAAAATCCCATCAATATTAAGGACATTACAATACAATTTTACTTAGCTAAAATTTATCTTGACTTACCTTTCTCTAAAGATAATTTTAACTTCTATAAAGTTTTGATATAAATTTATCTTTTTTTTTGTAAGAAAGAAAGACCAAACCATAACCTTTAGCTAAATTAATTTAGACCTTTGATCTTTCATTTATTTTTCTGAAAACACCTGTGTAAGTACAAAGACAATATAAAACATTGTTTAGCAAATGTCTTCTCTAAGTAAATTATTGAGTTTTGACTATCTTCCCCTACTCTCTTTCTCTGTCTCCCCCAAGCTGAGAATGACCAAAGAATAAAGAATGTCTTAAACACTAAGTCCACCACTTTTTACCTTGGCACTTGTTTCTTGGTCCCACCATCCTTCTGAACAAGTTGAACTGGACTGTAATGTGATGTCCTGGGGAACAGCCCAAACACACACCAAACCATTGTGACATCCTCTGAGGGAAGTCAGGATAAAGCAGAAAAAATAAAGTCATTAATACATGACATTAATTAACTACACATCCTGAAACTTATCAGTCACCTTCACCTCCTTCCTGTAAATTTATAGGGTATCAATAAATATAAAGCAAAAAGGATGAATATGTTTTTCTATCTTTTTCCCCTGTAGCTTCACAGTTTTTACTAACACCATATCCTCATAAAAATGATTTGAGGAAAACTTCAATATTTGTTCTGAACATTAATAACCAGTAAAGCAACCGGAAAAGAGCTATAAACATACAAAAAATTACATACGTAGCTAGTAAAAGCTGCAATTTGGTTCCTTTTCCTGGAAGAGGACACCAGGCAATGCCATTCACAACTGCTGGATGTGACAGCGAGTGCAGACGTCTCCAGCATCCTCCCATATATCCCCAGAGTTTCACTGTTTCTTCTTTAGCACATGTCAGGAGAATTTTACCAGTTGGATCCCACTTCATACTAACAATCATATCCTGTAGGATTTAAAAAAAATTAAGAAGTGGTATCAAGTAACATAACGGAAGTAGAAAATTCAACTCTCAGAGCTGGTATTCATTATTAATAACAAAGAGCATTATATTATCATATAAATCACAACAAACAATGAGATGCAATAATGAAAATATAATGATACTTGCTAGAACTATTAAATAAATAAATAAATAAATCCTGAGAGGAACAAAGGAATAACATAGAAAAAAAGCTCTCTATTCATACTGACGCATTTTCTGATCTTTTTTTCCCCAGAGAAAAAGGCAACTTTTCTACATTTTTACGTAGTGAAGTTGCAGTATGGATCACCTTAAATGGCACTGGCATCGTAAACATATTATGCAACAGGCTAGATAGGGTACCCTAAGTGAGGTTAGAAATGAGAACGTTTATGGCCCAGCCTGCCTCTCCTGCGCCTAGCAGGCTTCAAATACTGAGACCAATCTGTGGAAGCACTCAAGAGATTTTTAATAGAACCTACACCAGGGGAATTCTCCTCTTAGCCTGAGAAATTATTTACAGCCTACTACTGACTTACTGTCTTATCCCAGGCAAGAGGTGGATGTGTTTTCAGAATGCTTTTGCTTTTTATTGTAACTGAAGTTTCACAACAACCAGTGGTATGCCCCAAACTAAGATTTATTATGAGCACTTCTACAAATGAAACAGGCATGCTTTCAATACACTTTTGTTGTTGTATCAACATAAACTTCATTACCTCTGTAGCAAAAAAGAGTTTTAACTTTGATACACTTTTTATAATTTGTCTGAATGGTCCTCTAACCAGTTATCCAATAAACCAGTAACTGAATAAAATCCAGTTTATTTACTGAATGTTTCAGAACATGGGAAAGGGGCTTTATTTCTTACAGTACACTGATTTTCAGCATTTAATTTTATAAACAGCTTTCAAATACAGAAAATACTTTGAACAGAGTTCTTTATCAACAAAAATTTCACGTTAATCTCAGAAGGACTAACTCTACCTTATGTGCATCAACTAGAACAATTCCTCCTTTTTCAAGTGGTTCCTTTGTTCCTATTAGCAATTTTCCATCCGAATAACCAACTGCAAAGGGTCTGTCTTCGCTCAGCCAGGCAAGGCATGTGACAGACACTACAAGAACAAGCAACACACCATTAGTTAAACTAAATCCACTTCACATCTGCCAAAAAACTTTCTACAGTGCAACTGCCTGAAATAGAAAACGTGCAACAAACTCCCCCACCATCACAGTTAACTAACACTTTTTATCTGAAAATCCTCTTGAATTTGTACAGTAAATATGCCACTGTAATCACAGCTGCTAAGATGGATTTCCAAGAGTTCTTTCATTTGCCCTCCTTTTCATTAAAATTACTGTATTTATTCCCCCTCACTTAAGCTTATGTATTTGTTTAAAAATAAAGTCCTAGGGAATTCCTGGCCAATGCTGAGTTATTTCCATTCTGAAAGATGGCACAGACATTGTGAAAAGGACCATGTTAGGTTAAAAAAAATAATAATAATAAAACAAAAAAGGGGGGGAGACTGAATCTTACTAAATCTTTTAAGTACTTATAAAGGTATGTGAGATAGGAAGAGATAGGAAAGCTGAAAGTGCTCTATTTATTGCCTCATTTAGGCTTTATCTGGGGCAATATCTATTTATTGCTCCAACAGTGCTCCTAGCTACAAATGCTAAATATGCTGAAACATTTCCTGGAGATGCTTCTACCAAGTCAATATGCAAAACCACGTAAGTTACCAAAGATGCTCTCTTCGACTTCCCCTTGGACTGAACAGTACAGGAGAAGTGGCAATGACTCAGGAATTTAAATGAGACTGACTACACACTATCTGTAGGCAGAGTGCATGTTGCAGAGAACCCATATCGCATTTGTACGATGGCAAGGAAGATTGGCCTGGGCCTACTACAAACTGCAAGGGCAACCCACAGATCCAAACCCCACAGGCTTTCCTCTGCTCAGGAGCACAAATGGTGTTTGGTAGCAAGGTGCCAGAAGCGGTACCCTGGTGAACAATATACTACATGAGATTATATGTATTGCTTTTTAAAAAAAGTTGGTGAAAAATGTAATTTTATTCTCTATTTAAGTATGGATACGGTTACATACCATCATTT
Source organism: Tinamus guttatus (assembly GCF_059628265.1). Lineage (NCBI taxonomy): Eukaryota > Metazoa > Chordata > Aves > Tinamiformes > Tinamidae > Tinamus > Tinamus guttatus. The sequence goes on from NW_028288538.1 coordinate 16,642,350, forward strand.
CGGTAGCAGTGTTCCATTTCTAGCCGGTGCATGGTTGAAATATCTACAACTTCAATAAGTCCAAGAGATCCATCCATACGACCAATTAATAACCATTCTGGAGCATCGCCTGTCCATGGTGCAGCTGGCCCTTCTTCTGGCCAAGCCAGAGCAGACACCCAGTGAGGCTGAAGATCTAACAGTCCTTTTCCTCCTAAGAGCCCAAAAAGTATTTTTAGAACTACTTTTAGAAAGGGAAACTTTAGAGAAACTAGAAAGGGAACTACTTTAGGGAAAATACTGAGACACCACACTGACAGTCAGGACACACACTACAAATTCATATAAGGTATGAGACGGAAGTAATGGATCTACACTGACAAAACTTAGCTCAAATTTCAAAGCTCAAATTTCAGTCAGGTTACACAATTTTGTTAAAAGGAAAATGTTAAGTTTTTCAATACTAGAAAACTTCTCTACTTTTCTTGTGGACTCTATATTAAGCTGTGGGAAAAAAAAAAAAAAAGGATAATTCAAATAAAATATCCTAAAGCACCACAAATCTCTACTCGCCCTCATCTATAGCCACAACTGTCAGACAGTAATCAGTGATTTTCCTATGTGCAAAACACCACAATCAAGTGTCGGAGATTTCAAACGACAAAATGACTAAGAGTCTTCCTCTCAGAAGTGTTCTGAAGGTATTATTTTGGGTTAGTCAAGCACAGAACAAATGACAACAAAATATCAAAAATATCAGTAGATAATCCATTTAAATAAGAAATTGGGAAGGACCTTTCCTGGATCAGGTTGAGTCCTCTGTAACACTGTGCAGTCTCTTTCATGAATTTATCTAATCCATTTTAAAGTATTTCTTCCCCAGTTGTCATTCCTCCCCGAAAACTACCTGAGATCAAGATCCTTTAAGCACCAGGAACTTTCTTCACGGCCTATTTACTTCCCTATCTTCTTGTGTCAACACTATCCATTTGCTTACACAGCTGCTTTCTCTCCAACAGCTTTTCTTTGCTAGTGCTCGCCTTCCTGATGTACTGATTCACAATCTTCCTCCTCTGAGACTCTTTTGTTCAACTGCGGAATACAAACCCTCTCATTCCACTCTCATTTTCCACCTACCCTATCACTCTTGCAAACCTTCCCTACATCTGCTTCAGTGAATTTTGTCATTCTTACTGCCTCATTTAGAAAGATAACTCTTGGGAGACTACAGGAAGATAGCATTTACAGACAAGAACTGCTGAAAGTTCAAACCTAAATGTTTTTGATTCAATAATAGACAACCCGGCTTCAAACTTGTTGCTCAGTTTTCCACTGACATAATTTAAGGCACACATCCATTTGTGGCTAGTGCCTCTTAAAACATACGGTATACAAGACTTCACGGAAGGTGGCAGACATTTAATTTGGAAAGCACACACACTTAAATCCCTAAAAATACAAACATTCTGTAATTCAGCATTTTCCGTAAAAATAAGCTGCTCCATAAAGCATTCAGAAGCAGCTAGACTTAGAACATACCATTGACTTGCCATATATTCACCATCTTTTCTGTAGCTCCAGCCAGGTATTTGCCACTGATGCTCCAACAGACCAGAGATAAACTGAGGTCACTAGGTGACCCTAGACTGTCTTCAGAATCACCTTCGCTGTAATGCAAAAGAATAATGCAATTAAAAAAAAAGGGTGTTCCCATGCAGCAAACAGGAAAACATAGAATTCATGAAATAAGCGAGTTAAAAAGCTGGACTTCTGCTATCTTAGTAGTTTTACACAGAAAGTGCATCTTTCTCATGATAGGACTATACTTCATTTAAAATCTCTCTGTATTAGAGAATGAGATTTGTTGGCTGACTAATGGCAATTGGACCATGAGTATGTTCTACTGTCCTTGAAGGACAGGCAAGAAAGGCGCAAGAAAGGACAGGAATAAAAACAATGACATTTTTATTCATTTTGGTAATAGGAAAATTAAGGCTATAATGTGGCCAGGATGCTTTTTGTAGACAAGATTCTGTACTGTCCTTATTTTTAAGATTAAAAAAAACGTATATTGGTGGTTTTTCTCTAGGCCACTGGAACCAATGGAAGGTTTTCTACTTTGCAATTTATTTTGCAGGCCATAAACACAACACAGTAAAAGTACCCCCCCCCCCCCACCCGAAAAAAGTATTTGTGCAGGAGATATTGCAGAACTGGGCATTTTGTTATCTTCTATGATCAAAGTTTAAGTTAAATGTCTGACTATAATCAAGAATTAACTTACAGTTTGTTGAGTACACATGTTTGTTGTAATGAATACTGCTTTTTTGTAACATTCCATACTCTAATGGTGGCATCATTTCCACTAGTTGCCAGAAGCCCCTTTTTATTGCACCAAACACACGTCATGACCTATAAAATCAGACTTATTAATATCATATTAAAATCAAAGTTTAATCCTAAGGCTTAGGTATATTTGTTCACTAATATCACTAATATAAATGTTAATGAAAACATTAACCTTCAGCATAAAGTGATAGCTTGACTATTTCAATCTGCTATAGCAATCAAGCAAAACAGCTACATTTCTCTGCTTCTATGGCATGGTGTAGTTAAGTGCACCTATACAGGCCTGCTCCACAGGCCCCTACTGTACAGAACACTGGACAAAAACATTAACTACTATACAGACAAATTAATGTAAATTAAGATCAAGCCTAAGAAAAGATTTTTAGTGATTCAGTTGACTTCATGTACTGTGAAGACCTTTAAATGAAGCTTTAAAGTAGCAGTGCCTTTTTTTTAATTATTATTTTTTTATTTCCTCTCATCAGAGTCCTCAAGCAATAACTGATTTTATCAGCAAAGAGTTACTTCTTGTGGGAACCCATTCCAGTTAGCACACTTGCAAAACACAGTCATGTTACTAAGAAATCGTATATTAAAATCCATGCAATTTTGTTAGGAATTGTGCTCACCCGGTTCTGATGAGCTTCCAATTTTATGAACGAACATTTTCGTAAGTCTCCCCCCATATCAGCGAGGGTCTGAGGAGTAGTTTGATTATCTCGGTCGTGTGCGGCAAGAGTTCGCACCAGCTGCTGAGCAGCCCACTGCCTGTGTTGTGAAGATAACCTTGAAGAAAGGCAGCAAGCTGCTAGTGCGTTAGCCAGCTCCAGAGGGCCTACAGCAGAAGGATCATAGGAAGGATGGGCATACAAATGGGCAATTAAACCTGCTTAAACAAAACAGTGAGATGATGCCCAAATGAGTACGAAACAGAATTGCACAAACAAACACAGCATTAGCCACATTTTCCAGAAAGAAGAAAAAGATTAACAGACATTTTATGCAGAATGCTACAATCTAACGTTAAGCATTAGAAAAAAATGCTTTTCTGATAACAAGAGAAAAATAATCCTGTTTAAACTTCATCAAAAAATAAAAAAGGAAAAAATAGTCTTATTTCCAACATAGCAAAAATGGTCATTCAAACAAGTGCTGTCTGAACAGAAACTGTCTTCCCTAACACAGATAAACTACTGTCATTACTAATTCTCTCCCTGCCCTTGTCTCAGCAACAGCAGCCTGACTTTCTGCCTCCCAGAGAAGTACTTCAGTGGCAGGAATGTCATGGCCCTTCATAGGCGGCACAACTGAGGCTGAACACCATAGCCATATGGCTTTGAATACCTCTAAATGTTTGATTTATTTTAACGAGAAGGTGCAACTAAATAAAATTACATTTCTCAGTAAAACTTGTATATATGCCACTAAGCTATAAAAACACCCAGATTAAAGCACATTTTGTACATTTTCAAACACTGAGAGCATACATGTTATTTCTAGCAAGATGCTACTTAATCATAAATGAAGAACTGAGCATCAAATAATAAACAGTAAACAATTAATTAAAACTATATCATACCTTTCTTTTCAATTTCTGCTTTATCATAATTTGGCCTCAATTTGGCCCCTTTGTCTGCCAACAGTGCCACAAGTGCCTGAGTAACCACAAAATTTGGAGATGTTACAAGTTTGTTCTCCTCAGCAATTCCTCTTAAAAAGCTTGGCAAAAATTTTCGCTGAATTGGATCATCAACTGTTGTCAAGTTTACACCAGTTGCTGCAGAAATCAGATTCTATTAAAGAAACAAATAAATAGATATATAGATTAATCAATCCCCCACTGATTTCAGAAAAATAAACTGTTGAACAAATCATGTAGAGTTCTAAAAATTTTTGCAGAAGCTCTCAGGTCCCCACCAGTATTTAACATGCAAAAAAACACATACAAAACAGAATTCAAGGCTTCAGCCTTGAAAAAAAGAGAGTCTTAACAGAAACATATATATGGAAACATGTAATGGAAACATGTAAACCATCCTTTGAATTGGTTTGAACTGGGAATTAAGAACTCCAAGGAGAGCCTCAAATTGAGTGCAGTCTCACCTTTCAGACAATAAAAGACAGCACAGACTGCCAAAATGCATTGCTTCATCTCACGTGTTAGAAATTTGATAATAAGTGTTTGTGTAGCGATAACAGGCCTACCTGTGTACATAACTGCACCAGCAGTTTTGCAGCACTAGGAGTGTTTGATGCCAAACAGCCTACTGCTGTACTCAGGTAGGCAAGGCAAGATATGGGCTTGCTGGTTTTGCTGTGTATCCCTCTCGATCGCTCTGTTGAGCTGGACACAGTGGACGGACTCGTGGAGAGACCGGCTCTCCCTGCAGCAGCGAGACACATCAGGCGAACCAAAGTGCGGATATCGGTTAATCCCAGGGACTCCAGACCAGCTGCCAGGCTGCAACTGGAACCACTGTCAAAAACAAATACAAGTGTTGCTTGTTACTGTATTTTTAAAGAACTTTTTAAAATTATATTTTATAATCATTGAAATATATATGTTTTTTTACAGTTTACTATGGTAATAAGCACACATGAGTATGAGATCTGACTTCTTCACAGCCGCACAGGGATTTTGTACAGAGATAGAATTTAAATTCTTGTCTCTCATCTCCTTTACTATGTCTTCTTTCCTCTAATATTGAACTCTGAGTCCTAATATTTATATTGAAAAAAAGAATGACAAACACAGCATCTATGTGTTTGGATGGCTGATACTATTGGATTCGCCTTTCAATGTAAGATAAAGAAATCTGCTTCATAAAAAGTTTGAATATAGGATTCAAAAGAAAGAAAGCTTTCGAGCAAACTTCTCCTCTCAACACCATGATGTAAGTATATATAAGGAGAGTTACTTTCCCATAGCTTAAAAACAGAATCCCTAACCAACATAAGTTGATAACTGCTTCCAAACGAAAATGTCTAAGTGTTGCCAAGGAAGCCACATACCTGACAGACAAAAGTGACAGTGCTCTCATAACCATAGTTCTTGCAAGGAGGACCTGGGCAGCTGCTGTCACTCTTCTTAGGGCCATAACACGGTCATGGGGATTTACAAGAGCAGCTGCTTGTTCTCCTAAGGTTATCCTGCCAGAAGAACTTTTCTCTATAGAGCCATGACAACCTTGGAAATAGTGATGATTTGCATTAGCATTTAAAGAGGAACAAAAATTACCATACAATAATAAACACAAAAGCAAGGACTAATCTTAGGACTAATCTTGTCAATTACTCACCAAATTCTTAACATTTTGTACATACAGATTTGCAGAGATAATGACTGAGAGGAAAACACACTCCTAAAATTCTACACTGTTCAATTATTCCTCATTTTCAGGGACAGATAGGCAAGAATTTGGTAATACTTGAGTTAATTCCTCTATTTCTCCTGCCCATTAGAGGGGTCTACAAACTTAAATATCAATCTTGTTATTTCAACAGGATGATTACTAAGTCTTATTTAATCTAAGAAACTTCCCTTGTGTTCTGGTTATGCTGTTGGCACCCCTGTTTGACTATAGTCATAATGTTACTAGTAAATTGGAGCTTCTAGCCTTCTATCAGTATAAATGACTCATGTTCCTCATGATAACTTCTCTAAAATATAAGAAAAATGTAGAACCTTCATTTCCTGAGGCTGAGAGGCAGGAAAAAACTATCTCAAAACATTCTGCATTATCCCTATAAACTCACAATATATGGCAAATACTTGTACTTCAAATAGAATTATCCCAAATTTACCTATCTGCATCAGTGTCTCTTCATACTGTTGGTGGCTGTCACCATTGCGACGGATGCTCCCAGAGGATCACTGTCAGGGAACTGCACAGGCTCAGGCACAATACGGCGGTCGTTTAAACCAAGGGGTCCAGCCAGCAATTCAAACTCCTCCTCTCCTGTCAGCTTGTCATCTTCATCCACATCTAACATATCCAGTCTTCTGGAGTTGGGGAAACAGAAGTAACTTGGTTAAAAATCCTGAAAGTAGTGGAATATGTTAATAAATTAAAAAATAAAGGGAGGTATAAAAGATGAACTGCAATCAGAAAACCAGTAGTCTTCGAAATTCCTATTTTCAGTGTTGTCATAGTAAAAAACACAGTAAATCACCAAAGCAAAACCAAAATCCCCCTTTTGTCCTCCTTTATTAAATTTGACCTTTATTTCTACTGCAGAAAAGTCTTAGTAAGACATTTCAGAGGTTTAAACAATAATGATTCTCTGAATCATCAAGCTAGCTGGTTTTAAAATGCACAAATGAGAAACTCTGGACATCACATATACCATAAGACAACTCCCCAAACCCGAAAAATAGTGAGAAATATGGACATACATGTGCTTTAAATCATAACCACAAACCAAAACATTCTTGGATCATGATTATACAACCAGGCTTTTGCTTTTTCTTCACAGAAAAAAAAATATCACTGTAATTGTACTCATTTACCATGCCCTCCTTTCACTTCTCAGCTTTTTACACAGAAGCCAACTTATATTTGCTGATCCCTCCCTCTCTCTCTCACCCTTCAGTAGAATCTGAGCACCATTATCTGGTAGATGATGGACTTTCTCTTAGGTACTGAAGTTCTCACTAATGCTCTATTGAACAGTTAACTGTGGAAACTCACAAAACTACAATCATATGAGCTACGGAATATATATAGAATTGAAGAAACATCTGGGAAGGGTTTTCTACAGTTCCTGGAAAAAAAGTGAGACGCATTCTCAGAACACTCTCAGCTAGCAAAAAAGTAGAAAAGTTATCAGTGAGCTGAGCCAGATTCCAACTCAGGCTAAAAGCCTGTCCTACCAAGGGAATGAGTAAAATGTTCTTGAACATAAAGCTTTGTGTGCGCACTTGTGCAGGTTACATCTACCCACAATACCAAACCACCCAAATTTACAGTAATGGTCACTTCATCTATCTAAAGGACATGGAAAGAACATGAAGAATAGGCAAAAAAGTGACACTCATTTGAATTTTTAAAACATTAAAACACTAAATCTAGCTTCAAGTTTCACCTTTAAGTCCAATTCTCATTTGTGAGAGAAGCATTTGTGAAATATTTAACATCTTGAAAATGTTATAAGCTTACCTTCATAGACACTGTCTTGTTTACCTATTAAATCAGGAGCCTGACCTTTGTATCTGCATGGGAAAACAAAAAAAGAAAAAAGAAACCAAACTTAATGGCTCTTTTGGGTTTTTAAGTAAATATGCATACATGTTTTAAATTTTACTGATAGGTCAATGCATACATGATTTCTGCAAATAACAGGAAGATAGAAATGATTGAAAGAGCTTTTAAAAGCCGGGGGAGGAGAGGGAAGTATTTTGCAGTGTGAATGTGAAAAAGGCCCATAAAAAGTCTTGTAATTATCAAATCTAAAAAATGAAGTTCTTAATTGCACCAAAGTATACAAGATTCCATCAGATAATTCATTTTTTAAAAAAAACATTAAAAAAGAATAAAGGAAAGAAAGCTTAAGACAGCTTTTTCCTCAACAGGCCTTTGTGGAATACAAGAAGTTTTAAACCTCAGTTAACATAGATGAGGTCAAGAATTCTGCTAGTTCTTAACAGCAGAATTTGGCAATTTTAGTTAAATTTTAGTTCCCTCAAACAGATTCTGAAAATGGTGACATCAGGAAAACACTTTTAAGGTGTTTTCTTTCTTCACACACAGTACTGCACTCCCTTCTTCTGTACCTTTCTGAAGTTGACGTTTTAGATTTACTCTTGAGGGCTAGGTACTTGTCTCGGCAGATGCCACACAATAAATAGTAAGGATTCCCGCTGCCACACTCTCCACCAAACCATCCGTCCACGTAGGAACCATTGCTACGATAGCCCTGCCGATTCGCACTACGGCCGCAGCCCGGGTGGTTTCTCTTCATGTGTTGATTGAAGCTGACAACGCTGGATTCACACAGCTCACAAACCACTACTTCTTCTCTCTCTTCAGATTCACAAACATGCTGCATAACAAGATTTTCACTTGTTAATTTGTACAGAATAAATACCCTCATATTAGGTATAAAAATATGCCTATATGTTAAGGATATTCCTGACCATTTTTATTACACACAGCCAGTGGTATTTATATGGGTAACTTTCAAAAAAGCAAAGCAGAAATGGGCAATTTATGATACAAAGAGATTAACATTTCAGAACAGAAAAAAAAAGAAGTAGGATATATCGTTTCAGATGATGTGACTTCCTATTTCATTTCAGTTCTACCTCAAAATTCTTCACAAAATAACTTTTCACATATCAATTTGCTAGTTCACAGTCAATGCTGTTTCTCAGAACTTGACTGGGACTAGGCACAAAAAAAAAAATCCATTGTTTTCACATGAGTAGATTTTACATTTACTGTGCAGCAATGATTAGTATTTGTGTTAATACGTTCTGAGTTACTATTTCATTTCTGTATTACGTCCAGAATTCCATCAAGAATCTCAAATGAAACAAGCTCCCTGAACCACCTGCATATCAGTTAGCTGGTGTCATAATTAGGAAGTGAATGTTTATAGCATTGTAGGTTGCTTGTAAAATTCAGATGAATGATCCCAAACACGCAAACTACAACTTCTACATTTCTCTTCTCTAAAATACATTGTGAGGACTAAGAAAAACGGCAAAGACTGTCACCATATCTTTCTCAGAGGAAGATATACGGAAAGAGCAAAACTGATTTAGCGTAAGTTGTGTTGCTACATATCAGAACTTCTTAGCCTTGACTTTATGGAAGTGAACTATATCAAATTCTTATAAATGTAGGTAGCACTAGAGTGATTTAAAAAAAGAAGTAAAATAATTTCAAGAAAAAGTAAAAGAAGGAGAAGTCTATATTTTTTATCATTATTATTTTAAATACAACAGAAAATTCCTGTGTTTGTTATCCCAAACACAGCTGAGCAATCTGGAATACCTACTTAATTAAGCAGTATTACCAAAACAAGAACTCTAGTTCTCTTCTCATCTTTCAGAGAAGGAGAAAAAAAACACGAACGAAAAATTAAGGACTTGTAGAAATACAGAGCAAGAAACACACAGAAGTACTTTCTTACCTAAAGTTTAGCAGCTACAAAATACAAAAGACTTTAAACATTGCTAGCACTTAGTATGATATTTTCAGACCAGATATAAAAATATTTATTAATGCAAACATGCAAAAAGCAGTAAGTTAAAGCAGCCCCCGCTGCAATCACACACACCCAGGTAGGCCAATCCAATACCTCTGGGATCCACATTCCCAGAATATCATTATCACTCGCCAGGTCTTGCCCGAACATCGCTTCCATCGCTTCGTCGTCCAGATCAATTTCCAGCTCCTCGTCCAAGTTGAAGTCATAGAGAGCCCCGGGATCCTGCTGCAGGGATATCCCTTCTCTTCGGCTCTGATTTCGGTGAGCCTGTACAGAGCGGTATAGTCCCGCTCAAGTGAAAAAATAAAGCACTACATTATTTTTTATGTAACAAAGATGGCTGCACTTCCAACTACCCTTGCTTTTGTTATTAACTGTTAAGCATTATCTACTTAATTATCAAGTAAAAATTAAGCTAAACACATGCTGACACAGAAATACAAATGACAGTTTTATAATATCTCACTCCTCCTCCTCCTAATTTACTTACCAGCTCGTGCTAGCAAGGTTCGGGCAGCTAAGTCAAATTTGTGTCTTCTTGTCACAGCTGACCGACTTCTAGAAGGAGGTCCACTTGCAGAAGCTGCATTATCTGCATGATCCATGTTATCAGGGCTACAAGAATTACATTGAAAAGTTTTAAATAGCCATATACAGTAAATAAGCAAAATATACTACAATCATATTTATTCTTTCTTTCACAAAATAAAAAAATAAAAAGAAATCCATAACTCGGATTTTCTGTCCTGCTGCTGCACATATTTATTCCAAGTCCTTTTGACCTCAGGAAAACAGATGCAGCAACGTCAAAACCTATTCATCCATTCCATAGTGCCAAGGCACTGAAGAAATGGTCAGAGAACCATAAATGGTTCATTTTATGTTGTCAGTTGTCAGTGTTAGCTAAAGCGTAAACTAGGTTTTTCTTTTTAAAAGAAATAAGTCAATAAACATTTCTGTTCCTGCCTCAAACTTTGTCCTTTTTACTCAATTCTTTTTTTTTTTTTTTTTTTTTTAAAAGAATTCCAGTGTTTGACTCTAGTTAATTAGTTTATTTCTTGGAACTGCAGGTTGAATTGCACCTGTGCTTTTATTCATGTTCTAACACAATTCAAAGTGTCTTTCCAGAGCCAGTAACACTCAACTTGTGAAACATGCATTTTAAGCAACAGATTTTACACAATTAGAAGAAAGATAAACTTTACCTTTCGCTAAAGCCTTCCTCCATTTCAGTGGCATCAGCAGAGGGGATATCACCTGGTGACTGCAGATAACAATGATCACTAGATTTTCCACCACTTCCAGAGACTATTGCCCCATGTCGTGAATCTGCAGTCCCTTCTGATTGGGGCTCATCATCATCTTCATTTCCAGGATGCTCTATCATCCACATGGCCAGCACTGTGATATTCTGTGCATCTGCTTCTCCTCTGGCACCTGAAAGCCAAAAAAAAAAAAAAAAAAAAAAAAAAAAATCACACTACAAAATAATAATTGTATCATCGACAATGAAAGGTCTGTTTTTTCCACATAAAGGGGTATGGAGTTCAAAAATTAAGTATTCCAAGGGGGGGAAAAAAGTGTCTTCATAATTTAATTTTTCAATATAAGCTGATATGATAATTACAGATTACCTGTGGCTTCCATAGCTTTTGCGATTTGCCGTAGGGAGAATCCCATTTCCAACAAGGGAACAGCAATGGCAGGAGGAGGAGGGGATGTTGACAGTCGACTGCTTGGATCAGATAAAGCTTAAAAGACAAAAAGAATTAAAGTGTATAAATCTTTCTTTAGTCTCTTCCACTTTATCAGGCATCATTTCCAACTCTTGTGTTTTGGGTAGTTTAAGATCTACAGTAAGTGAGAAGAATTATTGCATTCAACAATGGTAAGCCACCAAATAAATGAGCCCAGATGAGATGTACATTCTGAAGTAATCATCAATAAAACTGCACTTTTGTTTTTATACAAGAGTATCAGTGAGTAATCCATTCCACAGCTTTCAGAAACTAATTTAATTGGTTGAGAAAGTCTACAGATAGACAGTCTACAGCTTTTTGCCCCAAGGTAGTCACTAAAAGGTTTTTAAACATGTTTTGCATGTTCGGTCATATTAAAAAAAAATATTGGTGTCTAATGAATTAAAAAATATATTGAACTTATGCAAACTTGCTAACAGTCCATATTTCCATCTGTATTGATTACAAGTATACCTGTACGATTCGCAGGCCTTGCAGACTGGGAATCAGGAGAAGTCAAACTCTGTCTCCTTCCAACTTCATCTGAAGGAGATGTTGGCAAGGAAGATATTGGAGGGGTCTGAGCACGTCGTGCTGGAAGTACCGTCGTAGTAGGGTAACTGGAGAACATTTGCCTGTAAAAGAGAGCAACGTGTCTCGTAGAGCAATGCTGCAGATGGTAGCAACGCATCAAACTGGGGTGCACTTGGCAAGTCATACATTTGGCACCCTTACAGCAATTAATTTTATAAGGGTATGGGACAGTACACACTGTGGGGAGGAAACGTGCAGGAATAGCCCGTTCCAACCAGTTTGGCCAGGCAGCTAAATTCTCAAGCACGCACCTACAAAAACCCCATAGACAGAGTGCTGTCCTAAGAGATAAATGAGAAGTCTCTTCCTTTACTCCTGTTTGTTCAGAACTCAGCCTACCTATAAATCAAATAAGCACAAAAACAGAAAAACAATATAAGGAAGATATTTTCTCCTGTCCTGAAGATGCTTAGATGCTACAAAAGTAAACTCTTAACAGCTGTTTTGTTGCCAGAAACCTATGCCTTACAAGGTGGAGTAACAAACTAAGTTCTTCCTTCTGCGGAGGCAATTCATAAAATATTGTCTAATATTATCAAAATAAAAACATTTCAAAGACTCCTAGAGAGTTTGTTCCCTACATGTGTGCGCACACACATGAAATGTTGAAAACAGGGACACTTTACCTAAGAAGACTGAGAGGCATAACACCAGGTGATTCTGACGCTGGGACAGTTTCGGTGTCAGTTACTGGAGTAGTGGCAGTGGTCGTATCCTCCAGAGAGCTGCTCATGAAAGATGTTGTACTAGAAGCAGAAGGGCTGGTTGTAACTGGTGTTTGGGCTTGCTGAGATTGATCGCCCTCTTCTACTTGTTGATCTATTTCTGCAGCAAAAAAAGGACATTACAGGAACATCAATAGCATTGCATAGAGTCAAAAAGTATGAAATAAGCATTGATCCTCCCTAATTCTCTCCAAAGAAAGGAGTGTGCAAAAACACACATAAATAATTCTTCCAATAACTAATGTAAATAAATTAGTCTATCAGTTGTCATACTGATTTAAGCTAAGTACTAAATGAATCTTTCTAGAAGAGATAAAAGCCATTTGTTTGGTTAGATCTTAACATATTTAGAACTACAGCAGCTGGGATTATTCTCTTAGCCAAAGGAGAAAGAAATCTCAGAGACAGAAAGATATCTTATTAATTATAAAGCTATTTTCATCTCAGATACTTATCTTACAGATTTCTGATTTTTTTTTTTGGCTGCATTACAAGTAGTCTATAAGATGGTAAAGGACCAGACAGCACAAAAATTAGTTCTCTTATTTTAGATATTTTTTCTTTTAAAATACTTTAAGTAGTTTCCGTGAAGTTGTACTTTGCAATATACAGACTTTGAGGATGAAAAAGAACATGATAAACATTATTTCCTTGGCCTCTCTTAGTGCAACCAAGTAACTCAGAAAACCCCCACATGTGATTCACAGAGGTTTTTCACAGACAGAAACAGAGGCAGCCTGAACATATACATGCTCAACACTGTGAGTTAACACGGCTGTATACGATCACGTTTAACAACAGTAAACTTTGTTTAATTTATGCCATCTACAAGACCAATAGGTACAGAATTGCTCATTTTTCAAATGCATAAAGACAATTTAGGAATCCCTTTATTTCTGATGGACTGATATGCATCCACTTTTATTAAAATAAAGAATTGTGGGAAAGACAAGAAAATCAGTATTAAATCAACAAAGAAGTAAATGAAAAAAAAATTCTCACTCCAATTAAGGCTTCTCCAAAGCATAATGACAAAAAAAATAAGGACCGTTACTTATATTATTGTTGTTCCTATTGATTTCAATGAAAAAAGGATTAATCTCACTATAATTTCATAATTTTGAAACCGTACCTTGTTTAAGTCTGCCACCAAACTGATCCTCCAGCAGCCCGTGAACCACTAATTTGTAGATCATGGCTTGTGCTCGTTCCAGATCTGCCAGTCCTAGAGCTCTTTTAATGGGCGAGCGCATGACTGCCCGCTTCACCATGTGCTGCATGAGGAACTGCAGGGCAGCACGCATTTCCACGTCCTCGTGAACAACCGGAGAACTAGCACAGTCAGAGTTGTGACCATTTTCTGCCAATACTTTTGGTATTAACAGTAGTTCAGCGTATTTACTGCAGCTAAGAAGAACACTAAGTGACTTCATAGCCCCAAGATAAAGGTAGGATAGCTGCACCGCTCGGATTTCTGACTGTACTATATCATGATTTCTTGGCATGTGTTCATGATTCTTTTTTCTTCCTTCAGCAGGTTGGTGTTGGGCTTCCATCCCTAGCGTTGATGGCTCTAAAGAAAAGGAAGCTATTTCATTTTCTGACTTCGAGCTTGTAGTACCGTGTCCTTTGTTATCATCAGCACTTTGTCCTAAACGTGTATCTGATCCTCCATCGCCCTCGGTTTTCTGGTCGACTTCCCCTTTGTCTTCAGATTCATGTCGGTGCTTTTTCTCATGTCTCTTGGTGCTCTGCTTTCCCATATCTTCATGAATACCAGTCAGATAGGTAAGGTCCAGCAGCACAGTAGCTGTCAGCCCACGGAATCTTGCAACATCAAAAGGCAGTGGCTCACAGGGCTCCAGATTATACAATGGAGTATCACTAGGCGACCAAAAAGTTGGGAAGCTTTAATAAAGATCAGAATGACACAGGAAAAAGCAAGTGAGGGAGAGACAGGAGGAAAGTACAGGAAATAATGTAGGCAAAATAGGATGCAAAATATATTTAACAAAGTAAATGAATCAATTTTAAAAACTAAAAGTAAGCAGGGGAAAATGAGGTTATGAATAGAAAACGGGGAGATATGATATCAGAGCGAGGCAACAAAGCACGCATGTTTTCAGTATTGACAATTAAAATCCAGAAACATTACAGAATCTGTGAATTAAGCACTGACAGAGCTTTCTGACTCTTTACAGTCTCGGCAGGACTTCTTTAAAGGACAGGTCAGAAAACCAAACAGACACATGTCCGTCTCACTGTCTATCCACACCCAATGACAACTATTTGGTTATATTTTGAACTTGAGTACTTTTCAGTGCAAGTAAGATTAAAATTGACCTGCCTACATTTTCCATATATCCAGCAGATCTAGGACTTCAGAATCTTCCTTTTATAACCCCCAAATGTTTTGCCCGCTCAGAATGCTAACCTCTACTTAAAAATGGAAGCGTAGTAGGCATAAAATGAGGGGAGGAAGGGGAGGAAAGGGAGGAGGGGAGGGGGGGAGAAAATACTGCTCAATTTACCTTCTGCATTTCTGCAGAAAGTTAAGGCTCAACTACAGCTGTGAGGAGATTAAGGAATTTAGCGAATCAAACTTCTTTCACAAAAATAAGCACACAATGAATCCCTGTGAGAGAATCAGAGTCCAGAAAAAATACTAGATTTGTTTCAGAATTTCTTTCCTTTGAAGAAAAGCAGAAAAAGGAGTATCTTCTTCCAGTCTCCTCCCCAGTTCACATCAGCATCTGCAGATGTGCCACTCCAGAATACAACATCAAGTACAGGGGCATTTCTTTAGCTCTCTGGTGCAGGTCACAGAATGAGTAAGTGCTGCTTCAAGGCAGCATTAATCGGAATACCCACTATGGGAAAAGAAAATCCTCTCACTTTCTGGGCTTGACCTCTTCCCAGTCCCAGAGTATTTTCCAGGAAGGAAAGGCCAATTCAACAGTCATCTCAATTTGGAGAACTCTCTTCAGAACCATGTAAAACAAAAGTGTTCACTACCCAGTGAAAATCTGTGTTCTTTAAAGTCAAACAAGAAGCTGTAATAAGTTAAGACAACAATAACATTAGTTATCCTAGTTAATAGGAACAACCTACCAAAATAAGCAGAGCTCACTCCAAATCTACAGAAACTGGCAAGCTAGTCACATCCACAATTACAAAACCTAGACGTCAAATTATAGAAGTCTAATGATGCTGATCAATTCTAAACTATCAAACATATATTTAATAAACAAGGTCTTTTGTTCCTATATAGTAAAGTTCAACTCGTAACGTTTGTTTTAGAAAGCCAGATTCATTCATTTTAAAGTTTATGCTTAAAATAATTTGATCATCACAACTCTAAGGTAAAAGGTACATTATTTCTGAAGTTTTCCAAGCACAGGGTACTTCTGGCTTGAGCAAAGAGCAGGCAACGAGCATACTATACCTGATGGTGATCTCTGCTTCGTCCCACTGAACCTTGGCAGATGTACTGCCTTCCTTCACAACTCCAAGTAGGGTGGCATGACGTCCAGTTTGCTTGTGCACACAGCGACCTCCAACCCTGAGACCAGCATCGACTCCACCAATTACTGCTAGAACCGGCCACACCTCCACACACAGCATCTTCAGCTGCAGTTCTGAGAGGTCAGCCAGACCATGCCTACTGTGCTTGCTTTTTTCCTCCTCTTTGCTTTCTTTCTCCTCTCTCACCTCATTCTCTTCTCGACTCTGAATTGAGCGACTTTTCTTCAGTTTTTGACCTGCTTCTTTAAGGCATGTTTTAATTTTATTCAGTCTTTCCATCATTTTTTTATTGATGCAGTGTGTCCAACGGTCTGTCCGGTGAAGGATACGAATGAGCTGGATAGTTGCTTCTGCCAACACTGCAGCAACAGGACTACAGATGGGGTCACCAGGGAGCAAATCTCTTGGGGTGCCACGCATCTGCATATCACAGATTTTCACCTGAGTGGTTAAAAAGAACAATATGCAATGTTATCCTCTCAACAGACCTACAGAAGCTTATTTTAATATGGGAGTCTTTGCTGACTAGGAAGATGTACTAGTACTTCCTTCTTTTGTTCTGGCCCCCTGGGAAATTAATCTTACTATGGAACAAAACTACATTCCTAAAAACTCAAAGATACCAAAAATTACTTATTCACATTAGATCATGCTTATTCACATTAGACTATCTTAGACAAGTTGTAATTTCCAATACTAAGCTTTCCTGAACTTGCTGTAAATTGATGTAACAGCAGTTCTCTAAGTAATGATGGGTAGCACAATACATCTCAAATTTAGAATAGATGGTAGTTAAGATTGAAAATCTTAACCAGTGTGAAAGTAATGTAATGCTAATGTATGTCATAAAAAAATAATGAATAAACAATATTCTCTAGACCTGTCAGCTACTAACCCCCAACCCAATATCCAAGACATCGCCACATTATAGAACATAAAAGATAAACTTATCTATGGGGATGAAAATTTAAGCTACCTTTTCTCCTGGATTACTGCTATAGAACATAACACAAGGGTATAGCTCTGCTGCGTCCACGTCTTCAAAGGCTAGTTTTGGTTCCTAGTTAAAACAAAAACAAACCAATTTAGAACACCTTAAAAAGCAAGAATATGAAGTATAACATAGTTGTACCTGTATTATAATGCTTTCAAATACCAAAACTGTCACTTGTCTTGTTTTAGTCATTATGCTTGGCATTATACAAAATATACATGCCCAACTACTATTTAAAAAAACACTTAAAAGAAAAAATTAACTGTTGAATACCTCTCCATTTTTACCAAAAGAAATGGTTCTTGCTTCCATATCTAATACGCATGTGATGAAATCTCCTTGGGTAAAGCTGGACAGTGTCAAAGTTTGTTCTCCATTATGGTAAAGGTTACCACTATAGGCTCTATACAGCCACATATCTGAGGTTGTGCGATGGTTAAAGTCATGTACTGGCCAGCGAGAAACTCCTACACACGTGCCTTCGTTGCCTCGATTCTCCTTCACAATGTAGAACTAGTCAGCAAAACACAAAAGTGAGGAAAAATAGTCAAGAAATATATTTTAAAAGAACAAGAAAATAACAGGAATTTACCTTATTATACATGCTTATGCATATTTTTAAGTTTCACCCAAAAGCATTTCACGAATCAACAAATATACTACTCAAAACGAAGTTCTACCTCTTACAAAGCTGATAATAATGTAACAGAAATAAGCAAGCTTTACTCAAGTTCAGAGTAAGTATATTTAATTAAAGAAGAACTATAACAGTAGAATTGTTGTGCTCAAAGATGGCACAAACAAGGACTACTACTGTTTGTTTACAAAATACTCCGTATGATGTATTAAAGGCTAATTTTGCAGTCGGGCTGATCTGTCTTCTTGGAAGAAGACAAAGTGTATTCAGTAAAAGGAGAAATCCAAAAATCTACACAGTTCAGTAGAGAACTACTGCGAGCCAACACATCCTTATGCTGACTATGGATTTAAGGATTAAACACCATCAACACAAATGCACAACATGTATTCACAGCTTTCCATCTCTGAACTTGTAGCAACTGAAAATATGCTCCAAAGAGCAGTGCTCGAAAGCAGCCACAAACTCTAATTTATTTAAAATGACAATTATTCAAAAACACTTTCCTAAGGGGAAAAAAAAACAGTTATTACTTTTAAGTTAGTATTTTTGTAAAATACAGTAAAAGAATGGCAGAAATACATTTTAACAAAACCTACCTTCCACTGGTAACACCCTGAAGTAACTCCGGTGGATGCTAAACCATAACCTTTACCTCCACTGCCATGAGTGAGAATCTGCCCATTCTCCACTATGCAGCACTGAGCCTTCTCAGGGTCAAAAGACACTTCCTGTATAGGAAGATTCTCATCTTCGTCTTCAGACTCTCCTTGCCTCTATCAGAAATAGGGCAAAATAAAATATTTGTAATAATGTAATTCAATGGTATTCAGTCAAAAGAGAAAGTAAAAGAAACATTACCTGCAGTTTCATTTCTTGCTCTTTCTCCTTTATTTGAATTGCATGTTTAGCCTGAGCTATTGGAGTCTCCCACATGCAGTCGGACAGAAGCAAGAATAACCGTTCAACAACCTGGTACATTAGAATATGATTCACATTATTTTTAAATACAAGATGAGGACAGCTTGTTTTCTAGCTATAAATGTGAAAACTCTTAGTACTGTTAGATAAGCAAGCATCTACACTGACCTTCATCTGATCTGCATTCTCAGAAACCCTACCAAACATGTAGACATTTGTTCAATAAGAATTTTAAAGAAACTGGTTAAAAAAAAAAAAAAAAAAGGCTTGTAATGAAATATAAGTACCTGAGCCATTTGATCATCTTCAACACCAGATTCACAAGCAGGTAAGACAGCTTCTAGTACATGAAGTGCAAGGAGTCTAGTCCTCAAATTGCCAACCAAGGGGACTCCTACAAACCAAAGAGTACATTAATAATCTAGAAGTGATTTCTGCATTAGGTGCACACCTATGAAGTCATCTGCCTGCTTGCCACCAGTGTTACAATTTTCCAAAACATAGCTTGTGTAAACCTACTGCAGCCAGTTTCAGGACCTATTTTTAGAAATAGCACTACAGAAAGGCAAGTAACCATTGAATACATTTGGAAATATTCATACCTGAGCAGCATTTTTGAGAAGCAATGTTAAGAAGCACTTCTGTCCACTTTGGAGATGCCATTTTGGACTGAATTGCTTTTGAGGAAACAACTCTGCGTAGGAAAACGAGAAAGTCTCCCAAGTGCAATTCTGCTGCATGTTGTTTTCGGAGGGCAGCTGGTAAGTTAAATTAAAAGGTTTCATTTATATATTCATTTATGTACATTCATTATATATTCATTCTATATATATTTCATTTATATTCTTACTCAGAAATCTAGAATATCTATAAAATAAACAACCCCAAAATCAAAATAAAATCAGAAGCAGTAAGACAGATATTCACAGTGGAGTTCTGTGGTATTTTCAGTTTACAGAAGAGTTCAGAAAAGAGGACGGCCAAATTAAATTGTTTGGCAATGCTGTGCATTAGCATGCATTTGGAAAAATATCAATACTCAAGCATCAGACAGTGTGGTACAGAACACAGGCACTTTCACAAACTAAGACTTATACCAAAGTCTATTTTAATTTGCATAAACAACTGTATATCTTATTAAAAATATAAAACCACATTTCAGTGGTTCCAAGCTCTATATTTTTTAAAGTATAATAGAACCAAACAACTCAAAGACAGATGTAAGCATCTGGAGAATATTATAGATTTTTATCAGATTATAACAAAAAATACGGGCAGTCCTTATTAGTGGCAACAAACTTACCTGCATTTAAAAAAACAAAAAGATGAGATATTAAATGAGTATTTATAAATGTGCCTATAGTATAACCACTGGATTCAATGTTATGTTCAATGCTGAATTTTTGGTTTGTGTAGATTTTTGATACAAACTGCAAAGCTTTATCACTGCTCTAGATTCTTTTCCAAGGGATGCAACATTACTATCTTATCAAGCATATGTTTGTAGAAAGAGATGACCCTGTATGCTAATTTCTTATTGAGCTAATTTCTTACGTCTAGTTTATGAATTCCCCAGCTATGAAATTGCTTATGTAAACACAATCTAAACATTTGTACACCTAAAACCAAGCCACAACTAAAAATTTCTTCAAACACAAAATTTCTACAGAAATTTAAAATGCTCAGTAATAGACTGGAAATTACATGAAAATATTTGTGTATCAGAGGATTGGTATATGAATTAACTTTTAAAAGAATCAATGGAGTAGAGCAGATCAGGGTCTCAGCACTTGGTTTTAGTGCATTTGCTGATATTTCAAATGATAGCAAAAACAATGCAAAAACATTACCTCTGAAGTCTCTTTTTTCACTGTCTCCATTTGAATCTGCCTTCTTTGATTCTACTTCATCTTCCTCACCTTCCCCTTCTCCAAAGGACACCATAAGCACCACACCAGCTTGTGATAACAAGTTCTTCAGCTGACTGCATAATAGATCCAGCAAAGATTGGACCACCTTGGGGCTCAGTTTGTCAGCATAGGTTCTATATACACAGAAAAAGGGAAAATACAAATATGTGAGTCCTAATCCAAGGCAAAATAACATAAGGACCCATGATTATAAACTCAATGCAAGGGAAAATTGAACATATACAGCACTGACTAAATCATTCTATTGTAGCAGGTTACTTTTCATCATCTTCAATTTCATTTTAGCAGAAAGTGACAGTTACCTACAAATTACATATGGAAAATGGCAGATTATTCTTGTCTGAACTTGATTTTTAAGACACTGTAAAACTGTGCAATTATTACAAACAAAGGTTATCTTTCCAGTATTTTCCAAGAGAAAAAGAGCAACTTAGCTCATTAAACTGAATATTATGAATACTGAAGTGAAGATGAATATATTAAATACTAAGTAATACTCTTGATGACAACTAACTTCACCAAGTTAAAATTTAATGGGGAAAGAGAAAAGTTAGTATTTAATTATTGAGTATTGGATCTTGCTCCCTGATCTAGCAATGCTCATATCCCTCAGCAAATTAATTTTCAAAAGAAACAGTGTATTCAGCATATTGCTCTGAAGAACTCCTACCACATTATCACTTTCACACAAATGATTTTTACAGAAGCCTCATCTTATCATCTCAGCAGATCTAGACACAAAGCCTTTGTGTCACAAAGGAGCATTTTCTGTGACACAGAAGCATTTTCAAGTGGAATGTTTACACCTCATAAATTTAGCAAATGTTCTCTTCCAAACCTTCCATTTCCATTTTAAATATTTTAACCAGTATTATGTTAATCTTTCTCATGAATATTGTAACTATGCTTTTTATTCTTCATTTATGTGCAACATTTATTGTCCCAAAGGAAGCTCACACAAAAGAAGAGCTATTTTTAAAGGGTGCTGAAAAGCTAGACGATTAAGTTTTCTGGAAGCAAGGGAGCACTCGATACTTACCCAGTGGTAATAGCAAGGATCTGAAGTAGCCTTGTGCTGGCTACTTTCAAAGCTGTGCTGAGCTGAGAAATACCAGTTTTGGGCAGCAACTGCAGTGGTTGTCCTAACATGGTGTCTGTGCCACACAGCTGTGACAGCACGTTTAGCAAACCGGTAGAGATGGCCAAGGAGACATCGACGGGCTGATAGTGCACACTCAGAGCAAACACTGTTACTAACAGGAGCCGCTGTTGTGCTTCTAAAATTAAAAGGAAGTTGTTTTAAGTAAGGTTTTTGAGTCAGAATACAGAAAAAAGAGCAGTTTTTTTTTTTGAAATAAAATTTAATGAATTGAATTCTCAAGTAAAGAGCTAGCTTTCCGTCAGAAACTCCAAAGTAGTCTTTCTGGTATAGCATTGAAGCACCCTTAATGCCAATATTGTCCTTAAATGCCATGCAAAATGACATCTAGTTTGTGATATGACTATTCTGAGGCTAAGTCAAAAAAAAAAAAAAAAAAAAGGCAAGATCCCTCTCTCTGAGGTGAGGATAAATGGGTGAAATACTCATTTTCTGCCTCTACTTCAAATTGATTACAAAAAATGTCTTTCAATTCCATTCGATCTGCAAGTCAAGGGAAAGGAACAATTCGGATAAACGTGGCAATTAGGCTTTAACGATAAATTAAATCACACAAACCTCTTCTGTACCGCAGCTCTCTCTTACTGCATGTACAAAGGCAGAGAGCTGCAGAGTGGCAGTGTTTCCTTAGGGACAGGGGCAGGCAGCAGTAGTTTCATATAGGGGGCCAGAAGAAAGTTTTCAAAACAGGCAAGGAGCTATAGTCTTTGTTTTTGACTTTAAAGAAATTTCATCCGAAGCAAGAAAAAAAGAATTGGAGATGTTTTATATGTTCAGGAAACTTTCACTTCTGCAAACCCGCCATCACTTTTCAACACTAAAGAAAGGGACTATGAAAGACCATCACATACAGTTTACAGGAATATAAAAGTTGACATGACTAGTCTTAAGGTAGAAAGCACAAACTCTCGAAGAAAATTAAGACAATAAATAGGAAGAGAACTCAGCCAAATACTTCATCACTGAGCTCTGGCCACTGATATCAAAATCTGCTTTGTTAAACACATAAGCTATTGTATTGCATAACTAAGGACATATTTTACAAACTTTTTTCCACTTACCTATGTGATGTTTATTAGCTTGCAGAGCTCTTTCTAATGTTGCAGATAACTGTTGGTAAATTTTGTGCACAGCCACTTGGATTTCTATTTGAATACTTCTCTTGGCTGCTCTGATACCATCCTGGGTGAAAAAAATTACTATTGTAACAACTGATGTGTTTTTATAACTCAGTTATTGAAATTACTGAAACTAATTTTTAAAAGACACACCTGGTAGTGATGTAACCGCACACTCTCTCCTTTGGCACCTGCATGTCCTACGGTGCCCAAGCCAAAGCATCCAGCAAGAAACTGTAGCCTGACAGAAGTAAGCAACGAGGATGACTGAAATCCTGGCCCTTGGCGGCTTCCCATTAGCGGCACACTGCCTTTTTCTTCCATCCCTGACAGAAGTACTAAGATCTGATGAAGCGCTTCCAAACGAAGCTAAAAACAGGCAAAAGACAGTATTAACTAATTAGCAAGTATCTTTTGAAATTAGAATGAGATCATCTTCAATTATAAACACATTTTAAAGAAAAAAAAAAAACGTTTTGAGCACAATGTCTTTTGATTTTAGGGTAATAAAGCAGCTTGTCTAATTCAGGTAGGACAAGTAAGCTATATGCAAAGCTTCTCATAAACGAAGCAGTTCACAGGCAGTTATGTTCTTGTGTAATTCCAAAGCTGTATCAATGCTCCTCCAAAATCCAAGTGAGAGGCTTAGAACATTATGTAAAGAAAAACAGAAAAATAAAGAGGAAAAAGAAAAAAGGAGTCAATGCCCTCACATTAATTCCCTAAATAAGATATGTAAAATGAGTTTCATCTGTGAAAAGTAAAGGTTTTAAAATGCAGCTCACCTCAGCTCTCAACTGCTGCTGCTCCATTGCAATTACTGATGCTTGTGGACTGGTGGACATACTTTCCTCTGGTTCCTTAAACCCTGGGGAGTTTCCCACATCGCCACTTACGAAGCTGACAACGTTTTCGATCAACGTATGAACTCCAAGAGATCTTGAGAGATCAAAATCGGACTCAACAAACGAGCAGGAGGAAGCATACAACCAGTCTCGGCTGTGTTTTAGTCGAGTCCACGAGTCACTTAAAGGTTCCACTTGACTGTGTATTGTTCCTAAACACATGCACAATAAAGTCTCATCAATTCCAGTTCACCAGATAAAACATTTGACAGTAGATAGAAATTGAACTGTTGCTATTCAAACAGGTGGAAAATGGATATTCATGTGTAATTTCACCATGCATTAAGCAACTTAGAGCAAAATGCTTGATTTAGATTTACAGCAATCTCCCTAAAGGCAAGGCTGTATTTCTTTTAATTATGTTAAGCAGTATTGCGACACGCTGCCAAGTGAGAAAATGAAAAAATAAAAGCCACTCAAATTGCTCAGCTTTAAGCTAGAACACCGAATAAAAATGCTTTGCAGCTAAATGACAAAAGAGTAAAGAAAAGAAAACATCTGCTACAAAAGGAAATGTGCACTTTGGGTATTTATTTTAAGGTCTAATCATAACATACACGTGTTTTTGTTTTTACTCAAGCCACAATATATGTTGTAATTTTAAAAGAGCAGAGCATTATTTTTGGATGAAATAATCACAGAATTCAGGACTGCAGAAGGGCAAGTAAACCAGTGAAAAATTTTTGGTTTAGACTAAGAAAGAACATTTATTTTCTAATGATTCAAGACCAACAGCAATATATATATTAGGTATTATCACAAAATAACTTTATCTGTGGCATATACTAAACCTATCACCTCAGCTATCTGGCAACTTCACAGACCTGTTTTCAAGTATTTCCTATAATACCCGCGTGTCATTACACTACTTTTAACTTCATATATACACTAGTAAATTTATGCCTTCAAATAAGCATCAATCTGTAGCACTGGACCATATGAACCACCACAACTATTTGATTTTCTCTATAAATATTTTTCTAAAACTGTATCCCTAGCAAAAATGAGTAAAATACCACTGAGGTCACATCTTCATCCACATTCAACTGGCATGTCAGCACACAAGTTGGGATTTTGCTATTTCTGCACACGCTGTTCATCTGTTTGGAACTAGAGAAGGTATTACAAGACCCTGCTCAAAAACTCTTCTGATTTATAGAAATAGGTCATATCTTCAGGCCTCTACGGAAAGCTAATTTAGATTTAAATTCTCGTTGAAAGTCCAGTTTAAATTATCCTAAATAATCTACATGGAATTATGCAGCAATGTGCCTTGCACACGATGAATCACAGATAAAGCCTGAAGAACCACAGTTCATTCACAGTTCTAATGTAAATCTACATTAACGCTCCTCTGTCTGCAGGGTATCAGCCTTAAACTTTATTAAACATACATGTCATACAAATTTATAGAAATTTCATCTGCAGAAAGGTTTATTTCAGTGGTGAGTCTAGGTACTACTTTCACGGCTTCATTTAAATGCTGCCTACTTGGAGAGGCTCTCCACTTTTTCCTGAGGCAAATGCAAAGGCTACTATTCTGCCAACAAATTTGTATCTGCAGATCACACTTACGCACCTTCCCACAATTTTTTAGTTCAAAATAGTATGAAATTTTTATTTGTAAATTAAGTACCAAACAAAAGCTGACCTCCATTTTGTAAACAAAACATTTGACTATGAAATATGAAAAACTGAACACAACTCATTACCCTTTCTGTAAATAATAATCATGCACATTTGCTTTTAGATGGCTTTTAAAGGAATTACAACGGCCTCAGAAAGAACCATCACAGTACTATGTCATATCATACATACAATTTTGTAACCATTGAAAGGATTAACAAATATAAGAAGATAATTTAGTTTTGTTAATCAACAAAGAATTTCTACATAAAAAAAATTAAAGAAAAATACTTCATATATTTTTAAAAACACATCCTTCGTTAATCATCACTTTGGTATTAAATGCAAGAATAATTAAATGTAAAAACAATTTTTAAAAAATCAGTTTTGAAACAGGAAAATAGAGCAATGACTGTGTGATAGAGATTCAAAATTTTAAAAAGAAAAGTTATAACTGAAAGTCTTAAGTATAAATAAGAATGTCACAAGTCAAAGTAGCATACTTGGGAATAAAAACATTTAGGAATTATGGCACACAAGTCTAGAACTGAAACAAATATTTCTACCTGGAAGATACTAAGTATCAACAAAACAAAGGTATGTGGATGTATTGGCTGAGCTGGATTCTATGAAGTATTGATCACATGGAATTGATTGTACCTTTGGACTAGTACAAGCCTTTACAATTATGTGACTAGGGTTGCATATAACTCTGAGATTACAGTAAAAAAAAAAAAAAAAAAAAAAAAAAAAAAAAGAAAGAGTTTACTTGTCCTTAGCCAGCGTCTAATAATGAGTTTTCTAAATGAATGTGGCAGAGCTGCAATACATACTTTATAAAACATAAAATATGTAAGGAAGCTATAGAGAAAAAAAATAAACATGCCATCGGGTACTTGCTTGAAGCTCTTCTTTTTTCTGGGGCTCAACTGGCCAAAAAGGAGTAAATACACTACACCACACAAGAATCAGAAGACAAAAGCAGACATTTGAAACAGAAGACAACATATTTATCAAATTTCTTCCTTATATTTTTCTGACTTATTTAAATAATCAAATTCATCTCACACCATATATTAAAGACATCAAACAGCAATGCTTTGGAAAAAAATATTCCATTTTGTTTTGAGCTTGAATAGCCACAATAATGGAGTTTCTGTATTCTTCACCTCCTTCTCAGGGGAAAAAGAAAAAGCCCCTTTAGAACAGTTATCAATTACAAACCAATACTTGTTTACATTTCTTAATCTATCTCAGAATGCAGAATTTAAATTACTACAGGCACACACACAAAAAAAAATCTAACTTGTATTTTAAGCTGCCTTCTCCCCCCCTGCCCGGAGCCACCCAACTGTGTTAATTTGTTAATTGACTAAATATTCAAATAACAACAAATAGTAAAAAACTGCTACAGTCCACAGAAGCACTGAAGTCCACTGAAAATCACTGCTCAAGACTTATATGAAAAAAAACAAAAAAGAACAAAAAAAAATCCTTTAACAGATGGGGACTCACACACATATCTAGATGCATTCTTTACTAAAAGAATCTAATGCAGAACGTAGCTCAGTATATAATATCTTCTGCGTGGTTAAATTCTAGCAAGCTCTTTACAGAGACGGAAAGAACATCATGCTCATACATAGGGGAGATTTGTTCTAGTAAAAACAATCCCTGTTAAGTCTCTAAAAAGCACAGCCTATAGGAAAAACATGGTGACAGAAGATCTCTCCCAAAAAACAAACAAAAAAACAGCTGACTTGCAAATGAGTACTGCTTGTCAGCTTCCTTCACACAGTTTAGGGAGATACACTTAGGAGAACAAATCTTTTCAAGACACTGCCATAAACTATAGTAAGATACTGGTCTGAAGTCCACACACAAAATGAAACATTAGATTTTTTTCCATTAAATTAAATAATACGCTTTCAAATGAAAGAAATGAGAGGTGGTTCCTGTGGTATTAAAAGACCACTTTTTTACCCATCATGTAAGTATGCCAACCTAACATGCAATCCAGTAACAACTTTTAAAGCTCAGCTCAGATCCTTAAAGTAGTAATGGTCTTCATTTATAAAAATAAATAAATAAATAAATAAATAAAACCAAGAAAAAAAAAAAGGAGGATATACTTAATGTTAAATGCACTTTGAGGAATGTTTTCCTGCATACTTCTGTTGTGATGCAGGACTACTGTCTGCACTGAAATTACAAATGCCCTTTAGCACCCTATAGCTTGCATAGTTCCTTCATTTCCTCATCCCTCCTATACAGGGCGTAACACCTTCCACCCAAAAGCAGATCACGTGGAGTGATCTCCAAGTGCTAGGAGCACTAGATACAAACACGCATACAGAAAGGACATCTCAGAAAAGTAATAATTAAAAATAAGCTGCTATTTCTCATTTGAATGTCTAATGACTGTTTCAGGAAATCCACCTTTGGTGGTATTTAGAAATTCAGCTGGAGAACATCTTTAAGAACAACGTGCAGCCTTCTGTAGTCCTCGCTCCTTGCAATGGTTTTACTTGCCATAAACAGGAGACTAGGGTTCTTCTAATCGTGCTTAACAAAAAGCAAATTCAAATGCAGATTGCTCATTTTGATGGAAATCCTTAATCTGTTTTACCAGCAACTCTGGATGGAGCACAGCAGAATAACAAGTTGCTCGAAGAATTCCGATTCCTTCTATTCTCCTAGTTGAGGCAACTATGAGCATAAATGTCCCCAGCATTAGCTCATATAAAGGCACCTCAGAAGAACAGAGACAAGACTGAAGGAGTTTTAACCACCAGAACACCCTTAACTTCAGACCGTCTTATACCTCAGTGCGCTGCCTATGCCACAGTTAGTGAATACAAAAAGGCTGGAATTTACATCTTGATCATATACACGGACACGTTTCAGCTCCTGAATATTAGGTAAGATTACAAAAAGCAGACACGTCAGATGGAATGAAAGCCTTTAGATAAACCAAGCTGTTCTCGTCTTGCCACCTGATTACACTGATCTTTGTAGATCTCTTCCTGACATTGACATAAGTGTCAGGATCATCCAGCAGCAGAGAATTTTCATAATTGTAAGCTAACTACCAGATGCAAATTCCAGGTTAAACAAAATCTGTAACATTCCTGAAATGCCATTCCAAGCCATTCCAAGGATTGTTGAGATACTGGAGCACTACTAACTTGCAAAATATTGTACCTTTTACTGATAATGATTTTGATGTACAACGTACAACTCAACAGCTTCCTGTATGATGGGTATGAGGAAGCAAGCACCATGGGACAGGAAAACAAGCCCTGTAGTTCCAGAGAGCTAGAAGGAGAGGATAGTGTCACAATGTTCATTTTCAGCGTGCAGATTACCTATTTAAGCTTCTTTAGATTCCGGACAGATGAGCTGCCCTTTCCCCATTTCTCCTCAGTATTACACAGCTGGTGTAGAACCTTTTCATATAATAGAAAACTATAAAGTCTATTCTTGCGTTTTTCCTTATTTCCTGGAGCCCATAACCAAAACAACTTACTCAGTCTAACCAGCAGTTCAGGAGTTGCAATCCATAAAATACGGCATATCTCAAGATCCAAGCCAGGATGATTTCCTGGAATGCTTTCAGAACATAGAAGAGAGTCCAGTGTTGTAAGTGGATATACATAAAACTAACAATACCGAAAAATGGGTTTTGTCGAAGAATATACTGCAAATCAGGGCACTGACAGACACTTCCAGCTCTCTTAAGCTGCTAACAGGCATAGCACGGTCTCAAGAGGAACAGTTCTTACCTGCTGAACTGGTTACTTTCCTAGTCCAAAAGGCTTTTAAAAACAAGCAGCCTTTCAGTACCTTGCCTAAGAATTAAGTTTATCAAACTAAAATTTGCAAGTTACTCAACAGTATCCAAGCTTCCCTATTTCAAACATATCACAACCTAATGCAATTCATCTTAAATTTTTCCCAAGGTTTAAGCAGAATTCATGCTACAGAAATTATCTGTGATTCTAGCAAAGACTGTACATTGTTCAGGGAGAAGTGGGATGCTAAGATGGCTCTGTATAAACAAACATAGTCTTTGCTCTCTCCACTACGCCTATGAAGAAGCTCACTGACATTCCCCAGAATGAAACAGCAACAAGTAGTAAAATGCTAAAAATGTGACTTTTATTGGAGTAAGGGGAGAAGTGATTCCTTGAAGTGTGCTGATATTGAGATGGTGCACAATCTAAGTCTTATTTTCTGAATTAGAACTGAATGTGCAAGCACCCTTTATAGGAAAAGGTACCTACTCTGTTTGCTCTACCAGCGTAGATGACTTGATTGTAAACTTGCCTGACAGCATTTTCTTGCTAAATTCAAGCGAGTGAAAGCAGAATGTAAGTTCCTAATTTATTTGAACTCATGGGAATCCAAACTTGTATCAAAGGAACATCACAATTTTAGAAACTGGAAGAGACAGTTATAACCTAGAAAATACTATAACCAAGCTACTAAGCAATAGATTTCACCACAGTAAAATACAATCAATAGTTACATAAAATATTGTTAACTGCTCAGTTTTAACATCCTGATTGTCATTTGTGTGCCATGCTTAATTGCAAATGAAATTTTAATCTAACAGTTATTAACTTATCTATTCAGATCAATAATTACTAGGTAAACAGCAAAAAATACTTACCCCTCTTTCTATGTGATGATGCCAAATCCAAGTCAACATTTCGTCTTCCACTCTAGATTAAAAGATTAACAAAGTCATCATTTCTTAAAATGTACAACAAAAAGTCCCCAAGATTGTAAACTGACAACCTTAAAACCAAATACAATGAGATTAAATAGCACATTTACTTCACTAAAACAACCTAAGTTAATGAAAAGAACATACAAAAGCATAACACACTACTCAAGAAAAACATTACTTATTGTAAATAACTGCCATAAAAAACAGCAGCAGGGAACCCAAAGCCTCACTAAATATAATATAAATAACAGTGTACCAAAGAACAATTTACATAAATCCTTTTTGGGAAGTGAATTCTTTTTAATAAAAATAAAATTAAAGAAAAACACAACTTTCTGAAACATGAATTCCCACCAAGAAAATACGTCTACAATCTCTAAGTATGTAAGGCCAGTTTACCTACCAGTGAATAACCTTCTTCATCTGATTCTGGCTGAGATAAATCAGATTCACTTCTTGACTTAATTAGTCTATAGCTCGAGCTTGCATGGATTGAGCGACTCTCTGCAGTAAGACTTTCACTCCTGCTTCACATGCACACACAAAGTAAATATTTCTATTAGGCAAAAGTAACAGTTAATCATCAAATTCATCAGGTACCACAATTTTGGGAGAGAAAAGCGTCACAGAACATCACAAGACTATACCACAGACAGGAGAAAAAAGCAATCTAATGTCTTCACTTATGCCAGTAAAGCATATTTGTAAACCCTGTTAATTCTTTACACCCTTACTGGTCAACTGAAATGCTGGTAGTCTCAAATGGCTGATCATTCAAGAACTGTATTTTTGCTCACTATTATATTGCTACTAAGGCTTAAGAAAATACAATTACAGTAATAAAAAATCCAAACAGAAATGAGATTCAGAAAAAAACATGGAATTTTTAACTACATCAAATTATTTGTACAACAGAGGAACTGGACTTTGTTATATCTCGTCCTCGTTGCTAAGCCAAATTCTTAAACATAAATATGGTCCCCACAAGATAAAAAACACTCAAACTCTTAATTAAGGTTTTGTCAGTCTGGAGGCACGAAAATTGAGACCAAACACTATTCTCAACAAAAACATTGACACAGCTCTAGGCAAAAACCGTTCTTCAAAAAAAAAAAAAAAATTCTAATAATCCTCAAAGGAAAGCTGAGGTTATTTAATCAATCATAAAGGAAACACATAAGAGCAAACAAATTCAGGGAATCCCACCTCGTCATAAGTCCAATCCCCTCAGGAGCACTCGAGGGAGGCTGCTGTAACTGTCCATCCTCCCTGCGCTTCTGGATCTCCTCGATAACGGGGCTCACTCCTAGGATGAGCAAGGCACAGCGGTGGATCACAGAGTTGCACGCAGTAGTATACACATCTTGACCCTCCGTGAGATCCGTGCTGATTCTCCGCTCTTGCTGAGACTGAGGAGGTTGATCATCAAGTCTAGTCCCCGGCCCAGTGTTCATCCTGTCTCGATCCCGACTGCGAGCGACTTCACGGGCTGATAGGAAACACTGAAATATTTCTGTAACATACAACACAAAAAGGTCTCAACTCCTAAATAAAATTCTATGGAACAAAATACTTATCTAGAGCTTAGGCCAGAAATTGCTCCACTAGAAAGCACAAAAAATATTTTTCCAACCGTGAAAGAATAAATTAATAATACAAAGCTACAAAAGAAGTCACACGAACAGGTTAAATTAAGCATTAATATAACATGAATTTTAAAATTAGGAAAACTTCGACAGAACTTAAACACTTATCAGTATCTTACTACAAATTCGAATCTAGTTTAGTCCACTGTTATGAAAAATTTCATTCAACAGTGTACAATTTTGTTTTCAAGACTCAGAGTAAGACAACCCTTCAGTCTACTACATACAAGATCATTTAAAACAAGTAAATATATTAATTAATTACATATATGCTGAGGGAAACTCAGAGACATATTAAATGGAAGCTCAGAAAAAAGAATATGAAACCTTTTAGTCCCATATTTAATATATATATAAGAAGCACTAATTTATATGTCAGATGTCCTGAGAATTGCCTAGATTGGCAGTTCATTTGCCAATCCATTTGACATTCCATTATGTCAAAGTTCTTTTGACTCAAAAAGAGCACTTAATTTTTGAAATTTTTATCTGGATAAACATTAAAAGTTTATGTCATTTCCCCATTTTTCCTTTGACAGGAAAATATACCGTTCTTCCAAAGCACACCAAGACATTCACATGTGTAGCTAGTACTTACTACCAGCTGTCATAACTTCATGCTCTCTTTCCTCCTCTTCGTCTTCTTGATCTGGATGTCCTTCTTCTCGGTCTCGTTCTGCTTGCTCCTCCATTTCTGCCTCTTCATCAATTGTACGAGTAAAAGAATGTTCTTGTGCATCAACATCAGCAGATTCCTGGTTATCTAACATCTTGATTAAAAGAAAAAAGAAAAAGTCTACAGTGAAATTACTTCTCACCAAAATATAAAAAATGAATATAATGGGACATGAGGCATTAAAAAAAAATCCTTCCTATCAAAAGATACTTCTTTTATATATATATATGTATATGTATATATAAACAAACAAGACAGTTGTTTATGTTCAAAGTTGGGAAATTTAAGTTTTTTAGCAAAGTAATTCAAATTATTTGGAGAAAAATATTGTCTCTTTGCAATGCTTAAAGATTCATGGGTCAAACTTTTGACAGTTCAGCATCAAATGCTTTAGCAGCCACTGTATATTACCTCAATCCAGTTGCTCAGTCTACATCTAGGATTTCAGAATCCTGGGGTACAGCACACTAATGCTATGTTTACAGCTAAAATTATGCCTCAACTGTACTCTATGTTGTCAATAATTTGCTAAAATTGACTTATCACATCTAGTACAAAATCCTGACAATTTTTCAGCTAATTTAAACAAAAAAAGAATCCTGCAACATAAATGAAACTAACATTTGAATATGTTGCGTTATGCACTGAATTTATCTGCAAACTATGAATAATGGAATATATACTTCCACTCTTACCCATCTGTCTCTTGAGGATGATCTTGTCTGAATAAGCTCCATGTTCTTGCAAGCAAGCAAGCGACTTCGAACTTTATATACACAACGGTATACTTCCGCCAAGGCTTTGCCAGGCTGGTACCTACAGAAAGAGACCCAAAATTCAAAAGATAGTACAAACTTTCTCTTAGAAAATGTAATTGAGCTTTTAAAGGCATCTTTAGTTACTTGCCTGCTCTCACCACAAGCTTGACTAAGCAAACTTGTATGTTTCAGAAGAGCTGCGAGAACAAATCTGGACACCGTATCCAGTAGTGATTCATTACTTAAGGTTGCTGTATCCCAATCTGAAAACAAACAGGATTCATCAAAACTGGGTACCGTTTCCAGGCAATTAAATACATTTTCAATGACATCATGAAAAATATCCTCACTGCTTTACATCATCTAAATATTTTAAGAAATGTTTTAAGAAATAACCTTATTGTCTACCAAATCTCCATGAAGTGACACAGTTTTTTCCTGGAACAAACAAACACTTTTCTACCTACATATATATTATCTTATTAAATATTACTTACGAATACTGGTAAACTGATATGGAAATTACAAAGACCTATCTGGTCATCTGAGTATGGAGCTTGGTGTAACACACTTGCTGCCCAGCAAGTCTCTGCATCTGATGCTCTGCAAGCGGCCACCATGGAGCCTTTGGTCAGCTTGTGTCGCAAAGGGAGCTGGGCTTCCCTTCCTCCTCAAGCATTCCATTCCACATCCACAATAGAACAGATTAGCCCCCTCATCCCACACCTTGCAACTGGCCAAAGACTTTTACTGGAATTCCTACTGGCAGCAGAATTTTCCGAACAGCACGTGACAGTGTATGCTGTCCTCTTGCTTTGGCAGAACTTAAGCAGATGATCCCTACCTCCAGCAGAGCAATATTTAGTGCATCTCCTTAAAAAGGAGACCTAGGAGCCAGGGTAGGAGGCAAGTTATAGACATCAAACATGAAGAACCATTAACCCTGCCTGTAGCACAAGCCCCCTAGAGACTGGAAGGCACAGGATGGTCACATTTTGTGACTTATTTCACCTTCCCCTATTTCCTTACCCACTCCGATCAACTTTTCATTCTAACTGCAAGTTTCAGCCTACTTTACTAAGAAAAGCATGCAACAGCAATCTAGACAGCTTATCCAGCAAACTAAATTCTTTTTGTTTCTAATTTGGAAGGAAAAAGTACACTGAACTGCATGTTTGCCTGCACTGGAAGCTATGCCAAAAACCAATACAGAGAAGGGTAAACAGTGGACCTCACAGCAGAAAACTAAAAGACATTTATTATTAAGAATGGAAGTCTATTGCCAAAGAAAATACAATACAACGCATCCCCCCCCCCCCCCTTTTTTTTTTTAAATACCTTACCTTTGCTAACAGCATAGTCTTGCATACTGATCCAGAGGCTCCGTGCTGGCTCTTTTGCACAACCCAAGGCCAAATCAACATACACAGTAATCTCAGGTCTCAGCTTATAATCGAAA
Source organism: Tinamus guttatus (assembly GCF_059628265.1). NCBI lineage: Eukaryota > Metazoa > Chordata > Aves > Tinamiformes > Tinamidae > Tinamus > Tinamus guttatus. Next base: position 16,677,041 of record NW_028288538.1, read on the forward strand.
GGCTTCTGTTCTTCATTTCCAGATAGGGCCACTTCTAATAAGGAGCTCATGCATTTGTCTGACAGAAGGGAAGTACTTAGGGAATTAAACTTGACAATTTTGAGCATTACATGCATTTACCTTTAACAGCTTATAAAACAGCTTACTCTCTTCTTTTTATTCAAGAAAGAAAAAAAAAAAAGCTTCATTGCCCAATTAAAGTCAAAAGTTAGGTAAGGAAAAGAGTTATAATTCATGTAAAAATGTATGAAAATCTAGAAGAAAGTGTAATCCAACTGCCTAAATACCATAATGCTCCATCATTTTTATAGCCATATAGCCATATAGATGCAGTTAAAGCATCTTCAAATGCACGTTAAAAACAGTCACATAACTGATGTCTAATCTAGTACATGGTTAGTGTTCACCTCTACAGGGGCACCCTGCTGACATTCAAATTACTCCTCGCCAGGATCCCCCATCTTTTTGCTGAGAGACTCCTTGCCAGGCAGCCTCCCAACAAGCACTGCTACGTGGGGCTACGTCATTCCAGGTGTAAGGCCTTGCTTTCACTTTGGCTGACTTTCTTCAAATCTTCTAAGCACATTCAATTTGCTGAGGTTCCCCTGAAGGGCAGCCATACCCTACAGTACCAATCAACTTCCCTTCTTCAACTTGCCCACCCCAAGTTAAAACTGGCTTTCCGCAATTTGTCACACCAAAACGTGTGACTTTTTTCATCCCAAGTCCCATCCTGAGTCTCATCTCAAATCATCTCAAGATGATTTTTCTCATTTTAAGTCCCCAAATTGAGAAGAGCAGCTCATTAAATACTTTATTTCTCCTATTTCTCTGTAGTGAGATGTTTTGATTATTTATCTTAGAAGATAGATGAAATTCAACCAATCACTGCAATATTGAGAATACTATAACACATATAAATATTTAAATGCCTTTTCTAACCTATCTGACACAACTTCAGTTACTGCCACCTACCTCAAGATTACTAATTTTGCTAAGCAGCAGCACTTTAGGAATATGCACAGTTAGATTCATCAACTTCAGAAAGTTTAAAATTGCATACTCTACTGTCTGGCCCTGCAACTCCCACAGCCCTCAGGGTTTGAAATACATTACAAAGCACCAAGATGTGTTTCAAATCCACAAATACAGCAAGCTAGTATTTAACACCTTACCTAAATGAGGAATATCCATTTCAACTCCATCACTGAAAAGTGGTGTTTTTAACCAGTAGGCTGTATCTTGCTCCTCCGGGGACACTGGGGGTCCTTGTAGCATGCCACCAAGACATCGGCCGATAAGCAGAGCTACAGTTCTCTCTAGATCAACAAGCCATACCCAAGACTGGGCAGGCTGTGGTAGCGGCACTCCAGCCGGATCAATTAATTCAGGTCCACCTAAAAATATCAGCAATGAACCACCAATTTAGTCAACAATTCATAGAAGTGAAAAATTATGTCCAAAATTAATTTCCAAAAGCTTAAGTGCACATTTATTCCTGTTGCCAGTTAATAGCAGATTTACCCCCTCAGACAAGAATATGTAAACTGAAGAAACAGCAGTTGGGACCAACAATTCACTTAATATTGGAATGTCATTGTCAGTAGAAGCCATCACCATTTGTGGCATGGCTATTCATAATGAAGTAAAAGCCCCCTCAAATTTTGCCCAAGTGCGTACCTTGCCCAGTATATATTTCCCTGCATATCTCTGGGCTAACACGCATGCATAGATGATACAAACAAGATTTTCTCTCTTCAGATTTATTATAATGAATGACTGCAACAGTGCTTCTCCTCAAGCTGGTTCCTGACAGAGCTTCTAGTATCTACCTTCTTATCTTACCATGGGAGTAAGACTAAGTAAGACTGACTAACCTAACATCTCATTTGGGATTCTGCCACTCTTCTAATATACAATTACATCCTTATCACCACTTCTTATAAGGAAAATTGCACAATTTGACTACCAGCTTTTTAGAACTGCATAAAAAGTCAGCTTAATTATGGCAAAGTAAAATACCAAGTTTTTTTGTTGTTTTCCTTTCAGATATTCCATTTATCCCAAAAAAGCATAGCAAAGTGTTTCTCTGTGCATAACTAGCGAGTCCTTGTTGTGAAATAACAGTATCAATTTATCAGCATTAACTGTTCCAAAGCTCTTATTGTGTCTTTCCTTCTATTATGAGATTTCTGGGAAAGACTCCCAGTACAAGAATGTGTTGCTACTAATGGTTTAATCCTGCAGGTTTTCCCGCTCACAATTTACATACTTCACTGCAAGCACGCTCTCCACTGCATACAGGAAAGAGCACTCTCAATAAGCAGAAAAATTTGGCAAAGACACTGACGGAAAATCAATAATTAGTTAAATGTGACATCTCCTATCCCAGGCATCTGTCGTTTTACTTGGATTTTTTTATTTGGTTAACACTACGACTTTCTGGTGGGGAACATTTGGAAAAGATTCCAAGGATAATGCACATTTATTAAGTTTTATCACACTACATAATAGGAAGTCAAAATGGTATTGGGACCTGAAGGTAAATACATCATAACAAAATTAGGGTGTCTTTTGGAAATAAAACATGTGAAATATTTTCAAGTATGATGACCCTTGATGTTTAGGTTCAATATTTATCTTCCACACCCCTCTTGTATTCCCACTCAAGTCAATACACTTTCTGGTCTATCAGAATTAAGAAATTTGCCTATAGCTCAAATATTTCATGCAAGGAACATTAATACACTTTAAGATCATTTAAGATCAAAAGTGTGTAATTATTATTCTTACCATGAAGCGGCCACTGTAATTCTTGATCTTCTAATAGGGCTGCAGCAGGTAACAGTCTGTTAAGACGATCTAAAGGCGGCAACAGATCTAGCAGGTAGCTCAGCAAGGGCCGAGCTACTGACACAGGCAGCAACAACAGCGAGTTGACAATCTGCGAGAGCATACTGCCAGCTGCAGACACGTAAATAACATCTGCAGAGGAGGGGAAAAAAGTGGAGAATTATATTCCAAGCACAGTATGGCATGTAGCAGAGAAATGCATAAAGATATCTCAGCTCTCTCAAAATGTCTCAACTGCACGTTCTGAATTGGAGATTTCGTTTAATAACTATAAAAGCATATTTACTTTTTGCACTTTTCAGAACTTAAAAAATCTGATCTCTAGAACTAACAAAACTGAGATGACCGCAGAGACAGTATCTTCTACTTTGTACTTTTCCTATGGACAAAGTGGTCTATCGAAAGCATGAACTGTGTGTTACGCCAGGGTAGAAAGACACTTTCCTCTTTTTTATATGCCTGGGATGCCTACTTTATACTGCTATAGGGAAAACAAACACGTGTTTTAATTATGTAAATAAATAAAAATTATATAAATAAAATAAAATAAACCCTGTCAGGTTAACTCACTGCTTTAAGCTTATGGTGCCCCCATTACTGACTCTTCCACAATCATTTACCTCTCAGTTTTTCCCCAACACTACCATTCCAAGAGCTTTCTTTCAGCAGTGTTGCAGACCGGGAATAGATATCTGTAGCGTGAGGCAGTAAAAGCTGAAGATGCTTGTGAAGCAGAGCTACGCTGCTGGAATTCTACACAGAAACGAACAAAAAATATAGTAATAATAATACAAATGTATTTAAGGGGTTCATTATTTCAAATATTCTAATTTTCAAATACTTGGAAATTTTTTCACAGGAATATTACCCCATATTTGCATTCATGCACGCTAAATATCTTTTTCCCTAAAAAAAAAATACAATAAAGACACACACCTCACTAACACTGTTGATGTGACAATAAGCCAGCAACTGTTTCTGCAGTGAACATAAGAGCTCATGAAGATGAGCAGGCTGGCTGTTTTCTGATGCTGATGTCCCCAGTAAAAATTTATCACTGTTTTTTTCCAGCTCTCCAAATGCTTGATCCTATTTAGACAAAAGAAAAAAAAATCTGTTCACTCTTCAAATACTCTGATAGTTTACTACCATCAAAAACTTATTAAAAAAAAATCTTTAGCATTACATCTCTGGTTATCAAAGCAAACTTGAAATTACAGTCATTTAGAACGTCAGAAAAGTCATTGTGACTGCCACTAAGAAATAACCTTTCTATGCTCTAGAAAGGTTATTTTCAGATGAGAAAATATTTTTTGTTCAACTCGAGGAAGAAATTCTTTGACATTAAAAACAAAGCTAACAAAAAAAGTGAATAAAATGCCTTAACATACGGTATAGAATCCCAAGTTTCTTAGGAGAGTCTTCATCAAAATTTCAGCTAGATGAGTATCTGGGTGACTGCTCTGGACAGCATATGTCTGATCAGACATATTTCCATAGCTGATGCATAATGAGGAAGCTTCTGTGGCATCAGATGGTGAGCTATAGCCAAGCAAAGAAGCTACATGGGTGTGATCTTGTAAGCTCGTCAGAATAATATCCAATTGCATTCTCTAAAGAAAAATATTTAGAAATGAAAAAAAACAAACATACTTGTTAATGAAGACAAAGCAATGAGCTAACAGGAAAAATTATCAAGCATTGTTAAGCAGTAAAAATATTTTCTAGTGAGACATGTAAATAGCTGGAGAATTTTAATCAACAAAATGTAGTTTTTGTTGCAGATTTTCAATTTAGATAATAGATGAATTCTATCAGGAAATTGCTTGCTTTCAAAGCACAACATATTTTTTTCAACTTACCTGTCCTTTTGATAAACTCTCCCATCTATCAGGACCTTGTGGTAGGAGAGAATGCAGTAATTCCATTCTCTCTCGCAATGGAGGAAGTAACATAGTTGCTCCTACTGAGAGAGTCTCAATCACAACCTAAAATTAGAGTATCAGAAAATGCTTCCATTTAGTGGGGAAAGAAAATTTACCAACTCAGAGCATTTACAGAAAACAAACACCATGTTAGCCTTAAAACCTTCATATAATTTTATTTAAGTAAGAATTTCAACCCATTAGAGCATTGTTTTTATTAAAAGATAAAAAGCACAGGGCACCCTGGAGAAATGAAGTGAGACTAATATACTGTCTAAGGAATACAATTTTTTTTTCAGATGAAATTGTAATGATAGTAAACCTTATTTGAAAATTAAACTAAACTAAATCCCTGCCTTGCACAAGTTCATCCCATTTTTCAAGGGCCACCATATAGTAAATAAAATGGTTAGATGGCTCTTTCTGAAGAAAATTTGAACTTTTTTTGTATTGAGAATTCACATCTCTTATAGATCTACCGTATAATTTTCATGACTCTGCCCAGCAATTTTCCCACATCTGATTTAGACTTGTCATAATTAAGTTCTCTGCTCTACAACTTTAATTCCACAGATTTCTTACCACAGTTTTCCATTGAGAGAATAATCTTCTACTTCTTTACTTGAGGCATCAATAAATATTAAATGTAAAGAGCTGTTATCCTGGGCATAGACTGCATATACTACCGGGGAGATTCTGTTTCATTTAAGCACACTCCAAAGGTTATTTGACAATGTTACTTCACAAGCAAACTGCACAGCACCTTTTCCTCAGAGTTATGGAAAAATTACATAGAAGCCTGATGCTGTCAAGATAGCATCTTGTCAGCTCAAGTACGCAATCGCTATGAATTTCCATGACATTCTATACTTATTCTATTCTTCTTCTATACTTATTCTATACTTTATTCTATTTCATTTCTTCATTCTCATTTTTCCAAACTCCAGTTTTTTTAGGCTCTTTACTAGAAATAATAATTTAAAAGATAGAGGCGGAGAGAAGTATCATACAGAAATTGTTACGAAAGCATTTTCCTCATTTTCCTCATTTTCCTCTGCTTGTGTGCACAGATTAACATTTATTTAGACCATACCAAATACATTAACTAATGATGGTGATTAAATTTCTAACTTTAACTAGGAAAATTAGTAAGTCAGAACCAATTCCATCAGTGCCACCTTTAAAAAGTCAGACTATGGAATCTATAAACAGAGAGCTTTGTTTGTTTTTAAAGCAGAATTTTTACATGTAAAAATCTTACTTCCTGAATTTCATCTGGGACAGAAGAGTCCATCAGTCTAAACAACAAATTTCGAAGAGGACCAGCTTGCCGGCCAAGAATACTGGTAGCTACACCCCCAGCCAACGCAAGTGCAAGATGATTAGAAAGCAGCTTCAGGCACAATTTCAGAAAATTGTGATGTTCCCTGCAAAAAGAAACACATACTTAACTTTTCCTCCTATTTCACTGATTTCTGCACCATGATTTTTCACTCAGAAGGATGAGCAAATAACAACTACGACTTTAACAAATTCCCCTGAAAATCTACTGCCTACTTTCTTAATGAAAACAAAATCCTACATCACAGAAAGAAGTCTTTTTGGAGAAGGGTTTCAAGGAACATTCAGCTCCAATGCAGTCTCATAAAATAAAGGGCAAAATCCTTTCAAAATAAATGAACAGGCAGATATTCTTCACATGAATGAAAAAATAAACCCTTAGGGAAGTAATACATGCACTCTCAGAACATTTACAAATAAAACACTGAATTAAGACGGGAAAGTCTTGGTATTAATTTCCAGTCCAAGAACCTTAAAAAAAAAAAAAAAAGTAATGCAGAATTTGTGAAGAAAGAAAAAAACATATTTTATTTGAATTTTATATAAGTCTACATTTGGGTGTTTGTTCCATTTTCTGGATATCCTCCCAGAAAAAAAGGTGTAAATGCATAAATACTACAAGAATCGTTAAGGAAGGAAGGAAAATGCTCCCTACATACCTCATCCAAACCAGAAGAGTACAATGTCTTGCCCACTAGCCTCACGTTTTGTGAGAAGCAAATTGCATTTTCAAAAGCTATTATCTATCTTTAAAAAAAGAAATAAAACACACGGAACTGACTGTGAAACCTCAGATTGTCCACTATGAGTCACTGACTGTAACAGCCGTAAATTACTGAAACTAAAATATTATGCTTCATTACCGCCTTTGAAAGACAAATTAGTTCCTGAAATGGACATATTTTGGTCATTCAGATAGAAAATAGTGTAGCTATTTGACATCACCTGAATGACAGAGTCATATGTAACCTTTTAAAAGGTCTCTAATGCATTCTGAATCGCTCTTACTTCTCTAGAGGAAATCAACACACTGAGCTACTAGAAAATGCCAGCTCACACCCTCACGTACTAAAAATGCTTCTAGGACACTATCCCAAATCTTTAACAAGTAAAGAGGGCACTGGGTTTTTATCAGTGCACCAATTGCAATCTAAAGCACAAGAGGCTACTATAGCTCTGGATTTGAGCACCATATATTTGTTAGTCAACAACTCAATGACGGATTGGTATCTATCGCTACAGAATTTTCTATTTTTTTTTGCCTAAGCTTAATAGTAAAGGAGAGCAAGTAGGCACCCACTAAAAATGGTTCCAAGGTGAAGAATTAAAGAAGCTGAAACAATCCAGAAATAGTAAGTACATTTTAATTATAAAGAAAATATGTTTTAAAGGATAACTCTAAGAGAAAATTCAAATAAATTCCAAACAAAAGATCCTGTTACAGCTTGAAACACTGAAAGGTTCTGTGCTTACAAACAGGTAAAATACATCCAAAAGAGCAAAGCAAACCTGACTTTTGCTCATTAAAGAAAAAAAAGACCAGGACCAAACCACACATCACAACTGTAGAAAACAAAGGGAATGTTTTTTTTTTAAAAAAAAAAAAAAAAAAAAAGCAAAACATGCACATGCTGTGCATACCTTGATGAAGGAAAAGGAAGAGGGGGAATTTCACTGTTAATTTTGTCACAGTAGCGCTCCAGAAATGAACGAAGATGTGAAAAGGTGCTTTCTTCGAGGTCTACACAATATGGTCTGTGCCATGCCACAACTTGTCTGGAATCAAACATCATGATAAAGCATTAAAGATACTCAAATCTGTGTAACAAGCTAACAGTTTGTTAATTAAAGTACAACCTAGAAGGAAACATTTATTTCTTAAAACAAACTAGTATGATTGAGGCAAACTAATTTCCTTATCCTTGCAAGTATTTTTTGCTCTCTCTCCTGTGAAGGTTTTTACAAATTCAGTACTTTCCATTTTAAAATGAAAACACCTACAATGTCACAAACACAAAAACTGTATTTCTGCTGATCCATGCAAAAGTTGTCAAAGTTGTTTCAGTATAAATGACAGCATATAAGAAGACTTTAATATAGGCAAATTTCCAAAGGGAGAGCATCACCCGGTATTATTTAAGCGTTACTATTTCTTTTTTTATTATTATTATTTTTATTATTTTTAATTTAATTTAGTAATTTATTTATTTTCTAATACAGCTCCTTTTAAACAGTGCATCCTGAAAACCTACATCCTGAAAGACATCCTGAAAAGAGGATTTTTCTATTCCCTTCTGTGTTAGTCCATATGAAAATCTGAAGTTCTACCAGTTCCTTTAACTACCTGGACATGGCTTAGGTGTAGCAATGGCTTGTTTCATTTATCATAAATTAGTAACAGAACAAAGTACCCAGTCTTGATTTAGCTTAACATGTAATCATCCAGAAATTTGTTCTAAAATGTTTTCATGCAAATGTTTACTAATTTTTCCAATCTTTCCTATTTTCCAGTCTTAAGCTTAGCTTTTAGTTTGTTACACAAAGAAAACTGCATAAGCCATATATTATTCTGTCAGAAGCACAAAATAAAAAATACCAAGTTGTTCACTGCTCCACTCCCTAATTTGCCAGTTTTAGTAAGCAAGTACTATCATTCACGCTATTAGTGCTGCTAGGTTTTTACTTACTGCAATCTGTAGCAATTTTTTTTTTTTAAAAAAAAAAGAGGAAAAGATAGGGGAAAAAAAAAAAAGGAAAGACAACAGGAAGACTCTCCGCTACCAAACTTTATCATCAGAATACTTTAAATAAGTTGTGCAGGATATGGTCAATATCTACGCCTCATCTCACTGAAGAGCCCAAGAGTGCACTCATATGATAAGATTATACCAGTCCCCAAAGTAATCATTACCTGTCCCTTGGAAGGGCTGTCCAGGCGAGGCTATGGGAGGTTCCTGCTGAAATCTGTTGAATTGCAACTCCATCTAAACCACTTACTTTCTTTGGTTTAGTAATGGGGCCAGTTGAGTTTCCCTGACCACACTGTCCCATGGAGTTGTTTCCCCAAGCATAAACTTCATTGTCTGTAAGCGTAAATAAAAGATAAAAAAAATACAAGATTAAACAAAACCTGAGGAACAACCACTTTCAATTGAGAGGAGGATTAAATGTTTTTACATTTTATTAATTTTACCATGAGAAAGTGCCAAACAGTGGCTATCACCAATTGAAATATCAACTATTCTTGTAGCTGCCAGTTCTTCAATAAGCTTTGGTCTGAGAGCAGTTGCCTCCGATGAGCCACAGCCCAGACACGCTCCACAGCCCCATGCATAAACCTAGAGCAAACAAACCACAAAATACCAATGTGTCAGATATGTTGCCCATGAGCATCAACAAAACGATATACTGTGGCTCGATATGCAAACTGTTGCTTTCTTTTCTGTTTTTTTAATATGGAATCAATGTCACCTGCTAAAATTAAAAAAGTAAATAAATAAAATAAAAAATGTTCTAGCACTCTTATATAAGGAAAAGGAAAGTATCTTGTACAGTGGCTGTGAATGAGAACCTCCTGACAGTTTCTTCTACAAGTAAAGCTGAGGCTCACTTTAACATCAACCAAATGACTAATAATAGTTACTTCTCATTTTTTTCCAGGAAAATTGTGACCTAATATTAAGTCATATTCTAAATTACCTTTTCTTCTTTCCTCTAATACCTATGGTAAAACATTTAAGAAATCAGAAAAATATAGTGTAGTTTTATTATTGTGGGATTTTTTATTTTGGCTTAAAATAATTTGCAACAAGTCTATAAGGCCTTTGGACAGCTCTAAACAGTGACTCTCAATGTTTGGTGTTAACTCTATGTGACTCTACTTTACCCTTAAAGTAGGAATTTAGAGAAATATGTTTTAGCAAGAATGTTTTACCATGGGTATTAGAGGAATTAGAGGCATCTACTCTCTTCATTTAAGCAAAACATCTTTAAACTTCTTGTTACGCACCTGTCCTGTTGATGTCAAGGCCAGTGAAGACTGGCTCCCTGCACAAACTTTCCGAATAAACATCCCTTGCAAGGCTTCTATAACTTTAGGTTTATATACTCTGTTTGTATCACCATGACCAAGTTTGCCTATAAAAAAAGGAGTAGAAAGTTATTTAAGTATATAAAATATGACCATAAGATGATTCCTACAAGAATTATTTTCAGACTTGCTAAAATGCCAGCGTATATTTTTTAAATTAAAACACATGAGAATGTGTCTTCACATTCAATGATTACAGCGTTTAGGAAATGCATATTCAAGAATATTCATTCCAATTCTATTTCAAGAAGTTTGTTAAGATTGACATGTCTGTCCTGTTAAAAACTGCGAAGAGTATTTAGACTATGATGTAGATGGAATAAAATGAGAATTACTACCAAAATATTAATTTTACCTACCATTATCTCCTCCTCCAAATGACCACACTGTTCTCCCATCTTTGGACAGAGCTATTGTGTGTGAACTACCACAGGAAACCTCTCCTACATTGCTAATATCTTTTACTAAAGTTGGAATGTTGCGGCTGTTGCTGTCCCCATGACCTATGAAAAAGAAAGCAAAACATTTTCTTCTTTTTTGTGAAGACATAAATTAAGCTCCATTTGTGACCTGTAATTTTAGTAAAACTCTGCTAACTCATATATATTGCAATCATCATAAAGGACAGATTCGTATCCTCTTTTTAGCAAGATATATTGGAAGAGAGCTACAATAAGGTTAAGAAAAAATTAATTTTTATAAGACATACTACAGGACTGTTGTTCCTACCTTACTGGACATACATGTACAGTACCACTACTAGACACAAGATTTTTTTTCCAAAAACACCTAACAAAATTTCAAATGAAAAAAAATTAAATTACCTAATCTTCCAAAGTCTCCTTCTCCCCATGTATATAGCTCCCCATCTTCTGTAACAGCAGCACTGTGTCTATATCCAGCTGACACACATACAACCACCTACATTACATTAAAAAATAAAGTTTTTAGACAAACTAAGTAGGTACTTTGATGCAGATTATGAAAGTCAACTTTCTGAAGAAATTTATACAAATCTGCTCGTTCATTCATGTGGAGAAAGTACATCCTAAAGTAACCCCTGCAAACTTTTCCATTTAGTATTTGATAAATGGGAGTCAACACACCCCCCAAAAATATAAAACTGGTCATGAATTATTTATCCGGTAAATTTAAAAGAATGATATCTTAAGGAGACCTAGTCTGGCAGTAACAAAAAGAGGTGTAAGTGGATGTTAAAATGGTGGACAAAACATAGATAGGGAAGAGAAGGCTTTTAAGACCATACACAACTCCTTTCACTATCAGCCATTTAAAAGTTATATATTAAAAGCTACAATGATATAACTAACAGGAACAATGACAGTCTGGATTTACATTGCAGTTCAGCGAAACAGATGAGTTAGTTATGCTCTCAAGAGTAAGAGGGTTACTGAAACAACACTAACTCACACACCCAAAGGGCAGCCAAAAGCTTAAGTGCTTTGATTAAACAATTCCAACTTCAAAGAGAAATTTAGCTAAACTACAGACTCTTTTTCTTAAGAATTTGTACATTTCAAATTTCACATCACACCATAACTACATGCAGTAAAGGTAGGATTTTTACTATATAAAACATACCTTGCCTTGCAAAGGACCCTGAATAAGTTTGGGATATTTCTGAGTTGAACTATTTCCATGTCCTAGTTTTCCATAGTCACCATCACCCCAGCTGAAGACTTCCCCTTCTGTTGTAAATGCTAAAGTGTGACCATCAGATCCTTTTGAAGATGACACTTTTTTGATAGACCTATGAGGCTCAAAAGTCAACTTTTTCAATGTGGACTGGTTATTGGAATCACCGAGCCCCAGTCTCCCATAGCTGCCTTTACCACAGGCTCTAACGGAACCATCCGTAGAAATTACAAAAGTACAGTATTGTCCAGCTTCAATCTATAAACAAAAAAGTTTAAAACAGTACAAGAGAAAGATTAGATGAATGTAAAATGCACCTACAGATATACAAGTTTGTCTTTTTAACAATATCACATTTCTTTATATAATCCCTTCAATATAACACAACGTAAAACTTCAGGAGAATTTGGACTTCAGCAACAGTAATTCAAATATAAAGTATTTGATGAGTAAACCGATTTAACTTGAGATAAAGGATGAAAATACTCATGAATCTATTCTTTTATTTTCATCTCTTCTACGTGTTATAAAATTTAATCCCAACTTCAGGAAATCAAAATAAGTAGAAGCAAAAATAAATACCATAGCAAAAATAGAAGTTGTTTTCTGGCACAAAAAAAGTAGTGAGCAGAACTCAGACTACCTTCACGTCTGAGAGATTCTTACATATTTTCATCACAAAAACACACAAGATATAAGACCAAAAGTGCTTCAGAAAGTAAGAGCTTGTCAGTATCAGATAGCCGGGGCACAGTTGAAGAACGACCTCCTAAAAAACCAGCTAGTCTGCAATAGTTTCCCAAAAGGATCTTAACACCCAACATGTGTAAAGCAGGTTGAAGGATGAAGCCCCAATGCATGATGTAACCATCTCCTTAGGCAGTGCAGAGCACGGGTGTATTGCAGGCAGACACCCTGCTTTACTATGAATTAGGTTCTTCACACAGAAAAATTCCACTAAGAATGTTAAAGCAAAACTTCCTTTATCTCAAGTTTGCAGTATCTCAAAATGAAGTTTGCAGATTGCATGTGTATACAATATTATTTAAAAAAAATAACATGCAGATCACTCATTCCACTTTCACGTATCAGCATGTTCTTTAAGCTCATTTTGAATGTACAAGCTTGCTTTGCAACGTCTGGCCCTGCAGAAATTGTCTAGTGACCAAGAAAAAAAAAAAAAAAAAAAAAAAAAAAAAAAAAGGCTTTTACTTAAGTCAACACTGCAAAGCCAATAGAGCAACAGAAAAGCAAACTACTCTGTGTCACGCATCAATAGATGTGCTAAGTTACAAGTGCAGAATCTGTGATTTCTCGAAAGCTAGGTAAGGTTTGTTGGCCTATTTCAACTCCTAAATTAAGCACATTTGATATGAAAACGACAAAAGGAAAAGATAACTGCCTAGTTAGAATATCTATTAAAAATAGTGAAAAAGTAACCATAAGCAGACAAAATCCTCTCCAGAAATGTGTCATGTTCTTGTTACACAGACATTGTGTCATTAATAAAGGAATTTTTCTGGACAGGATAAAAGCAGCAAGCTACTTTCAGTAAAAGAGCTTCTGTAATTAGATACAGGTGTCATATTCTCATTTGTACTACGGCAACACACAGAAATAAAACTTTTCCAATTTCAGTTCACTATAGCTATGAAACTTTTAATACTACTATAAGCATCACTCACTGTCTGTGCATCAGAAAAACTTGGAGCAAGCTTGGGTTGAAGTATTTTCTCTTGGGTTCCTTCTACCAGTTGATGGCTGCTGTTACTGCCCCAAACATACACTTCACAGGTCTCAGAAACTATGGGAGCATCACCCGTTTGAATGCTGTCAGGACTGGCACATGTTCTTGAATAGTCTGATGCCATTCGACAAACCTATTAAAATGAGAGATTTATTACACAGTACTGTTTTCATTTATTTCCATATACTCACAAAAATCAATGTAGGTTTAAATTTCCCTTAATACAATTCTTTGCCTAGAACATAGTGATCACTGTATCATCAACTTCTAACTTTCCACCTTTTCCTTTTTTTGGCCTTCGTCTCTTCTACAGGATAACTCCGTAGAGATTGGATCACACCCACATGCACACACCAAACAGATGTGTGTAGAGGGGGAAGTAAAGTAGAACTGGCTTAAAGATAGGGCTCATTTCCAGACCTACCTCCTCAAACAAACACAGAGCTGCCTCATAAAGAGAGCACAAGCCATCGGATGTTCTTGTTGGCTCTCTCCACTGACTTCGATCAGCCGATGATCCCTACAATTTTTAAACATTAGAGAGAAATGTGAGAAAAATACTTCCATAGAGCAATGGCATATCAATACAAAGCACAGCAGCAATTTGCTCTTAGAGTTAAAAAATTACAGAATCTGTCAAGTAAACAAAAGAAAAACACCTTTCTTTTCCCCACTCAACAGCAAGATTTGCGTGCATCTCAGGACTTTCCAAAGTGTGACAAGTACTAGTAGGATAATTTACTTATCTTTAGTGAAAATACCTGAATTTTAAGTTAACACAGAGGTTCTGATTACATGTTGTGCATTAATTTCATGACTTGAAAAAGAATATTCCTCTAGAAGCAGGAGTGAGCACTCAGTAGAAAAAGCTAATAGTGCACCAAAACTATAAGTGATTTATTCCATTTTCTTATGATGTTAACTTCAGGACAAAAATGCTTAACATCTTGTAAATCTTTCCTATTCTCACAAATATAGAGCAAATGCCCAGGTTAATTGGAGAAAGGGGAAGTCCCCTACTAAATAACTCTGAATAAGAAACAAGGCATATTGCTAAAATTTCAATTCTAAATAACCAAACATGAAGCCATGCTTTAAAACAGTTTCATACTTTATAACTATCTTTGTTCTGAAGAAATACTTTTTTTTTTTTTTTTTTTTTTTTTTTTTAAGAACCTCACCAAAAAAACACCTTTATCTAGCATGTTAAAACAAATTATTCAACCGAAAACTGCCACATGGCATTTATTGTTAAGAAACTATTTAAAGTTAAGAATGTGTCAACACTTGCAATGGTGCTGAAAGAATAGGAAGGAAAAAACACACCCAGTCTACCTACCAAAGATCGCCGCATCTGCATCAGTATGCTCATAAAGCAGTCAAAACTGATCATCCCTTCCGGGCTTGGCAGCATCTTGGTCTTCTCCATGGTGTTGAGTACAGCGGAAGCACCTAAAGCCATTTCAATCCATTCAAGAAGATAGCGCAGGGAACCTCGCTGGGCAGCCAAACCAAGCAGCAATTCCGAAGCCAATCGACGACCTAAGGTATCTGCCCCAGAGTTAGGGATTGTTACTCCTTTAAGAAAGGTTGTTACTTGTGACAAACAGTCCAATCCCATTGGTGGAATCTTACTCTCATTTGCTAAAGATAAAGGTGGTAAAGAGCTCACCACTTCAATTGCTGTATGGATAACATCGTTGCAAAGACTGAGGCCAGGTCCTGATGCAGGCATCATCCAACTTTGCCTTAGCAGTGCAAATAACAAGCTTAATCCAGTCCGAACCCCCATTTCTATGAGTGCATCTGTACTTGACCTGGGACGTTCGCTGACAGAATGTACATCCGCTGACCCCGAACTGCTTTCTGGCGAATGCTGCTGTTGCTTCACTTTACCCTTATCATGATATTTATTAGAAAGTGCATAGAAGACACGCTGCAACACAAGAAGACGTTTTCGTAGCGCTCCAGCAAACGGAGAGTCTGAACAGACCATCTTAGCCAGTGCCAGCTGGCTGCTGAGAAGGGCATCCAAGTAGTGGTCCTGCTCATCGCTAGATAGAGATTCCCGTTCAAAATCCGGTAACTGTGGTCCTTTCAGGCACAGAACCTGCTGAGGCAATGGCACTACTTCTTTATTGCTGACTAACTTAGAGTACAAGATAGAAACTCCTTCCCTCGTCGCAATAGATTCACTGTCTTCTGTGATCCAGGAGCTGTTTAGATGTTCAAGCCATTTCAGCTTCACTGGTGGGACCATAGCTGCCATGTTTGTTTAGTCTTTTGCCATTAGTCCTAAAGACGAAAAAGAGTTGTAAGTGGGTGCAGCATAGGATCATCTACAGAATTCAATATCCACAGTTGAATAAATCTATTAATAAAGTCAAGAACAAAGGTTTAATCACCAAAAATCAGCATGTTACAATGCTTTGAAAACGACTGCTAGAAACTGCCATTCTGATTAAATTCTAGCAGACTAATTTAAGAGTACAATAAAATACATTTTGCAGATAATTTTTGATCTTCATCTCTAGCAAATAAGTACATGCATATCTGCAACTCCCTTCACATGCTGTAAGAATTTTAATGAAAGTCTACATATTCTAAATCCATATGCGCAGAAATTCAGTGTTAAAAATTTCATTGCTGCTGGGCATGGTATTCACACAAAGCAGGTTTAATTCTGCTAATGTTGCAATGAAAGTACACTTTTAATATCCTCTAGAAAAATTAATCCTCTCTTCACTGGCAGTGAAGGCAAGGACAAATATCTCAACAAATGCACAAAATCATACACAGCCACGCACAAGTGAATGGAGTAGCAATGCAGAGCTTCACCTTAAAATGAGCATGACTATCTAAGGGCTCAAGCTGTCAAACACATTTCTAAGTTCTGCTGCCACAAGCCATTCTCTTCTACAGCAAGACAGGTATCTCCTTAAAATCCATGTCAGAGCATTAAATGAAGCTCAGGAGAGGACTTTTAAGTCCTGCTACAGAGGAACATTATGATCATGATGGAAGAAGCTCTTGAAAGCCCAGTAGACATTTCAAGTATTCCAAGTAAATTTGAAGTATCACATATTATGTGCTACCTAAAATAAAATAATTTCTTTTCATGGTAATTTAAGCAGCAACCTTTAAGTCTGACTTCAAGTGCAATCAAAGCTCTTTGGTCAGACTTTTACAGAGAAAACTGAGTAACACAACACTAATTTACCAGAAAACACTCACTGCATCATTCTTCCCAATCAAAGATGCCTCCGAACTTCAGAACTTTTTTTTTTTTTTTTAATAAAACATTATGAATGCAAACAGTTTTACAAGAATAAAAACTCAATGAGTCTTTATGATGAAACTGCTACAAAATTCCAGGGAATCCTAAGGTTAGGATTCTTCGCCACACACAACAGGATTTTTTGGCTAGCTTTACTCTCTGGAATATATCTCTTTTCTGACTTTTGCATCACAAGAACTAAAGTCAACTTATGCAACTAACCCTTTTTAACTTGTTATTCTGGAGAGACTCCAAGTTCTATACAGAGCATATAAAACCGCAGGGACAAAAATCAACATGTGGAACTGGAATGTTTTGATACTAACCCACCTATCATAACCCATCTTAAGTTAAAAGTAATTTTATGATTAACAATGAGTTAAAATTCCATTTTTGCTCATGTCCTAAAACTAAAAATCTGAAATAACAGAACAAATGAAAAAAATACATTAGATGCTCACTGCCTGAGGTGCCCCACTGCCTCATAGCAGGGGCAAACACATCTCATTTCTTTTTAAGTACAGGCAGAGAGAACACCCGTTGGACTTTGTAAGACCACATGATTATACACGCTGCTCTCTTACTGCATCTAATCGCTGCCAGGTCAGCTGGCAGCGCAGAAGGACCGATCTGCAGCCTCGGCCGCTTGCGGGCAGCCCCACACACTTTCCAAACACATGTAGCACGTGGCCAAAAGCAGCCAAAGCACAAAGGGAGCAGCCAGAAACATGGGATGAGAAGTGAGGACACAAGTCATTTCAGTAGAAGCAACACAAATCTACAAGCTTTTTAAGAGTATTTCAATGCTGGAGCATTTAAAATACTTGGAATTCAAAAAGAAACTGAGGGATCTTTCTGAAATTGTAACAACCCTCTGAAAAAGATCCCTGTCTCATTTTGACATAGATTTACATTTTCCTATTTTGGGCTTTAAATGTGAGAAAATATTCCCTTCAGGAACTCAAAAAAGGAAAGTCTTATCCTGTTACCAGACCATTAACCAACATTTTATGTGCAATGAAACTTCTAAATTATGCAGTGAACATCTCTCAATAGTTAAAAAAGTTAAGATGCAACCAAGGAGGTGTTCAAGGAATCTTCTATTGCAGAACTTGCAGATACATATTTTTTTAAGCCACTGAGAAGTTCTGATATTGTCCCTTATATAAGATACACATAAGGTGTGAAAAAATTAATTCAGACTGATAAAAGATGAACCATAGAAGCCAAATTCTCTCCTTCCACTCCCTGTCCTCTATGTGTTCTCGGGGCAGGGGCGGGAGTAAACAGTGAGAATTTGCAATGCAACTCATTTCTCTTATCTTTTGGAACCACAGTTCCTATTCTGCAAATAGTCATTTTGGGAACCAAACAGAAAAAAAAAAAAAAAAAAAAAGCCACTTGGGGACAACTTCCTCCCCCCTACAGCCCCATGCTCCGTTCAGTAAGTCAAGTGAAATGGACTTGATGTCTCCCATCTGAACAAAAAGTACAAAACAGTCTTACTAAGTTCCACACCTCTTTCAGAAGCTTGTTCTACAGAACAGTTAACACAAAATGAAAATATCAAACCAAAAACTAAGCTGTGTATATCCTGGATGTCGTTTTTTTTTTCTCAAAACAGCAACTTGACTTGCTATTATAGTGGAAGCAACCTGAGCTGCTGTGGAATAAGTGTGAAGGAAACTAAGCCTGCCTTCAGAACTTGCTCTCCTAACTCAGAAAAAAGCTATTTGTTTTACAGTAGAAACCAATCTGGATAATCTATATGTAAAACAGTTGATGCAATGAGCAAAAGCCACACACAGAAAAATTAATTCAGGAATACAGCTAAGCTACATAAACAAATGGAAACATTCACAATGTGGCTGATGAACCTTCATTTCAGCAGGAGTACACAAGAAGCAGCAAAGCAAGCAAAGCAGTAAGTAGCATTTAATATAAACATGAGACCACCTTCAGCAAAACCAATGGCAAAGTCAAAGATTAACAGCATGACTTAAGCACATTATTTGGAACAAAGAATTTGCATATTTCTTATTTGTTTTAATGGTTGCCAAGAAAGTGGTTTTCATTAACAAGTGCTAGGAGGATTCCACAATCTACCAGCACTGCTGTCAGTTCCAAAATGAAAGAAACGCTGCCAAATGGAAGAAAGGGAATCTGTCCACTTTGCTCTTAGAAACTATTGCTAAGGTTGAGGGAAAATGTTTTTTAACACATTTAACAGACAGCCACGTTAGCTATTCTACAACTGAACTGATCAAAAGGCCCAGATTAATCAAAAAACGATGCTAGAATATTTGCAAGTTATAGAACAAAGAAATCTGTTAGCAACCCTTGACTTCAATTGAACACTTTTGGCTCCTTTTTCTTTTAAACCAGATAAAACAAAATGAGAAGGAAAGAACCTTAAAATGAAAATCTATTTTTAAAAAGAGAGAGGTGCATAATTAAAGCTGGTGTTTTCCCTGAAATAAGAGGCAAGCAGAATATTTAAATACTAAAATAAAATATTTTTAAAGAAACTCCAATTTAATATAAGAAAATGATACAACACGGAAGTTGCCTGCAGCACAGGCAAGGGCTCTTTCTTTTGCTTGTTACCATTTACACTGTGCCCGCAGACCTGCCTACAACTTCCAAAGCTACATCTCACTGCACCCATTACAAATGGTCAAAGCTCCATGTTTCAGGTTCTCTGTTTATAAGCAGTAAGGAAAAAACAGCCACCTCTTATATTCTGGTCATGGATTTGCCCCTTATTTGAGCAGAGTAACAACTCACACCAAATATACAAATTATCTCATGTGATTACCACTGAAACTAACTTCATTACAAAATTATCACAATTTGCAATAATAAGTTTAGAGAAGGAAGGATAATAGGATGTATTTCAAATTAAATCGACTTGTGAGTAATTCTGAATATTGGGAAATTAAAATAAGTAAAGACTCAGCGCACATTTTCCTATGGCCAAGAACTCAAGAGTCAATAAAAGTTTACATGTAATGCAATTTTCCCTTTTTGCCGTCTATTTCTGTTTGTTTACTTAAACAATGACTCTAAGAGTTTTGGTGTTAGACAGTCATTGCTAAATCTAGGTCAAAGCAAACACAAAACCAGTGCTTCCAAGTGCCTGCACGTGTCTGCCAGCAAAACAAAGTAAACATGGATAATAAATACATTTAAGATTTTCACATGACTTAAAATAACACAGTTACCATATTTCAAAG
Source organism: Tinamus guttatus (assembly GCF_059628265.1). Classification (NCBI taxonomy): domain Eukaryota; kingdom Metazoa; phylum Chordata; class Aves; order Tinamiformes; family Tinamidae; genus Tinamus; species Tinamus guttatus. The sequence goes on from NW_028288538.1 coordinate 16,697,166, forward strand.
AAAGAATGCACTCTTTAACAGCTTAGCAAAAATTTTGAAAGATTTCATATTCACAATGTCATTTAAGGTTTTTTCCTTTTCTGCTTCTTTTTTTCCCCCCTTCAAAAGTAAGTCTATAAATCTAAAGACAAAACAGTAAATGTTTTCCCTGAGAAAAACTGTGCAAATTTTCTAAGGAAATAAAAGTATCCTATATCTTAAATAATAATAAAATTTAAAAAAAAGACACCAGAGGAGCAAATAACTAAAATTACAAGCTTTTTTTTTTTGTGAAACAGAAGCAAATTATGAAGTGATAAGCTATAAAGAGTGTTGTTCTCTTTGTCACTAGAGCAATTCAAACTCTCTGAAACAGAAAGAGGAACCTCATTTTGCAATTCTCCACAGCTTGTTTGTTTTACATACACAATACCAAGCCACTGACTGCGTAGATATATGAACAATAGCACTGATGGAAAACTGAGCGGCAGATATAACAAAACAGGGATTCCATTATTTTAGTATAACCCATATATATTAATTCAAAGCATAACTAAGTTTCACATGAAACTGTTGCTATTTCAAAAGCGCAGTAGTTCTTTTAAAACATCACCAATAAGGAAAAAACGAAATTACAGGAAAAAGTATATAAAACATTTATATTATATGTATCTACATAAAGGGTGCCACCTAGATGTTAAAATAGGAGTGGAAAATAACAGTAAAATTTCCCAGTCAAGTACCATCAGTTAATAAATTATATGCGGAAAACATGAATTCTCGTCAGATGGAAATGCTGTAGGCAATGAAGACACCTCATAAGTCTATTTGGCTGCCTCAGATGTGAAGATTGTCAAATCTCTAAGAATGCTTTTTTTTCCAGGTTTTTACTATAGCTTTTGGAAAGAGAAGTTTTTAGATCTTTACACTTTCAGGTAAGTGGGACAACTTTGATCAACTTCAGATGTAAGTATAAGAACTTAACTAGAGGAAAAAAAAGTACAAAATAGGTTAATAAAAGAAATTCAAGACAGCAGGAAAATTTAGACTCTGGAAGAATATCTGAATATATCTATATTCCAACAGGGGGAGAAAAAAAAAAAAAGTGGGACGAGAGGGCTTTAACTTGATAGGATGACTGGTGAAAGTCAAAGCTTATCAAGATTCTTATTCTGAGTTTAATAGGAAAGGTTGCCCCTGGACCACACCACTTCCTGGGAGAAATTTCAGTATTCTTCTTTGTCACCTAAGAACTGTTACTGCACAGAAAAGTAATTTATCCTAAGTTAATACATGGGAAGCTCCATGTATGTAAATAATAATAATAATAAACAACTGCTGAGAAGGTGGTATGTATAACTCTAAGAGAAAGAATGATTGGCTAAATTAAAGAAAAGAAAGGTTGAGATAGGACAGAAGCTCCAGAAACCGATTTCAGCACACGATGTAGGTACTTTTTGATGGAAGAGAAATGGGAATAGAACAGCCCAGGATACTCCAAAAAGAGTTTTCTATAAGAACAGAATTTTGAGCTAAGATAAGAAAAAAAGTAATAACTTTTTACTACTTTTTTTTTTTTCCCCAAAGAAGTTATACTAAAGATCATAGATAAGTAGAAGACAGGAATGTTATCTTAACGTTTAAAAGCAAAGAGAGCACAACTTCTCAAAAAAAAAGTTATTTTAATTTTGTTTTGAGACATTCAGTTTATCAACAAGGAGATACCTGAAAATGGGGAAGAGAAGCTGACCTTTCAGGGGAGGGAGGAGGCAGAGGAAGGTTTTTTTTTGTTTTAATATTTTATAAATATGGAACACAGAAGCATCTTGCTGCAAGAGCTGGAAAATACTGTTGTATTATTCTGCTGATCCATGGAAATAGAGGAGCAAATCATGTGTTGTAGGAAGTAATACTAGGACTCAATAGTTAGTACAATTTTTCTATAGAGAAAAAAATACAGATATTATCACCTGCAAATATAAAAGGACTTGGGCAACTCTTGAAACAGTGGTAAAATTAAATATAATACTCTATACAAATTTTACTTTAGCTTATAATAAGCCTACAGTGTCAACTTAATAAAATGTAGTATTATTCCCATATAAATAATATATCAGGTATAACGTAATTAAAACAGTTTCAACAGTCTATCCCAAGAGCTAGAACTTTTGTGGAAAAAAAGCTAGATAATTACTTTAGCACCTAGAGATGGCTAAGTTATAATATCCTGTAGTAAAAACAGGATTTGTTCCTGGAAAAGTCAAAATACATACAAACATATAAGAACAGGTAATGAAAAAGCATTTGCTAATCATCTGGAAGCTCTTAGATTCTGGAAACATGAAGACGTGCAATCTGAGAATCAGTAAACAGAAGATGAGCTACAATATCCTTAGTATGAAGAAAATACATTCTCCTATGCCATTATGTCTAGCACACAGACTGAAGATATTAACAAAGTGAGAAATTAATGAAGTCACAGATTACCACATTTTTCTAATCTAGTCTGACTCGAGCAGGCATGAAGCAAGCACAGAAACAATTATTCTGATAGAAGCTAGGCAGTCCTTCTGCTGTTAGAATTGCTAAGAAAGCAGGTGAAATGTTTTATTTTCTGCAGAGGTCTTAAAAAACTGCTTGCATCCAGAAGACGGCAAATCTTATTTGTGCTAAAATAATAATAATAATTTATTTTACAGGCACCTAACTACCAAAAGTTTGTAATGCAGTAAGCTGAAGCTTGTACAGAAAAATCAAAGGCAGAAATGTCAAAACTAGGGCACAACTGTATATGCAAAGAAGTGGTTGTGAAACCCACATGCTTGAATTCTATTTACTTTCGTACTCTAATAACATATAACTTTTCCCAATGTACAGGTTAAGATATTTTCTGAAGCGAGTACAGGAAAAAAATAAAACCCTTTAACAAAGAAGGAAGGCAAACATGCACAGTTGTGTATTTCTACGGGACCATGTCCTTCAGTGCAAGTTCACTGACATGATCTTTCTCAAGGTCACATCAGTTGCTTTTAGTGTTTTCTACATGAGTGGCCCTGGAGTGAACTGTGCTAAAAGGACTTTAAGCATGATGCCAAATGGATGGGTTCTGGGAAAAAAAAAAAAAAAAAAAAAAAAGATTAGAAAATGTAATATTTAAAATAGATGGCAGCCAGAGTGCACTACAGTCCTAAATATTGCTTAGAGTAGTTTAATTTCTGTTTGAAGTGTGAAATAATTCCTGTGCATGGGCTAGGAAACCAAGCATTTTTAGACTTACACAAAACAAGGAAAGATTTCAGTCAGAACAGAGTTATTTCAGCTAGCTCATTAACAAGATCATTCAATTCATTCTCTGAAAGGGCGACTGGACTGTGCAATAGCAACTGTGCTCACGTTATTGAGAACTTTTTTTCTGATATTTTAGATAAACTGTTAACAGGAAAGCAGATGAAGTTTTATGCACAGAGGTGACAACACATCTGGAATAGTCACTTACTTGAAACATGACTAAAAGAGTGATGCGGTATGTTAGAATGTTGTCAGAAGTAAAATATTTTTCTACCTTTTACATCATAGGAACATACTAGAAGGAGACTACAGTATACATTACAAGAGTGGAATCTTGAAATGTATTAACAATTTTATAGCACAAGCATTAATCACTTTTAAAATATTTTAATTGAAATAAATGTAATTCTTTACACTCAAAGTCTTATATGTCTTATATGAAGCTTATTAAATTATCGTCCCAATATTCTATCAAATTCCTAATACGACTATGCCACATAAAAGAATTCTGATCATCCATTATATACTCTTCTGCCTTCTTCCTAGTTCATCTATTTATCTTTGTAGTCATGTATACCTATATGATCATGCATAATCAGTGAATATGTTCATCTGTATAATGATTCCAGAATTGAACAGGGATTTCAGGATAAAGATGTACCTAGATCTTGTGCAACAGTAAGACTGTTATATGTTTTGTTGAGTTCCACTCCTAATATTTTCTACCATTCTATATAATAATGTATTATCTAAACCTTTTTTCCCATTCCCATTGTTTTGCTTCTTGCAAAAGAAAGCACATAAAGTCCTCGAGGGAATTGTGCGTGCTTCCTATATTACCAGCCATAACAATGTTATGCTTTTGCATCCCATATTACAAGGTTTTACAATCTGAAAACAAAACTGAAAGCAAAGAGTTTGTTTCACCTTTTTTTTTTTTTTTTAAATAAGGAGCTGTATACACATGGCCTAGGGTTCCAGACAAAACTTAGATCACTTTTCTTGAAAGGTTTGTTTAGAAACCAGAAACACATTAAATTAATTAAAACCCTGCCTTCAGGTATTAACTAAGTTCACAATTTGTAAGCAAGAATCTTTCCCAGACACAGTTCACTGCTTTTGCAGCATTTACCTCCCTACACAAGTCTCACAAATTTAACTAAGTTAGCTTAGGCCCTCTAAATTTTCACAAGCATTACTCTTTCCCTGAAGTTTTTAGCTCCTAGCGTTCTGAAAACAAGCATCAGGTCATGAAATGCCCACATGTGCAATGCCATTCCCGGAGACTGTAAAACAATCCATGTACTAGATGGATTTCCCAAGCCATTTTTCAGAGGACAGCAAAAAACGCAACACACAGTAAGCTGTTTTCACTCTGCTGCTTTTGGAGAGAACTATGGAAACTTCTGGAGACTTTTCTCTACCTGGCGAGAACTGGGACTATTACAGAGACACTGTCAGAGATTAAAAGTTACCTGAATCGCTTATTTTGTGGATCTGAGTTGCATAAGGTAGCCTGTAGGCAAAGAGAATTCCTGAGCAACTTTCTGCAAATTTCTCAGCATCCAACACGAGGATGCAGTCTATCTAGGCCTCATCATAGGCTGACAATGTACCACCTACGGACAACACATAAAAGCTTAAGATAATGAATTAGAAAACATTGACACTGCAGAGAAATTGCTAGAAACAAACAGAGAAGTGAAACGAAAGAGACCAAAAAAGACATTAGAAGTAGAAAAAATAAAAGGGAGGAAGTGTGAGATAATTCGAGAAGGACAGTAAGACAGCACAGAGATAAATAAGCCATGGTCTCTTACAAATCTAGAACAGGAAGAAGAGATAAAAAGGAAGTAAAACAGAAAGAGCAAATAAGAACAGCAACTATCCTGAACCTTTTTCCATTCATTCAAAAAAAATTACAATGTTACAATGACAGGGCACATTAATATTACTTGGTTTATGTTTGAATTGCAGTGAATGTCTCCACTAGTCATAATATTCAGTATCTTTCCTCCTTTTTTCTTTTAGCCTTCTGCTCAGCAGACGGTAAGCAAATTAACAATATCCTAATTCAGACTATTTCTGCAATCAACCGTCACTTTATCTTTCCAAACATTACATTCTACCTAGCTTAATAATACCTGTCATCTAAACCATGTTGCAGTGCTACTGATACTCTTCCAATCTTATTCTTCATTAAACTAAATAGGTTTGTGTTGTATTTATTCATTCAGTATCAGGCCCACTACCAATAAGGCCCTATGCTTTTAGTTGTTCATAACTGGTCACTGCAAAATTTTTTTTTTTTGGGGGGGGGGGGGGGGGGGAGACTGATAAAATAAGGACAAAGTTATTTTAAAGTTGATGACAATTAAAATCTACTTGTTTTTTGGTCCCAGTGGTTAAAAAGCAAGTTATACAAAAACATAACTGAGATGATCCTTTAATGCAAGATGTATTAAATCCTTGCATGCTGTACAAAGCCTACCCAAGCAGAAGAGAAAAAGTTTTTATTATTATTGTTCAGAATGTCTCATTTAGCAAAAAAAACTTAAAAAAAACTATCAATTTAATACTTAACTTCTTTGGATGCATTTCAGTAAATCAACTGTATCAAAAAAAAGCCTGAAAGCGTAGGAGAACCTCCATGTAATCATGAGCAGCAGACAGTAGAAAGGGGAGCTGACAGCAGACATCCCTATCCATGCATAGAACATATTCAAAGAGTTTGAGGAAAAAAAGTCCCCGATCTTCCCTGAGGAAGAAATGCTGATATGCGCTGCTGCTCTTCCTCCCTAAGGGCACGACTGTTCCAAGCAAACGAGAGCTTCTGCTTGGATCAGCCTGCTCGATCTCTCCTGAGAAACGTGAGGGTACTTACTTTCCAGCTACAGTTTGGAACTTTTTAATAAAAAATATTTTTTGACAGAGTCTTCTTCTCATAACCACAAGAAAAAAAGCAGTTAAAATGTCTTCCTTCACCTGAAAATTGAAAGGCTTTTTGTACAACTAATTCTACCACAGCATAACTGGTACTTAACAAGCATGAATTTCCAAGGCAATTCATTTCACTGAAGGCTAGGTCTAGATCTCTTTTCCCTACCCCCCAAAAAACAATAAAAAACCTTCAAAGTTATAAGCAAACATTTATTTCAACCTCAGGAAGTAAGAATTTCCTGCTTAATTTAGAATCGCAAACACTTCCACTTCTTTCATTGAACAATATAAGCATCTAGTCTTATTCGTTCTAAGCACTATAATACGCAGAAACACATCTTCCTTCTAAAAACTAGAAAGATTAGCAAGATATATTTTATTAGTAATCACCATTTTAAAGCAAAGAAGCCAACAATGGACCCAAGATTGCACAATCTGTATGCACACAGATATTCAAATTCAACTACACAAATCCCTGAGCAATTTGGGCTAACTTTGAAGTCAACCCCAGTTGAAGGAGAGTCAAGTAAGACTATCTGACCTCCAGAGATCACTTACAATGCAAATTATCTGATGGTTGTCTTAGTTGCTAGTGATTTCAATCTGTTATGTTTTCATTTCTGATCTATGGTGAACAAGGTCTAGGCTATTGTGCTTCATGATACAGTGGAGCCTAGTTTTGCTTTACTATAGAAACACAGAAAAGCTGGTGTTGGAATGGACCTTACACAGAAAAGCTGGTGTTGGAATGGACCTTTGGGGATCATCTGGTCCAATGCCCTTGGTCAAGCAGGGTAAGCAGCAGCAAGTTGCCCAGAGACAGGGTTTGAGTAGCTGCAAGGATAGAGACGCCATAGCCTCTGTGGGCAACCTGTTCCAGTGGTGGGCCATCCTTAAGAGTAAAGAAATCTTTTTCTAATGTTTTATCTGAATTCCTTTTTTTTTTTTTTTCTTCCAATTGTTGGCTGTTGCTTCCCATCCTGGCACTCGGCACCACTGAGAAGAATCTAGCTACATCTTCTTTACATACTCCCATTAGGTGTTTGAATACATTGATAAGATCTCTGGATCTTATCCAGATCTAGAACTGGATCTCCCTCTGCTCCTGTTAAACAGCCCCAGCTCTCTCAGGCTCTTCCGTAACAGATGCTCCATTCCCTTAATCATCTTCATGGTCCTTTGATAGACTCGCTGCAGCAGGTCCCTGTTTTGGGGAACCCAGCACAGGGCACAGCACTCCAGGTGCAGCTTCACCAGGGCTGAGTCATATCCCTTGACCTGATGGCTAGCACAGCCCAGGACAGCCGTGGACTTCTTGCCGCTAGGGCGCATATTCAGCTCATTGCCCTTCAGGACACCCAGAGCCTTCCCTGCTAAGTAGAGAATACACTGACTTCTTATTTCAAACAGAGTTTAGAAACACACTCATGATCTAGATTGGAACTTACATGCAATGCAGGTACCCTATGAAATCTATGTTAACATTTGCATTTCTTGACTAGCATAACTAACTCCTATTACAAAAAACACGTTTTATTGTACGAATTCATACAGTTGTAAGGAAATGTTTAAGGATGAACATTCAGTATTATACAGTGCTAACCAAAAAAAACTTTTATCGCTACTAGTGAAGACTCAAACTGTAGTCCCTCCTTTAAACAGTAAAATACTTCCAACTTCCAGCAGAGAACATGATTATTTGAGCCACCTGAACATACTTGATGATTTCAGGTCAATCACAACAAGCAGCCAAGGCCATAGCATACACTTTGGTACCTCCCAGGTCACAATTACAGTTGCTCTTGACTGGTAAATTCCATAGCCACTGGGTTCCAAGCTGCTTTCCCATCTTCAGAAATTACATGGCTTACTATGAAGTTCCTGTGCTGCATGGAAAGCAACTCCAGCACACTGACAGCTACAGTTCAGCAGCCCTTGGAAAGGAAAGCTTCATTTTCTGAGGACTGCTTTACAATATATCTTAAAGGAGAAAACACCTACAGGATTTCCATGTTCCATATGAATGCTACTACTACATGGAGACAGAAGAAAAGCTGACAACAATTACAGGTTTGAGTACTTCTGAGGACCAGCAGTCACAACAAAACATAAGCACACATTCACTGGGATGACTGACATCCGGAAGTCAACTCAGCGCTGAACAAATGTGCCTTGTTTTTAACTAAAATGTACTAGTGCAAGATTCAAAACTTGAAGTTATATAAATAGCTGAAGACTGAGTTCCCTTACAGTATGTAAATGAAGTCTCTTGTATTGAAAGGATAATGAACTGGTGATAATCTATGACCGGAATTAAAATGTCTGTTTTACCCAGCCTTGCTGAAATATATACATAATCTCTCAGTGTCCATTCCTTATTTGTAAAACAGGGATAAAAGTGTTTCTTCACGATAATTACAATAAAAATCAAATAACTGAACTGAAAGTGATCCTTAAACATATTTAAATGTATACATCCATATGTGCATATATACAACCAAAATAACCTGACTAATTTCACTTGTATTTATTTCCTTTCTGTAAAATGATCTAGTCATCATTGCTACGGTCAACCTTGTGAGACATCCCTCTATCGTTTACTTCAAAAAAGGGAAGATTATGGCTACCTGAAATCATAAATTAAAGACAAAGAAGTAATTCTAAACAATTGAGATTTTTAGTCAGACTACTTAAAAGCCTACTACTACTACCCATTTAATTGGATTCAAGAATAACTGGAAGAAAAGAATTAAATAGAAAATTATTTTTCAGCTCAAGGTGCAATATATCAATGCATAATATATTATTGTATTATATCAAGCAGCCCTACAGCAAAAATGAAATACTCCATATTCTATTGACTTACAGTCAGGCAGACCTTTCAATAGCTCCTTTGCACAACCTGAAAAAAAGGTTTCAACTCTCTCTTCCTTTTCAACTTATCTACTTACGATCACAAAAATGGGGCTACCATTAAGGCAATGAACAAAACATCCCTGCAATCAGTCAAGGATATAAAAGCAGAAAGGAAAAGTCTCAAACCTATACAGGTTTGTTTACATATGGAGATAAGGCCTAAGATGTTTGAGGTTGACAGAAAAGCAACAGTACATTAAACCACCTAAAAAATACCTTGGAAGCACAAGGATACAGGAGAACGGCCATGCCCTTGATCTGCTCTGTGACACATTAACATCCTACAGCTTTTAATCTTTCACACAAAATTATCAGACTCATGTCAGGATATAAGGAAGCTAAGCAGATTCACCATCTAACTTCCCAGGCTAAAGGTTTATTATGTGTTTCCTATAATTATGTGAGGGTCCATCCTGAGATCCGAGTCCTCTAAGATCCCATATCCATATACAATGCAGAAGATGCAGTTTATTTATACTGGGCCTGTGAAAAGTAGCATTACCTTCAGGATATATAATTATGGCTTAGAATTTTATTATAAAGCAACAGCAACTAAGACTAAAATTCTGATCAAGTTCATGTCACAATATGTGTATGATTGTGTGTGTCTACACACACATATACACATATGTGCTTTGATAACATATATATGTGGATATATACAGGACATGGTCCAAAAATATTGCAAATCAAAGAGTCCATGAAGCAACAACCAGCCTAGATCCAAGACATGAAGAATAGGTCTGAAACAACAAAAGATGAAGATGCTTTACCACACACGCACATAAAGCTTTCCTCCTAGGCAGAGTGCAAGGGAGGGGGCACAACAATGGGGGCCTGCCCCAATACTTCTGAAAAGCAGCTCGTATAGAAAAAATAACTGCTAAAAATAATTCTATGCAGATTTAGGAACAGAAGTGCTGGACCAGCGCTTCCGAACAAGCACTGGATCATCTGTGAGTGTACACATGTGTATTTTTTCAGCACTGCGACTGCGTGCTGGCCAGGGGGCCGTGGGGTGACTACACCACCCAGACCTCAGCGGGACTCGGGGACACCTAATGCCACCAGCGGGTGATAAAATCCCGCATGACAAACTGCAGCTGAATGTGGTGGCACCCACCGGGTCTCGGGGGCAGCGCGGTTCTCAGCGAGGCCAGCGCTGCGTGCCCGCAGCCCGCGCCGCTCGCTCGCACACAGCGGGGCGCGGGGCCCGCGGGGCGGCTCCGGTTGTTCGGGCGCGGAGCGGCGCTGAGGAGAAGCCGAGCTCCCCTTTCCACCCCCCCGCCGGCCGCGCTCGGGCCTCCCGCCCCTGCCTGCCGGGCCCGCAGCCGCGACCGGGCTCTTACCGGGCGGCAGCGGCGAGTCCGTGAGGGGCGCGGCGGGGCCCCGGGGTGGCGGCGCCCGCCCGAGCCGCGTCCCTGCTGCGGCAGCGGCAACGGCGCCTTGTCACGGAGCAAACATGACGCGCGGGGGGGAGGGCAGGGCGCGAGGCGGCGGGATCTCGCGGGGCTACCGCGCAAGTCTCGCGAGGCGGCGGCCGCGCCCCGCCCCGCCCCGCCAGGCCGCGGGGCTGCGCCTGGCGCGGCGGGAAGAGGCGGCCGGGACGAGCCGGGCGAGCGTCCCCGGGGCGCGAGGAGAAGCTGCCGCAGAGAAGGCACAAGTCCAAGAACCGCGCTAGGGAAAGGCGACTCTTGCCGGGGCAGCTCTAAGGGGAAGGCACCAAAAGCCTTCAGCAGGACCAGCTGGCAGCACCTCAGGAGAAAGCCCTCACTCCAGCAGAGCTACCGGGAGAGCAGCACTGAGATTTACAGCAAATAGGGCTAAATAGGAAGCGTTCATTACCAAGGCTGCATAACAGAGCAAGATGGCAGCAACGGGGTGCCAAGCAAGATCAGCCAGGCTCCTCAGCAAGCAGCGAGCCAGCAAGGCATCCTCCTAGCACCCACAGGGAGCAGATACGTTTCCTACAGGGGTTTGTGGCCATGACCAGATCTGTCTGCCCTGGCACTGCTGCTCAAGGAGCAAGTAGGAAGAGTGACAGGCAACAGGCTGTTGTACAAGGAGAATTGCATGACTTTTAGACACCTCAGCTCAAAGGAGGAGGATGGTGCAAGTTTACAGAAAGGTACTGCCTGAAATGAGTGAATGGAGAATAACTATTCACTGTCCCTTCCAAGAAAAGGGCTAGAAGATAGCAAGTGGAATTAGTAACAGGAGATTTCAAGCAAAGATGATTTCTTCACATAATTGCATTGTAGGACACCTTGCTGCAGGACACCATAAATGGCAAAACACGGACAAAAATCTAACACATTATCAAAACCAGAGACAGGCCCTCTGGTTCAAACACACCATGGAGAGTTTCACTACACACTTCCATTTGTCTTCTGGGTGCTGCTGTCAGGCCCTCCTCAGACACAGTGGCAATGACCAGGTTCCCACTCTTGCAGCCTGGCCATACAGTCCCCTCCACCATGTCTCTCCTCAGCACGAGCACCCCAGGCCCAGAGCACAAACTGCAGGAGTTCGCTTGATGCATGCACCATGTAAATGTAGCCTTCTGTTCCTAGAGGGGCTGTTGCACAAGTCCCAAACAAAATGAGATCGAGCAACACTGGCAGCTGCTTAGGTCCCAGAAATTCATGGCTCTCTCCCATATGCCCCTAAAAGGCAGCTTACAGATTCATTAATTCTTTAACTGTGGAATAAAACACAAGTGCTTTACTACAAAAAAAACTTTCGGGTGCAAAAACCCCAGATCAAAAGAAGCCTTTTCTAGCAACCCATAAAATAACACCCCACAGGACAATGGTAAAAAATTGTAAAAGATTATATTATTTGAGAAGTCTGAACTTTCCGTAGTTTTTTTACTTCTAAATGCACCAACTAAACTTTTGTCTAAAGCCATATTCAAATTCTGCTAAGAATCAGCAGTTCCTCTCTTGATGAGAAGACCTTGGCAAGGAAATATCTCCCAGAAAGGGAGAGAGATCATAAAAACATATTAAAGCATTTTAAAAATATTTAAAATATGCCAGGTCAGAAATATGCTGTCAGAAATATAACTAAAAAAAAAAATAACAAATCCATCAAAGTAAATCAGAATCAAAAATGCCCTTTTTATTCCATCTGAGCAGATGTGCCACTGCACAGAGCAGACCCACCTGCACCAAGCAGGACTCCCCAACATGCTCCTATGCCCCACACCCGCGTACTTAGACTAACCACAGTGTGAAAACAGACCTTATCATTAACTGCAGGTTTTTATGGTTTGCAGGCTCCACCAACAAGCAAGGTCTGCACAATTCTCAAGGAACTTCCTAGGTTTAATAATGCTTGATATTGTTAGATTATGCAAATTTTCATACAAAGATAGTAAACCTCAGGTTTTCTGAGTTTGTTTGTCAAGTCCTCACACAGCCCCTTAGCCATTCTGCAATATTGAGAGTCTGACTTTCTTCTTGTAAATTGACCATATGTGGATACATCCTTTTATTTCCACAGAGGCTCATTGATTTCTGACTCTAAAGCTTTAGAGAAATGATGCAGCTAATTTCCAGAATGGGACTAGAGGCCCAGGCAACACATGACAAATCAAGGAAGCAAATTAACAAAGCATTCTACATTCGAGATCTTCCAATCATTACAGAATCTATATTTTTTAAATGTACATGATGACTACAGTGTAGACTCTTGTATTTTAATTATCTAATTCCATTAGAGATCCTGAAAACCCTTTGTCATGTAAGATACGATCATTACTATTGTAAAATAGCCTGATGCCAACTCGAGGCATAGAGGAGGAGGAAGGGAGGATAAGTCCCATTTAACCTAACCTTTCCAAGGGCATCAGCGTTGCCAGCTTTCCACAGGATCACTGCAATGTTCCCTTTTTCAGTTCTCACACAAAAGTAGCTCATTAGGTAGCAGCTGTTGCTCTGCTTTAAAATCATATTTTTTCTTCGTCATTTTCTTTCTTTAAATTCTTCAATGACAGTGTAAGTACTTTATAATCTACTGCAAGTACTCTATACTCATACCCAGCTAGCATTTTTTTTCTTTTAAATGGCATAATACTTCTCCTAACAGTCTCCGTGTTTCTCAATGTTACCTGAATGTATCAAAACTATTTAAGTATGTAAATGTAGGTCTCGGAAATAACGGCAACGGACACCATCTGCCCATCAAGGGTTTTCACATACAGGACCTTCTCAACTGGTTCAAACTCAGGAAGAAGAGCACCCAACAGTGACCCACAGTGTCCCTTTGCTACAAGCAGCTGCTGGGAAGACTTGTGATCTCCAGTATTTCATAATACTTGAATACTTGAGTATTTCATAAATCTTGAACACTCAGCTGGCTGTCTTGCAAACCTCTAGCAAAGCTGCCTGCTCTCCTTCTACCTATGATGAACCCATCAAACAACTTGAATGCGATAGTGTCTTAAGTGTCTAGAATTGTCGCCAGTTTCTCTGGGAATCAAGGAGAGCTCTTTTTAGAGCTGGAGCCCCCACATGCTGGACTGTGCCAGAGTTACTGTCTCTCCTTTCAGCGCACACAAGACCTCCCCAGAGGGAAGAAACCCAAGGACAGCAGGTGAGGCAGGATGGAAAGGCCTATTCCAGTGCTAAGCAGACAAGAATTTTAAAAGTCCCAGGAACCTGAATGAAAACCTAGTGTGAGCTGCAGCCTTTGAAAATGAAAGACTTCTGACTAGTCTCCACAGATAAACTCCCAAAAGTTCATCAATCTATTGCTACGGAAGGACAAACCCACAAAAATTTGTAACTGTTTACTGTTTTTTGTTTGGTTGTTTTTTTTAAAACACATGTTTTGGTGTGTCCAGAACATCACACCCATTTCTATTTAAATTTTCTTTCCCAAGTCCCTCAGGAATCGATGCTGAGCACCATGACAGGAACAATTGCCCATAGTGGTCACTAGAATTCAGCCACCTCATTTGAAAGTTGCTATGATTAAAAGAAAAGAAAAAATTGCACTCTCATCCTTTGGAGATTTAAGAGCTTTCTGAATCCCTTCTGGCTGCCCTCAGGACACATGAGAGGAAAGACTAGCCTTCCAGCCATCTGCAGCTACATACTAACACACCAAAAATAGCGAAGAATTGCCAAGACACTTTTATGGAAGAATCAGGAAAATCTGAATCACAGCTCCTCAGTGGGCAACACCACTTGGCCTCTCCTTCACAGCAAGCACAAGCTGAAGCCTTCAAAACCTAGACTATTAGAGGTCAGCAGCAGGTAATACCCTGGGGACTGCAGGATGCTTGTGCCCAATTTCCATCTCAAGACAACCTCAGTCTTACTCCAATTAAAAAGGCAAAGCAGACAGTTCCAAAGTACAGAGGGAGGCCAGCAGAAGGCCATAAAAACATGCAGTTTTCCCAGGAAAGGAGGCTGTGGATACTGCCTCCATTAGCTCAGCTCTGTCCTCCCACCTCCTTGCAGCCAGGGAAACAATCCCTCCAAGGCCACAGATCTCTCCAGTGCCGCTTCCCTGGCTTCCCTCCTCCCACCTTCACTTGGATTAAAGAGAATTTCTTCCAGCACTCAGCTCCACAAGACCTATTATTTTATGCAAGTTAATGCATTATTTATCAGTTTTAAATATATTGTTTTGTAATCCCGTCAAATGTACTTTTAATCTTGGGCAGTAATGACAAAGGTATGATAATGAAAGAGCAATGTGCAAGTTAACAGCAAGTCTTTCTTTTTTTAAACTGTTATTAAACTATCCTTTATTTGCTGTATGCACATTTAACTGTTCTCTTCTGATTCAGAAATTATTCCAAAACTACGAGCATTTTCATTGTCACTCTATTTGTTATATGTTTTTCTAAAGCAGTGCCTAGAATAGAACCCAGCATTCAGAGTTAGAGTATGTTGTTTATCTAGGTTTTGTTTTTAACCACTTCTCCACAACACAGGATAATTTGGGACCATTACAGAAAATTGGATTTATAAATGAAATATCTTAATTAACTGCATTTTACTTTTACTGACATTTTCTTTCCAGCAGATATTGCTAATGCTGGCATGCCTCGCTGTTGTCATGGCAATGAAAGGAGCCTATATGTTTTTGGATGTGACTCAGATCATTTATACAGAAATGGGCCGCCAAGTAGAAGAATGGACATTGGATGTTTCAACACTACCAGCAAAGAAATGATTTAAGGGAGAAAAGAAAAACCCCAAACCACCACCAGCAGACTTTGAACATCTGCTCCTTGATTAGATACAAGACACCAAAATGCTACTTGTGACCCCATCTTGCAGTTAGATCTGTGTGGGCAGAGCTTTGTCAGTTTGGAGCATTATTGAAATTACAGAGATCTGCTTGCACAGTTACATAACTAGACCAGGACCCAGATTTGTCTAAATAAATGCTCTTAACATTCAGAAAGACACAGGAAGAGCCTTGTATACTCATCTCAGTGAGGAGAGATCTTGAAACCAATTAATTCTCTGCTAGGGCTCATTCAGCGGCAAATAAGACACATTTGTTGACTAGGGAATTCACACTTTACACATGGAAAGAGAAAGACAACAAGCATTTCAGAGACGAGCTAACCGAGGAGGGCACGAGGGCAGGAGGACGCGTCAGCCGTTGATCAGGTGTGGAAGGAGCAATTACAAACGCTAAGAAACAGCCTACATAAATCCATGAAGTGTTTAGTAAAATGGATTGCTAGGCTAAAAATACCATTCACCTATGTCGTCTGTATGTTACCCATTGCAACATGGGCTCTTTTCCTGGGGATCTAACATAAATGAGGAGAGCTGTTACTAGGATATTAGGACAACCTTTGCCAGTGCAGGGATGCCAAGCATAGAGGCACTGATGTCTATGCATCTGTGTCACTCACTAATTTCATCTGACTCATATTCTGGAGTGATGATTCTTTTGCAGGACAGTGCACGTCCTCAGCAAGCTGTGCCACAGTAACTGCTGCTTGTTAGAGAGCAATCTCTTGCCACATCCACACCACTGGCTGGCTTTCACCCCAGCACCAGTGCCTCAGAGTCAGCACTTCCAGAGCTGGGGATTGCAGGTGGCTGCATCACTTCCCTTGTCCTGCTCTGGGAACCTAAAGTGCTGCCAAAGTCAGAGCAGGGGCCAGTCCCAAGTCATCTCGGATTTAGGACCAGATCCCATCCATCACCATCTATTTCTTTAGCTACTGGTCACTTTCCAAACTACTGTAAGCCAGCCTGGATGAAGCACTATTCTGCACATCAGAAATGTCCTTGCCGGGCCAAAATAGCAACCATGCCAAAGAACACAAAGGAAAAACACGTGGCAAACAGGAGATTTGTACTGGAAGACAATGAATGAGGATATAACAGAGGAATTAAGAGGATTATACATGAACAACTGAATAATATTAAAATTCACACACAACAAGCCTAATTCTGAAATAATCTGTGCGGGAGCGTGCAGCATTTGGAGCACATGTAGGAGGAAGTTTACTAGAACTTCAAAGGTTTAGTAATTCACATCTGCTTCATATGAGAGCATCCAGCACGCAGCCAAAGTGAGGCTTAAATATTGTGTCATCATGATAATTACACCTGAAAGGCAATAGAAAGAGCTAAACAATAAAAGACTACTGGCCAAAGTACCATCCATAAGATTGCCACTGTTCATACTTTTAAGTCTGGTTTGTCCTCCACTTTCTTTTGAGAACCACCATTGCACAGTGCTGTAGTTATGTCACCACTTCGTATCCCTTTAGCAACAGAATTAGGAAAATAAAAGTACTGATTACAACTTCTCTGTAGTCTCTCCTACTTAGTGAGCAAAGCAAACAGATCTCTGTATGGAAACAGGCAAAAGCTACAGCATAGGCCCTCCCATCACCTCTGTGCTGGCTGCTGGAGCCCGCGACCTGAGCCTAGCTGTGCCTCTGCTGAGGGGTTATCCAGCTGCCATGGCCCTGGGGCAACAGAAGCAAACAAACGGGTTAGTCTTGGCAGGACACAGGGAGGAACTGGAGGGCTGCCAAGTAGAGTACACAAGAGCTCTTGCCTGTACACATTAACTTAATGCACAGTAAATTCACTGCTCTTCCAAAAAGGAGCATCCACAGTGGTTCACTAGTTAATATTTACAAAGAGTTGCAGCATAAAACTAAACTTGGTAGCAAAATAAAATGAGCTGTTTGGGGCAAGTACTATCCTGTTTTGAGAAAATCCAAGGGAGGTGAGAACATTAAGAAAAAAAGATGAAGTTTATGCAGTCAAAGCACAGCATAGATTCAGTTTACATTTTCATAGAAGGACACAAAATAATTCAGTAATACCTTCATTACCTTATCTATAGGACTTGGGTTAAGCAGAAAACTTCTTTTTTCTTCTTCTTCTTTACTAATAGGCCATGTGAGCTTGAATACAGTACCTTGCTGTTTATTCATCTGTGAAATAGGCATAATGCATAACCTGCTTTCAAATTACTTTCATCTTTTCACACAAATGCAAAGCATTGCTGTGCTTTGCCACAACAGTCCCTACAAGCTCCTGTGTGTGATTTCTTTCAGCAAAAGATTTAGCTACCTATATCAGAACATATCTTATATTTGATTTTTTTTAATGAAATCAAAATACTAAACCTATAAAAAGAAGCATCTCTCTATATTTGCGATTACTCTGTTTTTCTTTCCATAATACTGGTGCATAGGAATCGTAAGGCTGCCCTCAAAAGCCCCACGTTGTGCTCAGCATTCAGGCAACTGTGCCACACAGAACCCCAAGTCCCGAAAAGATGCTAATGCATCTCTGTACAGCATTTTCTATTATGTTTCTTAGCATTATTAAAAATAATAGTATGATTTCTTCCATATTCTCTGCAAGATCATTCCTTAGATAGATTTTTTCCCAAAATAACTACTCTATTTTCATCCCGCTATTCCTCCTACTGAACATAAGTACACAAAATAATCTGTTTTCCTCCTCATCTTCTGCAGCTCTCTGCTGACAATTACGCCACTTCCTTTGTCATACTGCATTCCATCAAGTGGAGTTGAAAAAATTATGTTTTTTTCTTTTCCAGCTAGTTAGTCCCCTCTAGATCCCCATTTTCTCTTTGCAATTCTTCTTTGGCTTCTGTCAGTTCATGGATATTTTTCTAGTCTTTAACTCAAAGTGAATATTCAATTCCAACTGTTGTCTCAAAGCTGTACAAAGAGGAATTATTATCTGTCTGTTTTCATGAATCAATGACTCTGCTGTGTTCTGCTAAAGCAGTTTTTCTCTTTCCATTGTTTTCACATTTCCCCTCTTTCCATTTGTTTTCCTCATTTTTGTATTCTTTTTTCCAGGAAGTGCCACAAGCACCAGTCACACCCTCTGCAGCTTCTACTCCGAGATCTCAAAATGCTTTGCAAAGGAGTTATCCTTCCCCTAGGAGGGAAAGATAATTATCTCAACCCGGCATGTCTAGTGCAAGTTGAGTTCCAGCTGAGCATTTTATCCAACAGATTGCTATTCCAACAAGAAAACCACTAACGTGTAAACCTATTAGAAGGAGACTCAAAAAGAATTTCAGGCCTTGCTCCCTTCTGTCCTACAGAGCTTCCAGTGCCACTTACCACTACAGTATCCATTGCAAAGAAAGTACCCAGCTACAAAGCAGACACAGAAGTACAAAGGTCTCCCTCAGAACAAATGGAGCACAATCAGCACCTTCATTTCAGAGAACCGAAGGACAAAGCCAGGATGGAGGAAGCACCTTTTCCAGGTTTTCCATGATAACTCGAACAGAGCTGGGAGGGTGGCTCCACTTCTGTGGGTACACAACTAGTTTCATGCAATTTGCATTAATGCCCAGACATTGATTGCAGTCCTTGCACTACTGGTTAGAGGCCACTGCTGTCTTTGTAACTGCACTTACAACTAATCAAGCGAGCACTGAAAACCCCCCAGCCCTAGATTCAAATCAGCAGCAATCTGAAGGAAAGACAAGACAAGCCTTAGCATGCACAGTGTGAAGATACCAATTGACTCGGTCTCTTCCAACATCAGAAGAAAACTTGCTTTTCTGAAATAGTCACCTGAACATTTCTACTTTGTGCTTTCGCATCTGAATTAAAGAATTAACTCAGGTCTAAATAATTGTCCAGCTGGGAATCAAAAGGTCAAGAATTGAACTGAGGAGCTGCCTATTCTATTGTTTCTTCAAAACAATCTGGCAGTGCACATTCGGATAGCTCATAGGGAAGGTCTTAGGACAGAAAAAGTCCAAAGGACAATTTTGTGTGTATATAACTTGGAAGAAAAGAAATTGAGCTCTGAAGGAAATATTCTGCCCCCTGGGATGTAAGGTTGCACTGTCAGGTCAGGATGAGTGCACTGCACAAAGTAGTCTGCCAGACTGCAGAAATGCTCCATGAGGCTCTATGAGAGGGATAAGCAGAAAGGAAGATCAGGAGCAAAGGCCAGTGGATATATTGCAGCAAACTCCTGCAGACAGGTTACTAGATGGACCCAAAAATGGTGTGCATCCCCCCATCTTTTAAAGGGGAAAACCCTGCCATAATGATTTTTAGGCGGATATATCAAGCTAATGGGGAAACTTTACAAGAGAAGAAACAGTTTAAGAAAGAATAAAGAGGAGTGTTTGCTCCATCACATATTCAGAGTTTAGCATAAAGTAATCCCCATGACCAAATGCTGCGCTACAGGGCCAACATACAGGGCTGGTTACGCTCCATTTGATCCTCCCCCTCACCCCTGCCAGGGCATTCAGCTCATTACTGAAACAGGGACGGTTTTGCTGTTATTTTCAGTTCTCTCAGGTTGCCTATTCTTCCTCCCTGCCCAACACTGGGGGTTGCTGGGTTCCTGAAAGGCCTTGCAGAGCGAGGGAATGTCACGTCTGCTACCTATTATGGAGTATTAATGCCAAGCTGAGCATGTACAGACACACCGATGACACTGAACACAAGACACTTCCTAATACACCACAAAGTTTATCAATAATTTCTCCTCCTTTTTAAGGTCTCTGTATACATTCTTGTTTTCTTTCACACTCCTATTTCTGGAATACCAAAATAAATACTGAAATAAATATTACTGAAAGCTCATAAATTCTTTGCTTTTGTGTGCCAAGCCTAGGGCAGCTTACAGTTCACATGGACTAGTTCAGTTTGTCACGCATTAAGTACAGAATACC
This sequence comes from Tinamus guttatus, assembly GCF_059628265.1. NCBI lineage: Eukaryota > Metazoa > Chordata > Aves > Tinamiformes > Tinamidae > Tinamus > Tinamus guttatus. The sequence continues at coordinate 16,717,482 of NW_028288538.1, forward strand.
TGAGAAAGCATTTTGCAGCACTGCTCCAAGTGCCATACTACTCTAAGGATATTTTGTTAAAGATGGTATTTAATCCCTGAAGTTTGAAAGTCCAGCATTGCCCAACTGCCTGAAATATCATTATGTAACACTTTAGGGAAGTTATATAATACTTGGTCTTGATTTTTTTTTTATCCTAAATAAACAGCACTGTATTCATTAAAAAAAAAAAAAATCAAACTCTTCAGTTTCGTAGCAAATGAGGCTGGTTTTGCCTAGTTTAGATGTACCTCCTCTTCATATCGAGTGTTGTCGACAATGGACATCAGAAACGACAGAAAAACAAAATGATCCAGGCAATTGATCAGGCAATTAAGAGCAAGGAAGAATCAATGACCTCCACTTAAAATCAACTGCTTCAATAAGGTGAATAATATTCAAAATTATCATTTTCCTTTTTCCTTCCAAAGGAAGTAGCTGTCAGGACAATATAATTTGCTCAGCTTACATTGTGAGTCAGCACCTTTGTTTTGGCTTTTTACAACAGCTTACAGTGTTAGATTGCTTCATTTTATTAATGTGAAGACACACGTTCATTTATAAAATAAGGCCCCATTTACCCTAAACAAAACCGATGGAAGAATTTCTAGCAGAGAAGGTACACCAAAGATGACACACAACTGACACTTAAAGCTTTCCCCACTGCCACTACTTAAACACACAGCCAGGGGGACAGAAAAGGAAACATGGAAAGGGTGAAGGAAGCACCAACAGTGGCAGTAAGCTTTTAAAATAAGAGCTGAGTGAGCTTAAGATTCCGCTAGGTCCATTATCTTTTCTGGCTAAAGAGCTCAATAAACTCATACTCTCTGCTATCACATGTAGCTTATCATATTGCCAAGCTATTAGCTATGTGCAATACCAGCCTTTGAAGTGAGACTTTAAAATCCTTCTTGGTAATTTTCTATGTGACCAGTCAACTTGTAAAAATCCCATTTACTTTATTCATTTTTGCAGTTCCATTGATGCCTTGACTTGGTTGTTCACAGCACAGAAGAAACTACCAGAGGAAAATAAAAAGCATATCTCATGAGACACATGGAATAGCTGTGTCTTGTAGGGACCAGGTAATCAGAAGCATTACAAAAAAGTGGATTAAAGAGTTAATGCACCTGACCTGAAGCACCTAGGCATGCCTAGCTGTTTACTTTCAAATATATTTAGTGAAAATTTAGAAATAGGAAAATGTCTTAGATAGATGAGGGGAAAAAAAAAAAAAAAAAAGAGAGACTAGCTGCTTGAGCTACTTGAAGCCAACTATAAACATCTGGTGCCCATATGGACACTGAATCAGCAACCAGCTGGAAGCAAACATAAGATCTTGCTTTCCACAGCTGGAGATGGCCTGCAAAAGGTTAACGTCTGAAAAGGTAGCAAACGACAAAATTTCTCAAGTAAAATCTGATTTGGAAGAGAGCAGAGTATTAGGAGTGAGGAGATAAGGGAGAACATAACCCAGAATGCAGACCAGTGAAATACAGAAAGCTCCCATTCCTCAGGACAGGACCGTGCCATGGGGGATGCAGCCTGCCCAACACAGTGGCATTGCTCACATGCTTTCTGCAGAGAGAGAAAAGGCAGAGCCCAATATTTAACCATTCCACATGAGATGTCACTCCAAGCATCTCCTGTAGATTTACTTTCTGTATAACAGGTGTCCTATGAAATATATAGCAAGAACTAAAGCAATTAGAGCTATAACTGATGTGACCCCTATTTATTGCAGTTGAAGAAAACAATATAAATCTAATACCACACATAACTACAGTATTGCCAAATGCTTATAAATATACTAGTATGGATAGTGAAAGAACCAGCAATCCTCCATGGCATTCGTCATCTAAAAGCAGAGGTACAAGAGTGGCCTGGACAAAGAGGACATCTGATGATAGTGCATACTTCAGTATGGGATTATTTTCAATGTTATCAGATATTTTGGAGCAGAAACACTTGACACACAGGGGTGTGACTGCTCCTGAGGCTCTACCTCCCACTCCTGGACATGCCCTGGCACTCACCCAGCCCTGAAACAAGAGGCAAGGCACAGGGACTGCATCTGCCTGTCCATCTCTCCAGGCACTCAGGCGGGATCATTTAAAGCTTCAAACCTGGGATCAATCCCTTCCTGGTTGCTTTAACAAGCTCCAGATCAATAACCTGGCCTGAACTGAAAGCAGGCTGCAGCAGCACCATGAGCACAGATGGGCCTCTCCTTGCAGCTGGACACTTGGCTTTTGCAAGAAAGGTCAGGGATGCTTAGATCTAAGTGAGGAGTCAGAGCAACATAGGTCAAACCAAAGACTCTTTAGAAAAGCATCTGAAAAAGATACACAAACAGATCTTTCAGAGAGTTCAAGGTTAGGCTTTTAATTCAATTCTAAATGCTCTTTTCTATCTTTAAATAAATAAATGCTTTTTTTTTTTCTCCCAGTATGAGGAATCAGACCACACTGCGGAATAGTTCACACACAAGTGTGACACAGAAGTAGAAAAACACGACACTGTCCTTTTGAGGAAGAGGGGGAAAAGATACTGCATCCCTTTGAAGCGTCACAGGCACGCTGAGAGCAATTACTGAAATGGGAAGCTGGCCAGCCTGTCAGAGGCAACAACTACCCTTGCAAAATGCCTACAGGGCATCAGGCCTGCAGCTTGACATTGCTCTCGAGATGGGGCACCTTCAGCCAGTGTCATGTAACAGGGAAAGAAAAAGCACACAAAAAATAATCACACCTACTGAATTACTAACACCTTCCCACAGCAGTGAATTCTCCACCCGGGTTATTAGCTGATTAGATGCTTAAATTTTCCTGAAGTTACAGTTCAACAAGATGTTAACAAGATTTTAAGCCTATGTTTAAAGGGAAGCATGAATGCAAGCCTTTTCATGAACAGCAGGACTTTTTCAGAGCAAGAACCTAAGTGATAACAGAAAAGTCAGGCAGACTTGTGTCATGCCAGTTGCTAGAGGATATTTCACACCATTATGAAGGCTGTCCATGACTAGCCATGCTCAGATACCATAGTTACAGGCATGGTATGACAGCTTAAATAGAATTCTCTAACAAAGATACTTTAATTAGTTAAGAGATCATTAGACAAACTTTTTTTTTAAAAAAAAAAAAAAAAAAAAAAAAGACCTTGACTAATACTCTGTGGCTGTACACATAGCCCACCTCGAATAAATGCCCTTAAAATCACAACCCTATTTACATTTTTACTGACTGAAATCAAAAGTAAATGTTGTGCCATTTCCAAGGTGCTTCGGGATTAGCACATGGTCCTGTGCAAACCACACACACCTGGCACGATCGTATGTAAGAGTCTAAATAACAGATTATTTCAACAGAGCATATAAAAGATACAGGGTTCATTAGAAAGAAAAAAATCTTTACTTCAACATTTAGAACAATACTAAGACAATAATGTGATCTTGTTTCTGCCAACAGGACATGAATGTAGGACCATATGCATCACCTTTTAAAAAGGAACTGCATTTAAATCGGAACAAATCCCTGACATATCTCATGTGCTTATCAAGCTTTTTTTTCCAGTCAGCAAGAACTCCTTTGAACTAAATCCAGAACTAAGATGATTTAAACTTTGTTAGTTATTACCTTCCAGACTTATCAGTCTTAAATTTAGGTGCTGAGACTTAACAAGGAAAAGAACCTCTTTACACTCCTATAAAGCTACACTACTAGGTCCCCAAAGGGCGTAATACACAGCCCAAGCGTTGCCATATGAGCAGTATCTGCATGAGTTGACACCATCTGTATAGCTCGCGCACAGTGGAGTGAAACGGCATCAGAATTGATTTACAGTCACTTAGAGACATGTGTTCTGTCAGCTTTCCTGGAAAGCCCCGCTAGGCTCCCTTTACTCCACCCGAGGAAACTAGCACAGACACAGCCTACCTGGTTTGTAGGGTGCTTTTTGGTCCCATTTAAGGCAGTTCTTTGTTAAGAACAGCTTGCCTGTCCCTGTCGATTCGGAGGCGGCTTTTGTTTTCCTCAGTCTTTCCCTTGGTTCTAACTCCTCTCACAGATGTCCCTGATGGCTGCAAACAGCTTTCTCAGCACTTGTAGCAATAGAGAGTCCAAAGCACAGGCCAAACCTGCTGCAGCCTATTCAGCAACCATCGTCCTTCAGGTTGGAGGATTCGTGCAAATTCATTCAGCCCTTTTCCATGGTTACATGGAAAAGCCCTGCAGCTGGTGGCCTCCTGAGAGAGGACAGCAGAGTTTGCACTGATTTTATCACCCTACTGAGTCTGCTACTTCCAGACTTGATTTTGTAGGTGTGGTTACAAGAGGAGAGCACCACCACCATGCCTCCTATAAATCATTCTAGGCAGGACCTGCTCCTCTGTGTAGTATGTATGTGCGTGCATACATACATAACACTTTGCTAGCTGCTATCCCCTAAGTCGGGAGGATGTCACTTAGGGAAAGCTGCCCCTCTGCTGAGCACCTCTCAGACTGAAGGCACAGAGGTGCTTCAGCTGTGTGCACTAACCCCCCAGCCAGTGGTATCCAGAGCAGCTCCGCAACATCCCGCCCTGAAGTCCAGGGGGCTCTCGTGGCAACTCAGGGTGGGACTGGACAGCTGGGTTGTGCCTCCCGGATCATCACCGTGCCTTTTGGGGCCTTACAAGGAATGTCCCTGCCATCACCCAGCTACAAAGTTGGACAGAGACCAGAGACCAGCTGACCATGGGAAAGAGACAGAGGCTCCAGATCCCAGCAGGTCAAATGCATTCCAATTAATTTCAATTACAAGTAGTGCTGGAAGCTGAGGCATTATAGACTTCCAGGACAGGCTTTGCCATGGGCAGCATGCAACCTTGCATTAACTGTCTACCAAAAAGGCACCAAAAGCCATATCTCAAACTTACAGACTGTTTTTTTGGTTTTGCTATTTTTGTCATAGTCAGGTCTTGTTTTGCTTCTGTTTCAGGGTAAAGTTGCAAGAGACTTGCAGCTCTCTTAGGCAATTCTTCTAACAGCAAAAAAGGCTCACTGGCTAGGCAATCTAACACACCTACAGCATCAGAGTTGCTCTTACACCTACGTGATACTGTTTAATCTTCCTTTGACATAGGTTGGAAATTATTTGCACAACTTCTGTAGGCTGCAGTAAACCCCAAGCCATGCAGGCCAAGCATGACATCCAGTGGTGGAACAGCCGGCACCACCCCCTGCAGAACCTCCTGCTTATCAGAACCTCCAAAAAGGGAAACCTGCCTGAACAGCCCATTAGGATTTGCCCGGCTCACTGGAGCTGAAGCCATTAAATAGAATAAACATTACAATCATCAGCATTAACGGAAAAAATTCCCAGTCCCATTTGTAACAGTCTGTAGCCTCTTGAAATTATTTTCAAAACAAAGAGAATAAGCATCTGGAATTCTCCTGGTGTGACCTTTTAAATAAACAAATAGCTAATGTTCTTTGAAACAAAACTGCAGGAAAGTACAATTCATGGCAAGGGGAAAGAGGCAAGAGAGCTTTCAAAGCCCCAGCAGGAGCCAAGAAGAGACGAAGGCTCAGGACCAAGACCAGTCTCTATCCTTACATTCCTTCCCGTCTTGCAGGAATTACACAGCTAAGACAAGATATAATGTAGCATTTCCTACCCTTCGTCAACCAGCAGGGAGACTTCGTCTTACATTTTCAAAAGATTTTTCAGTGTTTATAAATAAACAACAAATGTGATAGAATTCTAATTTCATGCCAGTACATGAAAACATATTTTAGACAGAGTAATATGATGAAAAATATCAAAAGTACCTGTATTGCTTACAGACACCTGAAAAGCTTACTTGCAGATAATTGCTGTATTAATACAGGTCACACAAAGGGTATTAATCATTTAAAAGAAAGCAAGTGTCATATATAGCTCACAAGGTTAATTTTCCCTTGGAAAAAAAATCGCGAGTATTTTAGGAACTTCCAATGTGACACAACTTTTCTTGTCTGATTTTGTTGAGCTGGCGCTTCCCAGCACAAGCAGTCCCGTGACACAGTGCACATCCCGCTTGGCTCCAGCTCAATCCAGGGTCACACCATGGGCCCGCTCCCAAAACTGTCTGGGCTCCATCCCCCGGCCAAAGCTAGCCAGGGCTGTGGCCACCATTAGGACCATCGTTACAACCCACCTCGTTAAGGGGTGATGGGCCACAGGTGCCACCACCACCACCACACACCTCAGTGCTGCTCCTCCCCCCTGCATTCCAGATCCTTCCAGAAGGCAGGAGCTCTCCCCTAACCAACCCGGCCTTTGGGTGAATATGGGAGAATTTTAGAGGGGGGGAAAAAAATCTGGAGAATGTCAGCCACTCACAGAACCATTAAAAAAAAAAAAAAAAAAAAAAAAAGACAAAATCCTTCCTGCTCTTCTCATTTCTGAGCTTTTACTTACAGTCCTCAGCCTCGCTGAAGGTTAAGACAGGCAGAAAGAAAGATTTGGAGGGGGAAGAGGGGTATATAAAAAAAGCACATCAGCTTACCCTGTGATTTGTCATGGAATCATCATGGTTGGAAAAGATCTTCAAGATCATCAAGTCCAACCATAAGCCTTCAACACCCTGCCTGCTAAACCATATCCCTAAGCACCTTCTCTGCACGTTTCTTGAACGCGTCAGGGATGGTGACTCGCCACTTCCTTGGGCAGCCTGTTCCAATCCTTTACTACTCTTTCCCCGTAGAAATTCTTCCTCACGTCTAACACGAACCTCCCCTGGTACAACTGGAAGCCATTTCCTCTTGTCCTATCAGTAGTTATTCCAGAGAAGCGAATGAGCCCCTGCCTCACTACAGCCTCCTTTCAGGTAGCTGTAAGGAGCAATAAGGTCTCCCCTTGAGCACCCCCTTCTCCAGACAGTATAACCCAGCTCCCTCAGCCGCTCCTCATAAGGTCTGTGCAGCAGCCTAACATAGGTTTGCGAGGGAATCCTAATAATCAAAAAAATTTTTTTTCTGCAACATACGTACATTTAAGTACGTTCACTGGCCTTCACCCAAGCATGAATGTGAACACTACCCTCAAAGCAACAAAAAAGACACCTACCACATACAGCAGGTGAAGTCCAGCAGGATGGAGCAGAGCAACGGCCACAAGTTGTGAGCGGGGTGGCCAGCACGAAGGAGCCTGGCACAGCACGTGGCTGCTGGAGGGAGATGTGCGAGCCATGGCACCAGGAGCCCTCCCGGCTCGCCTCAGCGAGCCCTGCCGCCCGCCCGCTCCGCCATGTGGCACCGGCAGCTCCTGCAGCCGCCATTTTGAGCGCCCGCCCGGCCCCGGTGCAGCTGGCGCCAACGAGGGCCACCTGCGAGCGCAGGTGTCCCCAGGCTGTCACCTCACAATGCCCACAGCCCCGCAGCCGCCCCCGGCAGAGAGGGACCACGCGGAGCCGCCCCGCTTTGAGAAAGGTTTATTAGAAAATCACAGTAACAAATATACCATTTCTGACAGTGCCTGGAATTCCCAGACACATAAAAATTGGAGTTTTGCTCTTAATAAAAACATACGTGTACAGATTTAAAAACACTGTTGCTAAAATAACAACAAAAATACTAACTTATTTAAATAAAAAATACTTACATTTGTTAAGGCTATCACTTTCCTTATTTCCAGCTTCTTTACTGGTCAAGAATAACATACATAGATTTTTCTACACAGCAAAACCTTTAATGTACAGCCATTTCATTGAAGTGCATTACATCTCCTCTCCACACTTTTTATTTATTCCCCTTAATAAGAAGCTGCCTCTAGGCTGTTCTTCAGAGATGGCTAATGATGAAAAATAAAACCTGCCTCTGCACAACACAGGCACCACCCGGGTGTGCAAACAGCTCAATGTGCCTGCACCTCCTGCAACACTTGGGGTCAGGAGCACCAAGAGCAAAAATCTGTATGAATTTAAGATTAAGGAAATTATTCCTCCCTGCCTTTTTTTTTTTGGTTACACTGTTTTAAAAAGCAAATAGGTGAAAAATATACTGAAAAATTGATCTCTCGTCTACAGGAGGCTGAATGGCAAAAGCAATTCAAACTTAAATTATAACAAAGAAAATTCTCATAATGTTAATTAAAAATGCTTTAAAATACGAGTATGCTGTCAGATATAAGGCATATCAAATTCAAATAACATTCTGAACATAGGGACAGTACTTAAAACCTTTAACAAGACTGTAGGCAATTTTTGAAAAGCAAGGTTTAAACATCAGAATTGTTCCACTAAAAAAGAAGAAATTACATTTCCCCTTCCATTCATAGTTCATTAACTATAATATTCCACATAGAAGACAAACTGATAGCTTTGTTGGTCCCTGACGTATGGATGCAGAGTACAAACAGAACCCAATGTTCAGCACCTCACGCGCAACTTCCTCAGTAGAAAAAGGAATTCAGGCCAGAATTTCTGAGCATGTGAAGAACTAGCAACTGAAAACGCCCTGCAAACAGTATGGTGCAGTTAGGCAGAATTTTAAGCACAGATGAGCATGTGCTTTGCATTTGTAATATGTCCTTTATGGAAGAGAACTAAAATCAGATTCCCAATATACCAAAATAAATACAAATATTTAGCAATTTAAATAAATCATAATCCCTCATATACTTGCATTAACTTCAAAGGTTATTTAACCTTGTAGGAAGAGAACTGCATTGAGAGCAAACAATTAAAAAAATTGCAGAAACATTGTTCTGTAAATACTTGGCCTGCTCTTCGCCATTTGCTAAAGCTTTGTGTCTGCAAAGAAATGTCCCTGCATGTGCCAAACGCAAGGACTGTGCTGCTGGGCAGCTGCTGCGGCTGCTGCCATTGCTGGCATTGCGAAAAGAGAAGCTGATAAATCCCTTGTATTAGTACATTTTCTAACAGCCAATCTAGGGAGCAGGAGATAAGGAAAGGGAACGACCAAAAGAACTTCAGCTTGACAAAGAACCTTGAGCTAATCCGTAATACTTAGCCTGATCGACTAATACCTACTGCTCTCTTGGCCTCACTTGCATTCTTCCTCATATAAATTATGCAGAAAGCTCAGAAATCACCTTTAAAAAGCATGTGAAGAGAAGATCATGCACCCTTTTTCCCTTGACCAGGCACATTTCACAGGCCATGGTAGTACAAGGCATGGAATAAAAGGAAATTAAATAAATAGTATCAAAATTCAGCATCATTTTTGCAGAAATACTCTTTTGCTTCCATAATTGCTATATCTAAATTCTCTCCTTCCTTCCACCTCTCTAGTCCTTGTACAATTCTACTTCCTATATATCTTCTTCTTTTAATTCCTCGTCGCTGCTCTCTTCCCCATCTCCTTCCTTTTATATCTCTTCCCTCCAATCCTGCTTTCTGCCCCTCCAATCCTGCTTTCTGCCCCTCCAATCCTGCTTTCTGCCTCTCAAATCCTACTTTCTGCGTCTTCTTCATTGCAACTTGCACATTTCCTTCCTTTCACAGAAATACTTTCTCTTCATCTCTGCCAAGCAAAGATTCAAAGCTATAAATAAAACTGGCTTATTTTAGATTCTCAGTGAAACTGGAAGCCAGGCAAATTAACCTGATGTTAATTTTTAGCACCAGTTCACACCTTCAGCTCTAAAGCCGAGACCTTGATGACCACCATGCAGCCAAAAGAGAAATCAGCTTTCCTGTCAATCTAGTTGTTTCTAGCAAGCTTGCTTTATGATTTTTAATTTCTTAAATGACAAAATAAATAAAAACTTTTAATAATTACAATAATAAGTCCCAAAGTAATAATAGCGCAGCCTATGCACATTTTTGTATGAATTGAACAATACTGATTTAGAAATTAATATAGTTAAAATGATGCAACTTCCTAGCACAAAGAAGTTGTATCAGTATGAAAGTGCTTAATCCTCAATTTTGGTTGCAATCCCCCTGTTGCTGTTTGGGTTATATGCAAACAGCACCTGTCTGGGTTATGTGCAAACGGGTTAATGAATCTTCAGTTTACAGACAGTATGTTAAATAACAGCAAAGTCTAATAAAGACTATCCTTGATGTTTCTTGAGTGTGTATCTATATGTGTGTGTCCATCTGTCCTGTTTTGGTGAAGCATCCCACCGACACTCTAACAATGTTGTATTTGGGTGCAGGACAACCTTTGTAAGTCATTACAGAGTTTCCCTCCTTTTTATTAAAAAAACCACCCTGTCCAAACCCCATCCTCTCAGTTGCAAGAATCAGCTGTTCCCTAAATAGCAATGGCAGCTCTGTTGCTTTCTATCAGCTGGCCAGCAATGATGGCCAGAGCAGGATTCCTGCAGGAACAGAGATCCACACACTGTCAGCGCCATGAAGTCAAGGTCACGGCATGTAACCGAACTGTGATTTTTCTCTTGGGTGACAGCAATAACAGGGTAATTACTGCACAGAGCTAACCTCTCAAGTATCTGCCACCAAATATTCATAATAACAAAAAAAAAAAAACGCATACAAAATTTCCGTAAGACTCAACAGCAATTTCCCTGCCTGCAATAATAATGCACACAGTCTTAATCATTGTGTGAACATGAACTGTGCTGCAGGAAAAGATGATCAGTAGAAACCCTGAGTGCAGTTGGTATCACAAATAAATTACAGTATGATTGAAAAGCACAACGCATAAAAGCACTCCACTGCTGTCTGTGCTGTGACACTTCCCTGGGGATTTAGAGTCCTGATTTTATAAAGTAATTCAGTAGACATTTAATATCAATCTCCAGCTGTTGGTGCAGTTTGAGAAATAAGAAGCATCACACCAAGGATTCAGACAGTAAGTCAAGGTCTGTTGTCAGGCAAGGATGAAAGTCTCCTCTTCCTGGGGAGTTCTAATTACACTATGATACGCTGCTTCTCCTCTGCTGAGCGGCGTTTCTTTGTGAAAGATCCTCACTGTCACTTTCACAGTGTCTCTGAAATAAAAAGGCCACAACAGTTCAGTGACATAAATGAGACACCGCACTCCTAAATATGATGCTGAACTATTCTTAGTGTATCATCTTTTGAAAAAAGAAAGTAGAATTAACAGAACTATCATGTCAATTCTTTGCTGAATGCTGCCCGCACTGCACCCCATCCTCCATCCCCCTGTTGGCCACGGGGACAGTGCGGACGCTCTCCAAGTCTGCTGATTTCTCAGTCGGACAGCGTGGTCACTGTGATGGCACCCAAACACCATCTGCAGCCTCCATGCTGCTCCTTTATATAAAAACCATGGCTAGCGCCTATATGGTTTACTGAATCACTCGCCCATAACTCCTTGCCTAACATTTCCATCGCAACAGCCCAACGCAAACAGCAGCACTCATAGCATGTGAGGGATGTCATGGCCCACTCTGCTTGCCCAGCTGATCTCCCTGCTCCAAACTGCTGCCACCCCGTTGGCTTGTGTGCCCATACGCGTATGGACTGGGTCCTCCTCAGCTGTGTGATGTACCTACCAAACTTTCATCCTGTATTAGGACCTTTTTCACCAGCGAACGAGATAAGTGGTTGCAAAACGAGACAATACTGTAAGAAAGCTATGGAGAAAGGGGAGAATGAGAATTTGACAACACATTTGCAGTGCAGACTTACTCAAACACATTTATCTAACCCATTTTATAATTTTATAGTACCATTCAAGCTCTAGCTTGCCCCTGATCCCATCAGGCTAGGGAAGCCTAACGTGACTGGGATTTAAGGCCTGCTGTCATACCTTCCATCGCCTTCTGGCATATTGTCTTTTGAAGTTTTCCATGTTAACAGCAGATTCTCGACGTACCAAAGCCTGTTGCTTGTCCACTGGCTGGAAGATAAAAAATGGCAAGTTTACTGCTTGGATCCTTTTGGCACATAAAATACGTTAGTGTCTTGTTGTTGTTGCTGCTGCTGCTGTTGTTGTAGAGTTGAAAAAAAAATGCTGTGGAGACAGTAGTTCATACAGGTAAAAGCAGAAGAAAAACAAATCAATCATTGAGTCCAGGACAGGACTCCTTCTATTTTAATCAGAATTCCCCAGATTGTTCATGCTAAACAGGCTCCAGTTTGCTCATCACACTCGGCCTTGCATGCAGATCTGTTCTCAGGGCCCCGCTGCTGCCCCTTTCTAGCTGCTTCCCTGACCCACCAAAGGCCCATCATGCAGCACGGACTTGACGCCAGCCTTCACTTCTGCTTACCTTTCCATAGGAATCCACACAAAAGCAAAAAAAAAAAAAAAGAAAAAAGAAAAAAAAGGCCTGGGAACAGCTTTTCCAGCCTAAGGACAGGATGAAGGGCAGCTGAACAAAAGAGGGAGATAAGTAAGGAAATGCCCGAGGATGTAAAATGATGCTTTGCAAAGTTATCAAAGTGCTTCTCACTGCACACCTGCATCCCTTCCTCTGGATTATGGTGCTGTCAACTTGCATTTACTTATGTCTGTCTTTCTGAAAGACACTAGGAGAGCCAAAAGGTTGTCCAGGGCCTGGCAGAAAGGAGATGGGGCCGTTGACAGTCCATCAACACCTTTGCAGGCCACTGTTTCTCAGGGGCTTTGCACATGCTGGCCAGAAATAAAGACAGAACAGAAACAAGCCCAGTGCCATCACACTGCTCTGATGCCACACTACTAAATTGCTCATAGACAGATCAGCACATTTTGCCCTTCACAGAGATACTTTAGAACAAGGGCTACCTTCCAGTCTGAGGCTTTTCATTTTATTCTAACATGTCTTTTCTGAATTATGCTTTTATGGCTTTTTCTATCAGTCTGATGTAATAATCACAGAAGAAAAAAACACTTGTTCTGTGCTATGGAGACTTCAAA